>NW_024429186.1:47004178-47622928 GCF_017639785.1 Mesocricetus auratus
CTCACTGAACTCAGAGTTCACTACCTAGACTGGCTAGCCAGAGAAAATTAGCTAATTCTATCTGTGTTTCCCCAGCTTCCTGGTTACATTCATAATCTACTGCAGCTTTTCACACAGGCCCTGGGGATCCAGACACAAATCCTCATGTTTGCAAAGCAGACACTTTACCACCTGAGCCATCTCTCCAACCTCTACAGCTTCTTTACTACAAATAAACAAGCATATCCACCCATTCATGTGTGTCTTAGTCAGGGTTACTACTGCTGTGGTGAACCACCATGACCAAAGCAGCTTGGGGACGAAAGGGTTTATTTGGGTTACATATCCAGAGTCACAGTCCATTGAGGGAAGCTAAGACAGGAACTCAGACCGGTCAGGAACCTAGAGGCAGGAGATGATGCAGAGGCCATGGAGGGGTGCTGCTTACTGACTCACTCCCCATGACTTGCTTAGCCTGTTTTCTTATAGAACCCAGGACCACCAGCCCAGTGGTGGCCCCACCCACGATGGGACCTGCCCTTCTATCACTAATTGAGAAAATTACCTACAGACTTGCCTACAGCCTGATCTTTTCTTAACTGAGGCTCCCTCCCTGATGACTCTAGATTGTGTTAAGCTGACTAGCCAGCACAGTATACAAGTTTATTTCCATTTTTAATAATGGCAAGATACACACATGGAGACACACACACCAAAGAATTACTTTAAAAATTCTTTAAGAGAGGGCTGGAGAGATGGCTCAGCAGTGAAGAGCACTGGCTGCTCTTGCAGAGGACCAGGGTTCAATTCCCAGCAGCCACATGGCAGTTCACAACTGTCTGTAACTCCAGTTCCAGAGGATTCGATGCCCTCATACAGACATATCACACCTGCAGGCAAAACACCAATACACATAGAAGAAAAACTAAAAACATTATGAGTTTCTATCAGCAGATGTTTTATGTATATCATCATTCATATACCTATAGACCTGGGTCACATGATTTCTTGGACAAAAGGATTTGAGTGTGAAATTTTACTAACTTTTGATTTTGAGAGTCGACAGAGAGAAGGCCCAACTGGACAGTTTTCTAAAAGGTTAGGTAACTTCCTATGTTGGAGAACAGAATTTTGATCCTCAGAGTACAGAAGTCTGGGTTCTTCCTTCCTGTGTGGAGGCCTTGATGTCCTATCTGAAGGCCTTAGACTGGGCCTCTGAGCTACGCTGGTCAGGTGTTACCCATTCCTCCCAGAAGTTAACACCTCCACTGTCGCACCTGCTGTGCAGCCTGCATCCGAGAATGTAGCGAGGTGGTCGGGATAGATGACACAGAGACCGGTCGGTTGCTTTAAGAAAACTTTATGCTTCCCAAGTCGGCTTAGGAGCAACCGATGGGTCTCTGTGTCATCTATCCCGACCACCTTGCTACATTCTCGGATGCAGGCTGCACAGCAGGTGCGACAATTGGAGGATCCTACCGAGATCTTGAAAGTGAGGTAAGTGAGCAGGTTTGTCTCTTTTTCTGGCCAGGGACAGATTGGGGAAAAAAAAAAAGAAAAGAAACCATGGGGAATAGTTCCAGGAAGTTTGAATTACAGTATCAAGTTAAAAAGTTACTTGAAGGACATGGGACTACAGTAAAGTCTAAAACCTTAGAAGGCTTTCTAAAATCGATCGAACGAGCCAGTTCATGGTTCATTACTGGGGGGAGCTTAAATATCCCAGATTGGGAGGAGGTTCGCCGTGATCTTCATCAACTTTTACGAAAAGAGGGACCTGAGTCCCTGCCCCCATCCACATTCTCCTTATGGAGATTAGTGAAGGGCGTACTTTTGACAGATAAGGCTAGCCACCGCCAGGTAGTCCAGGCCACAAAAGAGGCTTTTTCAGAGTTACAAGAGACTGAGACTCAAGCCTCCCTGAGTTCTGAGGCAGAGTGGCGATGAATCATCTGGAGAAACCCTGCCTGAAACTAGAGTTAGTGAGGATGAGGCCCGACCCAAAAAGAGGGACTCCGGTCAGAATCGGGCATATTCTACACTGTCAGACCTAGAAAATGAAAATAGCTCAGACACAGACTCTGACTCGTCAGAGTCTGAGAAGGAACGGTTACTTGCTGAGGTCGCGGCCCTTAAAAAGGCACTAAAAAGAACTCGATTTAATTCGACAGGACAGGGAGAGAAACCCTCCTCCATAATCTAAAATGAGGGACTCCTCCTTCTCGGACCTGGATGGAAGACCCAGAGGAGGGGTCCAATGCTATCCGGTGGTGGCCCCAGTAATGGAAGTTCCAGACCCAAACAACCCTGAGCGGGTCATTAGGCACCATAACCCTTTAAGTTTCAAAAATATGAAACAACTGAAAGAGGCAACTCTAAATTATGGAGCACAGGCTCCCTTTACACTTTCCTTAATGGAATCTTTTGCGTCTCTTAATTTGACACCTGGCGATTGGCAGCAGCTTTGCAGAGCAGCTTTGTCCGGGGGAGATTATTTGATTTGGAGAGGTGAGTTTCAAGAAAGATGCAGCCAGACAGCCCAAAGGAATGCACAGGCCGGACAGCCCCAGAGAAATGTGGAGATGCTTACTGGGAGTGGTCAATACGCCACCGCTCAACAACAAATGTAATATGACATCGCTGTCTATGCCCAAGTGGCGGCAGCAGCCCAAGGTGCTTGGAAAGCATTGCCTTCAAAGGAAGGAGGGGATCACCTGTCCAAAGTCCTTCAAGGACCCTCCGAACCTTTCCAAGACTTTATAGACCGCCTCAGTCAGGTAACAAAGAGAATATTTGGGGGCATTGGGCCTGTGATGCCAATTATCAAACAGATGGCTTTTGAAAATGCAAATAAGTACTGTAAGGAGGCTCTTCGCCCCCACCGCAACAAAAGTCTAAATGACTACATCCGGATCTGTAGAGACATTAATGGTAATTTCATCCAGGGCCAAGTGTTAGCTGCTACTATTCGACCCCAAAGGAAAAAAAAAGATCTAATCAGGGAGGGAGAAAAACATGTTTCAGCTGCAGTAGGGAGGGACACTTCCATAGAGAGTGCCCTCAAAATAGTACTACTAGTCTCAAGAGACCTGGTTTATGCCCCCGCTGCCAAAGGGGATATCATTGGGCCACTGACTGTTACTCTAGAACTGACTTGGGCGGCAATTTCCTTCCTACTAATAATAATCAAAAAAACTGGAAGAGGGCCCCGCCCCAGGGCCCCAAAACCAATGTGTATGGGGCAATGACCCCCACTGTGGGCAGCAGCAAGATTCGTTTACTCCCCCAGAGCAACCCCTTCATATCTCAGACCTCCTTAGAGCCACTTCAGGCAGTGCAGGACTGGACATCGGTCCCTCCACCCGGGCAGTCCTAACACCCGAGATGGGGATCCAGGCCCTCCCTACTGGGGTACATGGGCCATTGCCCCCAGGCACAGTCAGACTACTCTTGGGAGAGTCCAGTACTATCCTTCGAGGCATCCAGGTACACCCTGGGGTTATAGACCAGAATAACAAAGAAGAAATTAAAATGATGACATCAGTGGCCAATGGGGTTGTTTCCATCCCAGCAGGAGAGCGGATTGCTCAGTTGCTCCTCCTCCCTACAACTCCTTACAAGGCTCGAGGAAATTAAAAGAAAAACTAAGAGATTTAAAAGACTGGCCAACAAGTAAAGCTATAAGTATGTATTAAAAGGGGGGTATCAAGCTAGGAGTACCAAATTAAATGTCTAGGCCTTTGCCTAACAAAGGTCAAAAAAGAAAAGTGAAACCTAAGAAGTTGCCCTCAGTTGGAGGGTGGATTGGATTAAATGTCTAGGCCTTTGCCTGACAAAGGTCAGAAAAGCAAGGGGAACCTAAGAAGTTGCCCTCAGTTGGAGGGTGGATTGGAGGATCATCCTCAATGGGAGGATGGATTAAAGATAGATAAATTTAAAAAATTGGTAAAGTTAATAAATGAGGTATTAATATTCAGTAAAGAAAAAGACAAAGGTATATAAAATAAAAATGTTTGGTTACATTTATATGGGGTAGGTTATTAATGCAAGTTTAAGGTCAATTTAAAAAATTGGTAACAGTTAATAAATGAGGTATTAGTATTCAGTAAAGAAAAAGACAAAGGTATATAAAATAAAAATGTTTAGTTACATTTATATGGGGTAGGTTATTGATACAAATTTAAGGTCAATTTTGTAAGTCATCTCTAAAAACTTTTGGCAAAAGCCTGGCCTTTCCACTTTACATCTACAGAATTACAAGGAGTGGGTATGGCTGTAGCCCCTGAGTGTAGCTCAAAACTTCTCTAATGAAGAAACGATGAGGGACATACAGGACTTTTTCAACCTTTTGTTTTAATTCAAAGATTGACTGGAGTTGTTCTGTTAAAGAAGTTTCAGTTCAACAAACTAATCATAACCTAGGCAAAAGGAGAGATATGTATGCATGGTCTGTGTGTATGGACGTGGCCACATCAGTATGTATGAAGTGTGAAATGTAAATACATAAATGTTGACAAAAGCAACTGTTCTAATTGCCTTGGATATGATTAAAGGGATACTTAAATCCATTCAAACAGTTAAAAACTACCTAAACCGATTTAGATATAGCCAAAAGAAACATCCAGTCAGTCGGTTAATATTTTAACAAAAAATTCAAGTTAAGCCCTCAGAGCCAGTCAATTAAAAAAAAGAGAGAGAGAGAGAGAGAGAGAGAGAGAGAGAGAGAGAGAGAGGTTTTTTCAGGGAACTGCCCTGCTGCTTTGGCAGGCCCCACCCCCAAAGGTGTCTGTGTAGATGCCTTGTCAGCTCAGATGCAAATGAGTCCTTGTCAGCTAGTGAGAGCTACAGGTTAAAAAAAAAGGGGACTATTTGGGACATAGTATAGTTTACAATCCTTAAATGATTCTCAAAGGTACTTAATGGTTATGTCCCTTTTAAAGGACATCTACTAATAATTTAAATAGTGATCCCAATTCACCTAGATAGTTGACTAAGGAGGGTAGACAAATCCTTCTACTGTTATGGTCCAACTTCAACAGTTCATACAAAATTTAAAAATAAAAAAGGGGGAGTAATGTCCCCAGTCCCCACATGATTCATTGAATAATCCACTCCTCATTTAAAAATTTTTTAAATGTAAATGCCAGTGAGCAATCTGCTTCAGACAGATTCTGGCATAATGAAACTTAAACAACTATTACTCAGGTCAAATAAAGACATCCATACACTAGACAGTGGAGAAGACCCTAATTTGGGGTCGAGGGCATGTTTGTGTTTTCTTACAGAAAAAGAATAAAGCTTCAGTAGCTGTCACAACATTTGGTGAGATGCATGGAGCAGAGAAAACTGGACCTGAGACCGTGGGAGCCTGCCCAAACCAGTTCGAGATCTCCTAAATCGGTGTTCCTGACCCTTGATGTCATCAAATCTATAGCCCGAGGAAGAAATAAAAGTCAGTTCAAGATTTCCAGTTTCTCATCAGGCCTGCTACATCAACCTCCTGGACCCGTGAGTTTTCATCCCAAAGCCAACAAAACTGGAAGATTAACAGTTTGCCTTTGACACACCTTAAAACAACAGAATTCATTTTGCCAGTTTTTCCCTTTGGGGGAAAAAAGGACCCATTTAAAACATTTGGACATTAGTATGGACTGTGATGAGTGGCAAAAACCTCTTTTCAGTATTTGAACAGGACATGGTCACTTGAAATATCAGACCTGGTGGTTCCTGTTTCTGGAATCGCACCTATGCCAGTATATTTTTCTGGAGAAATGCAATTTGTCCTAATGCGACAAAAAGATTTTGACTCAAGTTACATATTCAACTAATACTACTAACATTAAATCAACAAACTACATCACAGGAACAAATTGGTACTCTGTAAATAGTGCAACAAGCCTCTTGTTCATATTTTTTATAATGCTACATGTGTAACATCAATGATTGTGCCTAATGTATCTGTGCAAGTGTACTCTCTAAATGCTTTCCTAAATAGATCTTAAAATGATTGTAAACTTTATCACTGTTTTGACCGTCAAATTGTAACTATAAATCACCCTTGTAGCAAAGAAAGGCTGGTGGTAAAATGCTACGGCCCAGATCGGGGGAAGGGCAGATGACAGAGAGGCGCTATGTCAGTGGGGGTCCTAGGAATGGTAACAGTGGCAGTAGGCATTCTGGCTTCATGCTGAGTTCAAAGTGCCTTAGCCCATGGTAATCCCGATAGCCATAAAGCCTTATTACAGATGATTCTAAGGTTGGGGTCACTCTGTTGACGGGCAACCTGTGGGGAAGACCCCTCCCACCTAAGACAGGGATTCAAGGTCCCCCAAAGACGGGCCAGGGAGGGTGACCCTACTTGACCTAAGCCAGGAGTGCCTCATTTAAAAATAAAAAGGGGTGAATTGTGGGGACACCAGACCTTGAGCAGAGACCCACTTCCCCTCAGGCCTGGGAGCAGGCAACTGTGAGATAATGTTTACTGAAAACAATTCAGTGCTATAAAGCTCTTGATAGGGCTCAGATAAGGACTCGCTCACTGAAACACCATGACTTTGACCCCCCCTAAGGCTAGATGCTTCTTCCTGTTCCCCCTGCTGTTTCTCCCCAATTCTGGGGCTGGAGATTAAACCACCAGCCAGGAGGGTGAGAAGTCTGGGAGCTGTGAGAGGTGTATGAGAGCTCGGTTGGAGAATTGTATGTAGATGAATGGCAGAAGTCCTTAAAAAGGGAAGCGTTTTTTTTTTCTTGGGGAGTTCTCCTAAGCCAATTTGGGAAGCATAAAGTTTTCTTAAAGCAACCGACCAGTCTCTGTGTCATCTATCCCGACCACCTCGCCTCATTCTCAGATGCAGGCTGCACAGCAGGTGCGACACTCCACCTCCCCACTCCTGAAGTCCTGAACCAGCCAGTCTCACCAGCGAGAGGGCCTCAGCCTGGGGGAGGCCCCGATCTCTGCTCCATGGACTTGCTCTTCCAGAGTGGCTGCCACAGCCTTTTCTAGAGCCAGTCTTTCCTCACAGCCCACTTGGGGACAGATCCAGCTGCTGCCCATAATAAATGCATGTGTATCTCACACGGAGTCTTGCTGGGCCTGTGATGCGTTCTAACGATTGCAGCACACAGGCCTGTGGAGACCTCCCTGAATGGTGAGGGGCTGAGAACTCAGATATCCACTTCCTGTATTTATGTTTGCTTAGGACAGAGAATGACCTTGATCTCAATGTGTTTATTCTGAACAGGGAAATATCTTCTAACAGTGAGCAAATGAGTGTGTGTGTGTGTGTGTGTGTGTGTGTCTGTCTGTCTGTCTGTCTGTCTGTCTGCCTGCCTGTCTGTCTGTCTGTCTGTGTGTCCGTGTGTCTGTGTATGTGGTGGGATATTGGGTAGACTGAAATGGCAGCTTCAGTAGATCAGAGACTTAAACGCATATTTTGAAACCAGATGCAAAGTGGGCTCTGCCTGGGTATAGTCCTGCCCAGCTGCAGCCAGTGCAAGCTGGACACCCACAGGAGGACTCTGTCAGTTCCCTCCCTGTTTGGGAGGAAGGGTTTTGTTATATGAGACCTCAAAAGTCTGTTAAAGGGTGTAGAATAGGGACAAATACTCACTGATACAAAACCAGTTAGACCCTATCGGTGATCCAGCTGCCTTCATCTAAACATTCTGTCCAGGGGTGAAGGGCACCTACAGCAGGCCACCTCTCCACTCCCTTGCTGCCCCAAAAGTCATCGGCTAAACAGATCAAAATCCCACAATACCTCCCTTTTTTTTAAAAATAAGAAAGTTCTAATCATAACATAAAACTAGTTACAATAAGAGCTACTATCAAGTATTGTGCAGAAGAAAGAAAAGGTAATAGCATAAGCAAAAATAAAACTACAACCAACAAGAACAACATCAAACAAGAAACACATACTAAATGTCCAGGTCATAGGTAACTGGCAAATTACAGAGATTATTCTAATAGCTATCCTATCTTGGAAAGTCTAAGTCTTGTACCTAATATGCTTTAGCTAAGATATGAGAGGATTGTAACTGTAACTATCTAATCTTCAACCCCATCAAAGACTTGAAGGAAAATAATATTACCTGAGTAAGCAGAAAGTGCAAGCAAGTGATTTCTGAAAGATGCAAGAAATGACAGAAACAGCTGGCTGCCTGGAAAGCCACCCAATGTTTTTCTCTGTAGCACTGGGGCATCCAACTTTGGCTATAGACCTAGAATATCTAACAGACTATTTTAGGAAGCGGGGAAAATTTGAAAGACTGTCCTTCCCTGTCTTGGCAAGGTTCAGCAGTCACTTTTCCTTGTATCCTGCTTGTCCAGATTGGACAGTGTGCTTACGTCAGCAATTGAGGCAAGGACAGTTCTTTGCCCAAAGACCATACCCCAGGGCTTGCCATCCCAAAAGCCACTGGATAAATGGATGGAAATCCCAAAACAGGGTTTAATTTGGAATCAATATTGACCAGAAGACTCTCAAGGGCTCCAGAAGATGTTGGGTACCACTTTACAGGACCAACATGGCCCAAAGGTAGCTAGGTGGTCTGGTCTCAGAGTCTTCTTGGCAGCTCAGCTTGTCTGCATCTTCTTTGAAGCTTGGCTTCTCTCCCTCCAAGAGGAATTCTTCAGCTTTTATTGCCTACTCTAGCAGGGAGCCAACTAGTGAATCTTGTCAATTTCAGGGACTTCCTGTAGTTATTTTGAATTGTTTAACTTCCTGCTTAAGGAGCTTCCCCACAGAATGGAAAATTTCAATCTAGAAGGGAACTCTTACACAACATTCCCCACACCTAGCTTTTAAGTAGGTGGTAGGGCGCTGCGGCCAAGAAAACTGTCTTGTTGAAAAGAGCCCAGTTTCCTCAGGCACAGTTTATATCCACTTAGACTCTTTTTGTGGGAACACCAGATCTTGAGCAGAGACCCACTTCCCCTTCTGCCTGGGAGTAGGCAGCTGTAAGACAATGTTTACTAAAAACATGTTTACTAAAAACAATACAATGCCCGGGGGCAATAAGTTCCTGGAAAAGGCCTGCCCACAGAAACCACCCTCGACCTTGTCCAAAGACTAGCCACCTCTTCTGCCACGCCCAGATCAGTTTTTGGTGTCAGGGCAGAATCAGCCAGGGTGGAGGAGAAAGCAGAAGCTTCTCTGGTGGGAGCCTTTCTTAGGAAGTTTTCTTGAACCTTTTTGGGGCCTGCTTAAAGTTTTCTTTACATCATTGAACGAGTCTCTGTGTTGTCAATCCCCGACACCCTCCGCACGTTCTCGGACACAGGCTGCGCAGCAGATGCGACACTTTTGGACAGCAAAGAGCAAAACAGATGGTTTAACTCAACACCTTAGTCTTAGAAACAATGAAGCAGATTCAGACAAGAGACAGCTGCATCTCAGGAGTCTCTCATTCTGCTCCTTGGGCTTCAGTAGAAATCCCACTAAGCCAGTGTCTGGTTCTGCAGCTCCGAGTTCTAGCCAGGTCAGTCCGAGCATTTGAGGAGCGTTTCTGGATGCCACCATTGTTAAAGAACCTAAACTCCCAGCAGTGATTGAAAGTGCTGCACTCCCAGCTCCTGGGGACTCCTAACCAAGTACAAAGGCAAGCCTGGGTCTGAAATTAATGACTGTGGGATTCAGAAATGATTCTGAGATAAAAGTTGGTGCTTTATTTGTGTTGCAGTAAACACTGCTCAAAGAAAGTGCCCTGTAAACTTTCAACAGACAAAGATTTGTTCGGTTATTTCAATTCAGGCCCTGGGGGCTTGGAGAGAGGAGGAAGGGGGTGTGAAGCCTTCAAATCTTACTGTGTGCAAATATGACTGTTTTCTTTCTCAAGTAGAGTAGCTTTTAAACATGTGGTATGTTCAGTGCTGGTTACACACTTGGTATGTTTTTATACCCTTTGTGTAATCTTCATGACAACCTTGGGAGATAGATGCTAAATCCAACCCCATTTTACAGATTAGAAAACCAAGACCAGGGAGTAGTTAGCCAGATAGCAGCATCAGGACCAATTCCAACATATTTATCTAGTGACAGGGTCTTAATCTATAGCCTCAGATGTACAGTCTTCCCTTCTGTACCTCTAGAGTGCTTGAATTATGAGCTTAAGCCAACAGGACTGATTTCCTTTCTCATTTTAATTCAGACAAAATGGCACCACTCCTAGTTTGAATGAATTAAATTACATGAAGCGTCATCAGAGATCTGCAATAAACAGAGAAGAAGCACTAAGCTGTACTTCAGTTTGAAACCTCGATGCCCACTCCCAGCGACACACTTCCTCCAACAAGGCCACACCTCCTAATCCTTCTAAGTAGCCGCACTCTCTGATGGCTAAGCATTCAAATATATGAGCCTCTGTGTAGGCAGAGTTTTCCCGCCCCAGCAGCCAATTCCAAATAACCACTCTGAGGTTCATAGTCATAGTAAATGCTCAGGCTTATTACTAACTAACTTACATTTTAAGTTAACCCCTATTCCTTATTTACACTCTGCCACGTGGCACTACCTTTATTAACACGACACATTCATCTCCTGCTCCTTCTGCATCTGCTGGCAAATCCTCTAACTCAGTCCTTCCCCATCCCATCATTCTCAGTTTGGCTTTCCCCTCTAACTGTGTCCCGTTCAGCTGTTGTACACTCAGCTTGTTTATTAAACCAATCACAGCACCATATATTCACATAGTGTAAAGGAATATTCCACAGCACCTATGGGAGGCATTCTTGTTCAAACCACCACAGACAGGGAAGGCTGTTAATAACAAATGTAATGAATGAACATGCAAACCAATTAAGATATCTTAAGCTGTATGGTGGGAGGGACTATGGACTCTAATGAACCCTGGTTTGACAAGACAGAGAAAGGAAAAGAATCATGTATGCTTTTCCTGCCTGGTACCTAGAAGGTGGTCATCCTGTAAGGTGTTTTCTGGATTTATATGCACCACCTAGCACTATGCTTTTTTTTTTTGGTTTTGTTGTGTAAATTAATTTTTTTATTTATTTATTGGTTTTTTTGAGACAGGGTTCCTCTGTGTAACCCTGGCTGTCCTGGAGTTCACTCTGTAGACCAGGCTGGCCTGAAACTCAGAGATCCACCTTCCTCTGCCTCCTGTGTGTTGAGATTAAAGGTGTGCACCACCACTTGGCATCTTTTTTAAAAATAACAATATTTATTTTATATGTATGAGTGTTTTGTCCACATATGTGTCAATGCACCACTCTGGTCCCTTGTGCCTGTGGCGGTCAGAAGAGGACATGGAATTCCCTAGAATTGGAGTTACAGCTTGTGAGCTGCCTTGTGGTGCTGGGAACTGAACCCCAGTTGTCTTCTAGAAGAGCAGCCAGTGATCTTAATCGTTGAACCTGCTCTCCAACCATGCACTGTCCTACACTCATAGGTCATGAAAGATGAAGACAGATACTGCCTGCCCCCGTGCTATATCAGATAAGCATGTAGAACTCAGCCCTACAAAATGCACCTCCCCCCTGAATGTACCTCAGGATGTGTTCCAGGGTCAGCTTAAACTGTAGCAACTGACTTTCTCCACCCAAGTCTCCTGAAACTTCAGCTATTCTTCTGCCCCTTGGATCTCACAAATTCCCACCTAGGCTGGAGGGCTTAGTGTGAAGGCAATTAGTGCTTGGGGCTTACTGTCTTCGCCGTAAGTCCTATAGTGATTGAGAAACACTATCGACTGCAGATGTAGCAGGAGACAATTAAAGCTATGGGCCGAGACAAGCTTTGCAGATTAGCCTTGAACTCACATGATGTAAATTCGGGCCTTGTCCTTTATTACCAAGGATGCTACAAAGTCAGCCACACTATTAGCTAGTCCACATGTGGTATGTTTTGCTATGTCTTTTTATGGCGCAGGCTGAGGTCCAGCCTAGTCAAAACTCACACTTCCCTGCTAGACACTGAGTTTCCTATAGGCCCAGGTTATCCTGTTAACAAAATGTGCTGAGTGTCTACCCAAGCTTGGCTCTAAATAGGCCTAATGGGAGCAATAAAAGAAACATAACGTTGATGGAGCACAGGCAGGCAAACTGGAATACAAAGAGTAGGCAGGATTGTGGGGGGAGCAGGAGGCCTGGGTTTGTGGAGTAGGAGCAGAAACAGAACCAGGAGCCTGGCTGGCACGGTGGAGTGCAGGGTACACAGGTTGGATTCCTGCCTCTGCCAGGGTCCAGCATTTGAAATTCCATGAGCTTGGAAAAGTCACCTAATCCCTGATCCTCCACCCTCTGCCTTAATCAAACAGCACAGAGACGGCCCACGTTCATGCCCAGGCTTAAATGAACACACAAAGGAGAGTGCTCTTACAGTTCTATGAAGACACTCCACTATCGACTATCCTGGACACACTATATTTAATGTGTGGTACAAGACGCTTCTTAGACCAGTGTGGCCCGAAGAAGCTGAGGAATTGGACAACCCTGGTCTACAGCGCTGTCTTCCAAACCCACGTGCTCACCATCAGCATGTGCAGAGACAGCTGAACACAGTGGGATTTGCTTCTTATCTGAAGTAGGGGACATTTTATCTCCCAAGTCCTAATTCCTAAACTGGAACAGTGAGTGTGACCTTGTTTAGAAATAGAATGCTTGCAGATGTGACCGAGGCTCCCAATATGAGATTATCTTGGACCCTAAACCTAATGACTGCTGTCCTTGTGAAGAGAAAGGAGAGAGGAATTTGATGCAAAGGGCAGGGTTGTGGAAAACGAGACGGACATTGGAGTGACGTGTTTGCAAGCCAAGGCAATGTCAATGGAAGCTGGGAGGGACAGGCAGGAGACAAGTCCCCTGAGATCCCGAGAGGGAAGTCACTGTGCTGCCACCTTCAGTTTTGACTGCTTGCTTCCATATCTGTCAGGGAATACATTTCTGTTATTTTTAAATTCACCATCTTTGTAGCAATTTGTCGTAGCATTTTAAATGGACAAACATGCCATCCAGATTGAGAAGTCTGGGGAAAGAGAGTGTTGGTGCTGGGTCATCTCAGCTATGTACTGCCTACCTCTCTCCACGGATCACATTCTCCCTGGGCAGGCAGGGCTCTCCCTGGGCAGGCAGGGCTGTCTCTGGGCAGGCAGGGCTGTCTCTGGGCTGGTAGGGCTCTCCCTGGGCAGACAGGGCTGTCCCTGGGCAGGCAGGGCTGTCTCTGGGCAAGCAGGGCTGTCCCTGGGCAGGCAGGGCTGTCTCTGGGCAGGCAGGGCTGTCTCTGGGCAGGTAGGGCTCTCCCTGGGCAGGCAGGGCTGTCTCTGGGCAGGCAGGGCTCTCCCTGGGCAGACAAGGCTTCCTGTGGACGCTTCTGGCCCACAGTTGCCGAATGGTATCCACATGTGATAATGCTGCCCCCTTTCTTAGAGGCCACATCAAACTCCAGTTGCTTCCTAATCACACTATAATGCTTTCTCACATGGTCTCTGGGGAAGGCCCCAGGGTAGGTTCATTTCCTAACTTTATAATCAACATAGTTGTTATTCAATAGTTGATGAAGCAAATCACAACTAGTGACAATCTGCCTGGAGCCTGTTGCTTAGAGAAGCAATTCTCAACATTAGGATGTATCAGAACTGTGTAGAAGGCCAACTCCTAGCCGGGTGATGGTGGTGCACGCCTTTAATCCCAGCACTCGGGAAGCAGAGGCAGGTGGGTCTCTGTGAGTTCAAGACCAAGCCTGGTCTACCAAGCGAGTTCCAGGGCAGGCTCCAAAACAATACAGAGAAACCCTGTCTTGAAAAACCAAAAAAAAAAGAAGAAGAAGACCAACTCCTTTCTCCTTAGTACCAGCCAGATGTCAGGCTCAGTAGGCCTGGGCAGAGAACCCTCATTTCTAGCAGGCAGGCAGGTGACATCTTTGGTACTGCCTTCCATCCTCTGCCCCAGCCATTCGGTAACAGCAACAGCAGTGTTTCTCAAGCTCTGCTACTCCCTGGAATTACCGGGGGCTTCTAGAACCACCAGCCAAAGCTGCCCTCCACACTGCTAAATGAGAGTCTCTCAGAGGGCCTGGGATCCGGGGTTTTTAAGGCCCCTCAGGTAATTCCTGTAGGGAGTCAGACAAAAAGTCTTTGGCTTTGAGGGCTGCTTCCCTCCTCCCCTTCCCAGCGTTGATGCCCTGGCTAGGCTTGGGGTCCACCCTTTCTAACAGGTCTGTGGGTCAACTTTAGGGTGAAGCATCAAGATAGACACCGGAAATGCCTCACTTCAAATCCCAACACTCTAAAGGCTCAGCCTGGGGATCCAGAGAGAGTGACCTTTAGAGATGAGGGCCAAAGGCCTGACTACAAAGCTCTGGGCTAGAGTTTTGCAGAAGTCCCTCTTGCCTGTGGCTTCACTTTCCACTAGCTCAGCAACCATGACTGATCATAATCCGGAAGTATTAAATGGAAATTTCCAGAACTTAAGAAGTTCCTAAGTTTTTACACAGCCGTGTTTGATATGTTGATGCAAAAACCATGGTTCTGGCCTCAATGAGAGTAAGAGGGAGTTTATTCTGGAGCCAAGCACAAGTGACTGTGGCCTGGAAACACCGCACAGATCTCAAACCCTCAAATGTTTCACCATGGAAGTGGTTACCTGAGACCTTATTAGTTACATAACCAAGAAAGTCACAAATCAAAGTGTTTGCTAAATGCATTAGTGGGGGTTACAGGCAGGCAGGCAGCTGATGGCAAAGCAGGGACAACTCTGTGACAGGTTTCAGATAATACCTGATGGCACTTTTAACTTTTGGAATGGAAGCTAGTGATCTGCTAAGAATACATCATAGAGTTTTCACAGGCATAAAGCATGTTAGACCAGACATAGGTATGAGCAGTGAGTGCCTTTCAAAGGAACTAAAATTAGCCCAAGATAATTTAACTGTGGTCTGCAATAGTATAGCTCGCCATAATCCTAAATTTCCATCATTTGGCCTTGGAGAATCTTTAACACATATGCAGCTCCCTAGCACTCTCTCTGTCTCTCTGTCTCTCCTATCTCTCTGTCTCTGTCTGTCTATCTCTCTCTCCACAGTTTCAGTTCACAGATAACAAATCAACTCTTTCCCAGTGGGTCTATGCTGTCTACACTACCTACCTGTTCGTCAATAGTCACCTCGGTTATTAGATCACCATCTTTGTGTTGTGGTCAGGTCACACGAGTGATTTGGGGGAAAAAGACGAAGGAAATAGTCACCAGGGAAGAGAAACACATGCCACGCTTGCTAAGACATGCAACAAGAGCAAACCTGTGGAACTGGGTTAAAGCAATAGACACCCATGCTAGTTTTGCTTTCACACCCTAAACTGCATAAAACCCTGCTTTGGTGTGTGTGTGTGTGTGTGTGTGTGTGTGTGTGTGTGTGTGTGTGTGTGTATGTGTGTGTGGGCGGGGGAATACTAATAAAGATAGAAAAGTTTCTGGTTCTCCAGCGAGGGCTCTTGAAATAAGTTGTTGGGGGCTGGAGAGGTTGCTCAGCAGTTGAGAGCACCTGTTGCTCTTGCAAAGGACCGTGGTTTGATTCCCAGCACCTATATGGTGACTCACAACCATCCCTAGCTCCAGTTCTAGGGATCTGACACCCTCTTCTGAACTCCGAGTGCACTGGGCACACAAATGGTATGCATCCATACATGCAGGCAAAACATTCATACGCATAGAAAAATCAAGGCATTGTAAATCTTTTAAAAGAAGAAACATGTCCTGCAGAAAGGGGGATGGACTGCTCTACCTGTCTCATGGATGTGATCAAGCTGCTGACCTTCTTCTGTTATCATTTCCTCACCTGTGAAAGGAGGAAGATAAAAACACCCAGATCTCCGCAAAGATGTGAGCCTAGACAAGCCCTTCCCTCATCTTCCTGGACCACTCTCCTGCTCTTCAGAACTGGCAGGAGCCAGGCTAGGACCTAACATCATAGTGCTGCTGTTTTTACTATGCAGAAAGATTTCTGGGGCCAACTCATTGTGGCGTGTGTGCTGTCAGCTTTCTCTTGCTGTGACAAAATACATGAAAAAATCTATTTATAACAAATAATAAACATTTTGGCTTACGATTACAGAGGTTTCGGCCCATGGTTGCTTGGTTCCTTTGTTCTGGCCTGAGGAGTGGCAGAGCATCATGGTGGGTGCACATGGGGGGTAGAGTCTGGACCCAGGATGAAGAGTAAGCAGAGGGCTTAGAACAGAACCTTCATGAAATTGTGAACCCACAAATTGGTTAATCATCTCCTGGACATTAGAAAACTATTAAGAGCCAAACCATAATACTTTGTCCATTGTTTAGTTTTTCTTCTGAACCAGCATGGTGGCATGGCACATGCCTATAATTCCATTCCCTAGGAGGCAGAGGAGAAAGGCAAGTTCAGGTGCAAACAGCATCCTTTCAAACAATGTCAGAGTCCTAAGTAAGCACTTTTAGCTTCTCTTTCTAAGTGGCAGTGTTAAAAGGTTGTACTTTCTTCTCCCTCAGTTTTCTTGAGAATTATTCCATGTCACTATGTGGAAACCTCCTTTTATTCCTTAGAAACCACACAGTGCTCCAGCATGAGTGTAGATGACCCATGGTGTATTCAACTCGATCACCATCAATGGTCATTCGAATGTCGCCAGTCATTTGCTATGACAATGAAATTCTCTCTCTGTGTGTGTGTGTGTGTGTGTGTGTGTGTGTGTGTGTGTGTGTCCTAATTTTGCCATCTTGTCTTCAGGAGGAAATCCTGGAGTACTCCACTGCTGCTGCCTCACTACCCCACCCCCATAGCTGGCTTCTAGAACTTTGACCTACTTATAAGACCCTACAGCAGAAGCAGCAGTAGGAAAGTGTCTTCTGCTTCACACTTGTCCTCAAGTTCATTCACACCAGTGCATCTAGGTTGCAGGGGTGAGTATGGGTAGGGGTGGAGTGGGGGTGTTTAACTCACAACAAAAACTCTAGCTGCCAAGGAATTCGGGGAAAGTAGGTTTTGCTGTTTTGTTTCTTCTTGCTCTGTCATACAGTAGAGGTTGGAATGTCAATCCGCACATTCAACTCACAGGCTTGACTCCTTTACTTTAAGTAAGAGAACTGAGTCTCAGAGGTCCATGTCATGTGCTCGGGATCCTGTGACCTGCTGATGACTGACAGCCCTAGCTGTTGCCTCGGTTGCTGCCCATGCAGTTTGTCAGAGGCGATCTTTGAGAGCTGGACTTACATCGGGAAAACCCTCAGGAAAGCTCAGCTTCTTCAACACTGAGGTTTTAGTATTTCCTATACAAAAGCTCCTTTGTGTGCACTGTCATCATTCAGTTACTATTAGGGACCAACCTATGTCCCACTGCCCCAAAATGGAACGTTGAAGTCCTCCTCCCCAGTCGTCCAGTGGGACCACGTTGGAAGTGACATCTATGAAGAGCTAACGAAGTTGAATGAGGTCAACCGTGGCGGGCGCTAACGCAACCTGACTGGAGTCTTTATTAGCTCGTGGAGTTTCTCACTTTCTCTCCAGAAGATATAATGTCTCCTCTGTTGGCTTGATCGTTCTCATTCCAAGTTGAACAAAAGATGCTTCTATTCCACCATCTTAGCTGAGATCTCTGGTGTCCTTACAGCAAGAAGAAATTCTTACGTTCAGAAGGAAGACAATATAAGGACACCAAGTAAGACAGGGACACCCGGGACGTGCTTTCCTCACAGTCCACAAAAGAAACGGATCCCACATTTTAGTCTTTCACTCTCAGAAACTATAAGGAACATGTTTCTTCTGTTTAAGCACCCAGACTCCAGGGCTGTGTTGTCTTATAAATGCAAAAGCCCTGGTTATCATATAGATGCAGAAGCTACAGCTGGGTGGGAAAGACCATTCACGGACCCACGGGGAACTGTTAGCCTCTTCCAGTCACTCCCTTCAGTGGTTTTCCTCCCACAAGCTTCTCCAGCTGCCTCACCGCCTGCTGTTTCTGGTATCTTCTCTTCAGGAAGGGCTTCCTCAGAAAATGCTTTCACAGTTCAGAAGTCTCTAGAGTAGTGGATTTACTGCAGCTTCTGTCATATCTGGAGCTTCCGTATCACCAGCCCAGAGGGGCAATCTGTGCACCTCAGAGTTTTTGCTTCATTGGACACCCCATGAGGAGTATATCTCCTTTGCTGGTCCAGACTCTTGTGATGTGTGTTCTTGCTTTAGACCCATTTTCAGAGGAGGCCAATGTGGCATAACAAATGCTTTTTTAATGACCAAGATCTGCATTTAAACATATTTTCCATCTTTGCTGGGTCATTAAGTCTTTAAACCCGTCAATATTTTAATGGATTTTATAGTCCAGTGATGTGCAGGTTTGCTCCCATTATTACACCATCCATGCTTCCTTGCAAATGAGATGTCCCGGCTAGTGGGCACCAAGGAGCACTTAGCACATGGAGCTGTTCTGAATGGGCCTTGACTCCATCACAAACGAGACTGTCTAAAACCAGAAGAAGGGAGCCTATTTACAAACATGCCAAATGAATAACAAACATTTAACAATGGCTGGTTTTATGCCACATTTACCTTAAAACTCTGTTTGCTTTTGGGAGTTCAGGGGAGTGGGATGTCTTTGTGAAACCATTTGGGACAAATGTGAATTGTCTTAGTATATACAACTTACTGCAACAGACTGGGCACCTTCCAAACAGTAGAAATGTACTTTTTCACAGTTCTGGGACCTGGAAAATTTGAGATCAAGACGTCAGCAGGTTTAGTGTCTAGTGAGGACCTGTTCCTGGGTGGGGGGGGGCAGTTTCTCTCTGTCTTCATGTTATAGAACAGGCTGGGCAGGTGGGGGTGAGGGAACTCTTTTATCAGAGTACTAATCCTGTTCCTGAGAGCTCCACCCTTATGACCTAAGCATACTCAACGGCCTCACCTTATACCATCACATTGAAGAGTCGGGATTTCAGTTTCTAAAGGGAGGGCTTAAACATTCCAACTCTGACTTTGTTGGATACTGGGAATAGGCTTGTTTGGGACAGGGTGGACTCTGTCTTTTGCTTCAGCCCAAATCCATCTTCTGCTCAAATGGATTGGAGCCCATCTACACAGGTACAATGAGAGCCTGCTGTTGATGTTGGGGGACAGCTCCAGTAGCCAGGCCTGGTCAAAAGCTTAATTTAAGATACTCAAGGATGCAAGGTACACATTTTGTTACACTTGTCCCAGAGATAATAACACAGGAGGCTCCCACCCAAACCTTAACTGATAGTGTAACTCACTCGCCCAGATCTTGAGTTCTTATGTTTGCCTCTCTGTCTATACAGTCCAGTTACTGGTTCAAGGATCACCCA
Organism: Mesocricetus auratus; assembly: GCF_017639785.1. Lineage (NCBI taxonomy): Eukaryota > Metazoa > Chordata > Mammalia > Rodentia > Cricetidae > Mesocricetus > Mesocricetus auratus. Next base: position 47,023,452 of record NW_024429186.1, read on the forward strand.
CACTATACTTTTCAACATTTTATAGTTACTCTGTACATTTCTTTTTAAATCTTTACCCTGTCACGCTGGCAGCAGCCTCAGACAGCTGGTGTTTACCATGTCTGTGGACCAACTATCTATGAGGTGACATTGCCTAATGTGCCCATCTCAGAATGTGTCCCTGCTACAAAGTGACACCGCCTGTGTGTGAGCACTTCACAGGTGTGTCCCTGAGCCTCTGCTTCTGCTCTTCCGCTCCTTAGGACTGTCTCTAAACCCATTACACTGCTCCCATCACCGGGGTTTTGTAGTGTTGAGCCAATCTCCTCTCTACTTTTCATTTTAAAAAGTTATCCCATTATAGAGTTCCTCACAACAAAAGCCAACCAGCACATTGATTGGCTTTGTCTTAAATGTGTAGTTCAATCATTAATGTAATCAGGTATTTACAAAGTTACCCATACACACCCTCCTTTATTAAGACACTCGATCCAAGCAGGGACTGTGTGCTATTAACACAGATTGTTTTATGTGTCCTTATTAGAACTTAAAAAAAACGCATATAGAGTTTTGTGTGTTCTTGGTTAATAAACTCCCACGTATCTGGTAATTAATCCAAGTGGTTGTTATGAATAGTATCTTCAGAGTACTACTTTGTAGCAGCGACTGTGGGCGGAGGCAGATGTGGGCGGAGGCAGATGCTGCTGATTTTCGCGGGCTGATCTGGCGTCTGACACACTTACCGAACCTTAGCAGTTCGCACTTGTTTGAAACATTGTTTTTCTAAGGCAATGGGCGCTTTGTTTTTATGCTGTTATCAGAAGTATACCCATCTCCCAACCTCAACTAGGGGAAATGTGACTCACTGAGAAGCGGAAAGTCTCTGGGCCTCTGTAGACTGATCCGTGGGTTCCAGGTAGCTTTTGGAGACTTACTGTCAGGCCACAAACACAGGGATGGAGACAAGGGGGCTTAAAGTCCTAGAAATGGAAAGAGGTGGAGACATACAGAAAGAAGGAAGCTAGAGAAAGAACAGAATAAGGACTGGGGGGGACTTGGGCCAAGACTGTGGTCAGCCTGGGACTTGAGAGGCGCCCGAGACAACAGGTGGTAAAAGGGCCTGATGCTCCAGAGGGTGGGCCAGAGGTCCCCCGGAATTCCCCGGGGCCATCGAATCTCTAATGTAGGCCACCGAGGAGCCCTGGCACAAGAGACCACCGGGGGTTATGACAGTCACTCCACCTCAGCCCTCACAAGCTGAGAGAGGCCCAGAAGCCGCCTCACTGCTGGGGCTATGATCCCAAAGCTTCTCAAGCCACGGACACCTGCAGACCTGAACTCTGTACACACAGAGCCCCGGAGGTCAGCGTCAAACCTAGGAGGCTTCCAGGACTGGTTCCCAAGAGAAACTGGTTAAGAACCTTATGCCGGTTTGCTGATCGCCTTGCTTAATGAGAAACTACAGCTAAGAAGTAAGCCTGCTGTGGTTGGAAAGCGCCATGTCCCCATGAAAAACAACAAATGGGACTACCCCTGCCCTGCCCAGTGTTCTGGGAGCACTGGAGACAGGAAATGGTTTACCAGCCCTGATTACAGAGCCTGATTTCAGCCGCTAGCAGAGTGGGTATGAAATCGGGAAGTCAGCAGGGGGCTTTGTTCTCCCTTGTGGCTCTGTCCTGGATCAAACAGGAACAAAATAGTGTAGCTGAGCTTCGCTGGATTCAGTTCAGTTCCCCTGCTTTTGCCCCTCAATTGTTTCCACTATTTCTGCACGCCCGGCTTTGGAGCTCTGAACCTCCCGGGAAAACCTGCCTTTTTTTATGGAGACAGGGATGAGCAGAGATGCTTGGGCAGGTCTGTTCTTGCTGCAGGAAGCAAAAGATGCCTTCTTGGGACCATACTCCGTGCCAAGGCCTCCCGCCGAGATGGGCTTCACAAGCAGCCTGTAAGGAACCCTTGAAGACAGAGGCCACTCTCCTTTGAATATGTAAGAGCAGGGTGTGGCTGGCCAATGGGAAGATGAGCCTCCCAGCCCAGCAAGTCTCCTGAGCTGGACCCAGACTCCCCCAAAGCCTGCGGGTGAGATGAAGTCTCCTGTGAACCCGTTTCCGATTATGACCTGTCTCCACATGCCAAGTGGCTGCGAAACAACGGCAGTGACTAAACTTTATAAATAGGACACTGAGAGTAAAAATTACAGGAAATCCCCCGGGGTCTCCCGTGGAGTCATCTTTTAGGTGGGCAGCTCATAGAGAAACCCAACTCTCTCCTCCACCCAGGCAGGCAGCCCCTCTGCGCCACTGAACCTTGCCCCGGGGCAGGGTCGGAGGGGAATGAAGTGGAGGGGACCCTCCGAGGCCCCGCTAAGGGGCATGCCCAGCACTGTCCTCTTGCCTCATTAACTCTCTCTAGCTCCCAGGAAGAGGGCACGTTTGTAATTAGCACTTTGTAGATGGGAAAACTGGAATTCACACCCATGTCTGACTCATTCTAGATCAAAAATTAATCATATACTCAGTTCCTTCTGAACACAGAATAACCATACACCCAGACCATAGGAGATAAAGGGAGCCCTCTGGGTGGGAGTGGGGTGCTCTGGACCTCTGGTTATCTTTCCTCTCCCCTCCCCTTAACAGTGACATATTTTCTGGAGAGCCAGTCCCGTTTGGAATTCGTTGCTCAGTTGTTTCCAGACTCATCAGAGGTTGGCTGTAAGGGGCTAAAAGAGCTACTAGGGGTTGTAGGCTCTGCCGCTGAACGGCTGGGCTTCTCGTGGGTTTCAGATTGAAAGTCTGTTCAAATATTTGCCCAACAACTCCCAGTGTGCTTTGGAACAAGCCGCAGGAGCAGCCCTCGCTGAGTCACCGGACTGGGATGTGCAGGCATTCCACAGAAATATGAATGCAGGCGGTTTACCAACTCCTTCATAATTAGTCAGACTGCCTCTCACCAGTGACTTTGGCGACACTGGAGGACTCTGCTGTTAGAAGGACTCTTGAGAGGCACACTCTGTCTTCCACCAGTAGCTGGGGCTGCCCATAGTTTTCTGACCTGCAGAATTGTATCCTCAGTGATCTGTGAGATATCTTCCACTATATATCCTTGAAGATTCTAAATTCACCAAGTTCAAAACAGAACACCCGAACTTCCTGGGATTCTTGCCTTCTCCCCATCATTGAATGGCCTCACCTCCTACTACTGGCTCTGTTTGAAAATGTTAAAGCATCCATGGATCTGCAGCTCTCTCTCTCCTGACTCTCCCTGGGCTAAACTGCCTCTCTCTGCTGCTGTCGTGGGTTCCGGGAGGCTCCTAAATCTCCCTGAACCTTCTGAAAGTCACAGCTATACCATAGCTTGACCCCACCCCTCCTGACCCTTTCTGGTCCAGGGTGGGCACATGACCTCAGTTGAACTCATCTAAGCCCTTTCCTGTTTTGTTTTTTCAAGTTACAACAGGGTTAGACACTTCTGTCTTCTGTAAATGCCAGCTAGCCTAGGAATCCAGAGAAACTATGCCCAAGTACCCTGCTGTGTGGAAAAATCCCTTGCAGAAGAGTGGGAGGACATGCTGAGGTCAGCAGCATAGATTCCAAAATGTTATTTTTGTATCATGTGATCAACTTGTATTTCTTTTCCTCGTGGTTAAAAGTCACCACAAATTCTATGTGTTTACACTTACCCTCTCAAGTACAGGGATTTCAGGTGTCCGCCTGGTGTGCATACATGACACGGTCCTTATCATACTGGACACTAAACGAGCCAGTGTTTGCTCCAGAGGAGACACAGTTCTCCATCTTCCAGGACTATTTGCTGCGCAGACATTCTTAGGATGAGAGCCTACTACAAAACCACCGAAGGCTTTCTGCCCATAAGACGCCACAGGCACACGTGTGTGAGACTCATGGAGTCAGCTGTCCACATCACAGTCTCACCATGAGCTTCTCCTGCCATGATAGCAGTCCCCAGTCCCCAGTCCCGACACCTTCAGTGGAGGACCCCACCTCCTCCCCATACACACTTCCCAAGTGCAGATCTGAATGGCTGTCATCCCTCATAGTGAGGTGTGGCTGTGTGACTCATTTCAGAGCATCGGGTTTCAGTGTGTGCAGTTTCAAGGACAGGGTGGGGTGGGGTGGGGTGGGGTGGGACTGGGTGGGGCTGGGTGGGGTGCGGTGGGGGTGGGGTTCTGCCTCTTTCCCCCTACCTCCTCTTCTAGGCTTCCCATTCCCCTTGCTGCCTGTTCTCTGCAGTAGATAGCGCCCTCTGACACGATTTTGCTGTCTGTTGCTTGTCTTCTCTCGATGGAAAACAGACAACACACACACACACACACACACACACACACACACACACACACAGTGTGGCTACCAGGTAGATTTGTAACAATTGTTACCATACGGAACTACTTCGGGACCAGTTAGTGACCTATGTGTGCCCTCTCTACTGCCTCGGCACTTCCCAGGGGCCAACAGCCTTATCCTGTTTGGGCTGCTATGGCAAACTCTACAGACTGGATTGCTTGACCAGGAGACAATTATTTCTGGCAGTTTTAGGATCTGGGAAGTGTAAAATCTGGGTGCCAGTCAATTCAGTTCTTCTGGAAGTTTCTCTTCCTGACTCACAGGAGCTTCGAGGACTTCCTTCTGTGTTCCCACATGGTGGGGATAGGGGGCTCTCGTGTCTCTTCTTAGAAGGGCATGAGTCCCATCAGTGATGAGTCCGGCCCTCATGATGTCACCTTGCAAAGGCTCCAGCTCCATATCTCATTAGGGATTCGACATTTAAATTCTGAGAGAACACAAACATTCAGGCCACACAGCAGGGGGCATTTAGCCCCCACCCCCTACTTCTACCATTAAGTCAGGGGTTTCCTGATCTTTTGTTTGTTTTATTTTGTTTTCTGTGGCAGGGTTTCTCTGTGTAGCCCTGGCTGTCCTGGAACTCATGCTGTACACCAGGCTGGCCTTGTACTCAGAGATCTGCCAGACTCTGCCTCCTGAGAACTGTCTTTAAAAACTTAAAGGTATGTGCCACCATGCCCGGGCTGGGACCCCAGCCTTCAGTAGGGAGGGGGTAAGATGTGATCCTTCTACGGCACACTAAGAAAGGCCACTTAACAAACAGGAGTTGGTCTGTGCAAACTAATGTGGGAAGACTTCCTGTTTCAGATTTTCGAAAACTATTTTTAATAATGTGTATGTGCTTGTGTGTGGCTTTAGTGCTCTCAGATGGCAGGGCCATCAGGTCAGATAGATGTGGTTGCAAGCCACCCAACATGGCTGCTGGGACAAAACCTGCACTTAACTGCTGAGCCGTCTCTCCAGCCTACCTCTCCCTTTCTCCCTCCCCATCTCTCTTCCTCTCCCTCTCTTTCCTTTTGTCTCTCTATCCCTCTTCCTCCTCACCCCTCTCTCAACAGGGGTGGCCTAGAACTCACTATATAGCCCAGGCTAGCCTGGAACGTTCAGTGGTCCTGCTGCCTCAGCCTCCCAAATGCTGGGATTACAGGTGAGTACCACAACACCCAGATTTCTTGTTGAGAAGAAAATAGCTAATTGAAAATAGCAATTAACAGGATCTGTATCCAAGCCCAGTCACCAAAACAGTGTTTTCTGTTTTGTTTTGTTTTGTTTTGTTTTTAAACCTTGACAGCCGCTCCTGAGACACTGGTGTTTCCTCTGCTGCTCTTGGAGCTGTCCATTTCTTAGACTGTGTCCCTAGACCCTGGCGCCCCTTACTTTCAACACCGCTTCCCTGAGTTGCATGCCTCCACGGAAGACTACACGGTTTTGTCCGACACTGACCTGACCCCAGTGCTATCTATACCAGTAAAACATCCCCCATGGGCTCTGCTCACAAGCTCTACGAAAAGAAAATCTTCCAGAATAAGACCCAGAATCGGAAGCTCTCGTCCCCAACTCGCCATCCTCTGTTTTTCCTACTGGTTCTCAGACTTGGATTCTCTGTGGACTTAGACGTGTAGATCTGCCCCCAAGAGGACACCTTACTTTACCAAAGCAAGGACCATAACGTCAACTGCTATGGGGAGCGTTGTTTGACTTCCAGGACATATGGGGAGCCTGAGTCTGTGGGCATGCCCAAGAGCTTCCCCCAGCCCCGGACCTCACTTGCAGATGCTCACTCTTTCCAACACCAGGTGCCTGATATTTTCTCTTCTCCAGGAGGGCAAGGACAGAGAATGCCTCATCTACGGGTGACACAGTGCCTACTAGAGCATCTCACACCACCACCCCATTTCTAGTGTCTCCAGGAGCTTCCTGGGCTTATCCTTTATCCTACATTCTCCAGCTCTTCTGTGACCTCCTCCCATCTTCTCCTGCCTCGCCATCAGGCCAGAAAAGCAGGTCCCTGTTTCTCTGCTCTGGACCAGTATGGCCAGGTCCCACTGTGGAACCAGCTATTGCCCCTCCTGGTCTTTGCTGCCTGTCTGCTCCTCATTTACTACTCCATACAAGTTGAAGAACACAACCCTTTCTGGATGGATCCCCGAGAGCATTGGTTTCAGAGCAGCTCTTAGCAGTTTTGGCTTATTGCCTTAGCGGTGTTTGCTGGGGAAGGAGTAGGTGGGGGATTTTTGTGTGTTCTAGTTAGGGAATGGAGGGCCTAGCCTAGGGCAGTGCTTATAGGCCACCTCCTTCTGTCAAGGAGGAAGCAAACGCTGGCCTTCCCAGTGGGCCCACGTGTACCTTCTTCTGGAGTCTCTATCCCTGTTGCCTCTGAGCCTTAGGGCTCCAGGGGGATAGAACCTCATTTCTTTAGAGGAGAACTTGGTGGTAGTTGTCATACATGCCTGTTTATTATCATCTTTTCATTGTAGTTTTCGTGGACACAATAAAAAGCATGCTTATTTTAAAAAACTTCTCTAAAATACTGTGATTTTAAGCATTCAAAAAGATTGGAGGCTACATTAGCACTTGTACACACACCAAAATTTTTGTCATACTTGCTTTTATGCAAACAGGCACATGCCACAAGTCAGAGGACAACTTGCTGGAGTTGATTGTCGTCTTACAACATTTAGGTCTTGGGTTGAGCTCAGGTTGTCTGGGTTGAAGGAAAGCACCTGTGTGCACAGAGGCATCTCACCGGCCCCTTCTGGATTTCAGTAGAAACCATGCTCACCTTGCAGCATGTGAGATAAAATTATTTATTTTGTTTATGCTGTCAAAGCCTGCAAAAGAAAACACAGAGCCTGGCCAAGGGTGGGATAGGCAGTCTCCTCTTAGGAGGGGCTCATTTTTCCAACTCACAGTAGATGGAAGATACCTGCCCCCCAATAATTGTGACTTCTATTCTAGAATATTCTGGGTATTTGCACCTGGTGGGGACAGATGTCATCACCTGTTAAAGATACAGCTCAGATCTCTGGGCTTGGGACTATGACTGGGTCTTCCAGAGAAACCATGCACACCCCTGGCGGGGCTTGAACACTTTTGGCCGCCTGGTCCAGCCCCTGTCAAGGAGTCAAAATCCATGGAATGATGTGTTGTGTAACTGACAACCACCACCCTGAGGACAGAGGTCAGTCACAGGAGGAAGTGAGGAGGGGAAAGAGGAGGTCAGGAGGGACCCTGGGCCTCAGAGAGCAGGGAGATGGTGGCCGGAGGCGGGCCACAGGAATGCAGAGACCCAACCCTGTGCAAACAGCCTGAACCTTTGTCTCATCAAATTTACAAAACAGAAATCCAAAGACCTTGAAAGCAAGGTGCTGACTTCAGAGTACCACCTGCATCCAGGCAGGCACGTGGTCACCTTCCGAGTGCAGGGCCCCCAGTGTTGGCACCATTTTGGGCTTGTGAAGCTGGCCCTGCCCAGAACTTAAAGGACACCAAGCCCCTGGCAGTGGTGTAGTGGGAAGCAGAGTATAAAAACGGGCAGGGCTAGATAACGCAAGCATCTGGGAGCTGCTGTAAAGACTTTGGGGATTTAATCCAGATGTGATAGTATATCATTGTAGAATCAGGAACTCAGGGTCAGTCTCAGCTATATAGGACATTTTAGGCCAATCTGGGCTATAAGAGATCCTATTTAAAAAAAACTAAGATTAGCCAGGTGTAGTAATAAACGCCTTTAATCCCAGCATTCAGGATACAGAGGCAGGTGGAATTCTGTGAGTTCAATGCCAGCCTGGTTGTTTACATAGTGAATCCCAGGACAGCAAAGGCTACATAGAGAGACTCTGTCTTAATACAAACAAACAAGACAAAATAAAATAGTAATAAAAACACCCTAAGACTTAGCCAGATGTGGTGACACACATTTGTAATCCCTAGGACTCATAAGGCAAAGGAAGCAAGATCACAAGTTCAAGGCCAGCCTGTTCTACACAGCACAGTCTAGACCAGCCAGGCTACATAGCAAGACCCTGCCATAAACAAAAACAAACAAACAAACAGTCCTGGCAGGAGAGGGTAGAGTAGAGGTAAGCTCTGCGTAGGGTGTTGGGATGCTGACTTGTGCATGAGCATGGGTGGGAGGCCATGTTTGGCACAGGTTGGAGGAAATGGAAGTACAGATTATGGGGCAGGAGCCCACAGTGGGAGGATCCACTGTGGGCCTTCAAATGAGGGAGGGAGGGAAGACTGGTGAGAGCTGCAAGAGATGAAGGCCAGGCAGTTTTCGCCACACCCACTCTCCCTTAGGATTCTGGGAACCTCACTTAGCAAACGCCACTTCTTGGTCACATGACCTTTGTGTCTAACCAACCACATGGAGTGAACTGAGCTCATCTCGGCCATCCTATCCAGCTGGTCTTCACTTGCCCAGTCTTTTCCAGACGACCCAGCTGGCCTTCTGACAGGACCTAGTGAAGCCAATGAGGATAGGGAAACCAATCCTCCTCCCCACCCCACCCTCCATCTGGCAGGATGGACATGTCTGTTAAAAACATCAAAGAACAGTAACAAAGGACAAGTCCCATGAGTGGCCAGGAGGGGATGGTCATGTCTGAGAAATAACCCTGGACCTTGGTTATGTAGAATGTCATGTGACTTTCCTGCTTGTCCAGACCCCTCCCTCTTCTCAGTTCTGAGGACTTTCAGGACAGAGGGCTATGTGCCAAGTATCTCACATGATCATAGCCAAGCGATGAGAGTTTCCTTTGGATCCAAGCATCCCTTACACAGATGCCTCAGCCTCTCCCTTTTGTCAGCTATTAAGTCAGCAAGATGTCTGTAACCAGGCCAGAATCCCAGGGGAGAGGTGGGATGTCAAAGCCAGGAGTATTGAGCAGGACACAGGGAGAGTTTTCGGGGGTGAGGGTGGCGAGACCAGCTGGTGAGAGTGGAGGGCCAACTGTGAGGCTTTTGGCCTCATGTTGGCTGCAGCCCATGACCACGGGGAAATTGTCTCACGGAAGAGGAGCAATGGAATAGTAGCTCTGATGTGGCCCAGCCATCTGCCCTCTTCTTTTGATTTCCTTGAGACAGGCTCTCTCTACATAGCCCTGGCTGTCCTAGAGCTCACTATGCAGACCAAGCTGGCCTCGAACTCACAGAGCTCCACTTGCTTCTACCTCCCTAGTGCTGGAATTAAAGGCGTGGGTCAATATGCCTGGTCTGGCCTCCTTAATGACTATGGAAAAATGTCATACTCATTTGTTCTGATGGCACCAGAGTACTTAAAGAGGTTAGTGCAAAGAAGTTATTCAGGTAGTGTCTTCAACCTACTAATTTAGGCTGTTTATCTAAATTATTCTATTATTTAATAAAAACTCTGGAGTCAAATATCAGGGCAAAAATTTGATTGACTACAGAAGCAGTGGAGAAGTGACCAGTGACCTCCTGTCTCTCCTCTTCTGAGATCCAAAAGGGCCACAGATCTTTCTAAGCCCCTCTCTATTACCTCTGTGTCTCTCTGTACATATTCGAAGTCGTCCCAAACCTCTATGGCTAGTTCTGGTCAGCTAGATGCTAACTCCGCCCCCTGATTCAAGGCTAACTTTATTAACAGATGTCAGAGTAAGTTCAAAATATCCCACCAACAGTTCTCAGAAGAAGAGCCTGAAAAAAAAAGTTTCCTGCCTTTATGTCTGCTCCTCCAAATTATTAAGATGTTCTTGTTTTTCACTGGTGTTTTTGATTAGTGCTGTCTGGCTCCAAATCTGTGCTAAACTTTGCTCCAGGCAGGTGTTTAACTTAGGCCAAACAGTAAGGCATGGTAGGTCTTTTATGTCAGTGTCTGCAGGAAGTAAAGAACACCAAGAAAAAACAAGATGGGGAAATGCTGAGTTAATAAAAGGAAAACGGAGTCGGGAGCTGCAGCTTAGCCGTAACCGACTGTTTTCCCGGCACGCGTGAAGGTCTGGCAACTGTTTGCCTGGCATGCATGAGGGTCTGGGCTCAATCCCCAATACTAGATCAGGGAGGAAGCCAGGTGAGTTTCTTTCGGACCTTAGATATATAAGAACGCAATAGGAGCCTTCAAGGAGGGCGTGGGAGGGTGAGTTGGCTTCCCACTCTGTAACACTCTGCACTGCACGTTCTTGCATTTGATGTAACACATCATACCTGCATTTCTGTACACCTCTTCTGCCCCGGGAAGGAATGTGCCGATGTCTAAAGAACTCTCTCTGGTGGGAGCTGCCATAGCAATGGTCCCATGACGCAACCCTACATATGATGAATGTGGAGAAAATCAGGCATGGGGACTTGAAAAGGGGCTTCTTAGCTCTGAAAACAAGACACGAGGCAAATACTTACTTCTTCCTGTCTTTGGACATTGTCATGTGAAGCCATGGGCTGGGAGCTGCTGCAGTCCTATTAGAATCTCGAGGAGGATGCAGAATATCTCAGGGACTCTGACCGTGACCTCTGGTGTAAAGCTGCTGTGTTAGCCTAAGTGCCTCTTTGGCTATGGATCTTCTTGGTATAAGCTGTTACTTATTCTGGACTTCAATTTATAGCATCCTGCAACTGTCAGTACAAAAACAAAACAGACAACAACAAAAAGCCCAGCTCTCACCTCAAAGGGAATAGGACATAGTCTGTTCTGGAGTCAAATGTAAGCTCAGGCAGCCCCAAGTACCATGTTCTAACTTGGTATAGTTTCATCAAATGTTTACAGTAATGGAACAAAGACATTGGCAAAGCAAGATGCTTCTCCCATACACTGGTGGGAAACATCTGGCAGATGGGGTCACAGCAAGGCAAGGGAGCCTGTGTTAGACCTTCAGATGCTTCCTCATGGCATTCTTAGCCTTTTGCTTGGGGTCTGCTTGTGCATTCTAAACAGATTTACCCAATAGTCACAATGATGATAGCTCACACATAGAGTTGAGCAATAAAAGGTTATTTAGAAGGTCAAGATACTCCAAGAGACTTTGGCTCCCAAGTTGTGCCATGCCGTTTCCTTACGACTACAGTAATTTAATCAGTCAGACTAGTAGAATGTCTAGCATGAGTATAGCTTTTCAGGAGGAACTCTATCACATAAAATCAAAGGAGGCCTGGTTTGTTTTGACAGTCTTCAGTTCACTGTACCATAGCAGATCCTCAGACATGGGCTCAGTGAAGAACAGGAAAGATCTTCAGAGGGAGAGAGGGGACAAGGAGACGGGAACAGACAAGTTCCAGGCCTTGTGTGAGGTTCTAAAAGTCATGTGAGTTCCTGGGTCTCGTTTGTAATTCTGTGCAAGGATGCTTGGGAGCGGGCCCTAGCTCAGTGTCAGAGGGCTTGCCTAGGATGTGTGATGAGGCCCTGGGTCCCACCCTCAGCATCCCTAAATGACTTCGTGCCTAATCCTCTATGCGGCACACAGTGAGACCTTCGTAGGCAGTTATACTAACACAATGAGGGGAGGGAAGTTCAATTTCAATCTCACTGATGTTGAAGGGTCAGAACCATCCCCCAAAGGACATAGTTATTGATTTCATCATCCGCATCTATGGGATGCTCGCCTCCATGCAGCAGGAAAGAGTTACGAGTACCGTGGATATTTTAGGTGAGCTCTCTAACCCCAGGGCCCATAGTCCCTAAAGTAAGCTGAGGCTCAACCAGGACGTCTCAGGGGAGCCAGTGTCCCTCCGTGTGTGGTTATGGCTCCACAGGAACTCCACATGGTTCTCACAGGATCCTCTTCAGTGGGATCCTTCTCACGGACCAGATGCCTGGCTGTCCAGACTGGCACTCTTTAGTCTAGACACTTGTGCAGATGCTAAGAGGGTTGGGTTCTCAGAGACAGCCTGAAACTCAGACCAGCAGCTATCAAGCAGCTGACAGAGCTAGCTATTAGCTCTCCCTCCCTCTCCCCACTCCCACTGAGGCGTTTTACTTGTATACATGGTAAGTATGTATTGTGTCCTAGAAAAGGAATACCTTGGACTGTTTTGTTTTGCCTCTTCTTGGTCCGTGACATCAGCAAAGGTCATCAATGCACAAAAAGCTCTCTGATGGAATGAGAGCAATGCACTTTTTTTCTAGATCTTGGAGTTGCAAATTCAGTCTGGGGCAGGTCACTGCACACTTGTATAATCTGCCAGTGAGGATCACAACAAAGTCAACAGTGACTTCAACTACTCCATTCTTAACTGTCACAACTAGAAAATGGATGGTAACTATGGAGCAATGCTGAGTAAAAACTTGGCATTGGCCCTTTCTTGCATTGTTGGTGATCTCAAGAGCACGTACAGGGACACACACATATCATTATTTACGGCAGCGATCAAAGATGGGTGGAATATTGGGATGATGAGTAACAGCAAGGGGAAGTGTGTGTGTGTGTGTGTGTGTGTGTGTGTGTGTGTGTGTGTGTGTGTGTGCACCAGGCACAGTCCTGGCTCCGTGGAAACACCCACTGTGGTAAGAGATGGATCATCAAGCACTATTCCTTTCTTTACAGACCAAGAACTCGAGGTTCAAAGGGCTGCCTGGCCTCCTGGGGTGGCACCCCTAGTGTGGCAGAGCTGGTGGAAGGGCAGGCCACTGGCTCCAGACTCTCCCTCGTCCCACTTTGTAAAGAATGGTGTCAGCAATGAGCAGGACTCTCCACGTCCAAGATAGGAGAGGGAGATGGGGGAGGACAGAGAGAGAGAGAGAGAGAGAGAGAGAGAGAGAGAGAGAGAGAGAGAGAGAGAAAAGAAGCATGTGACCTGAGAACTAGTCCTGCCTGAGCATCACCCAAGGCACACTCACTCCTGCCTGTCCCTCTCTCTGAGGAGGCAGCCACTGAGCTGAAGAAGTACCATATAGAGAAAAAAAAAAAAAAAAACCAAAGACAGCTAAACCTGTCTATGGTATGAGCATTCTCAGAAGAGAAAGGGGATGGATCAAGATGAAAAATGGAACATTCTCTACATTTGGGGATACCTGGAGATGAATGTCTTTTGAGCCATACTTTTAGCAAAAACCAAAATGTAGTGCATTTATTTAGTATGAGAATGAGTGAGTGAGTGAGTGAGTGTGTGTGTGTGTGTGTGTGTGTGTGTGCCTGTGTGTGCGTGCATACATGTAGGTGGGGTAAGCATGCCTCAGCTCACGTGTGGAAATTGGAGGACAACTCTCAGAAGTTGATTCTGTCCTGCTACCATGTGGGGCTGAGCTTGAACTTGGGTCCTTAGGCTTGGTGGCAAGTAGTTTTAGGTCATACTTTTAGTCTGATAGTTAGTTCTCCACAAGTGTTCCGGTCACCATCCTAATGTCAGTTTGGAGGCATGGACTTGATGAGTCTGTTGGCTTGGGAAGGCTCCCTGGAAGAGATGACTATTGACTCTATTATACTTCTTCCTGTGATGTGACCAGGAATCACCAAGGGCCTGATTCATCCGACCCGGGCCTGTGAGTGCACATCTCTGGACAAGCATCCTACCACTGTGTTCTACCCCAGCCCCATAGTTTTATGTCTCTAAAAAAATTCCTATGCTTTGCAAAGCAAAGTTATGATAGGTGACTAAGAGTTCTCCCATGGAAGGGAGTCATCCAAAGAGGTCATGTCTGGCACCAATAAACAGATCGAGGAGGAATTGTGTGGAGAGGGCGGTAGCAGCAGAGCGGGGAGGGTCTTGCCTAAGACAGCATGTAAGAAGGTCTGGCTGGAGAGGAGGCTGGAGCTCGGATTTACCCATGGATCATGGTGATCCTCGGGGTTGAATTAGCTTTTATTGGCCCCACCCATTAGAACACCAATTTACTGGGTCTGGAAAGCAGCTCAAGTACTTGCTTTTTTCTTCTCTATTCTATTTGATTTTTGTTTTGAGAAACTTACTTTCTTACTATGTTATCCAGGTCACACTCAAACTCCTAGACCCAAATGATCCTCTTCTCAGCCTCCCAAGGCCTACAGTCACAGACCCGTGCCGTTCATGCCCTAAAGAACATGCACTCTAAATATTAGTTACTTTTACTTTTTATCCTAGACCTGGGCAGCACTTCATTCTATCAGATGGGCTTTCTTACTTACTCTTCTCTTGCTGTGTAAGCAGGGTAACTTATAACAGAAAGCATTTGGCTGGAGGCTTGCTTCTGGTTTCAGAAGGTTAGTCCATTTCCATCACGGCAGGAAGCGTGACATCAGGCAAGCTGGCATGGAGATAGAGCAGTATCTGGGAGCTTTACATCCTGGTCCACAGGCGGGGGTGGGGGGGCTGGTGTGGGTTTTTGAAACCTCAAAACTCACCCCCAGTGATATATCTCCTCCAGCAAGGCCACACCCCTTAATCCTTCCTAGACAGTTCCACCAACTGAAGACCCAACATTCAAAACGTAGGACCCATGGGGCCATTCCCATTCAAACCACCACACAGATGTCAGAGATCTGTGTTTTTATTGGTGTGATTCCAGTGCAAGCTGAAGTTTGGTGACCTGTGACTTCAAAGACTTCAAATAGGAGAGCCAAGGCTAGGTGAACATGCAGGTCAGCAGCCCTGGAAGCATGGAGGACAGGGACACAGGCAGGGTGGGCTTAGGGACTGATGCAATCCTGCAAAGTGAGGACTTGGATCATGACCCTGGAGAGTGAAGAGGAGGTGACCCAAAAGAGCTCAACAGGAATTCAAGCTCATCCACCCATCATCCATTCATTGGCAAGCTATCAGGCATGGACGCATGAGACAAAGGAAGTGCTGAGTTCTAACCGCCAACAGAGAAGTCACCAGACAAAAGCACAGGGGAGGGTCTGAAGGTGGTCTGGGGAGCTCAGAGCTGATGATTGTGAGTCTGAAGATGGTCTGGGGGAGCTCAGAGCTGTTGGTTGTGATCTGAAGGTGGTCTGGGGGAGCTCAGAGCTGGCATTGTAAGCATCACACTGAACTTCACGTTGGCAGCAGTGGGCTTTTCAGATCTTCAAAGAGTCTAAGTTAGCGGGGCGGTGGTGGTCCGAGACTCCCAACAGGAGGCGGGGGTTACCAGCAGTGATGTTGACTGTCAGCGTGTGTGGCTAGGCTTTCCGGGAGAACCTTATACAATGGGGAACTTGTATAAGTTCCTCTCTGAAGACTGGCAGACTGGTTGGGTGTTGTGCTTAGCATCCCGTCATCAGCAAGGGAGGTGGGGTCTCATTACAGGATCTATAGTCCCTCTTTCTGCCAGTGATTAGCCCTTGCGGTGTACATCTTCAGACCTAAGCATCAGTTTAAAGGAACTGTTCTGGCTTCTAGAAGCAGTCTCTGCCTTTGAAATCTCACAGCTAACGGGAAAAGGCAGGGCTGACCACATCTCTTGCCACCTGTCAGCCAAGTGCACAGAAATCGAAGCAAAGCTGAAGTCCCAGGAGAAGCACAGTAGGATGACCTGCAACATTACAAAGAAGTGATAGGAGCTGGGCCCACGAGGGGACGGACGTGGGGACAAGCAGAACCCTCCGGGCAGAAGAAACAGCTTGTGTCATGCACAGGATCATGAGCTGGCATGTGGTCAGGGACGTGAGCAATGGGGTGTGTCTGGAGCAAGGGACTGTGTGGGACAAGGGCAGGATGTGGACCTCGGAGCAGCACAGCCGAGAATGCAAGGCCCCCATTATATGCAAAGATACGGATTTAAAACAACCTAGGAAACTGAAGGAGGGACACTAACTGATGGCCGCATTCTCGTGAGGGATGGGCAGAAGGCTTTTGTGATGGTCACCCTGGCATGAGGATGACAGCATGGGTTTAACCTTTAGCACTTATTGCTCACCTCTCTCTGGTCTCCTCCCATTGACCAGGAGCCAGAACAAACTGCATGTCCGTGGCTCCCACAGCAGCGCTAACCGTCACGTGGCTTCCACACTTGTATTTCATAGCCTGTCCTCTGCAGGGCAGCCAAGTGACCTTCTCATTCTGTGACTCATAGCCAGTTCCTTCAGTGGCTAGTTTCCATGGGTGGCTTGGGAAGGAGCTCCACCTCCTTCCTCTGGTTCATGAGATCTGGTTCTCTCTCACTGCCCCATCTCCCTGGTCACGCTCTGTCCTATCTACAGCCCTGTCCCATGACCCTTTCTAGTCCTTTACACGACTGGGCCATTCCTACCTTAGAGGTTTTATGCTAGGTCTTTCCCCTGGCTAGACCTTCCTAGGACTAGAAATTCCTTGCCTTTCCCATTGTAACTTAAACATCACCTTCTCAGACTTTCCCCAACAGCTACATCATCTGTAGGAGCTGCTCGAGGATCCTTTGTCACTGTCACTTCAGTTCTCTCCATTGCTCTTCTGTCTGTCTACCCATGGGCGTTCTCCTCTGTAGACAGTCTCTAAAATGGCTGCTATTTTCTCCTTCTCCACTGGTCAAGACGTGAGGCACACACACACACACACACACACACACACACACACACACGGAGAGAGAGAGAGAGAGAGATGTGGTATGTGTCTGGTGTGTGTGTGTGTGTGTGTGTGTGGTCTGGTGTGTCTATGTCTCTCCATATGTATATACAGGTGCATGCATGCCGCAGCACATTTGTGGAGGTCAGAGGACAACTTTTGGGAGTAAGTTCTTTCCTTCTACCTTGCTTTGAGGCAGGTTCTCTCTTGTCTCTATCCCACTGTGCACCTGTGCTAGCTGGCCTGCAGGCTTCTACGAGAGTGTCCTGTTTCCAGCCCCCATCTTGACATAGAAGTTCTGGGATTACAGATGAACAACACCATGCTCTGCTTTTGTACCTCGGTTACAGGGGTTGAACTTAGGATTTCAGGTTTGCATAGCAAGTGCTTTTTACCCATTAAACCATCCCAACAGCCCTGGATCAAACTTTCAAGTTGGTTAACTTACAAATTTACTCTTGAAATCTAGCTACTATGTAACAAGTCTGGCAACCTTGCAACAACCGTGCTGGGAGGAAGCACCAGCTCTCCCCATGTGAGCAGAAAGCCATGTAGAGGGACACTTAAGTGAGGGGTACGCGCACTATGGACCCCTCCATACAGCTCACTTACCCACCTACTACCATGACTGAATGAACCCAGATGATACCCAGAGCAGCCAAACTGGCTGGCCATCCCTGTCTCACATCCTGGCAGACAATTGTCAGTCTAAATAAAGTTTCATTGCTTGAAGTCACAAAGTTTTAGCAAAGTGTTACGTGGCAACAACTGACTGAAACATCCTTCTATTTCCAGAACATGACAATGTTTCAGAGGCTTGGCCTGACAGTCCCTGGCACAAACACCCAGCAGGTATTTGTTGAGTTGTTGTTGAGTTGCTGTTGTGTTTTAGTATCTGTGGTACTGGGGATTGAACCCAGGGCCTCACACTCTCACTAAGCAAAGCCCCCAGACCTAAATGTGTGAATTCAGGGGAGAGTGGAATTGTTCATTGCCTACAGGTTTTGTAAAAACAAAACTGCTGTGTGGATACTAGACGTAGGATTTTGGAGTTAACCTCTCAGTTCTGTATTTTGAGAACATGCAGGATGTAGGCATGGCTTTTGAAACAGAGGAAGCCAGGTGGGGAGGTGAGCAGATCGAAGGATAGAATATTGACTGAGTCCCATATATCAGCCCCACCTTTTCTAAGATGACAGTAGGAGGGGTGCTGCACAAAGGCCTGGAACTTTCCATCCTAGGACTGTGAGGCATCCTGGTCCCGTTCTTGGAAAGATCCGGTTTCAAAGCAGGCACCAAGGATTCTGAAAAGGAAACACATAAGTAGGACAGATTGGGGACTCAGACCACAAGAGCAGAGCCTGGGCAGCTCGATGGTTATGCAGGCAAAGTGGTGGAAAGGTGGTGTGGAGGACACCACAACGCTGGGCCTAAGAAGGGCGGAGCACAAGTTAGCCTCGTTCTGGTCACAGGCAAAGGGAGGCTCCGATGAGCTCTCTAGGGCAGTTAACTGGCCTTTCAAGATGCTGGCCAGCCTGGAGGTATAAAAATTTGGTTTTCTGGCCAACATACCCAAAAGAGAGATAACACTTTCTGTTGGCAGTAGAGCTGGTGATCTGAGATGTTCGCTCAGGTTCCAGGTGAGACAGATGCTGGTGACAGGAGGCAGACAGAGCTGTGGGTCAGTCCGGTCAGTGAGCTCCAGACTGGCGTGAGCATCAACAGCAGGCAGAGGCCAATGTCTATTGCAAAGCTGTTCATGTTAGGGGACTGGACCTCTGCAGAGTTGGTTTTACGGAGCTGGTCCAGCAGAAGCATAAACTGGCCTGTATCAATCTTTTTAAAGCCTATGAAGCAATACACTTCCTTGCTATTCTTTCATATTACAAAAAGAAAAAAAACACATTTAACATAAAAGCTTTGTTTTCAAATCCCTAAGACAAATTGGTCTTCCACTCTTTCTCCCTCTCTCCCTCCCTTCCTTCCTTCCTTTCTTCCTTCCTTCCTTTTTTCAAGACAGGTTTTCTCTGTGTAGCTTTGGAGCCTATCCTGGCTCTTGCTCTGTAGACCAGGCTGACCTTGAACTCACAGAGATCTACCTGCCTCTGCCACCAAGTGCTAGAATTAAAGGCATGTGCCACCACCACCATCGCCTGGCTGGCCTTTCGCTCTTGACTCTCTCTGCGTACTTACCGAAGAGTACAAATGAGAGATGACGTCTTAACATACTGCTAGATTCTCACTTTCAATAACTCAGCGCAGTCTCTCTGGGCTGTTTTGTTTCTTGCCCTGATTCTCCAGTCAGACGGAACTGAGCAAAGGAGGGCGAGAGAGGCAGACAATGGACTTCTTCAAGGTTGGCGGCCTAGCATCAGACTGAGAGGCATTCATTCATTAAGCCGCAGCCCATTTAGTCAGATCCTTCTTGATTTCCAGTGACTGAAGCACAACAGACGCTAGCTGAGACCAAGCAGGAGATATGCTAGCTGATACAGAGTCGGGGTGGAGGAAGGAGGGTAGGAGGGAAGGAAGAAGACAATCAGCAAAGGCCGTTGGGTCCCCGGACTGCATGTGGGAATGATGCTGGCAGGATTCTTCACTGCCACCATCTCAGCTCCCTTCATCAGTACCAGCTTCGTCTCAGGGATGCTTCCCCGGCTGGTGTCGCAGGAAGCTTGCTTCTGGCCAACTCTGCTGCTCCAGGAGTCAGCTCTGTTCTTGCAGCAAAATTCTGAGCCTTGGTTCTCATCGGCTCTGCTACCACACCCTTCCACGAATCAATGATAACCAGGGGGATTCGATGCTCTTGTTGGTCAGGACAGATCGCATGCCTGCCCCTGGAATGGTAAAGTGGTGTTGGCCCCATCTAAATCATCTTTAGGGAGGTGGGTCTTCAGATTAAAATTGTGCAGTCACCAGCAGGAGGATCAAAGACTTGCAGGACTGGAGCAAACAGTGCGTAGCCATGACACAAGGTCAGGCGGTGCCCTGGGATCAACTTTGTGGATATAAGGCCTGTGCAGCCACTCACAGCCCCGCTGTTATGGATTAACACTACATTGCTTTGAAATCCTTATTTATTTATTTTTGTACTGTACCTAAATTACTTCCTCCCTCTTTTACCTTAGTCGGGTGACAGCTGTGACTGAAGCCATGTTGACAGGCTGTCTTTATGTCTATATGGTTGACTTGAAATCTCCAGCACTCTGTGTCAATGGTCCCCTCATGGTATGGTATCTGGTTCCAGGAACATGACAGGACTTAGATACTGACAGTTTCTTGACTCTTGGAGAAGGGAACCTGTGGGTCTCTTACCCAAGGTCTGTTGGCCAAGCAGCTTCAGATACCAGAGTCAAGGGGAAAGGATAGGGGAGTCTCTCCTCATAGGTGTTTCAGGGCTGGGGACTACTTCCTTACCCAGGAATACTGTCTTTGAGGGTGGTGTGTGTGTGTGTGTGTGTGTGTGTGTGTGTGTGTGTGTGTGTGTGTGTGTTGGCTTTGAGACATCATCTCATGTAATCCAGGCTAACCTCGAACTCACATAGTAGCCAAGGTTGATCTTGAGTTTCTGACGCTCCTGTCTCTACCTTTAACCTTGGATCTTACAGGCATTGAGTTGCTGTTCTCAGTTTTATGCTAGGCAAGCACTCTACCCAGTGACTTATCCCCCAGCCCATAGCAGTTTCATATAAGACAAAAGCACATTACATACAAAGAATTGGCCCTGTCCACTGGAACTTTTTGAACAGATACTCTGCAAATAAGGAAGAGCTACGTATATTTTCGTTTTTTTAAATGTTTTCTCTCTGTGTGTTCTGTGGAGGTCAGAGAACAAATCCCGAGAGTTAGTTTTCTCCTTTCACCGTGTGGGACCCAGAGATAGAACTCAGATCGTCGGGCTTGGCAGCAAGCACTTTTATCCACTGAGTCATCGCCGGTCTCATGCTGTACGTTTGAATGGGAAACTGGTAAGACACATCCTCTCCATTAAGAAAGGAAACATCAAAGGCTGATTGGCTGGTCTGTCCTGAGGAGCCTTCCTGGATACTGAGGCTGGCTGCACCCGCAGACAGGGTTTCATAGGAGAGGGGGAGGAGAATGATGAAGGTTTTCACGGGAGTCTCTCTCAGGGAGCTCAGCGCTTAAACTAAGCCTGGTTTAGTTTCTCATTTGCTGCAAGTGGTTTCCTCTGGCTAGTGTGGCTTTCCAGAACTCTCTTGGAAAATGAGCCTTTTTTCCTTGCAGTTGTTTTTGGGGGGAGGAGCATGTGTTTTGCTGAAAACACAGTAAGTGTGATTAAAATAGTTCTGCCACGCTGCTATCCGGTCTCCTCGAAGAACAGAAGAGACCCTTCCTTGACAGGAAACCTCTGTGCTTTGTCCCCCCCAACAAAAGGATGCTGAGAAGGGTAGGGAGTGAACAGGGAGGGAGAAAATGGAATTTCAATTTAATTTTGTGTCCACCATGTGTTTGGAAGGAAAACAGAACAAAACAACCAAAGCACCATTGAAAAACTTGGAGTGAACTACGGAGACTCCAGGCCTGCAGATCAGGGCTTCAGGCTCTCGGTTTGTCTTGTTACCACACTGCTGATTTCTGCCTGGAGACTTAAGTTAGGCTGTGTGGTGGAGACAAGGGCTTTGCCCTCAGCTGTCTTGGAGGGACAGGGAGACCTGTGGCAAGAGCTCGCCAAAGCCACCCAAATTAGGACTCCCCCCAAAAGAAGAGAGTCCTGAGATCCAGCAGCTTTCAAAACACTCTGGAAACCACTGTGGTGAAGAAGCACTTCCTGCCTCGAAGCCAGAGCGTGGTGAGCCATAAGCAAGCCAGGCAGAAGGGCGACTCCAGCCGAGACCACAGAGCAGCAGGCATTTAGTTTCTGATGGTAGATTGAGCCCAGAGGGGCAGCGCTTGCCACAATAAAAACAGGGACAGCAAGTCTGATCCCCAAGTCTGGGGACAAGCCAGTAAACAGCAATCCTGCCTTGAGCTCATGCCCCGAGCTTTCCTCAGTGATGGACTGGCGTGTGAGTGTAAGCCAAGAAACTCTTTCCTCCCCCAAGTTGTGTTTGGTTGGTGTTTCATCATGGCAACAGAAAAGTGACTAAAACACCTTCCATGTTTGTTCCTCTTCTTCAAGTACCTCTGCGTCATGAAGGTTTTTTTTCACATTAGTAAATACATTATCAATGATGTTAAATGTCTAACTTAATATTTCCTTGCAGGGTTGTATTGTAATTTACTTACTGAATAATAATAAAATCTATTATTGGAGAATAATATTGTCTGTAAGGAGTGGGTGTTTTGCTATTATTATACAGCAGTGACTGTCATCATTTTCTGCATATAGTTCAGCTAATGGGTGAAACCTGTGACCTTTTTAAGGACTTTGATCCTGAATCAGCTGGGGTAAGCTAAACGTTAAAACAAACACTCCCCAAGTCTGTGTGGCTTACCATAAGGATTTAATGGTGTCTGAGAATTCCTTTCTCTATATCTTCAATAATTAAAAGGTTGGCATTTGTTTGTGTGTCTTTTCTGTAGATTCCCATGGAAAGCCATGGCTCAGACAGACCAGTGTGCCTGTTTCTGCCTTGGAGAGGCTGTCACTAGAGAACGGGACTCTGCATGCCTGATCCCCTTTCGGAACTGCCACCCTATTACTGCATCCCAAGCTGGCTTGAACTTCTGGATCTTTCTCTGTGGCCCCCCTCCCTCAGAAAAAGGTGTTGTCCACAAAATAAGCTACCTTGATCCAGCCCCAAGCTCCCTGCCCCAGCATCACCTCTGAATACAAGGTCACTGATTCGTCCCAGCATATAAGACAGCTTCACGTGGTGCAGGGGGTGGGGGCAGATACCGGGGAATAGAACTGGAAGGCAACAATGGCATCCCAGTGTTGACTTGGCACACTGGATTTGACCAGATCGCCCCATGCCTTGTCCATGGCAGTTACTGTTCCAGCATAGCAACCCTTCCCCAGCGTATAACAATGCCAGCAAGAGCAAGATGCTTAGAAGCTGTGATGGAAGCCGACAGAACTGGGAAGCTCTAGTCCTACCTGTACTCATGTGAACCCAGGTTGCTGAATGCTGGCTCACGTCTGAGTTGCAGTTTCCTCTTTGTTTTGAAACTTAGTTACTTGAAAATAATATTTTTGAATAGCCTCTTGTCCACATCTTTACTGGACTCCCAGTAGTTGCCTGATGATTAGCTAGGGCTGGCCCCTTGCAAAGCAAAGTTTCCAGAGAGGTCGGTAAAAAGTCTTCAAAAGTGTATTTGTCCAAAGGCCTCTGAGAACTGCTGGCCTGGAGTAAGATCAGCAGAGAAAACACAAACCAGACAAGCAGATTTCCCAAGCTGCTGATAGCATCAGCATTCCTAAAGACAGTACGTGTGTTTTCTTAGGAAGGGACAGGTGTGTTGGCCTTTCCAGTCCCAGCCTCCCCAGGAGGCAGCCTTGGACTCTGGACCTCCTGACGAGTAACTCATACTGACTCTCTAGCACTTACAACCCTGAAAAAGAAGCAGGAAGTGGCTCAGAGAGGCAGAGTGCGACCTGGCGAAGGGCCCTGGTGAGATGGCAGAAGTGTGCTGTGACATCTTTTTCCTCCCACACCAGGATGCCTTTTGCTGGGCCTTGGCCACCTCCATGAAATCTGGAGTGATTTCCTGAAGTGGGCACATGATCATGTCACTAGGGGTCACTGATACTGGCCCAGTGACTCTTTCCAATGTGAGGTTCTATGGGATGGGAAACCTTTTCTCTGCAGTGGCCTTGGACCCTGGACTTGAATTTTATCAGGCCTTATGAACAGAAGTCCTCCACTTGGTGCATGGGAGGTAGAGGCAGGAGGATAGAGAATTCCGAGTCATCTTGGACTACATGATGAATTCCAGGCTAGCCTGGGCTATACAGGATCCTTTCTCAATAAACAAATAAACAGAGTGCAAGCCTTCAAGTATTTCCAATTCTTCTTCCAAAAAGAGCAAGTAGCCTTTGATACCCTCCGGGTTTGGGAGAGTGTATACGTGACCAGGAGGGTGGTTTCCTTCACATGTTGAGAAACAAAGTCCATTGCCACCCTAGGTCCCCAGAGGAGTGCTCCAGTGGCATGGTTAACAGTGTCCTGGGTGTGGCCCTGGGGTCTTCTGGCTGCAAAAGAGGTGGCTGATGGGGGAGAAGAAAGCAGTACCAGGCACCCATTTCTGGTTTTCTCCCTGCTCCCCGGCCTCTCACTGATGTCTTCCCACAGGCCTGCCTCCCAGCAGACAGACCCCGAAGCCCCTGTTGGGTCAGGGTGGTGCCAGGACACTGTGGGGGTCCTTCCCATGAAGTGCCAGCACAGCCATCCGCAACGGCCTCTTTAGCCCAGTGTCTCCAAGCACCAACGGGAGAAAAGGCCGTTACCCAGGCTGCTTCTTGGCCCGCCCTGCAGTCTTAGGACCCAGGCTTCTCAGGCCTAAGGCCCTGCTTGTCTAGGCCAGCCCACAGAATAAAGGACGACCTTTTCTGTCTCTTATGACCTCTGGAAATGAACCCAGAAGTAGAGGGGACCACTAGCCTGGAGAAGTCACTTGAGGCCTCACACATCTCTTCCAGGGGGATTAGAAGGAGGCCAGCCCCAGATTATCAGGCTGCCTTCGTCTCCTGCAATGACATGCCACAATCACAAGCATGACCTCAGCCTTTCCATGAGCAAAAGGGCTTGCTGCTCCAGGAGGCTGGGCACTGAAGTCACTTCTGGTCACAAACCAGGCAGAACTGGAATCCACTGGCATCTCCTCATAGAGAGTGCTGACTCTAAGTTAAGCTATGGGAAGGACAAAAGTGACCTTTGCCTCATGGCACTCTCCAGGTCCCTTCCGGCTCCTGATGGACCAAGTAGCTGGGACAAGAGAACAAACAAACCCATGATTTGGCTGGAGAGATGTTAAGAGCTGTTCTTCCAAAGGTCACCTCTCAGCACGCACATGGCTGCTCACAGCTGTCTGTAACCCCAGTTCCAGGAGGTCTGACACCCTTTTAGATCTCCACAGGCATCTACACACACACACACACACACACACACACACACACACTACAACATACATATACACACAGAGACACGCATACTACAAACACATATATCACACACATATATACACCACACACATACACACGTGCATGCACACATAACATGCATACACACACATATACCACACACACACATCTACAATAACACACATATGTACACCACACACACTACACTCACACATATACAACACACAGAGACACACACACATATACAACACACAGAGACACACACACATATACACACACCATACACATACATATGCAACAACACACATCTACCACACACACACACACACATGCACACAGACACAGTGCTCTCTTACGCTCGTAACTTTTAAAAAAGTGATTTATTTGAAAGGGCAACTCTGGTTTATAGTACTGACAAATCCTCCTTAGTGTAAATACTCCCGAGATCACAGCATTTGAATGACTGACATCTTGAAACCTTACTAAAGGTTCTCATAAACCAAGAAGGGAAAACTCTAGCACAGCATTCCCTCAAAACCCCCAGCCTGAGTATCACTTTCAGTTTCTCAGTCAGCAGTGGCCTTTGCTGGCATCACTCTTACTCAGTGGTATCACAGTGGTGGATGCAGGGGGTGATTTTTTTTTCTGTCTGCCCAAGTGGAGATGAGTATTCACTCTGGTCTCAGTGCCTCCTCTCCCAGGCCTGGAGAGGTTGGGGAATTCCCCATCTCCTAAACCTCGGAGGCCTCACAGGGCTATCTGAGGACACTCTCTCTTGCGCCTTCCCCCAGGAGGTGGTGCTGTTTGAGGGTGCATTCCCTTGCTTCCTCTTTAGGAGGCTGTAATCAGCAGCTGGAGACACTAGGACTCACTCCAGCCCAGTTGGAGGAATTTTAAATGAGCCACACAGATTCTGGGCCCTGACTTTAGTTTGACTGAGTGCTAAAATGGACCATTTTCTTTCCTCTTCTTTTCCTTTCAGCAGGGTCTTGTGTAGCCAAGGTTAGCCTCAAATTCTCCCACGTGCTGGGATTACAGGCTTACATCACCACACCTTGTTTAATGTGCCAATTGAATCTTGTGTGTGGCAGGCAAGTATTCTATACCTGAGTTACATCTCTAGCCCCTAAAGTGAACTTTTTCTTTTAAAAACTGGCTTCAGGAATATTGTTTCTAAAGCCTAAAGCATCAGATCTCAACCTATGGGTCATAACTTCTTTGAGGTCAAACGACCCTTTCACAGGCGGTTGCCTAAGACCTTAGGAAAACACAGATATTTACATCACGATTCGTAACAGTAGCAAGATTACAGTTATGAAGTAGCAACGAAAATGATCTTATGGTTGGGGTCAGCACAGCATGAGGAACTGTAGTAAGGGGTGGCAGCATCAGGAAGGCTGAGGACACTGACCTAATGGCTGAACACCTCGTACTGATTATTGCCTGATTTTTAGGGAGGTTTGTGAACAGAACAGGGTGGGGTTGGTTGTTCTCATTAAGCTAAGTGTGACCCAATTTATCCACAATGTTGACAGCTCTTTGATTTTTCCTTTCCCTTTGGGGCCTGAGTGTGATTTGGGGCCCCGAAGAGCATGGGAACCCACTCTTCCTCCCCCACAGAGTAGTGGGTTGTTCTTTCAGATCCAAAACCACATGGCATCTTCTGTTTTTCCACCCTCCTGGACATGCCCCTGGCTGGAGCCGGTTTCGTGAAGTGAATGGTACCACAGGGACATAGGGGCCTGCCTGACAGCTCAGCCCACACTGTTCCCTGGGCTGTTCTGGACGCCCTGGTCCTGGCAGGTATGTAGTCTGGGAAAAGCCAGCCTTGTCCTGTGAGTACTGGGGAAGTTAACTCCAGAAGAGTCTCATTGGAAATGTTCTTGAGACTGTCATCTTAACAGTAACCTAGCCCTTCGAGGTCAGCCACTTAACAAGTATTTATTGAGGACCTACTAGATGCTACCAAGGGAGATAAACCCTCATGGGCACTTGGGTTTTCAGGTAAGGGTCCTTATGCAATGGGCAGTGGCACAATGCTCAAATTGTCTTGATGAGAGACAGGGAGGGAACCTTAGGGCAATCAAGGAAGACACCTGACATCAACCTCTGGCCTACACAGACAGACACACACAACATACACACACAGACACACACACATACATACACATGTACAGACACACACAGATACACACATGTAGACACACACACAACATGCATACACACACAGACACACAACATATACACAGACACACACATATTCTCACAGACATACACACAACATCCACACAGACACACACATATACTCACAGACATGCACATACACAACATACACACACATACATGTACACATACTACACAATACATACATATACATACACATACATACATACACATACACACAGACACACATATATACATATGTATACACAGACACAGTCATACACACATGTACACAAACATGCAGCCACATGTACACACATACACACACACCTCTTCCCCTGTCCTTTCTTTGTCTACCCTCAGAGCTTCTGCCCAGGAATGATCTCACAACCCAAAGAGTCCTCTGAGTTCCCACAGTGGTTCCCCTGAGGAAAGTCCCTGTCATGGAGAGTCAAACTCAAGGTAGATGAGGCCCCACCTCCTTCTCCAGAAACAGGTTAGTCTGAAATCCTGGTAACTAGAGTATGTCTTATTTGGAGACAGGGTCTTTAGAGAAGTAATCAAGCTAGGATGTGTCATTATAATCAGTGATGATTGTGTATGACTCACACCCTTCTAAAAAGGGAAACTTGGTGGCAGACACCTGGGGACAACACCCACCTGTGACAATGGAGGCAAAGGTCAAGTGATGTGTCCACAAGCCAGGGAATGCTGAAGACAGCAAGCAGACACCAGCAGTGAAGGAGGGACAGCAGGAAGCCAATGACCCTAAGCATCCTCAGAAAGGACCAGCCCTGACTGGCTATGACCTTGGCCTGCTGGCTTCTGGAAGTGTGAGGCGTGTCTCTTGCACCACATATCCTGGAATGCCCCAAATGGAGCCAACTGTCACAGTCTCTCCAAGGGACAGAGGAAGGGACAGAGGTTTTCTCCACTCACTCCCGGGTCTGGAGGAATGCCAAGCATCTCCCATCTCCATCTGGCTGACAGAGGCTTCTCAGGGCTTGGTGTCCTATCCTTGGCTAGTATCACACACGAGGGAATTGAGGCAGAAGGTGGTTAACTAACTTACACTTGATTTCAGCTGGTAAGCAGAAAACATGGCCCTTTGACCTGCTGGGCAACCTCCGTGTGTTGAGTGGTGCATTTTAAAGCTGGTGGGTTAGAAGTTGGGCTCCATCCATGCAAGGTTGTGTTAGACACTTGTGCTGATAGTATCCCAGATCCTTTTGTGTGAATTTGTGTGCCATGCCATCCTTTGTGTCTGTCACAAGTGACTGCCCCAGACAGGCTACTTTCAAACATAGAACAAACTTACAGAAACAGACCCTTAACCTCTTCCCAGCCCATTCTGGGATGTCCACCCACGGTAGGCCAGGAGTCTTCTCTGTCTGTCCTCAGAAAACCATGAATCCTCTGTCCATATGGAGAATGTCCTCTCTCCTCCCTCCTTCCCTCTCTCCCTCTCTCCCTCTCTCCTTCCTTCCAGCAGGAAGATTGGAGGTTCAATATCAGCCTAGCTATATGTGCATTCAAGACTAGCCTGGGCTACAGGAGACCCCGCTTGTCTGTTTGGATGTCATATCTCCACCCCAACTGACTTTGCTAACCTCTTGAGGAATCGGAAGGCAGCAGTGGAGGGAGGAAGAAGGAACTCAAAGGACAAAAGGAGGCCACTGGACCAAGCCAGTCACCAGCCTGCTGCCAAGGGCCAGTCTCGGGCCACATTCTAAGACAAAGCTGCCTTGAGGCAAGGTTGCAGGGCCAGAAGTGACGACTGTGGCTCCTGGCCTCTGCCACTTCTTTTTCTACTGGCAGTGCTCCCTTTCTTACCACTCTGCACTTGCCCTATCCACTGGCTAAGCCGTCTTTAAGAGGCTGACCTGGAGGCTCAGGAATTTGTCCCAAGGAGGCCAACTACAAAGGTTGGTGTCTATAGAAATTCTTGAAGTCCTGTGATCCTCCCACAGTGATCAAAGCCCAGAAGAACGGGCTAAGTGGGCATAGAGACTGCTTCCTGGGAAAGGAAGTTGTGGCTTCATTTTTATTTGTCCCAAAATAATGCTTTCTGTTGATTCTCCAGTCTTGGCTACAAAGAGGAGGGTGAGCCAAATGGATTTGACATTGGTGGTCAGCCACAGGAGGCGTGCTGACTGAGGCCTCCACTGTGTCTGGGGCATGAAGGATATACTCACAAGCCTTGCTGTCTAGGAGATGAGGGTCTAAGCTGGAGGCCAGTCTAATTTCATCAGGAGCAAGAGAAACGAACGTTTCTCTAAACCCATGGTAAGGCTTCACTCAGACGTTGTTTACAGGACAAATGTCTCAAGAAAATGGGAGTTGACAGTGTCAATCCACATGGCTAGTCCTACAATCAAGACAACCCTGGCTTGGCAAGGTCTCTCCCGGAAGGCCACCCACACCCGTGGTGGTTCTGTTCCTACAAATCTGTTCTCAGCTTCACTCTCAAAGTTGATTCCTCTGTTTCCATTCTCTCCTAAGCATGTGATTTCCTCCTGGCAGGGTTCTGACTGACTACATGGAGGTGTCCCCTCAGCTGTAACTGCCCCCCAAGAAGATATACATATACATACATATATATATATATACATATACATATACACACACATATATATATATTCTTGCTTAACTCATGGTTGTCCTTCCCAGGAGAGGCCCTGTTTGGCCCAGCTTCTAGCCTCTGTCTATGAGCCTATATTTTGGTCAACATGAGGTCATTTGTCCAACCTGGAGATCTAGCCAGGTGTTGACTGTAGTGAATAGACCATAGCTCACCTAAAAGGCTATGGGCAGGCGGACAGCTATGCCCCCATACTTTAGTATGGGGGTCACTGGTGCTGACCAAAGGTCATAGAAAATAGACATCACTCTAAGCTGGAGAAAGTGGGCTTCACGGGGCAGTGATGGCCAAGGGTTCAACACATGGCACTTGGGTCGTAGGAGAGCAGAGGACGCAGGCTTCTGGGTGCTTACATGTCCTTATTCCCCTTCCCCATGGAAGAAGCTGTGTCTCCACCCTGATGACATCGATTGGGGCATATGGAGCCTTAAGAAATGAAGTGTGATATATGTCAAGTTTAGGCATTGCTAGTCATTCCATCATACACTGCGTTCTCTTTTCACTCAGCCATCAGAACAAGAACTGTCCTATCAGCTTGGGGGTCCAGAAAGAGAGCATCCTGGAACACAGCCAGAGCCACAGCCTGCCCATAAGGGAAACAGATTATAAACAAGTAAACATGTGTATTGAACCACCGACACTTGGGATAATTGGTTACTATGGCATAACCTAGCCTATCCTTTCTTTCTTTCTTTTTTTTCGAGACAGGGCTTCTCTGTGACTTTGGGGGCTGTCCTAGAACTAGCTCTTGTAGACCAGGCTGGTCTCGAACTCATAGAGATTCACCTGCCTCTACCTCCCAATTTCTGGGATTAAAGACGTGTGCCACCACCACCCGGCTAACCTAGCCTATCCTAACTGATACAAAGATCAAGTTGTGGTTTTAGACTCTCAGATAAATGGAAGGGAAGAATGGAGGGGATGTGAAGTAGAAACTGGAACCCAAATGTAAGAGAAGAGAGCCCAGAAGCAGAGTGGCAAGAGAGTTAGCTGTCAAGAGCTCTTTTGTATACTGGGTTTCGGGAAGAGGTCGCTCGTGACCTTCATTGGGTTACCATAGAAAACACTACAGATCAAGTAGCCTAAGCAACAGACACTCATTTCCCGACAGCTTTGGAGGGTAGACGACCAAGGTCAAGTGCCAGTGGAGTGCGTTAATTTTGCACCCTGCCCTCTTTCTGAATCTCATCCAGCCATGTGAGATCTCAGTCTGGCCTGTCTGCTCTGCCGAAAGGACATCACAGCTGGGCAGACAGACTTGTTCTAGGGCCTTCCATCTCAGTGGAGTGGAGGTACAAAGACTCCAGGTGGAGAGGCAGGTTCTGGAGGCATCAGAATTGATGTATGACTCATGTGTGCTTTTCTCCTGAAAGAGAAAGAGTGACTGCACGGGGCCGGATGGGGAGGGTTACAAGGGGTATAGGAGGGACAGGGGTTGGAGAGAGAAGGAAGAAAGACAATCTGCTAAAGTGCTCATTGTTCTAAAATACCACAATGATAGCACATATGTGAGCTAAAATATTTGTATATAAAATATATAGTATAGTATAGAAAGAAAGTTAGTTTTGTTTTATTTTTTGAGACAGGGTCTCTCTACATAGTCCTGACTATCCTGGAACTCACTATGTGGTCCAAGCTGGCCTTGAATTCACAGAGACCCTCTTGCCTTCCAAGTGCTGGAATTAAAGATATGGTCTATCATGCCCAGCTAGTAAAAAATATTGTTTTAAGATTGGCATAAAAATAAGCCAATGTCACACCTTTAATCCCAGCACTCGGGAGGCAGGTGGATCTCTCTGAGTTCAAGACTAGCCTGGTCTATAAGCGCTAGTTCCAGGGCAACCTCCAAAGCCACAGAGAAACCCTGTCTCAAAAAGCCAAAAGTAAATAGATAAATAAGTAAATAAAAATAAACCACTGTCAGAGAAGACTGAAAGCCTCTCCAACCAAGGCTACATATACCAAGACATCCTGCACAAAAAAAAAAAAAGCCCTGCATGCCAGAGAAGGTGGAGCTATATAACGAGACTCTCATGGTTCAAGGCCCCTGAGAGAGAGAGAGAGAGAGAGAGAGAGAGAGAGAGAGAGAGAGAGAGAGAGAGAGAGAGAGAGAGAGAGAGAGAGAATGACTACTGCCCTGGGAAGCTTTCCTGAAACAAGACCAGGGCTGTTTTTAGTTAACATTGAGAGGAAAGTGTGGCCCAGGCACTGAGAAAGACATAGACATGCACTGGTTTTGAGGAAGTATCTGCATTTTCTCTTACTTGGAAAGGCCACCAAGAAACTGGCCACCCCCTGACATTCCTGGACTAGTCCTCCCAGAGCCTGAGGTTCTGAAAGAGTACATCTGGCTGTTCCCGTGGCGAGGCTGTCATGCAGTCGCTGCATGCATTGGTGTCTTGTGGCCCTTGAGCAGCACAATGGCCCCCATTGTTCCTGTTGACAGAGACTGGCTTCTGCCTCTAATACCTTCATTTTCATCTGCATCTTTGTTTCCTTTAGGACACGCACACACTCGTGAACAGCTGGAGGGATGAGGTGGTTGGCTCACAGACAACAGACTGACAGTCTCCCATCCTCCCCAGCTGCACCAAATTAACTTGGCGTGGTTTTGTACACACGAAGTCGTGCATTGCAGAGGGATGCTTCCCCAGCCCTGCCTCTTGTTCCTGACCTCACAGACCAGGCAGCCCCACCTTCCTGGTTTGTTCCTTCCCTGTTCTTATGAGAGGAAGGAAACAGCTGTAGTCTTCTCTGTATTCTTGTCTGTGTTCTTGTTGTATCTTCACAACAAGAAGCTTTCTAGGCTCTGAATCTACAGGGAAATCATTAAGCTAGTCCAGCTGTACTTTAGGAAACAAATGCTAGGTGCTAAGGTTGTATTTCTAGCTCTAGGTTTTATCCTTTCTAGATACGTACTTCTAGCATGGGTCATACTTCTAGCTGTAGAAAGCAAGGTGGAGCTCACCTTGGTCCATGCAAGTGAGTTTCATAGAGGCAATCACTGTCTATCGGAAAAACCAAGGAGCAAGGGTATGGTCACAGCCCACAGCAGCTCTTCCCACAACTGGAAAGGTCCCTCAGTCCTGTGCATCCCCCCCCCCCCCCGGGCCTCAAGAGCAACGTCCTTCATGCTGACTGTTTGCCACAGCTTCAGCCCCTGGAGCGGGGCAGAGCAAGACCTTCTTGGAGGCCTCTGGTGAGAGTACATATTCCCCCTTCCCCCCACCTTTTTTTTTCCTAGGGAAAGTGCAAAGCCAAGAAAAGAAATGTTTGTTTGTTTTGATCGTCGTATGGTGAATGACTTTTAAACTCAACAGTTTAAAGCAATGAACATCATCTCACAGGCTAGAAACTGGGAGTGGCTTCCCCGGTGGCTCTGGCCTGTGGTTTCAGCTAAACTGTTTACGAGACTGAAGTGACCTCGAGTGCTGGCGACGCTCCGCCTGCAAGCGCGTGCATGTGGCAGCTTTGAGCTTCGGGCTTCCTTCCTTCCTGAGTGTGGCTCGGAGTCACCAGTTCCTCACAACATGGCCTCTCACTCCCTGGCTGGTCATCTTCAGGACGTGAGGGCTAGGTCCTCCCAGGGAGGGTGAGCCAAGAGACAGGCAGAGCCCAGGACAGCGGCTACACACAGTCCTCTCTGCCCTCGCTTAAGAAGTGACATCTCATCAGAAATCTGTCCTATGTTGTGTAGCACGGAAGCCTGCAGAATGTGTCCAGCCTTGAATGACTTCATTTTGTAAATCCAAGTATATGGACTGAAGGAGAATGAGTCTGCTTCTTATCTATGACGGTAAACAAACCACCATCTGCCAACACTCCAGCAAGCACAAACCAAAACATAATTTATCTGTGCTGATAAATAATTACACTTGAGACTGTATCAATCATGTCAGAAAGCCCAGATGTATGTATTTATTTACCCGGGTCTGGGGAGCTCGTCATACCTTTTTCACATGGTGCTCAAGATTTGAACTCAAGACCTCATGCTTGAATCGGGAATGCTCTTACCCACTGAGCCACCATCCTAGCCCCATAGACTATGCTATTTATAAAGAAGAAAAACAGTTTTTCACAATTCTGAAGGCTGCAAATTTCAAGAGAATGATGCCAGGATTTGGTGAGGGGCTTCCAAGGTGGGAGGGCAAGCATGTGAAATCAATTTCCCCTTCTTTTGATAAAGCTACTGATCGCATCATGGAGACCCCTCCCCCCAGGAACTGGTCCAACCCTAATTACCTCCCAAAGGTCCCGCCTCATAATACTATCAACATATGAATTCTGGGATTAGATTCCTTCCCAAAAATTGGGGGAGGCTGTATTGAAGCCCCAGGAGTGATCCTGCCTGTGGAAGCAGCTTGCTGAGAGACAGCGCTAGATGTCACGTGATCAGTTTGTGTTCTTTTCTGTGTGTTCAGCACCAAGAAAGACCAGCTCTCCTCAGAGCCAGATATTCTGTTGGGCTTGTGGGAGTGGACGGCTTTGTGCAGTAATAAGTTCCTCTACTCCTAACTCGAGCATTCCCTCTAAGCTCTGGGTCCTCTTTAGTCTGTGTCATCTCTTGGCACAATTAGTGATGCCCGAGTTATACCAGGAGCACGCTGGGTGTCTGTTCACAAACTCTGGAATTCCATCTTCCAGGTTTGAGCTGCTCCTTCAAGGAAGCTTTCAGTTTCATGGTTCTTCTTATAAAAATATGAATTGCTTCCAGAAGCCTCCAGGGCCAGGGCCAAAGTGTCCAGAGTCTCCCTCCAGCACAATGCTGAATGCCCCACAGAGCTGGAGTGAGGCAGCAGGAGGGAGAAGCAGCTGGGCTCTGACTGAGCCAAAGAGACACAATGCTAAGTCCCAGGGAAAGTTAAAAGCAGCCTATTTGGAAAGACAGAGGATTATCTAAAGCCAGCTACAATCAGTGGCTGTGCTCTGCCACACTGGGAACAAGTAAGAGTTTTAGACACGCGGACTCAGGAGCTATCTGCTGCCATTTGCACTGACTTGAAATAAAACTAAGTTGGGTTTTGGTGTTAGGAATCTGTGGGTTCTGCTTCCTAGATCCCAACTAATCAACTGTAGTCACAAACGCTTTCCAACACTGATTGTCTAGAACTCTAGTTCCCCAGAACAGGACTTCTCATCTGGCCATGCCCACCAAGATTTAATCCTCCCTTCTCCTCCCCTCCCTCCCTCCTTCAGTTCTCTTTGCTTCCCTTGCCTGGTTTCGTCTCAAAGGGACCTATGTGATTCCAGTTTGGGGAGGTCACTCTATTCTAACAACCAAGAAAACAAGAGACAAATGGGACCTTCAATGTTGTCTAGTTCAATTTCTCCCCAAATTCAGAAATCTTCAAAGGCTGTTTCCCCAACTGGAAATCGTATAAAGACTCGAAGACTGGCATTCAGTGCTCAGTGCCCTTTGGAAGATTCTACAGCCCAAGGCTCCATCCCCACAGTGACTCTCTTACACTGAAATCCCCCTCTCCAATACTTATGATGTCTTATTTTGTCTTCTGGAGCAAACTAGATGTCAACTTCTCCTCTGTAGTGGCCTTTCAGATATTTGAAGAAAATTGCTGTCAGGTCGGGTGATGCTGCCACCAGTGAACACAATTTGGCGGAGTC
Source organism: Mesocricetus auratus (assembly GCF_017639785.1). NCBI lineage: Eukaryota > Metazoa > Chordata > Mammalia > Rodentia > Cricetidae > Mesocricetus > Mesocricetus auratus. The sequence continues at coordinate 47,058,652 of NW_024429186.1, forward strand.
CCAGATCTGCCACCATTGGTAGTGTGTGATTTTAAGTAAGTCCCATCATTTCATCTGTGAGCAGAACTATGACCCACTCTAGTGCCATGCCAACTACAGTGGACTACCTCATATCTCCACACCCAATGACCTCATAGGGCTCACTTAACATTGGCGATCCACGGGGCTAGAAAGATGGCTCAGCAGTTAAGAGCACTGGCTACTCTTGCAGAAGACACGGGTTCAAGTCTCAGCATCCACATGGTGTCCAACAACCATCTCTAACCCCAGTTCTAGAGGCTCTGACACTGTCTTCTGGCCTCTGTGAGAACTGGCACACTTGTGGTGCACAGACATATGTGCAGGCAAAACACCCGTACACATAAGATAAAAGCAACACACCCACCCACCCACCCACACACCCACCCACCCCCACACACACCAATTTGGCAATTTAGGAAGCTTTAGAGATGGCTCAGTAATCAAGAACACATGTTGCTCTCACAGAAGACTGGGGCTCAGTACCCAGAACCCAGATGGCAGCTTACAACTGTCTGTAGTTCTTATTACAGGGAACTGGATACTGTCCTCTGGCCTGTCTGGGTGCCAGGCACACTTATGGGGCACACACATATGTATTCACACAGAGACGATAAAAATTAAATAAATATTTGTTTAAAATTGATACTGTGGCAGTATTTGTGCCATGAGTGTTGGTAAATACTACAAATTAGCAGGCTTCTCTGGGTTGGATTTTCTAGCACTGCTAACTGTGTTTTGGTTTCACTGTCAAGATCGGGTATGACAGTGCCAGTAACTGTGCTTTGTGAATTCTAAATATTAGTAATGTTGATAGACTGTCATAGACTAGCCCCCAAGCAGTCACTTTCCTGGATTTGTGTATGATTACGTTCTCCTTGGGCTGGCTCCAGGACTTATTTGGTGGGGTAGAAAGTGGCAGGAATTCTGGGTACAGACACAGAGTGCCAGAGCAGTCTCACGTACTGATCTGATGCTCTGAGAAGCTGCGTTCAGTCCACCTTCCAGGGAATGAGAAGCCATGTAGGAGAGGATGAAGACACACGAGGTAGATCAGTCCCTGGATGTCCCATAGGCTTCAGACATGCAGAAACCCCATACCAGACAGACAAAAGCTCCCCGCCCCAACTGTAGAGTTGTCAGCAAATAAATAGTTATTGTTGGTTTGGGACACTAGGTTTTAGGCGTGGTTTCTACACCATGACAGATGACTATTACAGTTATTATCAGATCCCACCAAGCTTTCCCTTGGCCAAGTTAAACTCCCTGGTCCCTGGCTGGCATCCTGGTCTTCCTCTGGATGGGCTCCAGTGGCCAGTTCTGAGATGGCCTGATGCTCATCTCTAGGGCACGCACTCTGCAGAGGATGTGGGCTGACAGCCCGGATTCTGAATCCTAGCTGAACACTGCACGCAGAGAGAAAGCCAGACTTTTGGCACTCACAGCTCCTTCTGTGAGCTCATCCAAAGCCTCTTCAGTCAGCTCAAACCCCCAGGCTGTGAAACTAAGCCCTCCTATGCTAACATCATTTTAAACAATCTAAGTATACATTTTGTAGCCATTACCATTAACTTTCCACTTTCGGCTTATTAATTCAGTCTTTCAAAGTCTGGATTCAAATTTGTTTTTAAAGTTTTGCAACTGTAGCATTTCTGCAATGGTTTGAGTGTTTCCAAAGTCCATGTGTTAGAAGTTTAATTCCCAATGCAACAGCACTGGGAGGGGGACTCTTTCAAAGAGGTGAGGGCTTGGGGTCTCTTGATTGGTCATGTCATTATAGTGGGAGTGTGTTCATTATCACAAGATTTGTTTTCTTCTGAGTGTGTCACTGTGTGTATGTGTGTGTGTGTGTGTGCGCGCGCGCACGTTTTAATGCATATGGATATTAAGCTTGCATGTATGACTGAGTACCATGTGCATTTGTAGGTTAGGATCCCTTGGAACTGGAATTACAGATGGTTGTAAGCCACTGTGTGGGTGCTGGGAATTGAACCCAGGTGCTCTGAAAGAACAGATAGTTTTCTTAAGTTCTCAGCCACTTCTCCACCCCCTTGGCTGTGTTTTTGCATGTGTGGGGATGCAGATGTGTGTACATGTAGAGGTTGGAGGATAATTTCTGGGTGTCAACACTTTCCCCATCACACCAGCTGAGACAGGGTCTTAGCAGGACCACAAGCCTCTGAGGATTCCCCAGTCTTTGCTTCCCATTTCCCCGTAGGAGCACACTGGGGTTACAGCTTGCCTTACTGGATCCAGTCTGTGTATGGGTTCTGGGATTTGGAACTCAGGTTAGGAGGCATGTGCAGCAAACACTCTTACCCACATAGCCATCTCCCTAGCCCAACAGCACGTTTCTTTTTTTAATATAAATTTTATTTAAATTAGAAACAATCTTATTTTACATATCAATCCCAGTTCCCTCTCCCTCCCATCCTCCTATGTCTCCCACCAACCCTCCCATCCTATCCCCCATCCACTCCCCAAGGAGGGTGAGGCCTTCCATGAGAGATCATCAAAATCTGTCAAGTCATTTGGGGCAGGGCCTAGGCCCTCCCATGTGTATCTAGGCTAAGAGCATCCCTGTTGGGGAAGTCCTGTGCATTTGTCAATAGAATCTAGATAGGAGGGACTAGGAGTCCAGAAGGACTCTGGGTAGGAGAAACACAAGGAGAGTCGAGATGTAACCGCCATGGGGTAGGAAGCCCGGAACTATTCTCTGGTAAGAGAAATACTTAGATTAACAATTATGGGGTAATTACTTAAGTCAGAGCTAGCCAGTAAGAAACAAGCAAGGCCAACAGCTTCATAATGAATATAGCCTCCTGTGTGCTTATTTGGGACTGATGCGGCTCTAGAACCAGGCTGGCGGGAAGGCATTCTCCACAAGGAAAAAAAGCTTCCCTTCACAGAATGGTGTCAGAGCGGGATTGAATTTCCACGTAGAATGACAAAAGCTTTAAAGGAATTTTAGAAACAGAAGAATAGAGAGAAGCACAGATTTTTGATAGCAGCATTTTTCTCAGGTGTTTTGCTAGCGACAAGCCGAGATTCACGCGGCTCGATTACCGGAGTCTTCCTGTCTCGGCATAAAAAGAAAAAAGAAAAAAAAACCCAGCAAGGTTGTTTTAAGAGACTCTGCTAACGATTGAAAGATGTGTACGTACAGCTGGAAGTGGCAGCTTTTGCTGGATGTCAGCATGGACTGAGGCGGTAAGCTGCAATCACGCTTACGCCCGCCATCTTGAAAAAAAAAAAAGGCAGTTTAAAACAGCCGTGGTTTTACAGATAAGACACGTGGCCAGAAAAACATAAAGATTTATAGTAAAGTCAGATTTGGATGAACAAAACCTCTAAAGGTTTACAGTGTGTTTAAAAATATACGTAAGATTGAGAGAGGAAATGAAACGACAAAGTGGTAAATAAATACAAAAGCCGGTAGGATTTATTCCAGAGGCAGGGGCAGGTGGATTTCCAAAGAGAAATCCTGTCTCAAAGAAAAATAAATAAAAGTAAAATAAATAAAGTAATAATAGATAAATAAATAAGCCACGTAAAGATGGAAAATACACAGAGAGTCTGGATACTGTACGCTATTATGTTTTTCAGTTTTTTCATTGCTAAGGAAGGAACAACTACTAAAGTACACTTGATTATAAATGCTGCTGAATTAATTCAACTTATATCTTTTGAAAATACCTTGACTTCAAAATTTAAGTACAAGGATATTTTACTTCGAAAAGGAGTTTTCATTTATGTGTCTACAGAAAATGAAAAGCTGAGGATTCCTTCTAGGCTTCTGTGGTTTGATGAACCAAGACCCCCGGAAGCAGTGTGCCAGGTGTTCCAACAATCGAAACAGCTAAGATGATGCAGTCTTACAGACCCCGAAAATAAGGACTTATACAGGTTCATGATCCCCATGGTATGAACAGCGCCCCCTTCCAGCACGAAGCAGTTTGGAATGAGCGACGTCCTAATTCCCATCTTGTTTATAAATCTTTGTTTTAATTTAAATGGGGTTGTTTATAATTGATTAATGATCACAACCAATCTCTTTTAATGGTAAAAAGGGGAATTATGGTATGGTTATTGTTTTTCATTTATTGATACAAATTCAAGGTCAATTTTGTGATATGTGTATTTCTCCTCTTGATTAAGTATTGTGCTTATACTGATCTTTTAAAATGTAATGCGTAATTAAATACAGATTATAGATAGTTACTTATAATAGTCAGAATTTATAGTTAGGTAAGTTAGGTTTTCTAGATATACAGAAATATATTTGAGATAGACAAACAGTCTTCAAACCTCTCAAAGACCTTCAGGAAATGGCATTTAAAATGGTTTAGGGTTTTTCTTGACAATGAGAATGTCTGCTCCTGGCAGCACCAATTATGTCTGAGAGGAAGATGGGCATCGAAGAAACTTATTATGGAGTTTGCTTTCAACATGGCAAGATTAGCCATTTGGACAAGAAACTGCTCTTGCCTAGACTGTTTGACTGTTGCTGTATAATCTGGACATGCAGGACCCACAGGAAAGTGACTGCTGAACTCAGTCTTACAGGGTTCCTGCTTCATGGAAGAGTCTAAGAGACTTTCTGCAGGACAAAGAAAAATGACTGACAGACTGCCAATGCAGATGGACAGTTTGAAATTTCCTGCTTTGCTGAGAAATCTTCTGGACACATTGTGGCCTATGGGCTGAAGATGGATGCCCCAATGTTACAGAGGAACTTCAGGTGACTGTCCAGGCAGTAAGATGTCTCTGTCAATCCTAGTGTTTATATATTAACCTTCTGTGGTCTTTGATGGAGTTGAAGACAGATAGTTATAGTTACAGTTTTTCTTAGTTATGATAAAAGATAAACTACATAGAACTTTGGACTCACAAGGATGGGATGGATGATATTTTCTTTAAATCTTGCTAAAATATTGTAACTATGTTCTTACTTCATAACTGTTCTGTTATATACAATTTGACTATGCTAAAGTTAAGGACTTTCTTTTTGTTTAAACAGAAAAGAGGAGATGTTGGGGAAGTCCTGTGCATTTGTCAATAAAGCACTGTCTGGCCAATAGGGAATCTAGATAGGAGGGACTAGGAGTCCAGAAGGACTCTGGGTAGGAGAAACACAAGGAGAGTCGAGATGTAACCGCCATGGGGTAGGAAGCCCGGAACTATTCTCCGGTAAGAGAAATACTTAGATTAACAATTATGGGGTAATTACTTAAGTCAGAGCTAGCCAGTAAGAAACAAGCAAGGCCAACAGCTTCATAATGAATATAGCCTCCTGTGTGCTTATTTGGGACTGATGCAGCTCTAGAACCAGGCTGGCGGGAAGGCTTCTCCACAAGGATAAAAAGCTTCCCTTTACACATCCCTCCATGGGAAATGGGCTCCCGAAGTCTGTTTGTGCTCTAGGGATAGATACATCCTGGCTCCACTGCCAGAGACCCCATAGACTGCCCAGTGCTCCTAGCTAACAGCCACTTTTAGGGGGCCTGGTTTGGTCCTGTGCTTGTTCCCCAGCTGTCAGCCTGGGGTCCATGAGTTCCCACTTGGTCAGGTCAGCTGTTTCTGTAGGTTTTCCCAGCGTGGTCTTGACCCCTTTGCTAATCACTCCTCCCTCTCTACAACTGGATTCCAGGAGTTCGGCTCAGTGCTTAACTGTTGATCTCTGCTTCTGTTTCCATTAGCTACAGGATGAAGGCTCTAAGATAGTATATAAAGTAGTCATCAACCTCATTATCAGGGAAGGGCATTTAAGGTAGTCTCTCCACTATTGCTTAGGTTCCTAGTTGGGGTCATTTTTGTGGATCTCTGTACAATTCCCTAGTACCAGATTTCTCTTTAAACCTATAGTGGCTCCCTCTATTGATGTGTCCCTTTTCTTAAAGAGCATGTTTCTTATAACAACAAATCTGAACATTGCTTCCCCCACTCCCTTCCTTCCGTTTCTCCCTGCCATGCTATATCTTCTGCCATCTTATGATACATCAAGAAGACCCCCCACCAGAAGCCAGCACCATGTTCTTAGACTCTCCCGCTTCTAAAACCATCAAATGAATCTCTGCTCACTGCAAATTACCCAATCTGTGTACTTATTCTATTGCAGCAGAATAGAAAGGACTAAGACCATTTCTTCCTATGCACACACTTATTCTCATGCAGAGGCAAGCACATGCAAGCACACACAAACACATGTGCACAGGACAGAAGGCAAAAGCTCAGGTCAGTTTTCACAGCAGTTTTGGCATCTGCCCAGTGGTCCTGGTCCTGTGATCAGCCTCCTGCCTTCCTTCCCAGTCTTATCTCTGCAGCAATCCCTTGGCAGTAGAAACCACAGCTCTCATGACTTAACCAAGCAGGAGTTAGTCTGGCCAGACACAGCCCAACACTGCTGCCAGGAGCTTGAGGTGTGGCCTTCATGCTGTAGGGACCTCCACTCAAGTAAAGGCAGATCCTTGGCCTCCCTGCCAAGCAGAATTTCAGGATTAGCTGGTAGGAGGCAGAACTAGAATTTACTTTTAAAATGACAGGTGTTCTGGAGAAGAACAAAGTGTCCCAGAGAGCATGGGCACAGGATTCTCAAAGAACCATTGCACTTGGGTGTCTTCGAAATAGCCATGTGTGCCGTTTTAGTGGCTCTTGGAGTTAAATCTCCATGGGTAACTAAGAGCCTTCCTCCTTTTAATGAGTAGGATTATAAAATGACTCCAGAGGTGACTTGGGTGGAATTACAATCTGATAAAACTCAGAGCAGTCAGCATTGCACAAAGTGGTGATGACGTATCCTTTACTATAAATGGTGTTTCTGATGAGTCCTAGAAACCTCCAGTCACGCAGCTAGGAAAGAGAAAGGCCATATACATGCAGACCTCAAACGTAATGTTGCTATTTATTTATCCTTGTTTGGATGACCTCTGCATAAAAGGAATACTGCCTCTCTGTGGACATCACGTGTTGTTAGTTGTGTTGGGATGGATTCTTAGCTGGTGGCGGGCTTTAGTCTGACTCTGTGGTGAGGGGTTGCCTTTCCACACTGGTTCGCTGCTTCATTCTCAGGCTGCTGGAGGCGCAGATGCCACCACGCCATGTGGCTTCTGTCCTTCCATTCTGCTGTCCTCCACACCAGTCCGTGATTTCCAGTGGGGGCTCCATCTCCAGGTGTTACCTCATGACCTACACAGGGAGGAGCGGAGAGAGAAAGGGACACACATGACGTACTACCGACTGCTTCCTTTATTCAGAAAGCAGCAGCTTTTCTGAGGCCCTCCTCCCGAGACTTCTGATCACACTCATTGGCCAGAAATAGGTCACATGGTGACAGCAGGCCTTGGGGAACCTGCCTCTCTGGGAAAAAAATAGGTGAAGTTCTGGAAAGAAATGGAATCTGATTAATGAGTGAAGCTAGCCATGGTTGCCACACTCTCCCACACGTACTACCGGCCGTCATCTTTGTACTTACTCCCAGACGCATGCCAGGTTAATTGAAAGAGTTAGAGAAAATGAGATGTGCTAGATTGAGAAACAAAAAGGCCGCATCTTCCCCTCCTTGCTGTATAAACAACCGTGTTCTGTGTGACTGGTTCTATCAGGAATCTACTGCGCCTCCTGGATCTTCCTGCACTGCAGTAATAGTGGTTTGTTTCGGCCAGTAAAATGTGGCAATTGGTGCTGTGTGACTAACTCACCCCTTAAGACGCTCTTCGGCTTCTGATCTTTCCCTCAGAAGAGTCCAATACCACCTGGAGAGAAACCTGGATTAGCCCATCCCATCCCAATTAGCACTTGAATCATTCCAAGTTTTTCTTTTGTACGTTTTACTTTCATGTGTGTGTGTGTGTTGCTTGTGTGGAGTTCAGAGGATGAGTTTTGAGAGTCAGTTCTCTCCTTCTGCCATGTGGGCTCCAGGTATTGAGCTCAGGTCATCAGCCTTGGCAGCAAGCACCTTTACTTGCTGAACTGTCTCGTAGGCCCCTGGTCAAGCTCCTTGAAGATGAGGGGCCTAGAAGGCCTACCAATGGTCAGCAGCAAGCAAAGTTTGCTACTCCAGTGCCATCCAGCCTCTGTTGACCATAGTTCCGTAATTTCTGTGTCTGTTTCTCTGCTTGTAAGAGAAGGGGATTGGCCTCTACTCACAATTTTAAAAAGAAATTAGATAGGTAATGTCACCTTCTTAATCAGGGACCAACTACACCAGGAACTTAGAAAGAATGCAGTCTAAGGTTGATGACCCACAAAAAGGCAGGTACTGTCCCTGGAACTGCTTTCCGGAAGCGGAGGAAGAAAGAGCTTTTGTCTGCTATTTCTAAACTGGGCCTGTGAGTGGCCATGATCCTCACCTCGTGACACGGGCATCTCCGGTGAAGAGAAAGACGCCACTGTGGGAAGATGGGCAGAGATGGGCAGAAAGGAAAGGAGAGCTGGAGTCCTGGCAGGGCTGAGTGGCCGTCTCCATATTTCCTGCAGTCTGTTGGCAGTCTGTCCTTCAGTCCTGCAGCCTCTCAGGCATCCCTTCCAGTATCACAGGCCTGTCAGCCACTCTCACTTTTAACTCTTCACTCCCTGTTCCTGAGGCGGACAAAGCCCTGGCCAGTCTAGAATCCTTCCAGCGGGGTTGCTGAGAGTCCGGAGGTGCACATATGGAGAATCGCTCTGGATAGCAATTACCATGCAGAGAAGCCTTCTCTCGGGTCAGCAATACTAGCGCAAGGGTGACTATCTGCTCTCCGTGTGAGGGAGTAGCAGAGAGTGTGGGGACCTTGCAGGCACACGTTCTGTCTGACCACACTGTCCATTCAGTTTCATGAGCTCTCCTGATTTTGTTTTCCCCAAAGACGCCATAAAATTGATTCTCTCAACATACATGTTGAATCAAATTTTTTCTAGAACATTGTACAAGACCTCTGCAGACTAAATGTTTCTATGGAGTTGCAGTGACCACCATGCCATGTCTGGTGACAGGGTTTCCCCTTGGGGGCAGGAACTAAGCTTGGGGTCTGTTAGTCAGCTTTCCATGGCTGGTACAAATGTTTGGAGTAAACAAATGATCAAGAGGAAAGGGCTGCTCTGGCTCACAGTTTCAGAGGGGTCATCCCAAGGTCTCTTGACTGTTGCTTTGGGCCTGCGCCTGCACAGTACGTCATGGTGGGTCCACGGGGAAGAAAGCAAACAGAAAGAGAGGAAGGGGCTGGAGTCCCAGTATCTCATCACTGGCACACTCCAGGACTTAAACTCCTCCCACTAGACCCCAGCACTTTGTGTGTGAGTGTGAGTGTGTGTGTGTGTGTGTAAGAGAGAGAGAGGTGTGTGGTGTGTGTGTGTGAGGTGCATGTGTGTGAGTGTATGTGTGAGAAAGAGAGGTGTGTGTGTGAAGTGTGTGTGTGTTGTATGTGTGAGAGAGAGGTATGTGTGTATGGTGTCTGTGAGGTGTGTGTGATATGTGTGTGTGTGAGGTGTGTTTGTGTGAGAGAGAGGTGTGTGTGGTGTGTGTGTGTGAGAGAGAAGAGTGTGTATGGTGTGTGTGAGGTGTGTGTGTGTGAGAGAGAAAGAGGTGTGTGTATGTGTGTGGTATATGTGAGGTGTATGTGTGAGAGAGAAAGGTTGTGTGAGGTGTGTGTAGTATGTGAGGTGTGTGTGAAAAAGAGATGTCTGCAGTGTGTGTGTGCTGTGTGTGTGTGAGGTTTCTGTGTGTGTGAGAGAGAGGTGTGTATGTGGTATATGTGTGTGAGGTGTGTGTGTGAGAGAGAGAGACAGAGAGACAAAGAGACAGAAAGAGAGAGAGAGAGAGAGAGAGAGAGAGATTGAGAGAGAGAGGGAGAGAGAGAGCACTTAGGCTCCATCCAGAATGCTCAGGCTATGTCCTCATAATCCACAAGGGCATCAAGCACCGCAGGTTGGCCTGATTTAACCCCACCATCCCTCAGAGCTGGCCTCAGTGGGTGTTTACAAAGCGCTGTGAACTAAATTGGAATAAGATCTACAGGGAGTGAATCCACCTGCTCTTGGAATAAGTGCTTCACGGGTATCTTGGGGCGTGTACTGAGCATCTGTGGGAAGGGCCACTTGGTATACTGGGTAAACAGCCTTGGTTACCTGTAATAGGTATGCCAAGCTCTGGAAAAGTTAGGGAAGAGAATGTAGACCCACGGGAGGCAAAATCTTGTTACTGCTGGTGATAAGGATGGTGCTGGTGATGGTGATGATGATGGTGATGATGACGATGACAACAACTGTGGTTCACATTGGGCACAAGCACATCTGAGAAGTAAAAATTATGGCCTGTCGTGATTTTGTTTGGGGGTGGGGCAGTTTCAAGGCAGGGTTTCTCTGTGTAACAGCCCCGGCTGTCCTGGAATTCACTCTGTAGACTAGATTGACCTCAAACTCACAGAGATCTGCCTGCCTTTGCCTCCTGAGTTCTAGGATTAAAGGTATGTGCCAACACACCCTGCTCAAGGTCACACTTCTTAATCTGTCACATTTGAAGGTTAAGTTTTAACTGATGAATTAACAGAGACACATTCAGACCACATCATTTGCATGCCTCTGGGGGAAGCTCTGCAGAGTTCTGCATCCAGCATTTTTGAGCTCTCTGGTTCCTTAAAATGGCCAGTGGTACTTGAAGAAAGATGTCTTTAAAGGTACCAGGTGAGAATGAAACGTGAGTGTTTAACATCATGAAGGTGAGTCTGAAGGTTCTCGGGGTGATGGACTTAGAACGGAATCCCAGTTCCACCTCGCTGTAATTGTGTGAGCTTGGAGAAGTCATTAGACATCTGTAATGCTGAGAGTCAGGGTCTCCATTGCCAACTTGACTGGATTTAGAAAAAAACCTTCCTTTCCCTCCATGATGGACTGAATCCTCAGAAGCCATGAGCACAATAAACCCTCACTACTTTGACCTGCGTGTGTAAGACATTTTGATGGCAGCTTCGAGAGACGTGACAAACACTGTCCCCTGACCTGTGTACAGAGGGCACCAACTGCTTCGCTGGGTCACGGAGGACAGGCTGAGATAAGTCATATTAATCACTGTGCACCTGGAACCCAGTGAAGGCCAAACCGTCGTCTCTCAGGGAAGGAGAGAACTGAACATTTCTGGAGGTTGAATCATCATGGTATGCCTCGCAGGAGACGGGGTCGGTCTCTGGAGGAAGGGATGAGTCCACCTCCAAGACAGGAGGATGAGAAGGGATAGAGGGAAGGGGAGTTTGAGGTAACGGGACCATGATCTAAGAATGGCAGGGCCCATCTCTACCTTTAGTTCTCCAGGCGTGTTCCCACCTAACCAAGCATTTGAAGAACATGGTCACATCCCTATATCATGTTTATAGACTGATTATTAGTTCTCCAGGGGCGTTCCCACCTAACCAAGCATTTGAAGAACATGGTCACATCCCTATATCATGTTTACGGACTGAGGCTATGTGATATGATTCTCACACACTTTAACATCCTCTAGGAATCCTTCTCCATGTTAAAGCGTGTCTTAAAACATGGATTCATTGTCTGACAGGTAATAAGCCAGATGGGCTGCCACCAACCTCCCTAGACATATAATTCTGAGCTTGAAGTCAATCAAAAATCAAAATCTCTAAGTTTTTTTTCACACACATCAAATGCAGTTCCTTCTGTCTTGTACTGCTCTCTTCCTTTAATCACTAAGGATAAACAACTCTGCTTCCATTCCTTCTAAGCTTCCTCTTAGTCCTGACCCACAATCACTAAGGATAAACTCTGCTTCCATTCCTTCTAAGCTTCCTCTTAGTCCTGACCCACAATCGGCATTCCTTACCAGCTTCCTTTCCCTTGACCCAGGGGAGGAAGTTACATTTAGGCCTGTGAGGTGATTCAGACCTGGGTCTTCGTTCGCCAGATCTAGGTGGCTCTGATTTCCTTGGGCACTAAGTAAAGATACTATGGCCTATAGGAATACCTGTAGGAGGCCAGAAAGGTGGACACTGACCTGGGCCAAAGACATGTGAAGCTTTGCTGGGGAAAGTGCCTCCGTGAACAACTGAGTCACTGCTATCAGAAAAGGGGCCAAGAAGCATCTGTTTGCAAGTGCCAATCACTCTTGGGAAATGAAGCTAATTACACAGAAAGAAGATAATGCAAACCCTCCAGATAGCAAATAGAGACAAGAATTTCACAAGCTAAGGCCTGGCACTTGGTAAACATTGAATGAACACAGGATGAAAAGCCAGGTGAACAAATAAGAGAAAACTGTATGTGGACATATTCGAGGACCACATATTGCTGTACAGTGTGGAGGACCCCGCTCCTAAAGAAGGGATGGTGACTGCCTTACATCTATAAACTGAGTATCAGAAAAAAAAATCAAGAAAGATAAATTCAAAGCAAAATCAGCCATTTTGAAAAGCCAGTCTCATCACACTGACATCTCCAAGAAAGATTTGACTAAAACCCAGTTCTCAGGAAGCTACTACAGTGCAGAGTGTAAATAAAGGCGACGCACATACAACTGCTCCCCTTGGGAGACGGTAAACTGAGGTAGGTAGGGCTCAGCTAGAAAGCAGGCCGGGCCTGGAATTGACAGGAGCTACCCGAGCCTCTGTGTGCAAGCATGGCTTTCACCTGTGAGCCCCAAGCCCTGTCCTACCCTCACCGTCTCTTCGGGAAGACACACCCATGGGTTGAGAAATCAGCCTCTCGAGACACTTTGACTGTAAGTGCAGAAGTTCTCCCCTTCTCCTGAACTTTCCTGTTTTTGGAATCTCCCATGTCACAAGGAGACTTTTGAAACGACTCTTATTGTCTCTGTTGGGCTTGAACTTTGTGAGAGGAGGAACAGGATTTCTTCTCATCTCCGAGACCTCCCACAGTGCTTACAAGCTCCTGTGTGCACAGCAGAGACTGAACGAGTAGTTAGTAACGCAGATGACATGTGAGGACCTGAACCGAGTACCATGTGGGAGCACTCTCCGATGACAACCAGTGAACAGGGAAGGTAAGCGTGTGTCGCATGGCTGCTAATGGCCTACCGAGATAGTATCTGAAATCCAGGTACAGGTCTCCTGGGCTTTAGAAGGCCCTCCTACACGGAATGACACCACTCAGTTGCTCATAAACCCCCTTCCATGTCACACCAAGAAACCCCGCCCCACCTTGGCACGGAGAAAGCTGCTATTGTCTGTTCTCAGGCAGATGGGGTCAAGTAAGGACAGGGCTCTCTGGAAGCTTCCTGAACCGGTTCACACTATTGTAAACCCAGCTGTTCTTGTGGAATTGACCTGGGTGGTGACCTGTGAGTGATCAGGACAGATAATAGTGAAGGTTTCCCCTGAGGTCCCAAGCCAATTTCTTAGCTTTCGCAGCAGGGAGGGGTGTGTCTACTGAGTTGTCTGAATCAATTATCCTTTTGCCCAGGGGCTTCATCGGCCCCACCAGCTGTGGGGTTAACCCTGTAAGGGTTCTTGCTGTGGCACATTAGGCTAACACGCTGTAGAGTCCCACCCCACCCCCACCACAGTCTCCATTTACCTTTCTCTTTCCTCAGTTAAGAGCTCCCTGGGAATCTACAGAAACGAGACACCTTTCCCAGCCTCCCTTGCTGGTGGTGGTTCCCTCTGCAGTGATGTCAGGGAAAGCGGTGTGTGTGTGGAGGAGAGCACGCTATCCCAGGGAGAGGAGGGAAGGATATGCCCAGTGTTGAGGGTGGCGAGAGAACAAGCTAGAATGATACCACACTGTTGACAGCTTCAGAAAGCCCTCGTGCAGATTTTATTTATATGAGAAGAAAGTAGATTCTATCTTGTTTACATCATTTGTGTGGGATGGGGAGGTGGAGTCGTTAAGAACTCAATCTAATTCCCACTGCTGCCTGGGTTGGGCAGGAAGTTGCTTGTCCCACAGAAGTCCTGTGTAGCCTGAAGACTTGAAAACCCGTTCAAATAGAACACAGACTCCATGACTTACTTTCAGACTCGTGGGCTGGAATCTGGATGGCCAATGCCACAGTCACCGCAGGCGCAGGTCTGAGTGGGGAAAGAATTCGAACATGGAAAGAATTCTTAGGCGTATACTCCATTATGAACTGAAAATCTTGCAAGCCCACAGTTCTGGTTAGTTTTAGTCAACTTGACACAAGCTAATGTCGTCTGAGAGGAGGGAACCTCAGTTAAGAAAGCAAAGCCTATAGAGTATTTTGTTAATTAGTGACTGGTGGAGGAGGGCCAGCCCATTGTGAGTGGGACCATCCATGGACCGGTGCTCCTGGGTTCTATAAGAAAGCAGGCTGAGCAAGCCAGAGGGAGCAAGCTACCAAGCAGCACCCTGCGTCCGCTCTTGCCTCCTGGGTCCTGCCCTGCTTCTGTTGATGATAACTAGGATGCCCATGGGCCCTTTCTTCCCCTGAGAGTGTGGTGGGGATAGATTCCATAGTTATAACAAGGGTGTGTGTGGGGGTCCTAATTCAATGGACATACTATAAACATGTATTCCCAGTCTGCTGTACTGGAAGTTCGGGGCGCCTTTAGCTTCAGTAGTCCTGGCAATTGCTCTCTCTCAGTCGCTTTCCTCTAACTGCCTTTCTACCTCCACACAGCGAGAAGACGGCCATTCGCAGCCTTAGGGTCACACTGGAACAGGCTAGCCCCTCTTTTCTACCAGCCATAGCAAATATCCAGGGACTGGTCATTGTCTGTCTGACCTGGGCCCACGTCTAGCCTTGAATGCACAGTTGATGACGAGGCTTGTGCCGATGGCAGTTCTGAGGCTAGGTGAGTCAGCTCCATCAGAACTGGGAGCACTCGGTAGCTTGAATGTAATTGGCCCCCATAATCTCATAGAGAGTGGCACTGCTAGGAGGTGTGGCTTTGTTGGAGTGGGTATGGCCTCTCTGGAGGAAGTGTGTCACTGTGGGGGGTGGGCTTTGAGGTTTCCTGTGCTCGGGATACTGCCCAGTGTCTCAGTCAACTTCCTTTGGACTGTAAGATGTAGGACTGTCAGCTACTACTCCAGCACCATGTCTGCCTACATGCTGCCATGCTTCCTGCTGTGGTGATAATGGATTGAACCTCTGAAACGGTGAGCTGACACCTTAAGTGTTTTCTTTGTAAGAGTTGCTGTAGAGTGGGGAAGAACCTCAGAAAAAGGCTTGTTTGATTAAGTATCTTATACGATAATACTATTATTCCAGTATTAATTAGAAATAGAGGGATGCCATTTGAATCCTGTTTCTTTCTTGAAACCCTGGGGGAGAAAAATCTCCCAGATCACAGGGCTTCATGTAAAAAATGGCTGGAGAGGGTATGTGAGCTGGTACCTGGAAATGCAAAGGGCAGCCTGGCCCCACAGACCAGCTGAAGTGGACCCTTGTCTGCTCAGCCTCAGGTTGTGTGTGGTGGTAAATAGCGGCTGTCGATGTGACAGGATCTAGAATCCTGTAGGAGACACACTTCTGGGCAGGTCTGTGAGATATTTTCTAGTTTGGGTTAGTAAGGGTGGGAACACCCACCCTAAATGTGGATAGTACCAATCTCGTGAGCTGGGATGCTTGGCCACATAAAAAGGAAGATGGTAAACAGAGCACACACACACCACCATTCATCTCTCTGATACCTGACTGTGGATACAATGTGACCAGCAGCCATGGCTTCCTGATGAACTAACTGTGAAGTACCATAAACTGTTCCTACCTAAGGATCTTTTGTCTGGTCCTCTATCATAGCAACAAAGAAAGTAACTAAAACAAGGAGGTCCAGGCGCTCATGGACCAGCATGACCCTACACCACCTTGCTTCAGAGATAAACCTGTGTGACCCATTCCAAGGAAAACCCTGGTGGTGCTACACAGCAAGGAGAGCCCTGCTTGTGTCTGAAGGATGCCTGGTCTAAGTGTGTAGGAAATCATAACCAAAACAACTTCTAGAAACATAGCTGGCCTTTGCACACTCAACGTCTAGAAGTAAAAGTTGTCCTTGTGTATATTGTACAAGAAGCTGAGACCAGAGTGATCATAGTGCACATCCATAATCCCAGTACTCCGGAGGCTGAGGCAGGAGGATTGCCCAGACTACATAGTGAGACTGTGTGTCCAAAATAAATAATAAACAAAACAGCAGAAGCTGAAACAGAACTCACAAAAAATCCCAGAAACTCTTCCTCACTACAACAACTGTGACAACCTATAGTCCCCGACACCCAATAAAAATGACCAAACCTGTTATTCTACCACCAGCATTGGTGGTGATCCTTGTGGGAGAGGGAAATGGGCCGGCCTATAAAACCATTGCTTCTGCAGAGAGCCACAACCTAGTGTCACAGTGGGGTTTGCCTGTACACAGCTTGACTACAGCATCGGGTGTAGCCCCTGGGATATCCATCTCTAGATAAGGGTCTCTTCTTCCCCTGAGCCTTGCTACCCTGGGTGCCAAGACACTCAGGACTAGAAACAAGGCAGGGACTTTATTTTATCTGAAGTTTAGTGGGTGACAAATAAGGACTGGTACTTTAACCAGTTAAGACTACAGTGAGCAGAGACAGGGGGACCAGTGGTTTAAGGTCATCCTTGGCTGCATAGTGAATCTGAAACCAATCTAGGTTATATAAAATCTATCCAAAAAAGCCCACAAAATTTACAGTCATCTCCCATTAAAATCAAAACTGAATACCCTTTGAGTCCAACCTAGAGGAGCATGTTCTCATGGAAAAGGCCACAAATAGTCCTCATTTTTTAAAATTGGGACCAAAAGTCTCTCAATGTTTAAATTTTACAGACCAATAGAATACACCATATGGCTAAATATAACAACTTCCATTAACAAATATTTAAAGACAAAAAATTAAAGGCATTACAACACAGAAAACATCAGAAGGGGCATCGAATTTTGGCTGAGGCTGCCATTTAATTAATCCAAGTTGAACATATGGCTTTGGTTACGTGAGGTTCCTGGCCAGAGCTATGAAAACCAGGAGAAAAGCTGCCAGCCAAAGTGTGGCGTTCCTTCTCACCCCACCCAGGGCAGCCCAGGACCCCATGCCCACCTAGTGATGTACGCAGCACCCATCCTCACAATCACCCTCCACAAACCCCACTCTGACCACACTCGCAGAATTGAGAACGTCTTAGAAGTTTAAACATTGCTTTACTGTCTTAGAATCTTTTCCTAGAAAAATCCTTGAGGAAGGGCCGGGAATGTGTCTCCATGGGTACAGTACTTACCTGGTGTGCGTGAAGCCCCGGGTTTGTTCCCTAGCGTCACATCATCATTTGTGATGAGTCTAGTCTGTGATCCCAAGACCTAGGGGGATCAGGAATTTGTTCCTACTCTGCTACACTGTGAGTTTCAGGCCACCCTGGACTACATGAAACCCTGTCTTAAAATACTCATCATCCTAACTATCTATCTTGAAGTATTTAGTTCATTGCATTTAACCATAGCTAACAGATCTGGTCTAGAATGTTAGAAGTAATTCTCTAACCAGCTGTTCTCCTGTGCCCATTAAAAGCATCTCCCATCCTTCCCTCCTGTTCTCCCCTTTCTCTGCCCCCTCCCAGACTCTTGTAGCCCCTGACTACTCTTTACTTGTAAGACAACTCTTTAAAGCATCTAACTCTTTAATGCATCGGTCTCTCTGTACCTCATTTCCCTCACCATCACCTTCCCCTACTTCCGGCCATGTCTCAGCATGTAACAGGATTTCATCTCTCTTTTTTTGGTTGGGATAGACAGACCACATTTTCTTTTTTTCCTGTTCTGCAGTACTAGGGATTGAACTCAGGACCCTCAGCATGGTTAAGTAAGTGTTCTACCTCTGAGCCACACCCCTAATCCACTTTTTCCTCATGCATTCACCTGTCAGTGGTCACCTGTGTTGGAAGTTCATTTCCACATTCATTTCTCTTTCTTTAGATATATATATCCATGAATGGTGTTGCTGGATCGTAGGGCATTTATAGTTGCAGATTTTGGAGGAGCCTGTATATTGTTTCCCATAATGACTGGATCAATTTACATTCCTGCCAACAATGTGATATACTTTTATTTATATAATGATTAACCTTTAATTGCATAACTGTTAAGTTATTAGGAAGGGTAAGAGGGTGAGTCAAGAGCTTTTGATTGGAAGGATAGACACGTGTAAATAGTTCTTAGGAACTGGATCACTCTGAAGGCAAAGTCAGAAATCGCGGGGCCCCTTTGAGGCCACATTTGGGTAATAAAGGAAGAGCCATACACCAAGGATGAGTGCTGTGGCCAGCGGGGTGGCCAGAGAGTCAACAGTAGGTGTTTGGTGTGCATGCCATGTACTATGGAGGGGGAGAAATATAGGTTTTGACAAGAGGTGCTGGGTATGTCAATGATTCACATCATTCATTTATTAGAGAATCTATGGGAAAACAAGGAGCAGTGAATATGTACTCAGAGAACAAAAGGAAGGCTGAAGTTAAGTTGCAAAATTAAAATTTTAAATATGAATAAAGTCCCATGGGACCCCGAAACTGTAACCTTTGGGGTTATATATTTGGCGAGGGCTTTTTTACATACTTGACAAACGTGATTTGCATTTCTATTGAACAGAAAAGTCATTTACATTTTAAACTTCTGATGCAGTCTAGGGGTCTGGAAATGGTATGATCTGAGGTCTTGATCAGGTCTGTTTCCTTGGCCAGTTAAAGAATTAAGAACCGGGTGAAATCTGCATCACACCAGGTAGCAGCAGAGAAATCTCGAACACCGCAGACCTAGTCAGCAGCTGAAGAAAGGTGTTTGCTGGGGGTGAGGCGCACACGTGCAGCAGATACACACAGGAAGGGGTCTCTGCTAATGAGAGAGGGGGCCTAGGAAGCTGGAAATCCCAGTCTCTTAAGCCTCTAACGTGTTTCATCCGCCTGATTTATGGTTGATTGGTTTGAAGACATATGAAATGGTTGATTGGTCTGAAATTGACCTGTGATGTCCTCATCCAGTCTTGAACCTGCTGAACCAGCCGGTCAGCAGGGGCCTGCTGGTGGGAGACAGAAACTGCCACACTTGAGGCTGAGGAAGAAACTGGCTATCTCTGAGGTTTGCAACTTTTATTACCTAGCCACCCCCCCCCTTATCTGTCTGCACCAGGGAATGTGTCTAATTCCTCCTCTCTCTTTTCCATGCAGGGTCATCTAAGTTTGTAGTTATAAATGTGCAGGCTCTAGTTCATAAGAAACAGCGATTTAAAGTTACCTTCTGCCGGAGAACCAGGCAAACTGTCAAATGGTCTTAATGGGTGGTAACGTTTAATACTGGGAGGGCCTTTTCCAAATCCCTTAAATATTTACAGTTCTTGGGATTTTCTGTTTTGGTTGTTTTTGATACAATGTTTCTCTGTGTAGTTCAGTGTAGCCTGGGACTCATGACCTACCAGCTTCAGCCTCCACGTGATGGGATTACAGGTGTGCAGGACCAGTGATAACTTCTAACACTGGGAAAAATCAACAAAATTTTGCTTCAGTGGGGTTTTTAAAGGGGAAACAGCGGTGGTTGTGGGAAGCCTCATGCCCAAGCAGCAGACCTCTCTCCTGGCCGGCAACTCTCCAGCACTATAACCAAAATCCTTTCTCTAGAAGCTCACGGGCTGGGGCTGTAAAATCTGCCGGTTGAGTAGCACACTTGGTAGGACATCGCTCTAAAGGTCACTTTCAAAAACTGTAAAAGGCCTTCCTTCCCTTGCCGCACACATCCTGCAGGAATGGAAGCAGAGAGAGGCACGTGTCCAAACACTCCACGAGCCAACATCCCTGGGCTGCCCTCCTGCTCTGGGCTCCGTGGCAGTCCACTTCAAGCTCAACTGAAAGGAGGAACCATCGCGGGCAGGCTGACCGTGTCCGTCCTCCCCAGTATCCTACTCCAGGGTCCAAAGCCAGACTTCACCTGTGTCCTGCGGACGCCCCGCGGGGACCCTGCAGCTGCTAAGCTACCTGGACTGCCCTGAGGTGCTAGGACTCAGGCCAGGGGCGAGCCTCGTGAGCTCCTGGCCTGAGGTCCACCCCCAGCCTCGGGCCACTGCCCCAGAGCCACCCCTTGTTTTCATAAAACACGCGCTGAGTCGTTTTGCACACAAGCCAGTTGTCACAGGCCTTCTCTGTTTTGACCAAGAGTCTAGTGATTCTGCTGCAAATTGGCTGTGTTGGGGGCCTCCCGCTGCAGTCTCCTTACGCTGGGATGACGGGAAGGTCGCCTCTGTTCTCACGGATCTTCTCCAGTCTCCCCACCTTGGGGAGGCACCAGGTGTTTTCTCTGAGGCTAGAGCCATGGGTTCTTTCTTTCCACTCTGAGAAGCTGGTGCTGTTTTTTAAAATAATAAAATTGCTTCCCCAGCCTTCCCCAGGGACCAATTGAACCACACCCTTTTCTTCTCCTCCAGAACAGATGAAGCCACAGACCAAAGCCCTTTGGTTGCTTCTGCCAGCTCCAAATGGGCTCAGACCCACAAAAACCGAAAGTGGACACTCTCCAGGAACTGGGAATTGAGGATGGGGGGTGGGGGAAGCAGGACGGGACCCAACAGTCCATGTCAGCACCTAACAAAAAAACGATGAGGGGGGCCCAAAGGACAGCAAGGGGTATCGCAACCACAGAGACCTTCAAAAACCCTGTGCTGGGTACATATTTAACCCGTTCCCCAGTGTGCCACAGAATGAAGTGGCCTTAGGGAGGGATAGGTTCTCTTGGCTTAAAACCAGGCTGCCCTGCCGGAAGTTAATTACCACCACTCCCCACCCCCACATGTGCAGGCAGACACCACACACACACACACACACACACACACACACACACACACACACATTAAACACCAGTAGCAGTTCACAAGATTTGTGGCAACCCAAAATGCCACTTACGTCCTAAACACAGTCCTAAGGATCAGGTAGCTTGAAAACTACTGCCAGATAATTTCCTAAAATACAGTCCAAAAGACATTAATTAGGCCTTTGAGGCTATAAAATGGTATTAAATTAAAAGAGTAGTGGTCAGAACCATGCTGGGTTTAGGAAATGGCAACCTCAAAAGGAGAACAGGAATTGCTATAAGACTCCTCAGAACCTACATAAATACGAGTTTTGAATCATCAAAATTGGGGATAGATATGCAGATTTGCAAATTTGATAGTGGGATTCTCTGTTGTTGTTGGGTTTTTTGGGGGGGGACTGTTAGATGGAGTTCACCTTGCATGACCCTCCACAGTCCTCTTGGGGACTTGGGCATCCAGGGCAATGTGATACCCAGCAAGCAGCCAGCAGTCAAACAGTCCTATGCAGACCGGTTGTCCTGTTGGTTTGTCTGTTTACTTGATTAATTGGAGTTTTGTTTTTCACAACAGGATCTCCCGATGTAGCCCAGACTAGCCCCACTTCAGGCTCCTTACATTTTGACTGAACTGAAACACCTTGAGAACCCAGACAAACAGAATGAAGACAACAGGAAGTTGGCTGGAGCTTCAGGAAGCCACCTCAGAGGTGGCCTCAGAGAAAAACCAGTGTGGTGAGCTCATGACATGCGCAGGTGATAAGAAGCACCACAGAAGGAAAAACCTGGCCAGTGTCACTAGTTTCCACAGTTCAAGGAAACGAAAATAGCCCAGGTGGCAGAGAGACTTGTGTGTGTGGGAAATTATTCAAAGGCTGACAGATGGGCTGGTGGTCTCCTCTCCTGCTAGCCTGGCTGTCTTGGCGTGGAAAGTCTTGCCTGGGAGCTGGGTCGCAGCAGCTACAGTGAAATACTGGAAATGAAAGCCAGCCGGGACAGATCTAACAGCAGTGAGTCACAGAAAACCAAGAGCCATCAGATGCTCAGGAGGGAAGCTGAAGCCAGGAGACAGCTGAGCTGAGCAGGACACCCTGCTGTGACTAGCACAAGGACTGGAGTGTTCCAGTCAGGAGGATTGGGCTCCTCATCTCAGAAGCTGAGGCTGCACACATGGAACTCCGGCTTTGCCCCAAGATCAGGGGCACAAAACCCTGCCTATTTCTGCCCTCGAGGGTGCCAGCCGGGCACACTCGCTCCTCCCCAGGCATTGGCAGGGGTTTGGGGGCCTTGGGGATTCTGATACTTCCTGAGTAAAGCTAGGTGAGCAATCTAGCATCATCGGGGTCCCAGCCCCCCACCCAAACCACCCTCCTTCAGGGCTTGAAAATCTAGACCCTGCCTTCACAGGCTCTGTGCGCTGAAACCTTTTCCTGAGCAGTTTGTAAACTGTTGGCTCTTAAATTTTTCCGGTTTAACTGGATGGGCTAGTGCCTGAGGCCATGCACTCAAGACCATGGTTCCAAAGCTAGAAAAGATAGGCCATCCAGGGTCCCTAACCTCTCCTTATTCAGGTCTGGTGGCCTTGGAGGATCCTACCTCAGGCTGCTACACAGCCCATGGTGGCAAAACACAAATAAACTTGGGTAATTTTTTTTTCCTCTCACAGGCCACAGTCGAGCTTATTAAAATTGGATGACAGTAAACCAATGACTAACTGGGTAATTAAAACCACAAGGCTGGGATCTCTGGGGCGCAGTTCTCTAAGCCAGTGTCCTCATCTTTCCCTCAGCCTTTGTGAATTTGAAACTCCCCATGTGACCCCCACCCCTCTCAAGGCCATTTTTCTGCTCATCCATGACTGTATCCCCACTCCCTCGTCTGCTATAAGGATCAAGGGAATCTAACCCCTCAGCTGAAGCACAGCCCAGATTTCCAACAGACCAAGGCTCCTCAGCCTCTGAGCTTCCTGCCAGGAAGCCGCTTCTCTCTTTCTGTTCCATGGAACTTTGGCTTCAAGCTCTCCGAGCCTCCCAGTTTCCTCAGGAGAGTGAGCTAGGAACTTCAACGTGACTCAAGCCACAGCTGAGAAGCCCATGGGCTGCTTTAAACAGTGATGTTTACAATGCCCTCCAAGGCACTTCTATGTTTCTACCTTTAATATAGGCTTAGGAGTTCCCACCTGCCTGTGGCATGCTCTGTGGTGTCTCCCCACACCAAAGCCTCATTCTCTGGCCTCCCTGCTCCCTTCTTTCCAACCAGATACCCTACTCCCTCTTGGAGGTGTCCAAGGGCTAGACTTAAGATAAAAATGGTACTGTGGTTGCAACGTGCCCCCAGCATTCACGTTCTGGGAACTCAATACCTAGTGTGCAACAAATATCCAGGATGTCCTCAGGGCTGAAACCCCATCCCTCAGGAGGCTAAAGCAGGAAGATTCTGAGTTCAAGGCCAGGCTGGGTGACATAGTAAGTTTGAGCCCAGCTTGGGCTACAGAGTGAGACCCTGCCTCAAAAAAACAAACAAAAAGGAGGCATTAAAAGGGCTTTTACAAGGGACCTTTATGAGAACTTTTAACAAGCCCACTCCTGTGATCGTTACTGTATTAGCTTGGCTCTTTTGTTTCATGATGCCTTCAGCCACGTCATGCTGCTGCAAGAAGGCCCTAAACAGCTTCAGCCTGCCCAGGCTGCACTTCTCAGTCTCCAGAACCAGGGGCCAAGTGGATTCTTTAAAAATACATTACCATTATTGATTATCATGCATTTGCATAGTCTACGTGTAGTGGGCATGTGGGGCCAGCTCTCTCCTTCTCTCTTTAAGTAGGTTCTGGGAGCCCTGCCAGATGATTTTTGTTCTTTATAAATAACCCAAACTGTGATATTCTGTTACAGCAGCACAAAATGGACTAAGACCGGTAGGTTACATAATTTTTATACACTATCCTTGAATAGGTGGGTGAGTGTTTTAATTTTTAGAAATAGGGCCCAAGAGAGGACTTAGTAGGTAGAAGCACCTGTATTCTGGTGCACACAAAGTGTAGAAACAAATTAAGGAGACAAATTAAAGCCACTTCCTGTACTCAAGATGGCATGTGTGTGTGTTTAGGTTAAATGCATGTTGAGAGACTGTGTACATGTGACAGTATCTCTGACCACCAGACACTAGTTTTCTCCACTTTTGTGACTCTTAGCTTCTGAGCCTCCTGTCCTCACAGTGTAAAAGACACGGCCAGCCCGATGAGCCCTTAGGAAGCCGGCAGGCTGGCAAAGGCATCTGAGACACATCCTGACAGATTCTAAACAAAACTGAAAAGTATAAAGACGCTCAGCCTGTGATGTGGCCCCAAACTGTAGAGCTGTGTCAGATGTCCCTGCTGCCTAGGGGACCACTGGAGATGCCAGCTTGGAGTCTCTTTGCCACAGTTGTGTTTTCCCGGCGGGGAGTGAGAAAGGCAGCGTGACTCTGAGCAGCAATGACTGTGAGCACGCTTTAGACTCGGAAGACTGCAGGGCGGTGACAGACAGAGCCACAGATACTTGTGGTCATCTCTTCCGCAGAGTGATTTTCCTCATCCTCTTTCACCCAATTTCATACTTCAGGTTTTTTTTTAATCATTAAAATTAATCTTACAGCCAGGCAGTGGTGGTGCATTCCTTTAATCCCAGCACTCGGGAGCAGAGGCAGGCGGATCTCTGTGGGTTCGAGACCAGCCTGATCTACAAAAGCTAATTCCAGAACAGCCTCCAAAACCACAGAGAAAACCTGTCTTGGGGGGAAAAATAAAAATAACCTTACTACAAAAGGTTTAATTAAAAATCATTGATATTAAAACAGTTTTGAAGATTGGTCCACACTGAGCGTGTTCCCTGTCAAAGTCCTCTACAGTCTTTTGTTCAGGCCTGAGTTACCACTACTTACCAGTCAAAGAAAGAAAGCTGCAATCCAACCAGCCATTAACAGACAAATTTAAGCAAATGCAGTATGAGCAAGCGGCTGCCAGCTGCTGATGGCGGGTTTTCAGAAGAGAATCATAAGCCTACCAGGCAGTGATTAAGCATGATGATAACAGCCAATTTAGTGAAGGGTCACTGACTGGTTGGCTTGTTTATTTTAAAATTGAAACCCACTAATCACTTCCTTGAAGTAACAGCAAATGGTAGCATTGTGGTAACAGAAAGAATTCTACCACTTCCTGGCGAGTAATGCGTAGCTCATTTATGTTGTTCAACGTTTTTTTTTTTTTTGTGTGTGTTCTATTTTTTTCTCGAGTTAGGATATCTTTGAGAAGTAATGTCTAAGTTTAGGGGTGCCGTTCCAAGGAGCTCCTTCTGGGCACCTCCTAATCCTTCCCAAATGGTTCCACCCACTGGAGACCAAGTATTCAAATATGTGAGCCTGTGGAGGCCGCTCTCATTCAAACCGCCATAGACGCCTGCTAAGCAACATGGCTAAGCTCCACTCACCCAGGCTGCCTGTTGCCAACCAGGCAGAGAACCAGGCCAGGAGGACTGCTCCTTATGGAAATGAGCTACTTGGCTGTGAAGGAGGCCATAAGGGCTGTGTCTGGGACATTTCTGACATGACTGCTGACCATTGCCAACAGCTACATTACATTTGGTTTTACTCTGCATGACCTAGCCTGGTAGTAAGGATGTATCCTATTGGTCCAGGACACTCAGTACAAACTCGTCAATCTCAAGACTGAAATTCTTTCTCTCTTTTAGTAGTAGTAGTAGTAGTAGTAGTAGTAGTAGTAGTAGTAGTAGTAGTAGGTGGTGGTGGTGGTGCTGCTGCTGCTGCGTGCGTGCGTGCATGCGTGATTGGGATTGCATACACCCATTTGTGCACATGTTTAAATGTCTGCCTCTATTGTTTTCCCCTCTATTTTTGAGATAAGGACTCTTACTGAACCTGGAGCTTGCTGTTTTGGCTAGGTTGACTGCTTGTGACTTAAGCTGGGGCTGGGCGTTGGTGGCGCACGCCTTTAATCCCAGCACTCGGGAGGCAGAGGCAGGCGGATCTCTGTGAGTTCGAGGCCAGCCTGGTCTACAGAACGAGTTCCAGGACAGCCTCCAAAGCCACAGAGAAACCCTGTCTCCAAAAACCAAAAAAAAGTGTTAGGGCTGGGGGGGTGGGCACAGGAAAGTCCCTGAAGCTCATTGGCTAGCCAGCCCACACAGATAAGTCCCTGAAGCACATTGGCTAGCTAGCCTCACACAGATATTTCCCTGAAGCTCATTGGCCAGCCAACCTCGCTGAACTGATGAGCTTCAGATTCAGTGAGACACCCAGTCTTGAAAAGAAAAAACAGAACAAAAAAAAATGTGGAGAATGGTCAAGAAAAGATTCCTGACACCCATCTCTGGTTCCCACAAGCTGTTGTACACACATACATACTAGCAAGCACAAATGCCACATACACACATCATGCCACACACATACATGAACAGTCAAGCTTGGCAACCATAGATATTCTCACCTCTTCACCCGGGTTTCTCAAGTACAGGATTAGGTTAAGTAACTTTTTCAAGGGTGCACAGCAGGTTTGGCCACACAGAGGTCAGAGTACAGAGTTTTTTACAAATCCAGGGCTTTATCTATAACATACAACTTCCTGGAGGCATCCACAGAGTGCCATCAGAGTAATCTAGAGGGTAGAAAGTGCATAAAAAGGACAGTCACCACTCTTATCACAAACCGGTGTAATGTTCATGGGGTCTTCCTTGGAAGTTTGCCACTCAGAAATCCCAGTCTTAGGTCTCCCTGGGCAAAGGATTAGGTCTCCAGCTCTATGCTTACTTTGTTTCCCTTAAGAGAGGAGGGAGGTGGTACACATATATGTATAGACTCCTTTGTGCCTCAGTTTACCTCTTCTGGGCATCGTGTGTGTGTCGGTCTGTGTCTCTCTGTCTGTGTCTGTGTGTCTGTGTATCTGTGTGCGTGTCCTAGCCTGTGCATGCACATGAGGAGGCTACTGGCCAACACCAGGTGTCTTTATGTCTCTCACCTTACATTTTTAGTTTGAGTGTTTTGCCTACATGTGCAGCACATGCGTGCCCAGAGCCTGCAGCAGCCAGAAGACAGCATCAGATCCCCTGGGACTGGAGTCACAGGCAGTTGTGAGCTGCCTTGTGGGTGCTGAGAATCTAACCCAGGTCCTCTGGAAGAGCAGTCAATGCTCTTAACCACTGAGCCATCTCTCCAACCCACTCACATTTTTTCAGACAAGGTCTCTCACTAGCCCTGGAGCTTGCCATTTCAGCTAGACTGGCTGTCCAGTGAGCTCCCAGGACACACACACCTATGCCCTTCCCAGGTTCAAATGCATACTGCCATGCCCAACTTCTGCATGGACGCTGGGGACTCAAACCCAGGTCCTCATGCCTGCACACGTTCTTCACCCCCTGAACCATCTCCCTAGTTCCCCTTCCTGCCATCTTAACAGTGCCCCCAAATTACTAACTACCTGCCCCCCCAAAGAGACTTACTATTCAGTGGGACCCAGCACCACGAAGGCAAACCCAACCAAGTTGAAGCTGCAGAGGAGATGTGGTCCCAATCCTCCACATGACCCTGGTACCTTTCTCTTTTCCTGTGGTTCACAAAAGCCCTCGGGGTCTTTGCTGAGTGATGCACACCTGTTGACCCTCATCCTGTGCCCAGCTCAAGTCTCATTCCCTCATCCCTGTCAAAACCCACCCATCCAGTTATCCTACACCCTCATAGTTGCTCCCCGACCTTCTTAAACAGTGTATCTTCTCCTGTATGAGTGCTCAGGTCCTAATGGTTTGTGCCAGGTTTGCCCTCTTCGACCATGTTCATCATCCCAGGCAAAACCTGTGGAGATAGGGCTGGTAGAACTCAAGATGTCCCTGCTGTTGAGTTCTTAGGCGGAGGTTGAATAGGCAAACATGCACTGGAAACTCAGACCTCTCCTGATCTCAATCAGTAGGTCTAAGGTTTCCCACTAGTAAGGACGAAATTTGAAAGACTTTGGCCTCAAGATTAACAAAAAACTAAGTGAGATTATCTGATGAGGATGACCAAGAGAGATAGGGGACATCCTGTGTCTTCTCCACGTGCCTTCCCAGCTGTGCTTCAGGGAGAGGGTAACCTAGTTCCAATTCACCATAGTTCTTTTCAGCCAACCAGTGAGTCGCACCACGCTAGTTTGGGTTATAGTCTTAAGAGATGGTTTCCTGACAGTTTCTTCCGAGATTGAAACATTCCATCCTGCAGGGAATAGCGTCAGGGAATCCTGGAAACTAACCAGATTCTCTAGACCCCTCCCTGCCAGAGTAAACAGCAGAAGAGGCAAAGATTGTTGCAAAAGAAGGCTCTCGGGCAAGCAAAGCTGTAAAGCAGACTCCCGGACCAGACCAGCTGCTGGAAGAGGACTAGGCCAACTGAGGCACACAGAAAAGACACCCCAACTTGTTGAGCGGCCTGCAGGCTGTGCAATATGGTTCAGGTTCTCAGCTTTGTGAGTTTATCAGCCATCCTGGGGTGGCCCTTAGTGATGCAGCTCTCCCTGAGCCATTCCTACTCCTATAAGTAACTGCTCACCCATATTCCTGTAAGCGAGCCCAGCCAGTAAAACCAAGTTGGACTCTAATGTCATCCTTACTAATCTGCCATGGTTCCTGATCTGAGGTAAGTAGACACGGGTATAGCATCTCCCTAGGAAAAATTTTGTCACACATCAGAGGTGGTCTACCTACCGGGGCAGGGATGCTTTGCCAGGGTCTTCTGGGAAAGTTTTCTCTAACTGTACACAAATGAGGACACACTCAAATCAAATTGTATCCTTTGCAGCCAACTTGTGATCATCCGTAAAGACAGTCTGGGAACAAACTCCGGGACCACGGTAGACTAAGAGACAGAAATAGGTGTGATAATCCCAGGACTCTGGAGACTACGCAGGAAGATGAGGACAGTGAAGTTGAGGTCTGCCTAGGCTATGTTGTGAAATCCTATCTCAAAAGAGAATGGGAAGGAGGGGAGGAGAGGCAGCTCAGTTGGTGGGATAGACACACGGGCACGTGCATGCACAAACATGCATGCACGTACGCACGCACGCACTCATGCATGCAGGCCTGAACAACGTGATCTTCGTTGGTTTGCTCAGGCACTATCTCCAGTCCTACCTGAGGTCTACCAAGCCTGTGGATTTCTCAACATAACATGAAAGGACAGAGCCTCTTTTTGCTTTTTGTTTAAGCCCAATACATACACTATACCACAGTACATTATGTTCTGGTTCCTTTTTGTGATTTAACTCAGAAATTATGCATGTCGTTTAATCTCATGTTAATTTCTCTTAAAGAAATAGTCACAGCAAAGCAGATACAGCTTTGTACTCCTTAAATTTTCCCCAGGATTCCTAGGTCTGTGGTGCCCAGTAAATGAGGAAGTAGCAGTGATTCAACAATGAAAGCCTGGCCTTCTCCAGGGAGACAAAGCTTGCTACCTTCTCCAGGGAGAGCTGGTGTCTGCCTGGCCTGGGACCTACAGTGTCATCAAGACTGCAGGCTTCTCTGTCCTTTCTTCCAGAAACCTTCATATATGACTTTTCTACTTCAAAATAATTTCATGGCACAACATGGCAGCCAGAGTCACAGCTACTCCACCGATCTACCTGTCCTAGGAAGGAAGGGGGAACAGCATGTCAGCCGTCTGTTCCCTCTTACAAAGTCCTTTCAGAAGATTCCCTCCAAAATATCTGCTTCGCACCTTACTGATTTGGTGCCTCAAGCTACCGGTGTGGCTGCCAACGCCTTCAAGTGGGCACATCACCACATTCAAATCCAGTCGTGTCAAGGGAAAAGGAGAGAAAGGATCTTGGTAAGCAGCCAGCAGGTTCTGCCTCACCCTGCAGAACAAGTCTGGCTTCTGCATTCAGACCTCACCTTGTATCTCCTCCAAAGAGACCCAACTCTAGCAGCGATTGCTCTCACCATAAGCTCTTATCTTCAAAAGCTGAGCTCCCTTCAGCAAGGATCCCTGGACAGTATCTTCTCTTTCTGTTTATGGCCACTCACTGAGTCCTCTTTAACTAGACACCTTTAGCCTTCGTTAAGCTCTCTACTTCTAAGCCAGATGTGGTAGCATCCGCTGGTAATCCCAGCCCAAAAGAGGTTGAGGCAGGAGAGCACAAGTTTGGGGCTAGCCTGGGCTACACAGTGGCCTGAAAATTAACTCACAGCACATTTCAACATCCCCAGCCAGAGCCCCCACACATTCCCTCTCTCTGTTCACATCTTTCCCCGGAACTGGGTTTTCCAGGTGCAGGTCATTCTTTTGTACCTGGCTTCTGACTATGATATTAACCTTCTCAGTTCCCTGGGCTGGGCCCAGGGCAACAGACCAGTCTGTGGTCAGCATCAGCAGCTAAGGAGACTCGTCTCCCAGCATCAAGGATGTTGGAACACGATCTTGTTGGAGACAGTGGGAGCTGGGAGGATGGGTTCCTGGCCCCTCATGGTACATTTGGGGGGTGCCACAGACAGCCTTGCAATCACGATGAGTGGCACAAACGAGGCAGTCAAACAGCCATGAAGGGAATTATTGTCTCACTAGAGTCAAAACATCTGTTCCTCCCACCTCACCTGGGCAAAAGCCAAATAATCAAACGAAGAAAACAATGTCTGCCAACAAAGCCTGTTACCTTGAGTCCTCCTGTCGAGAATATCTTCTCGGAATATACGCCTTTCCTTGGCTTGAATTTTGCCAACTCAATTTTCATTACAAACGGAAAGCTATTGTAACTCCTAATTTCACGTTGTCCTTCCAAATGGAAGCATCGCCAGGCAGATGTGAACAATTATCCCTAATTGTGATGTTTCTTTTCAGTAAATATTCAGAGGAGCAGCTAACCTGTGTGCTCAAACACTGGTTAAACCAAACCTTTGAGATTACATACTGTGGGTTCATCCAACGGGGCTTGATATGGGGTTTTTAAACGGTGTTAATTGATGCAGTTATCCACTTTAATAGAGGTGCCCATGTATTTTTAAAATCAAAACACTGTCATACTGTGCTGGGGTGAGGGCTTTGTCTTAGTTTTCATAACCAGAGGATCAATAATGGCAAAGTTGAGGCTCTTCCGGTTTGAAGGGCAGGTAAAGAAACTCCGGAGGAAGGCGTCAGCCTGAGCTTTCTAACTCCCAACAACAGACTACTCCATCCCAGTTCCAAACTCATTGTCTGGATTAAACAGAGCTCCATTCCCAGGAGAGCACAGGCAACATAAACCTGGGGTGCATTTTGCTGATAAGATGCTTGGTATTCAGACCTTGCTACTCTTAGCACAACAGGGACCTTGCAGAAAAGGAACACTGGGATCCACTCTGCGCCACCCCCCCCCAAGACCAGAATGCAAGGACACTGGATGCTTATCAGAAGTTATCCTTTTGGAGCCTGAAAGGATTTGCTGAGAAGCACAGACACCCAAACAGACAGGACTCATCTCAGAAAGATTATTTGAAGGAGAACTGCTCTAGCAATGGTTCCCTCTTCTGCCTTGTTGGCTCAAGAGAAGAGCAGCCAGGCTTGGGGCAGCCTGCAGCCTGGGCTTCTCTCTGTGGCTCCAGTCACCCCAGTGGAAGGGGGCAAGTGACCCTGGCAGAAAAAAAAGCCTGGGTAGACCTCTGAGGCGGGGGAGCGTGCCAGCACATCTCTGACGAGACTGTGCACTGTCCTGAGAGACACTGCTCTTGCCTGAAGAGCCTCCGACTATCCCTACAGTTTGCCACAGCCCGATTTTCTCTCTCCATGTTGTAGCATTTTACTCTGACATTCCTGAGCCACAAAACTAGAGTGGCCCTATATGTCAGTTTTACACAGAGTGTGGTGCTCTGTAACCTTAGCTGTGTGATCTTGTACAAGTCTCTTAACGTCTCTGTGTCAGCTGTCACATTGACCTTCTTGGGAAGGGGGGATGAGCCTCCAGCCAAGTCTTAGTTGGGAAGTCCTAGAGAAAAAAACAGCTGGTTGGTGGCCAGGGCTCCATGAAGGTTGGCTATGGGGACAAATGAAGGGTTTCTCTAACTGCGCTGTCTCCTAGATGTGTGCCTCAGGAAAACACATTCACCTCTGCAAACATAGGACAAAGATAGGAAGATAGCTCTGGAACCCCTTTATTCTCCTCAAAGTTCTCAAGACATCAGGATACTGGGTGGTCTGCATGCAGAATCTTTTCATTACAAACCTCTGTGCTGACTTGGTTAAGCTTAAATGGAACGGGGAAGAATCATGTCTACCTTTGAGCACTCTTGGGCTTCGGAGACTCGAGGATAAAACCCAAGCAACTCTATCTTGGTTCCAGTTCCTTTCCAGTGGCCAGTTGTTGCCCAGTGAAGCTTCGTGGGGCCTTTGTTTGTTTTCTTGGTTACAGCAGAGAGTAACGCAAGAGCCTCCAGATTGTCTCACGGAGATGATAGATGGATGCCAAATTCACTCTGCAGAGGCCTCCCTTTGGCTTCTCTCTCGGCTGCTCAGAAAGTAATTTCATGCACACTGCAGACGGTCCATTAGCTCTTGGCAAGGAAAATTAAGTTTTCAAAGTTGCTCTCTCTAACAAGCCTCCCTCCCCCGCCTCTCTCTCTCTCACACACACACACAACCTTGCTGAAAGCAAAACTCTCTCCCCTTTACTGCAGAAGAGACTCAAGCCTCTCTTCGTCTACCCTACACTAGTCCTGCCCACTACTCCCATGATGCCCCTGGACTCGGATTTGAATCAACCAAGTTACATGGCCCTGATTCAAAACCTTCCCTCCCTTTCAGGAGAGGAGCATTTGTATTTCAAAAATCATGTAGCAAAGGCTTTGAAAAGTCATTTGCAAACTTCTGTGGGAAAGGCATGCTCGCTCCCACCCCACCTCGCCCCTTCCATGTTGGCACAGGATAGCTTCCGAGCTCTCCACGCAGCTGAAAAGCAAACAAAGCCGTTTTGGTGGGGGAAGTGAACCATACCATGCAGGCTGAGTCAGATTCCCCCTGGGATCCTCACATCCCCCGCCAGAAACAGCAGATCTGCTGAGCACTTCCTTGCCATGCTGGGCGTGGCCTATGCCCTAACATGAAGCCCTTTCACGTGGGGACTCAAGACGGGGTAATCAAAGGTGTTGAGACATTAAAGGATCGATATTTATCAGCATCCAGTGTTTTTTTATGGGAGGAACGTGGTTACCATGGAAACGCTGTCAGCCTCAAGTGACTGTCGTGGGGTGAAAAAATACTCTTAAAATAAATGATACCAGAAAAGGCATATTTATAAATCTCTTTCTAACCACCTATATGTTTGCAGGGTAAAGTGTGTTTTCTAAGCTATAGATATTCCAAAAGAAAAAAAATGGAGGAACTTCTAAGACAGAGTTTTTCTTCATTACAAAGGCTAAGCCAAGTGGGATAGTAGGTATAGGCCTGTAATCCCAGCTCAGGCAGCTGAGGACAGGATGTCAAGACCTGCCTGGGTTACATGGGAAGATAGGGAGACTTCGTTTCAAAACCACCAAAAACAGATCATTTAAGGAGCACCACATGACATGCTTCTCCCGACCCCTTCTGAGGACTGAATCTATGGACTTGCCCAGGCTAGACAAGCACTCTACTGCTGTGAGCCATACTCTACTCAGCTATAGCTTCGAAACTGTGTACCACACTTAGATGAAGTCAAATAACTTACTCAAAACCAATAAAAGGATACTTTTGGGGGCACTAAAGGCAAGGAGTTTGTGTCTGAGTTGTACAAATTACTTCTGGACAAATCGATAAGCCATGATGTTATCTTATTTTATTTTGCACCATGGGAAAAGGACTTCGGTCACTGTCACGTCTGCTGCGCGGCCTGTGTCCGAGAACGTGCGGAGGGTGTCGGGTATTGAAAACACAGAGACTCGTTCAATGATATAAAGAAAACTTTAAACAGGCTCCAAAAAGGTTCAAGAAAAACTTCCTAAGAAAAGCTCCCACCAGAGAAGCTTCTGCTCTTTCCTCTACCCTGGCTGGTTCCGCTCTGACCCAGAGGTGGATGTGTGTGGGTTTTTGAAGGTGCGGTTAGTCTCTGGACAAGGTCGAGGTCAGGGCGGTTTCCGTGGGAAGGCCTTTCCCAGGAACTTATTGTATCATTTTTAGTAAACATGTTTTTACTAAACATTGTCTTACAGCTGCCTACTCCCAGGCAGAAGGGGAAGTGGGTCTCTGCTCAAGGTCTGGTGTTCCCACAGGTCACACAGATGAAGAACACCTGGACATAAAACTTGCGTTGCCCCAAGGATGCTCAAGTCTCATTTACCTCCTTGCAAATAGAACCACAATTTTACCACAGACTCACCCAGATGCGCTCAGTCTCATGGCTAGAGGTAGACATGTGAGGTAGCTCTGGCCAAAAAGACACCGAAGGCCTTGAAATGGAGCATACTGGAAACAGTTCTGCACACTCCCACACATTCCTGTGTAGCTTGTGGCCAGAGATACCGGCCACCTGTCATGTGACCATCTTTCCAAGGATGTGTGGATGACATACAGCCTTGGAAAACAGATTTGCCATGTCTCTAAAGCAAGAGGGGGGCTTGCTTGGAACCTGGAAGACAGAGCAAAGGGCAGGCCTATCTTCGGCCCCTTGGATACGATGTGGGGTCCATTAGCTCTGGGTTCCTCTCCTCTGAAGTAGCCACTGATTAGGCAAGCATTCCTGCAGGCCTATCCGCAGCCCCTGTATTTGTCAGGCCTCAAGGGACTGCCACAGACATGCTGGTGTGTGTGTGTGTGTGTGTGTGTGTGTGTGTGTGTGTGTGTGTGTTATATGTGTATGAGTGTGCTATGTAGTATATATGTGTGTGTTATATATGTGTTGTATATGTGTGTGTATGTGTGGTGTGTGTGTGAGAGAGAGATGAATGTGTGGTATAGATGTGTGTGGGTATGATCTACATGTGTTGTATATGTGTGCATGTTGTACATGTTTATGTTGTGTCTGTGTGTATGTGTGTGTGGTGTATATGTGTGAGTATCAGGTGTCTTCCTTTATCACTCTCTGTTTCATTCCTTTCTATTCCTGGATGGTAACCAGTGAGTTCCAATGATCCTCCTGCCTCAGCCCCCCTTATGCTAGGGTCATGGCTGTACATGAACCCAGCTTTTCTGGTCCTATTGCCTTGCAACACGCACTTGTAACATCACTCCAGCACCCACCCATCCACACATGTGCGCTCACACACACACACACACACACACACACACACAAAGTTATTAGATTAAGAGGGGAATAAAGTAGAGTGATGTTTTCAAGGGCTTAAGATAAGAAAAAAGTGATTATTGCTTGTTGGTACAATTTCTGTGCAGATAAAGTTCTAGAAATCATGTTGGTTGTGAGACACCAGAAATGTATTCAATGTCAATGAATTGCACACTAATGAATGGGTAGAATTGTACACAGTGGTGCACAGCCTTACTCTCCAGTCTTGGTGGACAAAGGCAAACAGAGCTCTGTGTGGATTCGAAACCATCTTGCTCTGCATAACAAATTCTAGGCCAGCCTAGAAACCTCATCTAAAAATAACAACAAAAGAATGATTCAAATAATAACATATATTAAGTTACGTATATTTATCACAAAAAATCTGGGGCTGGGGTGATAGCTCATAAAGGGTTTTCTGTGTATGCATAAGGGCCTGAGTTCGGTCCCCCAAGCCCACATTTAAATTAAAAACAACAGTAACAAAGGGAGTATATGTTTGTAACTCCAGCCTGGAAGGCAGACACAGGAGGATCCCTGGGGCTCATGGACCACCCATCTGAAGCTTCTGCCAGAGAGAAGCCCTGTCTGAGGGAACAAGGTTTTGGCTTCTGAGGAACAACATCCAAGACTGACCTCTGGCTTCCATGTGTATGCTCATACATGTGCACCACACAAACATTCACCACCACTCCCACACACAAGGGTGAAGTCAGTAGAATCCAAAGAGGCGGGTTTTGCTTATACGAGGTGGGGAGGATGAAACAGATGTCTAAGTCTTTATTTATGAGTTTATTTTAGGGTATTCCTGCCTTGCTGCACACCTGCCTGCTGTGGTGGAGCAGAGCAACCAAAACCCATGGACCGAGAATGCTCTTAGGCGAGGCTCGCGCGATCCCCAGTGGCGTCTACCTCTTCTGGGGCTTTTCTTATCTGTTTTATTTCAACTCTCCAGCTCTTGGGAGTCACGGAGCATCCTCCAGCCTCCTGAGTGTGTGTTAAGGCAGAATTTGTGGGTGGAAATATTATGGTAGGATTCCTTCCATTCCTATCATCTGTTTATTTTCCTTCCTGTGTATTCAAACCGTGGTGTAGAGATTTCTGATTCAGCAGTTAAAATAGTCTGTGTGTTAGTGATCACTTCCTTGTGACCCACTTTAGACCCAATTACTCATTCTGGCATTTGGAGTTCAAGTTTCAAAAGATTATTTTCTGCTACTGAATCATGTGTCTGAGGGAGAAAGGGGATGGAGAGGACAGTGAGAGAGTCCCTGCTCTATCTCATTCTCCTGCAAACACTCTGACACCCTTCCCTCTCCAGCTACCCCATAACTGCCACTCCACATGTCCCTCCACCCTTACTCTCACGTCCCTCCCAGGGAATCCCGCCAAGTGTCACCAGGTGCTCAGCTGGGAACAGAGCAAGCCCAGTCCCTGCGCCTGGGAGACTTGAATCGGTGTGCTTTTTCTCCTACTGTGAAGACCCAGCAAGAGTCTGGAGCAGGGATTCCAATGCAGTGGGCCAGCACTTGTAGATACTCCCCAGAAATTCTGAGTTGGACCCTTGGGCCACATTCTTGAGCAAGACTGTGCCCGGAGGAAAAGGGCTTAGGCACTTCTGTGCTGCACTGAAGGAAACCAGAAAATGGAGAGACTGAAATGGTCTGAGAGATGGGGGTGAGGACACTGGGCAGATGAGGAGGCACATGTGTCACCTGTGGCCACTCCTCACGGAACGTAAGGGCGAGACTTTGGGTCCAGAGATACTAGCCTCTTCGAGGGTCCACTCTAGCGGTGTAGATCTACCTGGTAGCACAGGTCTTGGGCGAGGTCTTGCCCCACCAGTCTCAAATGATGATAACACTATCTGCTCTCAGGGCTGACTCAACACGTGGAAACCCCTCAGTATACTCACCATCCAATACACGATGGCTGTTGTTTTAATTATTCTAGAGTTTTTATAGATTCCCCGAAATGGGATTCCTGCAGTAAGGAGCCTTGTAAGAATTGCTGAATGTTGCCTGTAGAAATTGAGTGATTTGGGGGGGGGTGGCACATGCCTTTAATCCCAGCACTCACAAGGCAGTGGGTCTCTGTGTTTGAGACCAACTTGGTCTATAGAGCCAGTTCCAGAATGGCCATTGCTACACAGAGAAACCTGTCTCAGACAAAAAAGAAGAAGAAAAAGGAGAAAGGAAGGAAGGAAGGAAGGAAGGAGTGATACGATTTTCCTAAGTTGCTTTAAAGGGGTTTAATTTGACCATGGTAGATAAGGATAGCATGTACGTGTATCCTGGGTGCCTGGGATAATGTACCTGAGCATCGTAGCATGGCTGGGACGTGGGTGAAGGAACTAATAAATGGCAGTCACCATTTCCTCCCATCTTCCTCACCATCCTCTTCCTAGCCCTCCAGTTTCCTCTGCCTTATCGTAGTCTTCCGCCCACCTTACACACACACACACACACACACACACACACACACACACACACCACACACACACACACACACATGCCTGGAAATTCCTTTAAAATGACCTCTCTGGAGACTGGATTACAATGCAGTTTCCTGAAACTGTTGTGCCTAGGCCTTTCACTCACCCCTCCCCCACTCTCCCCCAGCTAATAACACCTATCCCAGAGTCAACCGAGTTAGCAGGGCTGGAATAGGCCAACTATCACAGACCCACAAGCCCAGAGTCAGAGGGATGGCTGAAAGGGTTCTGATAGTTAGAAAACAATCAGGAGAGATGGTCAGATGTTCCAGACAAGAGAAGCAAACCCCAAGGCAGTGGTCAGGTCCCAGCTGAGCCTTCCATCCCAGCCTGCTCTCTTGGAAGCGGCTGCAGGGGCATGAGCTGAGAAGCCAGTGGGATTTGCCTCAGTTGCATGAATGCCAGTTGCCTGAG
Organism: Mesocricetus auratus; assembly: GCF_017639785.1. Classification (NCBI taxonomy): domain Eukaryota; kingdom Metazoa; phylum Chordata; class Mammalia; order Rodentia; family Cricetidae; genus Mesocricetus; species Mesocricetus auratus. The sequence continues at coordinate 47,096,573 of NW_024429186.1, forward strand.
CAGAAAGAAAAGAGAGTGCGGATTGCCCTCTGCTGTGCCTGCTTACGCTGGCATGTGTCTTGCACCAGAAGGCTGCCGTTTATACTGGTGAGTTCCAAGCTGGTGAGTGAACCACCCTGGAAGCAACTCCAGGATCTGTTTGGAGTGAATCATTGGAGTATTTGCTGCATGAAAACGTTCTTTCCTCGATTACCATATTATACGGCTGCATAGCTCTTGACAGCCAGGCTGTTTTTAAGCAAGCTGAGACCCTCTTGCATTCCCACCATCCATCTCCCTACTGTAATTGAAATCTACTGTTTTGGAAAAATGCTTTGAGAAATTCCCTGGTTCTGAAATGCTGCTTTGTTGCTTTGGCTTCCCCTAAATTTCCTCAATCCCAATTTATGGCAGACACCTCACCCTTCCCACCCACCCTCACCCCACATCACCACTCCTACCCACTCCCCCTCCCCTCTTGTGAGTCTGTCCAGTTTAGAATGTAAACATCACACTGGAATCCAAATTGGAAACCAATGCACCCTGGGGCACAGCTCGAGTACTGGCTGTGCAAGCATTTGGACGTGAGTTCACATCCCCAGGGTCCACGTGCAACCCAAGAGTGATGATACTTATCTGTAATCCCAGGGCTGGAAGATGGTGGCAGGTAGACCTCAGGGCCTCCCTGGCCAGCCAGTCTAGCAGAAACGATGAGATCCAGGCTCAGTAAGGGATTCTGACTCGAAACATAAGGTTGGCTAGGCAGTGGTGGTGCAGGCGAATCTCTGTGAGTTAGAAGCCAGCCTGGTCTACAGAACAAGTTCCAGAACAGCCAGGGCTACACAGAGAAACCCTGTTAAAGACAGACAGACAGACAGACAGACAGGAGAGAGAAAGGAGAATATGGTTGATAACCAGTTAAAGACATTCTAATATCAACTTCTAGCTTCTAAACATACACGATTGGTTGAACATCCCCCCCCCCCTCTCTCTCTCTCACAGACACACACACACACACTACCACCACCACCACCATTCAAAAAAAAACCTTTTCTTTTTCTGGTTCAAAGAGAGAATGCTCAGGTAATCACCAAGGATAAACACAGGCTGACAAAGCCTTGTGTTTATTTAACTACAAAGACAGGGGAATGAGGAACCAACATAAGAGCCGGACCACCTATAGTCTCTCTCAGATCTGCTTCCCCTAAAGTCACTGACAACCAACACTGCTCAGAACAGCTTGTGCATGTTGCTGTGACTGCCAACAAACCCACCCAAAGGAAATCATGTCATTTATTAATAACATCATATTCCTTCTTCAAAAGAAGAGGCCGGGGAGTGTGGTGCCGGCGACTTGAAGATGTGAAGTTTCCAAGGAGCTCAGTGTTGGTACATTCACTCTGAGGCCCTAGGGCAGGGCTGCCAGAATAAATACGAAAAAGGCAATGGGCTCAGAAATGCCTGCTACAACCGTGAGGACACGGAAGCCACAGTACCCAGACAGACTTCGGGATGCAACCCTGCAGCTCCCACCCACTCTCCTCACCTTTCTCCCAAAAGACTTCAGGGGAAAGCAGCCTCTGACCTGGGAGGCCAAGGCCCATAGGTCAGGAGCTCTGCAACCTCGTCACGTCTGACCTTGAAGGGAAGGGTGGGGCCTCTTGGGTTCAAACGGACTTCAGCTGGCTCTGTGGAAGTTGGGGAAGCCTCTTCTATGCTCCTTCAGTGTTTCTGAAGAGAAAGGAAAGCCAATCCCACAGGCAGGCTAACCTAGACAGAACTGGATACAGTGGGTGCAGAGGGTCAATCTGCATCGCCTTACCCCAGGAAGAGGGATTCTTATGGGGAGGGTGTGTGTTTTCTCTTAGTGAGTTCAAAGCCCCAGGGGCAGGGGTTCTGTGAGACTGAGAACAACTGATGCCTCCCACCAACCCCAGCCCTTCCACGGTTCTCTCTTCTGCTTTCCCTTAGTGCTTCTCACCTGCTTCTGTTTGCACCGATGCTACAGCCTCCAACACTTCCTACTACTGCGTCCTTTCATACTGTGTCTTCCCAGATATCCCACAACCACCTCAGAACCCAAGCTACCTGCTGACTGAACTCAACTTTCTACCTAAATAGCTCCTCCACCTGGATGCTCTCATCTCAGACAGCAGGGCTAAGGACCTCACCCATCCCATCACCTACAAACCCTGTCCACACTCCACAGCTTGTAAATTACTAATCCCCTCAGCTTGACTTCCAAGCCACCAACCATTTTAACTTATCTGTCCTTCAGAGTCTCTCGCTGGGTAAACTTCAGTACAGTATAGGAAATGCTATGAAGAGACCACTGACATCATCTCCCTCAGCCCCTCAGGAGTGTTCTTAGCCTCTTGGGTATATTCTCAGCCTCTTCAGGAGTGTTACAAATCCTTCAACAGTGTCAACAATATCCACAAACCCTTCAGGCTAGTTCTGATCCCCCTCAGGAGTTTTCTCAGCTCTTCTGGAGTGTTCTCATCCCCTCCAGAATGTTCTCAGCTCCTCAGAAGTGTTCTCAGCCCCTGAAGTGTGCTTTCAGCCCCTCCACAGAGTCCTCAGCCCCTCCACAGAGTCTTCAGCCCCTCCACAGAGTCCTCAGCCCCTCCACAGAGTCCTCAGCCCCTCCACAGAGTCTTCAGCCCCTCCAGAGTGTGCTCAGCCCCTCCACAGAGTCCTCAGCCCCTCCAGATAGTTCTCAGCCCCTCCACAGAGTCCTCAGCCCCTCCACAGAGTCCTCAGCCCCTCCACAGAGTCCTCAGCCCCTCCACAGAGTCCCCAGCCCCTCCAGAGTGTCCTCAGCCACTGAGGTGTATTTTAACACCCGCCCCCAGCATCCTTAACCCTTCAAGGATGCTCTCAGCCCCACTAGTAGTTTGTCAGCCCCCTCGGGCATGTTTTTAGCCTCTCGGGTGTACTCTCAACTCTTCAGGTGTTTTCATCTCCTTAGGTTGTCTGTCCTGGACCTGGTTATTTCTGGAGTGGGAGAGCTGCACTCTTTTGTGACTTCATAGGTAATCGTTGGGAGAGTTAGAAGATGGGTGTCTGGAGCTGATGCCAGGTCCTCTACACCCTTGGTCATATTTTTTTTTGCAAGTGTTAGGGAACCCTTTGTTGGATCTCTCAGTTTAGTCGGGACTCAAAGATTCGCCCAGACAAACCCCACCTTAGCTCTGACTGTGTCTCCATCCAGCACCTGCCTCAGTCCCCTCATCTCTGTGGCTCCCAGAGAAAACTCTGACCCTCGACTCCAGCATCTCCACGACAGGTGTGAACCTTTGTGCTTTCTCCGTACCACATGGACGTGAAGGGGGGCTCGGAGAAGCCAAACCCCAGTCCTCTACCGAACCACAATTTTTGTTCCTCGTTACTAAAGCTGAATCAGGCTATGAGAGGAATTCTCCTTTCCCATTTCAGATATGAAGCAGAAATCCCAGGTCTGGTGTTCATATCAACCTTCCTGAGAAATGGACTGGCCGGCTTTCACCCTGCCCTTCCGCCCTGGCACAGGAACTCTAAGAAGGCCACTACTAATGCACCTCCCTCCACCTGGCTGTGTCCCCCTTCCCACCAGAAGCAGACGACACTTCCTGACTTGACCAGGCCTGCCTTGAGTGTGCTTTGAGCAACAGAATGACGCATTGAAAGTGCAACTTACAGGAAATGACGTTCCTGTGCTTCTGGGGCCACACATGAAGCGCACTGCCACTTTTCCTCTTACCCGGAAGCCATCCATGCACGGGAATGAAATCCAACCACACAAAACTCACCAAGCTACACAGAAGCCCAAACTATCCACACAGAAGCTCCATGAAGGAAGACAGGGAGGCCCAGGCAATTGGCTAGAGGCACCAAGTAGTCAAGTAAAGAAGCTTCTTGTTTTACTTTGATTTGTTTTGAGTGTCCAAACCCCAAATTACGCTCTATAAGCAGAACCACCCAGCTGCACTCAGCTCAGGCTGTAGAATTACGGGAAATGACAAAATGGAGGTAAGCCACTTGGTTTTGAATGCTATGGCAACGGCTGAATGAGCTGCCTCTGCCCAACATCGCAGACAGCTTGTGGCCCCTGGCTCGTTGGTGCCGCCTCGCTCCACTCATCTCCAGCTATAATAATCTCCTTTTCTGCCTCTCTTCTTCTGTCGAGCCAACTTCATCGCCACTTCTGTTTCTTCTCTTTTTGCTCCCGTAGCTCCCCATGGCGCTCTCAGTGACGCTGTGAACGTTTCTTCATGCAGGTGTCTCCCAAACTCCAAACCGGGATGTGCGCTCCCAGGTAGATACCGCATCTCACTCAACACCAGGTTCCGCTTCACACGGGACCAAACCCCTTCACTTCCAGCCCGCCTTCTCTGAATCAGTTAGGCGTTGTGTTCAGTCACCCACCAGAATCCCAGCCTCGCTGGATTAATCAGACACTGGCTGGTTTCCCGTTTCCTGTCCCTCTAGCTTTCAAGTGTGTCTTTCTTCTTTGTGGTTAGCTCAAGACTGCAGCATGGCTTCTTTGTTGCTAGCCTCACACCCACATCGCAGACCGGAAGAAACGACAAGTGTCAGCACCCCCTCATCTCACCAACCAGATCTGTGCCACAAGGCCACCCACGGCTGAGGACAGCAAACATCTAGGAGAATCTCACCTTTGACCCGGAAGCACTCACTACCTGGAACTGTCTGCCTGTGGGTACGAAGGAGAAAACATGGGTAGTGACTAGTGTTCTCCTCATCCTCCACCTAAAGTGGGGTTAGAACTTACCTTGATGAGCTGTTGAATTTCAGAGAGACTGTGAGCAAACTTCATAGTACCCAAGGCATAGTAGCGCTCAGGGAAAGCCGTGTATCCTACATTTCAAGAAGTGGCCTTTAGCTGGGAGTCTTCCTGAAGGAGCTGAAAACGTATTATAGAGACATGGTTTGGACTCTGTGCAGTTCTTTTACATTGAACTCACTTCTTGGTTAATAAATATGTTCTTGATAGTCTACTCAACCGCTAATAAATCCAACTGGATTGTCATTATGCCTCTTCACTTGATGCGACACATGAAAAAAAAGGGCTTGGAAAGACGAAGGGCGAATTGGCAGGGCGCTACAGCCCTGTGGCTACCGAGCTGCATATTTCTGGTCTGATTCATGGAAAAATACGTAGCCCATACAGATTTAAAAGGTCTCAGACCAGAGAGCTGAAGTCTCAAAGCCTTTGCTGCTGAGGGCTGAAAAGCTTACTTAGGTGACTAGTGCGAAGACCTTGGGGCCTGCTTTGTATCTGCAGCTGCCCTCAGCACAGCTTCTTTCTAAAGCAACGGATAAAGACTTTTGTAAGATTTTTTCCTTGCTAGGGACAAGCACAAAATGATTTAAAAAGTGAATATATTGGGTCAAATTATTAAAATGGTCAAGAGTAGAGTTTTACTTCCAACTGGATCCAACATTGAAGGCTATCCCTATCCCTAGACGTCTCCCTCTGTGGACAGGTATCCTGAAGCTTCAGAATGAGAGCCCAGCAGTTTGGGCTCCCAGCAGAAAGAAGAGGCCCTGTCACCTATAGATCAAGAAAAAAACAAAACAAACAATAGTTTAAGAAAAAGAAAAAAAAACTCCCAAACTAGTTCAGTCTGAAACGCAAGCCTGCCCTAGAATCAACTGGCAATCATTGTGCTAAGGAAATAGTTTCTGATAGGCCTGACTGGGTCACTACCTGCCTTATAGCCCAGATGAAACCAATCTCACTTCAGCCACTTAGGCTGAGAGTAGGCGAGACCTGGCCCACTGAAAGACAGTCGGGATGCTCCTATCAGCAGAAGAGCCAGCCAGGACCAGTCCTATAAAAGTGCCAGGACATGATTATGATACAGCTGGTATTACAAAATACCACAGTCCCATCAGGGGTGGGAAACCATTCACTAGACAAACAGAAGGGCATGCGTTCTGACCCCCAGCACCTAGGTAAAAGCTGTTCTCTTTAGTGTCACCCCAGCACTGAAGCAGCAGAGACAGGCAACTCCTTGGAAACCGGAAGCCAGCCAGTCTAGCCAAATCAGTGTGCTCCAGCTTCAGTGAGAGACCCTGTTTCAAAATATAGTGGAGCGTGTGTTAATCCCAAAGACAGGAGGAGAAAGACCACCGATCCAAATCATCATGGCCAAATCAGTTAAGGCAAGCAAATAATTAAAGCAGGCTTCTTTACTAGTGCACATGGGCTGCCTCCCCTTAAGGCAGAGTTCAGAAGGTCAGCATTGGATTTGAGGAGAACAAGGATTTTATAGCTCAGGGGTAGGGGGTTTCCAAATGGGGGATGTGGCAGGCAAAATAGGTAGCATTACAGGAACAGAAAATAAACATAAGCTAGTCCTGCCTAGGCTCCTGAAACAAATACGTGGTTGCAAGGTGGGCATAGCAAGGTAGTCATAACAACAGGCAGTCAGTCATAACAAGATAGTCATAGGTGGTCCCACACCCCTTTGAAACAAAGGTAGGGTTGCACGATGGTTATAAGCAACCTTTTGAAGTAAAGGCACAATTGTCATTCCTGAAACAGACAATGCAGGGCCATTTCTAGCTAAGGTTATAGACGGGGCATAGCCCAGTCCCTGAGAAACAGAGGTTTAATCATAAACAGGGATGAACCTATTTTGTCTTTACAAAGATGGCTTTAAAGCCTAAATGGAAGCAGGTTGGTTCTTCAAGTGACTGAGGTCCTCCAAGTGATTGATCACTCATCTCTACATGTATGTACACACATGTACCCACCCCCCCACACACAAATAACATAGACATACTAGCGGTGCCCTCTTCTTAATCTGTCAGTATTCAACTCATGTTTCAGGCTAATCCTGAATGTCAGCACAGATAAGCCTCACTAATACGATCAATTTTCCATCAATGCTTTGTTTGTTTTCTCTCATGGTATATATCACACCTTCCTATGCATTGGAGTGAGTCACACAACCATTTATTGATTCGTCTCCACGCTGGTTTGGAAAGGACTTAATGTAGTCAGAGTTGAACCTGTCTCCCATTCAACACCAGCCGCTTGACGATGAAGGCTGCCAAGAGAAACTGGATTTGAGAAAGCAGGCTGACTTTTTTTTTTCTTAAATCATAGTGAACTCTTCCTTTAGTGTGTGAAACCTGAAGTGGAGTTGGTAATAGACTCAACCCCTGAGGTAGAGGAAGCTTACAAATCTCATTTTCTGGAAGGGATGGGTGGGGTAGGAGATGCCCACACCCCTCCAACAAACAAACATGAAAATCTGGGGACACCTTTAACACCTTCCCCAGAGTTGAGAGCCTTCCTGTGCTGTTCATGCATTTTACAAGTTGTCTGTCTCCTCTCACATGCCAGTGGCTCCATTCCAGGAACACCCCCCTTGAGGGAAAGAGAGGGAATCAACATACCAAGACCGTCCTTACTTGCAAGCACCTGCAGATGTCCATCGAATGTTTCCTGTTCAACCCAACGGGTTCTAATTATGTGAGCTAATATTTGCTCACTATTAAACCAAGCTCATTCTCGTAAAAGGCCAACTTTCAAAGACTGGGGTTAAGCAAACCCCAGAAGAATCTCCATATTTATGCCAACGCACACCTGCTTCCCACCATTTGTAGTTCCTCGCTGCCCCATCATTATGGACATTTGTCTTTTGGACGCTTACACTGATTTTTTTCATCATGAAAGACAAACGTTTTCTCTTTCAGTCCCCGACACGCCCGATGGAGCAGGGCTAGGCTTTCCCTCGGATGCTGCAGTTTGCTTTGCCGGAAATGGCCACTGTTGGCTCCTCAGGAAAGAGTAGCTGAGAGAGCCCTCTCTGAGTTGAGGGGCGCTTCCCCTTCTGTGGCTTCTGAGTCATGCTTCTGAACCAGAAGTTGAGAAGTGTCTAAGAAAAAACTGAGGTGTGTTGTTTCTCAGTTCTTGTCAAGCATATCACACAGTTAGTCTCACTGCCAAGTCTCTCCCTCACAATTCTGACATGTTTGTCCCCAAACATGTTCATTTCCCATAACGAAAAGAACCGGGGGTGGGCGCAAAATCAGAACTCAAGAGCTATAAAGATGGGGTGGTGACAGAGACATTATTTAATACGGTAGAAAACCAGGGATCCCTGGTTTGTTGCTGCTTGCTAGAGTCCTACACCCTCATTTTGAGTTTGATGATAATTCAGCCCCCCCAACACACACACACACACACACACACACCAGGCTGCTCATATTGTGGATTATCTTGGGAAAGTTAGAAAAAAAAAACATTGAGCCTCAGTGGATCAACTAACTGGAAGTGAGCTTTTATCCACAAACTAGACTGAAGGAGGAACAAGTGGTCACTCTTCTAACACCACAGAGCCCCCATATAGATTACCCAAAGTCTAAACCACACTAGACGTTCTTAGGGCAGTCGACGTTCAACAAGGCAAGACACACCCTTCCTCTTCTCTGAACTGGTTCCGGGATGACAGGAGAACGAAAGCTCAGGCTTTCGATACACATCACACATATATAAATAACTGTCTTGACGGACCTCACCCTTGACTTCCTCAAAACTCCAAGACTTCACTTCCCCCAAAAATGTGTGGAAAAATACACCCGTTCCTCTGAAAACTGGCACACCCTGGCTTCCCCTGGATTAACTTCCCCCTGATGTCTCAGAAGCAGAGTCCTGAAGAAAGCTCAACGACTATCCCCAATGAGCGGCTGCTCTTCGACTGAAGGTTCTGTATCTCTGTTTTACATAGGCGCAGCGGCACAAACCCAGATATGCAGTTCTTCAAATCAAAGGAAATCTGCCTCACACTATGATCCTTAATCACAGCCTCTCTGGGGGTATAAACAATCTAGCCATAAAACATACCCATGCAGAAAATTCTGTGATTCATGGACATACATGTACACACATGTATACACACACAGTGGGTGCCTTGGGGGGAGGGAGGCAAAAGCAGAGGATCCCATTGCTTCCGGAACAAGCACCAACAAATCCCTAAAATGGGAAACTACAAAGGCAAGCCGCAGAACTTGCCGCTTCAGTGATGACACTGCTGGAGCTCGGCCAACAGAGCAATCCCCAAGAAAAGCCGCGCAGCCAACGGCATACGCAGCTCCCCAAACTCAAGCCAGCTCTCTGTCAAGAGAAGGGGGATGTCTGCACTCCTCACCCCACACAGACTTTAGTCCCACGACCTGTTAACCAAGGTAACAAGACATCAGTCCTCACATCAGCGTGTAGGAACCAGGAGGGGAGCAGGATGCGAGCTGCTCACACGGAGCACACAGACTGTCTGCACACAGCCAGCACAGGCCTGCCATGCGTGACCTACTTCAGATTAATGGGGAAATGGAGCAGCTTCAAACACACTCTTTCCCCTTATCAGCCAGTCAAGAAATATGGTTTCCTCTGGTCAGCTTTGCATGAGGAAGTCATCACAGGAAGTCGAAGTCGGGGTTTTGAAAACTCAAGCTGGCTTTCTCTCCCGAGGACGGGAGCAGAGACTTCTGCTGAGATTCACAGAAACTGGAGGCTTAGGAAGGTGTGGGCTTCCTGTCCCCTGTATGCGCAGGCTAGTTGGAGGTTCCAGGATGGCGCCTTTCTTCTGCAAGACAAACAGAGCCATGAGATCAGTTCTGAGTTGTTAGGCCAGGATGGGCAGTGGCTGAATGATCTCCAATGCCCCTTGTGCAACCAACACCATTTAACATTTGCCTCACAGAGGCCATAACAAGTGTTACCTAAGGGAGACTTCTGGAGTGGAAAAGATGAGCTTTAAAACTTTTTTTTTTTACAGTTTCTTATCTCTTTTATGTTATCCTCTATTTTGAGATGGTAAAAAATAGATATTAAAAGGTTTAATTTTATTCATCCCCTGAGTGCTAGATAATTAATTAGTCTCTACTTCTCACCCTCAAAAATAAAATCTAGACTGATTAGAAAGCCTAATGTGAAAATTAAAATAAAATGAGTCTTTGAAGGAAACAAAAGAGAATTATTATAATTCAAGACAGAGACGAGCTTTCAAGCAAAATATAAAATGCAGAAACATAAAGAAAAACAATTACATATTTTATGATATGAAAGTGTTAAATTTTGTGAAATAAAGAGTACTATAAATAAGGACTAGGAGAAAATATTTGCAGAAATAGCACAGAATTAAAATGCAGAACAAACAGAACACATGCAAATCAATAATAAGGCACAAGCCACCCAAAAATAAATGATCAAATAGTCATAGGAAACTCACAGAAAAAATTGATCAAGTTGATTAGAGCTCACCCCTCACCCTGGAGTTTCATTCCTTACATTTACATACATACAAAAACACAAGTGTGTGCACATGTATACCAAAAGCCATACACACGAATGCTCATGCCTAAAAGTTGAAAACTACCCAAATAAATAACATGATATACTCACATAATGGAACATAAAAGGCAATGTAAATAAATATCTCACAGCTATACACAAGAACATGAATAGTTCAAATGTGATGTTGAACGAAGGCTATGATTCCGATTAAATAAAGGGAGAAATGAGCCTGACTAATCTATAGTAATTAAAAGTCAGGATACTGGTTGTTTGAAGCATGGTGGAACATCTGATAATAATCTATTCCTTAACCTGCCTATGAGGAAGAATTCACCTTGTGTAAACTGAGAGGTACGCTGTATTTTATACACTATTTGTGTATTTTTATAATTCAAGAAAAAAGTAACCAAAAAACCCAAGTGGTCAACACTAATATGCTAGGATGAAGAGCCCACCCAACTGGCACATCAGGGCAATGACATTTAAAATGGTACTGGTTGTCCCTGCACACGATGCTGGCAGTATACAATTCTTAAAGATTAGAGCGTCAACTTGGTGGTTAACAGCAGCGGCTGCTCTTCCACAGGACCTGGATTTGTTTCCCAGCTCCCTCATGGTGACTCCATCATTTATAACTCCAGACGCAGGAGATCTGGTGCTCTCTTCTGTCCGACAGAGGCACACACATGGTACACATACAAACACGCAGGCAAACATTCATAACATAAAATAAAAATACATAAATCTTTTAAAAAATTATAGTATTCAGGGTTGACAATAATAATAATAAGTAAATAAAATAGAGCAGATTTTTCAGGAAGAAATGTGGTGTTTCTGATCAAGAACTTAAATGTGCATGCCCTATGAATACAGCCCTCAGAAACATAGACCCTTATGCACACAAATATTCCACAAGAATGTTCGTTGCAGCACTGTTTGTAATGGTGAGAAATGGAAGACCACACCTGCCCTTTGTAGAGTAGGGGTTAATAATGCTGTGCTACAGCCCCACAACCTGGGAGGAATGTGTCTATTGCAGGAAATAAGGGAAAACCCTATCTAGTGATGTAGAGTGAACTCCAGGGAACACTGAGTTTTTAAAAAATAATCCATCCTGCAGGGCAGTGCCACACTCCAGAAGCAGAGGCAGAACAGATCCCTGAGTGGAGTCCAGCATGGTCTACACGGTCTATGAAACACGTTCCAAGATAGCTAGGGCTACACAGACAAACCCTGTCTCAGAAAAAAAAAATCCATCCAAGAACAGAACATATTATATGATCTTGTTTACATAAAAACTATTTGAATGTAAACATTAAAAAATAATAAAAGCTATAAACACAAGAAAATTAGAAATTTAAATTTGCTGTGGCTTATTTATCAAAGACCTCATAATCAATTTATCTAAGACCTCCTGCTGAGTTGTAAACATGCAAGCTGTCATGCGCTTGCCTAGTGTGAAGCCCTGACTTCGATCCCTGGCATCCCATAACTGGGGCACAGTGGGTCGACAAGATGGCTCACGAGTTAAATGAGTTTTCCTCCAAACCTAAGAGCCAGTGTTCACGTCTCAGCGTCTACATGGTGGAAGAGGAGCCCACAAGTTGTCCTCTGACCTCCTCATGAGCACTGTAGTGAGCTCCCGTCTATACGCATGCACACAAACAAATGTAATAAAGTAAGGCTTGTTGGCACCTGTCCGTAATCCCGTAATCCCAGCACTTTGACGAGTGGAAGCAGAAGGATCAAGAGTTCAAGGTCATCCTTGATTGCACATCTAGTTTGAGGCCAACCTAGGCTACATGACCCTGTCACAATTTTTTAAACTCACTAAATAAAAAGACCTCACAAACCAGACCGCTAAGCGTGATACAGGAATTATCTGCAAGAGTCTGAACCCAACTCAGCAAGCCTGACCAGTGGAAGACAGATTGTCCTGAAGCTTCCTTGAGAAGCTCTGTGTCCCCTCAGAAATGCCGACTCCCACGAGGCCAGTGAATAAGCTCGTGGGTGTGTTTCTGAAACACTTTTCAATAATTAACTAATCTACCTAAGGGTGGGGCATGCCTGCGCTCCCACAGATTTAGCAGTCCCTCCAGCTGCCCACCTTTGGAATGTGAAGACATCCTCAGCACAGGGCTACCCTCCCACGGGGCCAAACTCCCTGAGAGCAGAGGAGGTTGCGCAAAGTCCCCTCTCTGGATGTTCCTAAGGAAGTTAGAGCAGCTTCTGGCCCGATTCAATGTCCTCCTGTTTCCTTCCTCACCTTCCCCGAGCAGGCTCCTGCCTCACACCTACCGAATCAGCCTCTCAGCTCTTCTCAAGACTCCGCCCTAGACCACGTATCTTTAAAACAAACTTACTGTGGTAAAGTATACAGGATGAAATTTACCACTGTAATTTTTTCCTGGTCTTGGCTATAACAATTTCAAATATACATTTCAGTGGCATGGGCATATTCACAATGTTGTGTATTAATTACCACTGTCCATGCTCAGAATTTTTTTATCTCGACTAACAGAAACACTGTACCACAAACTAGTAACACTCAGGTTCCCATCCCCCAGCCCTTGTGGCCTTTTCTTGGACTTTCTATCTGGTCCTAGGCACTTGTCCTAGCTTACTTTCTATTCCTGAGATAAGCACCATGACCAAGAACAACCTGAGGAGGGTGTGTTTGTTTGGTTTACTCAACAGATCATAGCCCGTCATGAAGGGAAGTCAGGGCGGGAACCTGGAGGCAGGAACTGAAGCAGTGGCCGTGCGGAAGTATGATATTTACTAACTTGCTCTCTGTGACCTGCTCAGCTTGCCTATTAAAAAAAAAATACAGCCCAGAACAATGTGCCTAAGGGTGGCACTGCCCATAGTTCAATGGGCCCTCCCAAGTCAATCATTAATCAAGAAAGTGCCCTGCAAACTTGCCTAGAGGCCAGTCTAATTGAGGCATTTCTCAGCTGACTCTCGCTTTCATCAAGTGACAAGATTTAACAAGGACAGGACCATCTTACCACATCTGTCCTTCAGTGTCTGGTTGGTTTCATTCAGCATGGCACTGTCTACATTGTCATAGCGTGTTTCAGAATTTCATTCCTTCTTGTGACTGACCGATTTTCCCTTGTCTCGATGTACCAATCTTCAAATTGCCTTACCCGCTGGTGGGCAGGCTGCTTCTAACTTCTGGCTATTCTTATAAACACTGCTGTGAGCATCGTGTACAGTGGCATTTGAGTTCCCACTTTTAAGTGTTGTCATATACTTAAGAGTGTACAGATTATAGTTGGGTTATATACAATTTTATTTTGCATTTTGAAGAAACTGCCAAACTGTTTTCTACATATAAGACCACGATCGAGTTCTAAAATAGCTACACCATTTTGCATTCCCACCAACAACTTGAAAACATTTCATGCTGTCCACATCAGCACTTACTTTCTGGTTTTGTTTTTGATGCTGTTTTCATGGCTACAAAGTAAGTTTTTTGACTTGTTGTTTTTCAAGATTATTTTGGCTATTTGGGATTTTTTCTGAGATTCTATATGAATTTTAAAATGGGTTTTTCTATCTCTGTGCAAAAAAAAGCCACTGAGACTTTAAAAGGAATTGTATAAAATATATGTATGATTTTGGGTACTGTTTTCATCTTAACCATATTGAATTTTCCAATCCACAGAGAGTGTCTTTCTCTGTGCTTCTGTCATCTTTAATTTCCCCCAGCAATGCTCTGTCTTTTTCAGTATGGAAGTCATAGGCCATGTTGGTTCAAGTGACTCAGGCAGATTCCACTTTATGATATTATTGTAAGTGGAATTCTTTCCTTAATTTTCTTGCAAGTATGTTGAATTCTTGTTTTAGTTTAGTTGGGTTTTTGTTGGTAGAGATGGTGCTGATGTTAGTGGCATTCTAGTGTGTGTGTGTGTACTGTGTACGAGTGTGTAACTGTGTGTGTGTGTGTGTGTGTGTGTGTGTGTGTGTGTGTAACAGTCTCAAGTAGCCCAAACTGGCCTCAAACTTACTATGTAGCCAAGAGTGACTTTGAACTCCTGACCCTCCTGCCTCCGTCTCCCATGTGCTGGGTTACAGATGTTCACCACCACCAGCTCCCTGGTTCCTGTGGTATTGACAATGAACCCAGAGCTTTGTGTGTATTAGCAAGTGCCCTGAGTGACATCCCTGGGCCCCTGTTTTGTTTTATTTTTTATGGGTGGAATCTTGAAAATTATCTACAAGTGAGAACACACCATTTACAAACAGATCATTTTATTTTCTTATTTTTCCAATTGTTATGTCTCTTATGTCCTTTAATTACCTGCCTGAGCTACTTCAGGCTATATATTGACTGCTTATAGCATGAACCTATATTCAGTATTCACTAGGAGACTGAATCTGTTTTTCTTGTTTTAAGGAGAAATGCCTTCAGCCTCTTACCTCTAAGTAATGTTGTTAGGATTATTCATGTGGTATTCCTCCTGTCTGTTACTAGTTTACTGGGTGTTTTATAACATGAGAGGATATTGAATTAGGCCAAATGTGTTTTCTGAATCAATTAAGATAGATGGCCATCTGATAGTTTCTGCCATTTTATTAATGTGGTGGTTTACACTGCTTATATATGTAGAACCAACTTTGCTTTTGGGGGATAAACCCACTTGGTCATGGTATAAAATTAACATGCTGCTGAATTTTATCCATTAGAACCATGCTGAGGACTTTCAAATCTACATTCCCAACAGACACTGGCCGGTAGCTTGATTTCCCTGTAATATCTTTTCCAGGCCTCCGATTCAGGTTAAGGCTGGACTCACAGGATGAATTCTGGAAAACTGAAGATGCATTGCTGTTAATTCTTCTTCGAATGTTGGTTGGAATACACCAGTAATACCATCTGATCCCAAACAGTATTTTTCTAGATATTTCCCCTGCTAGTCCTGTAGGTCAAGTTAGGCTTAGAGGCAAGTATACAGAATGCCTAATTTAAATGCCCTGGTGTATAATTCCTGATAGACTAGTAACACAAAGAGAAAGAAGGGGGGGATGAGTAGGGAGGAAGGAAGGATGCTTTGAGTAAGAAATATAACAAGCTACCTGCTCTAGAAACGTCTGTGGGAGACTCAGGTGTGGTGGCTCACATTTCTAATCCTAGCACTTTGTAATCCTAGCATGTGGGTGGCTGAGGCAGGAGGAATGCCAGGAGACCAGCATGGGAAGGTACTAGAACTCTGTAACTGAGCCTATGAACCCAAAGAAGCCTCAGGAATGGTGGGAATGCACCAGCGTGTGGCTCCTGCCCCTCACTATTCCATTAGATGCTCCCCATTCCCACCTCCACCCCTACCTCAAACTCGATGCCCAGTCTGCAGTTAGTAGGGTTCTGGGCAAACCCTCGCTCTGTAAGAGGGTGAGGACAGGAGGTAATGGTCCAAAATGTAATTGACTAAGATAGATTACCCCTTAGAGCCATAACAGGCCAGGCAGGTCACAGAGTCAGGGAAGACAGACTCGGTGGCACAAATAGCTTAATTTGTGGATATTTTCATTCAGATATTTCCTTGTTCTATTTTTTCGTAAAGGCACCATGATTGTGGACAAAGGAAACATCACCAAACAGAAAAGTCTTCACTTCCCTTTGCCCTTTCAACTCTGTCTTCCTCCTCCCATCCCTCTCTTTCCTCGGGCTCCTGTGTAAGTTTCTAGTAAAAACTTGCTGGGCCACTTAGAGAGGAATTAATTTAATATTTGAATACTCATCTGACAGGTTCTCCTTAGGAGCAAGCAGCCATGTCAATATCCAAGAGAGAACAAGGAAGAACAAAATGGCCGAGACCAGATCAACAAGTCCCCAGTCATCCAGTGACACCTGGGAGACACCATCTCTCCCTGTGAGTCATGGTCTTCCACACCCAGCAGGGTGAAGAAACTTCTGACTGAAGCCTGAGTAGAATGGTATGAACCAGTCAGGCAGGTAAAACGCTCCCGGGATGTTAATTTGATTTTTTTAAAAAATGTTCAACCCTGCCTCAAGATAAGCAAGAATTGCCAGAGGTTGGACCAGACTCTCAGTGTGTAACCGTGAAACCCCTGGAAGGCGTTCTCACCTTTGTTTTGTATTAAGAAGATGAGCATCTCCAGAGAGCTAAAGAGTGAATGTGTGGCAATCAGACACAAGCATCCATGCCGTTCCTGTTTGCTGGTTTCCCTCCTACCTCCTCTTCCACCCACACTGGAGAAAAAGCTATACCAGCGTCCCAACTAATCACAATGGGCTCAAACATGAGAGGCCCAAACGAAATGGTGACATCAGCAAGAAAACAAAATTCCCAAATTTAAAACACACACACACACACACACACACACACACACACACACACACACACACGCATGCTCTAATATCCTAAGCCACTGTTATGCCACTCGACTGGAGGCCAAGTGGAAACCCTTCTGGGCCTCCAAAGGTGCAACGGCCCCCCACCAGGGGAATACCAAGATCTCGACCCTTTCATACAGACAAAGTCTCAAATAAACTTGCACAAGGTCAGGATCATTGCCATGAAGCCTGGCCACGCACTGATGTGACCTGAGCTAAGCTGTACAGTGAAGGGCATCTCGCAGCACCACAACATCACCATTTAGAGAGTCACCCTTTTAAATTGTTCTGTAGGTAGGCACCACCCTTGACACAAGCTTCCACTGTAAACAGGCTCTAAAACAGAGGCTCGTAATTAGCATTCTGGGGGTGGGGCAGGTGTGGGGAAGCAGCCAGAAGGATGGACACCTCCAGGGCCTTTGAGGCCTGCCACGGCAGACCTTCTCCTTTGTGTGAGCACGTGGTTCTTCCTGACAGGACGTTTGTTGTCTAAGGCCATCGGCATCCAGGCTTGGAAGACCTGCAGCAACAGGCACGTAAGACACAGCTCCCTGAGGCAGCACCGAGTCTCCTTTGGTCTTCGTCTGCAGCCGCTAGTCCATGGTAGACTCTCAATTTATGTTTTTTTAAAATTGTATCTTTCCATGTATCCCTAGTTGTCACTCTTTTAAGTCTTTTCCCCTTTTCCTTTTTTTGGGGGGGTGGGGTGGGGTGGGAAAGTTATATTGAGAAGGGATCTCTGGTAGCCCAGGCCACTTTTCAAGCCACTATGTTGCTGACAACTTTGAACTCTGGTCATCCTGCTTCTACCTCCCAAGTGTGAGACTGCAGGCAAGCACTGAATGTCTAATTCTAAGACTAGAAGTCATATTTAAACTCTCATCTCTCAGCCCTCCAAAACCCTCTGTAGTGCCCAGCACAGGCCTGCGTGTGGACAAATCCTCGGGTCTCTACCTTCCAAACCCACCACTGCTGTATGAAGCACTGGCCTAGAAGCGGACATAATCGAGTTCTGATCATTGCTTGTGGTTTTGTCCCCATCTGAGTATGACACACTTCCACGAAGTTCTGTCTGCCTGGTTACAAAACATCACTGATTTCCCTGAACATCCAGAGAGGTGGCGTTGTGTCTCCAGGACTCAGACTGTCCACCACACCCTCCTCGTCACATCTCTCCTCACTGCACACCAATTCTTTCCCATAGCTGGAGACTAAATATATCAGGACTTCAACCTAACCCCAGCGGCTCGCTCAGCTTGTTAGAGCAGGCACTTCGACAGATCTGGTTAATCTCTGAGTTTTTAGCTCCCTTGTTTTAAACCTGGCCTCAGTCTACAGAGGCCTGGATGGTACACATGAATTCAACCCTGGAGCTCTGGGAAAATTAAATCCTTCAGTTCCATTTCTTTCTTTCTTTCTTTCTTTCTTTCTTTCTTCCGTCCTTTCTTCCTTTCTTCCTTTCTTCCTTGGGGTGGGGGGTTCGAGACAGGGTTTCTCTGTGTAGTCCTAACTGTCCTGGAACTCACTTAGTAGACCAGGTTGGCCTCGAACTCACTGAGATCTGCCTGCCTCTGCTTCCTGAGTGCTGGGATTAAAGGTGTACTCCACCACTGCCCAGCATTCCTCTCTCCCTTGAAAAAAGATTTTAATTCTCTCTCTCTCTCTCTCTCTCTCTCTCTCTCTCTCTCTCTCTCTCTCAGCATTGCGCACACGCGCGCGTGTGTGTGTGTGTGTGTGTGTGTGTGTGTGTGTGTGTGTGTGTAGGTGCTAGTGAAATCCAGAGGAGGTGCCAGCTTCCCCGGAGCTAGAATTGCAGGAGGTTGTGAGGTACGGTGCGTGTGCTGGGAATTGAACCCTGGTCCTCTGGAAGAGCAGCCAGTGCTCTCAACCATTGAGCCATCTCTCCAGCTCCAGCCCCCAGCTCCATTTAGAGTACTTCAGATCAAACCAAGGGTCTTGGGCACACTAGAAAACCTCTGAGCTTCCTCCCCAGACTTTCAGGGGTGCCTCTACTCCAGAATGTGCAAGCTGAGTTTTCACCAAGTCTAGCACAGGGTTTACGGGGCAGACAGCTCACAGACAGGGGCCTTCAGCAGAGCTACTTCAGAGCACACCAACAGCCCCAGCCAGTCTCTTTACACCCATGTCTTCACACGAGACAAACCACAGGCATACTTCCTCATGCCTGCAGCTGTTCAGTGAGCACACCAGGCTTTGTATTGCACTTTTTAACGATGTGGTTTCTGGACAGACTGTGAGTGTTTTATCCCTGCACAAACCAGCAGCATCTGTAGTACTCTAACTTCCAAGCAGACTCTGCGTCTTGAGATAAGTAAATAAGTGACTAGGTGCAGCAGGCACAGAACTGAAGTCCAAGAGAAGCTGAGCGTGGGTCAGAAGATCTAGATGGACAGCCAAACAAATGAAAGTGACGTCAAGTATTCAACCCACTTCAAGAGTGGTGTGCCAGGAGTGCCGGCACACACCCCTACTCCCCGCACTTGGGATGCCGAGACAGGGAGACAGCAGGATCCACACCAGGCTGGGCCACACAGTGAGAACCTGTCTAAAAAAAAAAAAGGAAGGGAGGGAGGGAGGGAGGGAGGGAGGGAGGGAGGGAGGGAGGGAGGGAGAAGAGGGGAGAAGGAGAAGGAAGAAGGGAGTAAAAAGGAAAGGATGAGGAGAAAGAATGGTGAGGAAACTGGCAGGAAAATTCACCTGTACTGAATATTTCCTGGTGCAGTGTGTTTCGTTTATTTTGTCTTCAAGAGCCCCACCCTGAGGAGAGCTCTCAAAGGCTTTATATAATGTGCCCTGAAGAAATTGCTGCACTCAACACTAATCCTCTCTCTTTAAAAAACATGTTTCTGGAAGCTCAGTGTCAGAAGAGAAAATACTCAGCCTCCGCTCACTCCCAGAAGGAGTGCCACAGAAAATACAGTCAGCCGGTAGTGCAGTTACTACAAGAAGTGGGTGTGAAGTTACTACAAAGAGTGGGTACACCCACGGGTGAAGAGGCTTGCACAGCAGGGAGGACAAGGGAATGAGCAGAGTTCCGGTGGGCAGAGTTGGGTTTCAGAGCTATCTACCGTTGCCCAAGCATTGGCAGTGATGCCAGTGAGCATTCTACCCCTCTCTACAGCATCTGTTCTAGGCTGGGGCTGGAGGGATGGCTCGGTGGTTAATAGTGCTAGATGCTCTTCCAGAGGACCTGAGTTAAATTCCCAGCACCTGTAACAGGGCACCAGACATTGGTAGGCCCTCAAACTTTAGCTCAACTGACTGCATGATAGAAATACC
The DNA here is from genome assembly GCF_017639785.1 of Mesocricetus auratus. Lineage (NCBI taxonomy): Eukaryota > Metazoa > Chordata > Mammalia > Rodentia > Cricetidae > Mesocricetus > Mesocricetus auratus. The sequence goes on from NW_024429186.1 coordinate 47,116,528, forward strand.
TTTCAGGCTGTAACACTCAACATGTAGATAGCACCACCCGCCAAAACTAAAACAAAAACCTAATTCGTCAAAGCCCATAGTTACGGGAATGTCTCTAAATGCACTAACCTTACTTTGGGGCTTCTGGAGTTCTGCTTCTGGCTGCCTGTTCTTATTACCTGAAGTATGTCAACCCAGGACATGGATTTTGTGATTAAAAGCTCACCCCGAGAAACACTTGGGGCTACACTGGGATCCCAAACACCCAGTGTAGTCACCAACCAGCTAATAAAGACTTTCTCCTGACTTAAACCCATGTTCCAGCAGTCTTCCCCGGTGAATACCCCACAACGCACCCACGCCGCTGCCCTCCGCCGTCTGTAACTCTGGCTCCAGGGGATCCAATGCCTCCTTCTAGCCTTTTCAGGCACCTGGCACACGGGTAGTGCGCACACATACATGAAGGCATACAACTACTCATACATGTAAAATGAAAATAAATCTTTAAAGAAAAAGTTTGGGTTTTTCTCCTCTAAGGTCATATTATCCTGAAAAAATGTTAAAATTATCATTAAATAAAAACCCTGGGTTGAAGAAAGTGTTTTATTTGCATAGTGCCTTCACTAGCCATATTCACCTTCATCTTTATATGGCTCAGGTAATTATTTTCCTGAAATTGAGGATATTTGCCCAAATATTAGGAGAACGTCCCATAAAGAAAGCAAAGCCTGCAAACTCTGGTAAAGGTAGCTGGTGGTGATGGTTAAGTTCAGTGAGCTAGCAACGTTCCATGTGACGCTAGCCCTTATGAAGTACCCTTTGTGCCAACCGGTCACCACGCTCGATGCTTCTGGAAACTCAGGAAGGCCCAGTGATGAACGGTGTTTGCCCTCAAGGCATTCATGGTTTAATCGGGAAAAGCAGTGCTAAGGAAGGCGCGGACATAAAAGCCCAGCAATGGCGGGGCATGGGTAGTGTAACAGTCACGAGAACAACGCTGGGACAGATGTCCTGGCTGGAACCATACTCCCACCAAGGCTGGGATTTGAACAAGGCCCCTGCCTCAGGCATAAAATTTAAGGTGGTTTCAAAAAGCTCCATGGCCCAAGGAAAATAACGTTTTAACACAATATTTTTAATAGTCAAGATTAATACACCCAACTCTATGATGTACAAAATTAGCAGTGGTTTAAGTAACAATAGCTGTGCCAAGCCACGTGTGAGCCAAAAGCAAGCACAAATATACACTACTTTATAAGATATTAGTGTATTTTCATCATTAATATTTCTCCAGAATGTTAATATTGCTAAAAAGTAGGTATATGAATACGTGTGGTTCTATTTAACATTAAATATTTTATTTTGACGCCACACAGAATTAGAAACAAAATTATATTCTTGATTTTAATGGAAGTAAATGTATTATGAACTCTGTAGCCCTGGGTGAGTTTTTTACAACCATCTGTGCCTTAATTTTCTCCTGTCAAAAAAAGGGGGGGGATATCTTAGTAAGTAGAGTACTCACCTAGAATGCACAAGACCCTGAGTTAATCCCTAACCACATAAACTGGATATAAAGGAACACTTTTAAGACCAGTCTGTGTCATAAAGAGAAAGAAAAAGAAGGGAAATAAGCCAGACAAGGTGCCTGAGGCAGGAGGATCACCACGAATTTGAGGCCAGCCTGGGCTACAAAATGAGATCTTGTCCCAGTGGGGGGAGAGAAAGCAAGGAGTGTGAGTGTCCAAGCTTGTTCCCACACTGCACATCAAGACGAAGCTGTTCTGTCTTAAGCACAGCAGCTACATCTAGGAAATTCTCCTTCAAGCAAGTTGTTGCCATTGTGTCTTTACCCAGACAATTAGAATTCTAAATATCAGAGATTTGAGAGGTCCATTTCCCCATCGTGAGCGCCTTGCTAGTATCCATCCCTCACCTCCTGAACAGACACTTTGTGGGGCAGAGGACTTGGCAGCTTGCTCTCTGTGCACTCGGTCCAAAGCCAAGTCCCATAGCAGGTACTCAGGAAATTTTTTTTTTGCCTGGAAAGTAATCACAAAGTATTTCGCTAAGATGAGAATCATATTCATGTGAGATTCGTTTATTCATGTTGAGTATTAGCAGTAAAAGTAAGGGAGAGGTAGGGAGATGAAGGAAGATACATTAACTTTAAATGCTCCTAGCAATACACCCAACTGGAATTATCCACTCATAGTGTGGAAATTTGAGTTCAACACCTGGAAGAGAGACAGGTCAAAATTGCAAATTCAGGCATCATTTGCATGGTTGTGATATGATAGGCTCATCAGGTGAGCAGGAGCCTCTCTGGAGAAGAGGTTATGTTCTGTGAACAATAAGGAGCCAAGGACAATATACGTCAGCAGTGACTGGATGGACTCTTGGAGGAGGGAGGACGCCTGAGATCCAGGGTGATTCTCAACAACCAGGACCCTCTGCATCACATGATAGACAGATCCCCTGCTCCTCCATCAGCTCTGGAACAAGTAAAAGTGATACTTGTGGAGCTGTCATGGTGGCTTATATCTGTAATCCCAGTATTCAGGAGGCAGAATGGCCCCAAGTTTGAGGCTATGTGGAGAGAGAGAGAGACAGAGACAGAGAGAGAGAGAATTTAACAGCTCAAATGAAACATTCCCAGAAAGTAGAATATTTAACATCATATTTTAACATCTGGTGTTGTAATTAGCACCCCCAAAGAGATGCTTTTGATAAAAATTAAAGTGACATTATCAGGATATGCGTTCAAAAGCTCGACAGTACAAACACCACCTGATGCTTCCCTTTTATTATGGAAATCTTCATACCAACCTTTAGTCATAAATTGATGATTATTCAAAAATGTACTTTGTAGGTCAATAATTTGGAAACATCGCACATGTGGTTTGGCCTCCAGTCTACCTTGCACATGCATTATCCCCACAGCGCCCCTGAACTGAATCCAGAGTTCCCCCTTCTCTACCTGTAGCCTTGCTTGGTGGTAATACCCTCAGCCCCGGGGAGGCTTCCTCTCTGCCTGTTTCCTTGAGGACAGAAACTTCCTACCCTCAGCACCCTTCCAGGTTGATGTATATCAGACACTTGGTGACTACTTATTAATCTGGGCGTGGTGACAGGAGCCTATCATCCCAGCACATTAAGAAATGATGGAAGGAAAATCAGGGGTTTAAGACTAATGTTGCCTACATTGAGAGTTCAAACCCAGCTTGGGCTGAATGAGCTTCTATTAAGGGGAGGGGAGACACGCTTGAGAGATGGCTTCTCAGTTAAGAACATTTACAGCTCTTGCAGAGGGTCTAGATTTGGTTCCCAGCATCAACATAGTGTTCCACAACCACCTACAACTCCAGTTCCGTCTGATCCTATCCCCTCTTCTGGCCTCCAATGGTTTCTGCATACAATGATTGTGCATATAAACTCAAGCATATGCACATAAATAAAAACCAGGTAAGTATTTTATTTTTAGCTCCCCTCCAAGTAAAATTTAAGAATAACAACAAAAGAACTGATGAGTAGATGGTGTTCTGATCTCCTAGTCATGTCCACAGAAAAGGGCTTCTCCCAAGTTTTAAGTAGAAGGCACTGGAGACATGAAATGAGGGCACCTGATGGGGTGCAGGTTAGAGAGATGACACCTGTGCCTGGTGAGACAGTCCCCTGGAGTTCATGGATTATACAGTGTGGCTTATGAACCCGAATAAGCTAGCATTACACACAGCACTGAATGGCTGCTAACTCATCTCTTTCTTCCTTGTAAAGAAGTTGTCTCAGCCGGGCATTGGTGGTGCATGCCTTTAATCCCAGCACTCGGGGAGGCAGAGGCAGGCAGATCTCTGTGAGTTCAAGGCTAGCCTGGTCTACAGAGCGAGTTCCAGGACAGCTTCCAAAACAATACAGAGAAACGCTGTCTCGGAAAGAAGAAGAAGAAGAAGAAGAAGAAGAAGAAGAAGAAGAAGAAGAAGAAGAAGAAGAAGAAGAAGAAGAAGAAGAAGAAGAAGAAGAAGAAGAAGAAGAAGAAGAAGAAGAAGAAGAAGAAGAAGAAGAAGAAGAAGAAGAAGAAGAAGAAGAAGAAGCTCTCTCCCTGAGACAGGGTGTCCTCGAAAGGTCATCCTAAGCTCAAGCCTTAAGAGGGATCTCCATTCAGTTTGAGCCAGCGAGTGAGACCTGACACTGGAATTCTTATGCTCTGAAGAAACCACTCCTGTTTGCTGGTGCAGGAAATCTGATTGTCACAGCCATAGGTAGCCACACAGATGGTGACAGAGAGGTGAAACTGGGCAGGATCTTCTTCCACGATGCCACTCCACCTCTGAACAAACCAGTACTAGAACAAACCCACCACTGTCCCTATTCAACAGAACAATGAACCCTTCTCTGCTGTGGGCCCACTTGAATAAGTCTCAGGTCTACAGTGACAGGGTCTCGGAAGACACAACAGCCTCCTTCTCTTTCAGTTGATTGTATAGTGAAGCATCAGTTGTACCCGGATCTGTTCTTCATTTTGTTTGTACCGGTTTCCTCCCAGATTAAATCCTCTGGGCACAGAATGTTAAAAAGGAGGCGAGACCACAGGGCATTTTATGGGAAGGTGAAGCGTCCCATCCTGAGGGGAAGCTTGTTAAACAACTCAAAGGCTTCAGGAAGTCCCAGAAAGAGACCAGGTACACTAGACATCTCCTTCCCCAACCATACACAAGCTGTAAGGATTGCTAAGAGACTCTCTCAGACAAGCCGAGCTGCCTAGAAGAGACAGACATCAGCCAAGCCATCTGGAAAAGGCTCAGACCACCTGAGCTGCCTAAAAGAGACACTCTCCAACCTGTTGAGCTGCTTGCAAGTTGTGCCAAATGCTCCAGTGTAGTTATATATTGTTTATGATATAATAAAGCTTGCCTGAAAATCAGAATACAAAGCCAGCCAGCCACACTCATTAGCCATAGAAGCTGGGCAGTGGTAGCACACATATTTAATCTCAGGATTCAGGAGCAGAAGCAGATGGCTCTCTATGAGTGCAAGACCACCCAAAGCTACTTGAGAGTGAATCAATCTGAAAGAGAAGCAGAGCTCACGCTTTTAATCCCAGTACTAGAGAGGTATAGAAGATAAGAGCAGGGTCTCATATTCAGGCAATTAGTCTCCAGCCACATCAAGGTCAGGATCCCCCAAGCCCTGGTAAAGATAAGAGCTCTCTGGCAACTTGGCTACTTTGCTTATCTGATCTTCAGTGACTTTATATTAAATCATAAATACTATATAACCACACTCCAAGTTCCCAGCTTTTGTGAGCTGTCATCCATGCTGGGGTGGGCCTTGGTGATGCAATTGTCTTTGGGTCATTTCTGCTCCTTTGTACATAACCCAAATCAAACTCATTGGTTCACCAAGTTGAACTTTAGTGGTGTCTGCACTTTGGTCTGTCATTGGTTATCTATCTGGCTGAATAGCAGTTTGTTTGTGTCTCCTCAGAAATGGTGATACAGAATACAATTGTATGAAGGGATCTGGGGATGTAAACTCCAAAAATGTGGACTCTGCTTCTTGGAATTAGAATTTACAATGAATGTTTAAGAAATAGGATAAGCATTTAAAAATATCTCAGTGAATTATGGGGCTCACCTGCCAGCAGGGATCCCTCCTCACCCAAGCGACTTTGCTGGCCAGATCTATAGCAGGTAGGTTCCATTAATAGAAGCAGACGCACCAGGAGACCCAGAAGGAGGTAGAGTATGTATCATATAATGAGCTATTGCATTTATAACACAAATATTTGCTTTTGGTTGGAGTACGGGCTCCATACTAACTAGAGATAGAATTGCTGGCTTGATTTACAGTGTGTGGACAGAAACACGATCATCTCTAATTTGAAAAGGCTGTGATGAGTGAGGGAGTGACAGTCATGGCTGAGTAGCTGAGGGATTATTCAGCCTTTTTCAGGAAACTCTAAAGACTCCCAGAAGATGGTGACATCAAATACAAATCCAATTAACCCCTCTATCTGGCAGCTGATTGAATTTGGAATTTTTTCCCTCACATTAATTTTAGATGTTATTGACAAAACCTCTTAAAAATCTGTTAATTTAAAAATATTGTCTAGTACCCAAGAGAAGAGGATGGAGACAAGATCCCCTGAATGGATGGGGAACACGGTGAGGGGTGGGGGGGAGTGGGACCTGGGAAGAAGAGAGGGGGTGAAGAGGAAGAGAGTTGGTCATGGGGGAACAGGAAGTTGAGGGGGTGGGGGTAGAATAGGGGGAAGAGGGAATCATAGGATCGAATACAGATCAGGCACCAGAGCGACCTCGAGTGATCTAAAGGGATAACACCAATTGGCAAGCTAAGCAATAGTGGAGAGACCACCTCGAATGCCCATTCCTGATAATGAACTTGATGTCTATAACCATCCGGGAGCCTTCATCCTGTGACTGATGGAAGCAGAGGCAAACACACAATTAATCACTGAACTGAACCCAAGGAACCCAGTGACAGAGAGGAGTGATGAGCAAATTGGCAAAGAATGGGCTGGCAAAACCAGCAGAGACAGCTGATCTGAACAGGGGAGAGCTCTTGGACCCCAGACTGACAGTGGGGAGGCCGGCATGGGACTGATCTGGACCCCCCAAATGTGAGTGTCAGCAAGAAGGCCTGGGCAACCTATGGGGCCCTGAGCTGTGGATCAGTATCTATCCCTGGTATACAAACTGTCTTCGTGTGCCCATAGCACAAAGAGGGATGCTCTCTCAGCCTGGACTCTTAGGGGAGTGCCTGGACCCTACCCAGAGTAAAATGACAGACTCTAGATATCCCCTATGTGGAAGGATTTGGCAATAGGGTGGGAGGGGGGGAAGGGGAGTGCGAGAGGAGGGGAGGGAGAGGGAACTGGGATTGACATGTAAAACAAGCTATTTAAAATTAAAATAAAAAATGATAAAAAAATATTGTCCTCTCACCCCTGTAGAACCCACTCCCTCCTTCTCTGTGAGCAAATAGAGGCTTTGTACACCTGGCCCTGATGGAGGTTTGTGGCAAAGCAGAAAGAACAAGTTCTCATGTGACACTCCCCACCCCCAGTTTGGCAGGTCTTGCGACCCAGGCTGCAAATTCACAGGAATTCTCCTGCCTCAGCCTCTCCAGTGTTGGGATAATAGACGTATGCCAGCATAGCTGACTGGCATTCTCCCTTGAATTTTTTATTTTCAAAGTTTAAGCTATTGACTTAATTAGTTAGCGCAGAGGGCCCTATAAAGGAAATATAAATAAAGAAAGTGGAATGTTCATCAGATTAAAAGAGTCTGGGAGACAGGAAAAGGGTGAGGGGTCAGAGTTCTTCCAGCATCAGCAATTCGAGCCTTTCCCTTGGGAGTGTCCTGGGGAGGCTATCAAGTCTTCAATCTTAGCTTTGTGGGAGACTCAGGGACACAGGAATCTAGGCAATGGATTGCCAAAGGTCTTCATGCTTAAAGACTACAGCTGGAAAAAGAGAAGAGAGGAGGCCAGGACAGTGGTAGTCTAAGCTGTCACCGTGCAATTTGGGGACTGAGGGCCAGAGAGCTCCTGGGTGTCAACACCATCACACTCTGAGCTTCCAAAGGACTCTTGAGAATTAGAACACTATAATGACATCAGACAAAAACACCCAAGTGGCCCTGGGAATCTGGAGCAGTCTAGAAGGTACGAGGGTACAATTCCTTCCTCTTATATACGAAAAAGTAAAGTTAAAATCAAGTTGAAGGATGTGATAATGGATGCCTTCAATCCCAGCACTCAGGAGCCGTGCGGAGGCAAGTAGACCTCTGTGGGTTCAAGGCCAGTGTGGGCTACACAGAGAGACCCTGTCTAAAGACAAAAGTTCTCCTAAGTTGACTTAAGCAAGGCCTGTTGGCACAGTTCCATAACTCAGTTACCTGGATGACGGGGCAAAAGGATCACAAATTCAAAGCCAGTTTGGGCAACTGAGTGAGACCTTGTCACCAAAGTGAAAAGAATTCTTTGGACCTAGCTTTGGATCTAGTAGCAGAGCACTGCCTGCCCCACACTATTTCAGTGCCCGTACTGGAAGGAAAAAAAGAGCTGAGTTAACACATAAACGAGCTCTGCTTCTCTTGCACTGGAGTGTGGTCTGAGAACAGCTTTGGGAGCCTGCACTCTGGGATTTCTCTTTGCATTCAGATAATCTTTAAGACACACTCCAAACCCTCGACTAGGTCGATCTGAACTTCTCTAACTTCTCTTATGGAGGGGCTGCAGCCTTCTGCCAGACGCCCCCTTAACAGTGCCTCTTTAGGGTTAAGGGAGGACCAGCAGATGAGCCGGTCTAACTCTGTCACCCAAAGTGTAGAAGCCAGCACTCGTTAATTTTTTTTCTAAGCTAAGGTAGCCTGGAAGGATTGAACAGTCCACAAGATAGGAAGGAGGGCGAGAGAGCAGGGCTTGGGAAATGGACTGGAAACCAAGAGATGGTGGTGGCAAAGATGGCAGTCAAGGTTATTTCATAGAACCCCAGTCACAGGATGACACCACCATTGCTGGTGGCTCTTGCTTCCTGCCTTCTTATTCAAAGTCCTACAGAGGAAGCTCTCTGGCTTAGGTAGGGAGAAGAGGATCACCCCTGAATACAGCATGCATTGCCTCCCTAAAGCCCTGTGTGATGGGGAATTCATTCCTGAACGGGTGGGTCATAGGATGCTAAGGAAATAATAAACTCCAAGGCTGAGAGTGTAGCTAAGTGATGAGCATTTTCCTAGCACTCACAGGTCCTAGGTTCAATCTACAAACACACATACATACACACACTTACATATACAAATATATATATACACATACACACATACGCACTCATACATATGTATGTACACACATACACACACTTACACATACACACATACATACACATACAGACATACATATACACACACATACACACATGCATACACATACACACCATACACACACATAACAAATGCACACTCACACACACAGGCCACCCTCACACCCCTTAGAGAGAACACAGAGTACTAAAACTTTAAAAGCTTTAGCTTTCCGTTCCCTGTCTTGGAGGAATGGCCCTCTGGTTCCTGGAATCCTGCTTCTGCAAAAGCTCTCCTCAGCTCACAGTTCTGCTGGCAGACAGGTTCTAACCCCTGACCCTGATTCTGGCCGTGCACTTGGCCCTCCCTGCTCCTTGGCTCTGCATCACTTCCTCTTCAGTTTACATTACTGTAATAATCCCCAGCTCAGAGATTAAGCGATCTGCCAGGTACCTAAATGCAGACTGACCTTCTGTGTTCCGCCTCTCACCTCTCGATCCACCCTCACGAGCATCCATCCTGCCGGCTTCCCGGCTAAGTTAAGGAGGGTGAACTCAAGGACCACAGGTCGGAAAGCTATTTTCATCTTCTTGCTTACACACAGAACAGCTCAGAAAACTAGAAACACATCTATTTTTAATCTCTCCAAGAAGCAAGAAAATACTAATATGATCTATACAACAGTAAATAAGACACAAGCTACGTTAGAAGATTTAGCAGAAAACCATACTTCATAAAAAATGAGGGACAGATGTCTCCAAATCCAAGTGCATAGAAGGAAGGTTATGCACACGATGGTGGCCTGAGCTCCTTCCCCACAGCGGTCACTCCTCACTGCTTGGTCAGTGTTGCATTTGAGCACTGAGGGAGATGAAACCTAGGTCCAGTGGGAAAGGAATCCTGCCACGGATCTGGAAGCATCAGGAGGAACAGCCTCAAAACGTGTCTAGCAAGAGAATCTTCTCGTAGGGCTTGGTTGGGCTCCGGGACTCCAGAGAGGGGACAAATGTTGCAGTTAGATGAGCCAGGTGGGACCTGAGGGGCCGTTCAAACCTGAGGATGACAATGAGAGCTCTGCTTTCTAAAGAGTACCCAGGAGGAGCTGGGTGCCGGTGGCGCACGCCTTTGATCCCAGCGCTCAGGAGGCAGAGGCAGGCGGATCTCTGTGAGTTCGAGACCAGCCTGGTCTACAAAACTACACAGAGAAACCCTGTCTCCAAAAATAAACAAACAAAAAAGAGTACCCAGAAGGCATAAGCAACCAATAAGCATGCAATACATGTTTATTGCCTAATTTTCTTCTTAAAGGAAAAGGGGCTAACTGGATAACTCAGTGAGTAAAGGCACCCTTGCTACCAAACCTGAAAACTGGAGCCCCCAGGGCCGGCTTGGGGGAAGGAGAGAAGTGAGTCCTGCAAGGACAGCTTATCATCTGACCTCTGTGTGTGTGATGTGGTGACACACTAAATGCAATAAAAGGGAGAAAATGGAGCCGGGCATGGTACCACTTGCCTATGATCCCAGCACTCAGAGGCAGGAAGATTGGAAATTCAAATCCAGCCTGGGCTATAGGTCAGAATGAAGGGGGGAGGATTAAGTTGGGAAATGTTAAGTAGAGCCAAGATTTTTTTTAAGTTTCTTATTTTGAGTTTTCCTTTATTATCTACTGTATTCTTTAAGGTCTTGTTAGTTTAGCTAAAGGAATATCAATGTCCCTCTGTGTCTCGGAGCATGCCAATTAACAGGATCTTGAGAGCCACAGCACCAGGGGCCTCCAAGTTGGCCACTAGCCAGCAGTAAGCAGGTTCTGGCTAGTCGTCCATCAGGTTTGAAAAGCTGCTTGGGCCCAGCCCTGAGGTGTGGTGAGCAGCCTGAGCAGGCTGGCTTCTGCTAAACTCCATAGCAGAATAGGTGAGCCTGCCCCCGGGAGTACCCCAAACTCTGAGGCAGAAACCTGGGACCAAGATTTGAAGTCCCAAAGGAAGACGGGGCAAGGTTTTAAGTTCTGAGGAAGCTGAGAGGCAGAGGCCTGTGCTGTCTGAGTCACTCCCTCATGAGGAAGTTTCCAGCTCACGTAGCAGCAAGTGTCGAACAGAGCAGGAAGTGCAACTGTACGTCTAGTCTCCGCCAGACTGGAAGCTACTGTCCGAGGCGGCAAGAGCTACTACACTGAAGACACCAGACCTTTCCCGACTGTGATTGGCAATGGCCGAAGGACATGGAATGAAGATTTTAATTGTGTGACTCACAGTTCTCTCTTTCCGTTTCTCAGCTGCCACACCTACTCCATAATAAAAGACTTTCTGGTCTATTATTATTACATCAGGAACAGTACAATTTCTCAGGGGGACCTCCCTACCCTAAGGAGTTTTCCACTTTCCAGAGAAGATCTCTCCATTCTCAAAGTGTCCGTTGATTCATCAGGTTAGCTAAAGCACGGGTTGCTCAGCCATCAATCTTTTTTGTCAACAAGACTTGCACAGTGCACAGGGCTGGATGGATTTACCACAGAAAGTCAGGTCGCACACCAGAATCAGGCCTTCGGCTGGTCAGAGTTTCCCACAGTGGGTTCCACTGGTCGACCTTAGCATTTATGACCTTTGATATAAACTTTGGTCTCTTAAGTGTAACCTTTGGGTTTCAGAAGAAAGTGAGTCATGGATTAGAGTCCAAAATGGAAATGTGGTACATGAGGCCTCCAAAAGCTAAGGGGACCGTGTTTCATTTGCATATATCTGTTTGTTTGTTTGTTTGTCTTGTGAGGTGGGTGGGACTAGCCGTGTGGCAATCAGAAGACAGCCCTGGGCGCTTGGTTCCTTTTCTCTTTTTTCCATTTGAGTTGGTTCTTTCCTTCCACCAAGTGGGTCCTGGGAAGTGAACTTAGCTCACTGAGCCATATTATCCACCCCCCTCTTTTTTTTTAAGTTGTTAAAGGCCACCAAACTTGGTGGCTCACCCTGACATTCCAACACTCAAAAGGCACAAGGACGATTGCAAATTCAAAACCAAGTTGGGTTATGTAGTTCCAGGTCAGCCTGGCCTACAGTGTGAGATCCTGTAATGTAAATCCTTCCACAGTATTGCAAGTTTGAGACCAGCCTGGGTCACATAATGAGACCAGACATTAAAGTGGGGGGGGTGTGGCTGGGTAGTAGTGCCACACGCCTTTAATCCCAGCATTTAGGAGGCAGAGGCAGTTCCAGGACAGCCCAGGCTACCCAGAGAAACCCTGTCCCAAACAAAAACAAAAACAAAAACAAAAAGGGAGCTGGGAGGATGGATTGGAGGATAAGGTGCTCCCTGCATAACCATGGGAACCTGAGTTCAGGCCCTCAGCGTCCACGTGAAAGCCAAACATGCAACGAGTGTCCGTAACTGATGCTGACAGGGTGACGACAGGCAGGTGGCTGGGGCTCGCTGGTCAGTCAGCCCTGAATGAGACATCTGCACCACACCCCTCCCCTGCAGGCTCAAGGATCTAGGTGGAAGAGCAGACACAAAGATTGTAAGAGTCAGAAGTGCGGATGACTTCAGCAGCGCTTTCCGGACACAATAGGGCAGCTGCTCCTATGAATTCGCAGGACTTGTGACAGTGTACACAAGACCTTCAAAAGCTCAAGACTAACACAACTCGGTGTGGAGAGGGGAGGCAGACGCCAGGTCCCGGCCCTAATGGAGGGGCTCTTGGCATTTGATCGCTGCTGGAAAACAGAAAGTCGGTTTTCCTTCGAGGTTCGCCAACCAGGATGCTGACCACACTCCACGGTCAGGCCCATGTCCAGGAGTGGCTGGTCAACACAAACCAGACTCAAAGGGATTTTGTTTGTTTTGTTTTATTTTTAATTTATAAGAGCGAGAGAAAACATGAAGGTGGGTATGTAGGGAGGTAGAGAAGGACAATGAAGGAAATGGGGGAAGGATGGCCAAAAAAAATGATCAAAATACATTGTATGAAAGTCTCAATTAATAAAAATGTTTTTTCAATTAAAAAACAAAGTGGAGTGTGTCAGAGGAAGCTCCCAACATCCACCTCTGGCAACCACCCATGCACACATAACAAATGCACGCATGTGCACACACACTCTCACAATACTCGCACATGACCCAGCCCCCTGCTGCAATCAGAAGAGACAGGGCAGCAAGACTGAAGACCCCTCCCTTCTTTCCACCTGAAGGACTGTGACTCTGCTTGAGAACCTTCCTGTGTTCCTGGGACTACCATGGCTTCCTATAACCTCTTCACTCTCTCCCTTTATTTCCCTTTCCGTGGGCCTCCCAGAGAGACATGGTCAACATTCTGTTCTACAAAATCTCCTTTCTCCTCACCTTCTGTGGCCAGGCTGGGCTTGAACTCACAGGGTCCTCCTACCTAAGCTTTCTGAGTACTGGGATTACGAGCATGCACCTATGCCTTCTCCAAATGTTTACTATCTTTATGGCTTTACCTATTGCTTGCAAGCCAGCTATTCCAGAGATCTATGCCCATGTCTGAAGTCTCTGCTGAGACCATTTTGCAGACCATTTCCAAGTGTCTTTTGGCTGTGTCTACCTTCGTAGGGCGGAGGTCGCTGAATGAACAAGTCTAAACCCGCACTCGGCCCCTGTCTCATTTCTTATCCACCCTTGGAAAATGCCTAGATTGTTAATGACCCAGTGGCCTCTTCAAATGTCTGAAGCTGTATAAAATTTTACTGTCAAGGAAAAAGTACAGTTACAGTCAATAATTTCAAAGCTATAGGATAATACGAAAGACACCTATGACACTGATGGAAAGCAGCAAGTAAAAACCCTGGAAAATGACCTAAAGGGTTATTGAATACCGAAATTCCAATCAGACATGCCTGAGAGTTAAGATGTAATTAGCTGGTGCTTCTTGCTGGGATTTAAGTTACTTGGACTTAACCATTTCTAATGGGAAAGATCAAAGGATTGTAGTATTTACTGTGGGCTGAGTGGGTTGGCCTGGTGGATCTGCCCAGCAGGGCAGGAAGGCATTCTTCCAGGAGAGAAGCTGTGACTCACAGCTTTTCATGCTCTCTACATAAGGCCATGCCTAGGGTAGACACCACAGCAAGCCAGTGCTGGAGGGCCAACGGAAAATGCAAAAAGGGAAGACCCATGTTTGAAAGCTTTGCTGAGGGTGTAGTTCAGTTGGTAGAGTGTTTGCCTATCGTTAATGAGGCCCTGGGTTCAATTCTCAGTCCACACTTACCACATCACCAAAAAAAAAAAAGTTCCCCCTTAAAAACTTCATTCTGCCAGGTGTGGTGACATGCCTGTAATAAAGGCACTTTGGTGGCTGAGGCAGGAGGATCACAAGTTTGAGGTTAGACAGGGCTACTTAGCAAGACACTGTTTCTAAACAAACAAACCATGCAACAACATCAAATTCAAACTCAAAATCAACCCAAACATTGGAAACCCCTCATCTTACCAGCTGGCTTATAGAATGCTCAAGCGTAACTTTCCATTTGGAAAAGATGGGATAATGTTAGCTAGTGTCTCTAGGAAATGTCAGATGAAGCAATTTGGAAAACCCACAGGCTGTGTAGAAGCCCCGTATTTAAAACAATAAATGGTCCATTTTCCCCTGGAATTTGAGTTCTACTGGATTAATCCTTTTACGAGACAAGAGCCTGAGAGTAAATACGATGAGTCAGTCCCCTACCATGCTCGGCCATGAGGCACTCAGCACTCGCAGCCCTCCCTGCTGGCTTTCTGCTGTAGTAAACACCAAGCATCGAAGTAATGTGAGCCCCAGATGCTCAGCTCCCTGGCTGGCACCTTCCCAGGAACCACCCCCAAATTCAGTTATCCACATAGCTCTAGAGCAGTCTAGTGATCCTCCATGGTCCTGAATCCTACCCAGCCCCCACAGACCTCTTCACTCAGAACTTTTCAAAGGGAGATGCTGAAGCACGGCATGTGTGATGTTTACTGTAAATAATTCTCTGAAAAACTGACTGGGAATGTAGCTTGGTTGGTACAGTGTTTGCCTAACTTGTACAAAGCCCTGGGTGTGAAGCCCAGCATCGCATAAAAGTGGGCCTGATGCTGCACATCCGTAATCCCAATCCTAGTGGGGTGGAGGCAGAAAGATCAGGGGTTTCTGGGACACTCTTGCCTAACAGCAAGTTTGAAGGCTGCCTTGGCCTTGTGAGAGTCTGCGGTAACTCACATGTCATCTTCCATCACCTACTTGCCCCGGTCAGAGGGATCAATCGGGGCAGCTCCAGTGGTGCAGTGATTATTTAGGGCTGCCTGTGAAGTACCCTCAGCCCACTCTTCTCTCTGCTGACCCCATGATCAGTGAGTTCTACCCCAGCGCCAAACACTTAGTCCTAAGGCCACCTGTGTGCTCCAACATGGGGTTTCTAGAAACCAATATGTCTCCGATGACAACGTAATCGCTTCTGGACCCTGTAGGCTCAGGAGGCTGTTGACTATGGAGTTTTGGTACATGGCATATGGAGACTGGGCAGGTCTGTTCTCCATGTCTGCTAGAATCCATTACTTTGTAAGCAGAACCCTTTCTTGGTAGTGATGAACCAAGTCTATGTGTCCAGCTCAACCCAGTCCCACCAAGGCCACAGTGATGGGCAGAATGTTGGACCAGTGACTCAAGACAAAACGGAGATCCCCTTGAAATTGACTAGGGGTCCGGAAAGGACTGTTCCTGGTCTCTGGGGTGAAAAATGAGCTTCCTGCTTACAGTCTGAAGACAAACTGTCTGCAGGGCTAGAGCAGAACCTTCCACGGCTCTGCTATCTGAGCAAGCTAAACCTGGAGCCAAGACTAGGATGGCTTTCTCTTCTGTAAATTACTCAGCTTTCTGTTTTGCTGAAGCTATCCACCATGTGACTTTTTCCTGAAAATGTATTCCCTGATCACCATCTAACCCCATGCCCTCCCCAGGGCCTGCCTAACTAATTCAAGCTGAGACCTTCCTTCCTGGCCTTGTCTTGGCAGCACACCCTCCAATCATTCCTGGCTGTATCTGCCCTTTAAACTCAGGCTGACATCTAACTCTTAGGGAATTCCCCTCGCAACCTCTACCTAGAAAGCTCTCCGAGTATTCAAAATTGAGTACATTCCATCCCACAAACATATCCTGAGTGCTATCCCATAATGTTCACTCTGGTCTGTCCTTTAACCAAGATGTTTTAAACTTGCTGAAAAGACGCTGGACAGGGGTGGTGCATACCTTTAATCCCAGCACTCAGGAGGCAGAGGCAGGTGGATCTCTGTGAGTTCAAGGCCTGAGCTACAAAGCTACACAGAGAAACCTTGACTTGAAAAATCAAAAGAAAAAAAAATACTTGCTGAAAACGGAAAGAGAATTCTCATTTAAAATGTCTTACTGATCAAAAACAAAGCAAGGAGGCATTGGATTTGAGATACTGTGTGTGTGTCTGTGACACTGTGTGTGTGTCTGTATATGTCTCTCTGTGTGTGTATATCTGTGTGTGTGTGTGTTTAGACAAACAGTTGAATACTAACCGTGAGCCAGACAGTGTACTGAGCATCTTGTATACATACCCATCCCCCCCAAAACCTGACAGCAATCTTATGAGCTAGGTAGTGTCATCTCCCACTTAAAGAAGGTGTGTTAGACTCTGAGGTCACACCATTGGTGAGTACACAGGAGCCATACTGTCTGAGTCTAAAGGCCACTCTTACTCCCTGCTCCCGCCCATACACTGGGGACCTGGTGAATGACCTGGAAAGCCTTTGTGGCTTCTTTTGGACTTACTCTGCCCTTGTGACTCAGAGCTGGCAGACCACAGCATTAACAGGACTAATTCACAATTCTTCTACCATCATCCATCCATCCTGAGACGCCTCCAATCTGAAGCCAGACCACAAACGGCCCAACTGACTGTGTTCACTTGATGTCGCTATGATAGTATTAAATTGTGTGTCTGTTAATAGTATTAATGTATGTTTTAGACTTTCAAGATTAAATGTGCTTGGTGTTTTTAATTCCTAGCTCATGCTCTCTTAAACAAATGAGAAGAAATGAAGGCCAGGGATGTAGCTCAGTAGTATTTGGTTCAGTCTCCAGCACTGACGTAATAACGGTGACAATAATCATTTAGGAGTGACTACAAGGTGGGTCTGATCCCAGAGAACACTGACAAAAGATTGGCAGTGATAGGAGACTGAATATCTGATGAAAGAAGACACTAGAACTCCCAACATGCCCAGCATTCCTTCCCTTACCAGGCCTCTTCACTGTCTGATTCAGGAAGGAGGGCAGCTGTGGATTCTCAGGTCAGCACTGTCATGGATGTGTACCCTCCAAAGTGTCGGAGGCTAGAGAGTCATCGTTGATCAGGGCTCCGACTTATGAGCAGCCCATCTTTACATTTGTACTTGTGGTGGCACGCATCAGCCTAGCACACTGAAAAGGCAGAGGCTAGCCTGGGCTACAAATATCTACATTCATATTGTCTCTTCCACAAGGGTAGCTATAAATCTGAATAGCGAAGCACATATGTAAACCTGTTCGCAATGATGCACATGACCCTTGTTACCTAAATGTCTACTGCTCAAATAACAAAATTCTAGTTCATCCCATGAGGAACAATTGGACGGCTGCTGCATGTTTTGTTTGGGATATTGTTACAGGAGAATTATCCCCTGAAGCTAAACAGTCTTGTTCTCATGAAAGCGTGAGTCCTTCTGAAGCACCTAACACTTTTGTCTGTGCACAAGTGCAAGCCTGGAATGTCATGAATGGTGACGAGAGACCTCCTTTAGAGACATAGTGACCGGCGCAGGAACTGGGAGAGAGAACGGAGGAAGGTAAACTAGCAAACCAAAAGCGAGCAGCTAAAAGCTGAACTGGTTATGTCAGCACCAAATGACTATCTTTACTCCTCCAGTGTGCTTGGTATCCATGTTGTAAAAAGAGCGGCCAATCAGGATGGTCCCTAAGATGACTCTCTCTCTCTCTCTCTCTCTCTCTCTCTCTCTCTCTCTCTCTCTCTCTCTCTCTCTCTCTCTCTCTCTCTCTCTCTCTCTCTCTCTGTGTGTGTGTGTGTGTGTGTGTGTGTCTGTGTGTCTGTGTGTCTGTGTGTCTGTGTGTCTGTGTGTCTTTAGTAGTACTAGGGACTGAGCCCAGGCACTCACACACACTAGGTCATTACTTTACCCCTGAACTATTTGTCTGGTCCTAAAGTAACTCTATTTCCTTATTTATTTATTTTTTGTTTGTTATTTGAGACAGTGTGCGTAGCCCAGGTTGGCTCCTAACTCACTATGAAGCTGGCATAGCCTCGAGCTCCTGATCTTCCTACCTCCACCTCCCATGTGCTGAGATTACAGGAGTGCACTGTCATTTCCAGCTAAAGCAGTTCTGGTCTGGAGTCCCTCACAGCCTTGTGTAGTCTCCTCCCGCAAGGAACTGACAAGACTTGTGTGACCAGTGCACCACTGCAGGAATTACGGAGTGTGACTTCTGTGGTTGCAGCTTCTGAAGAAAGCCATTGCCCTGTGGGGAAGACACGCCCACCCTGTGGACAGGCTGTGTGGAGGAGCAGAGCCTCCTGTCCACCTGAAATACCAACTCACTGAGCATTAACAGCTTAAAAATGGACCCTGCCACCCCGTTAGGCCTTCAAGTGTTCGCAGTACTGACCACTGGCTTGACCAGAACATCAGGGAGCACTAAGATACCCTAGGACCACCCAGATAAATTCATCTATGAAATAATATTTATTTAATCGCTGATTCATGGCTTTTTTTTTTTAGTGGACTCTCACTCCATGGCCCAGGCTGGTCAGGAATTCAATATGTAGTCCCAGTTGCCTTCAAATTCACCATCCTCCTGTCTTAGCCTCCCCAGAGGTAACATTACAGTCATGCATTACCACACCCTGATTACCATTACTTTTTTTAAACTGAATGCTATCCAGCTTCAATAATTGTGGACACCTTTGATCCCAGCACTCAGGAAGCAGAGGCAAACATAGTTCTGTGAGTCTGGGACCAGCCTGGTCTACACAGTGAGTCAGTCCTAGGCCAATTGGGGCTACATGGTGAGACGTGTTTTATTTATTTACTTACTTACTTGTGGATTTTTTTTTCAAGACAGGGTTTCTCTATGTAGCCTTGGCTGTCCTAGAACTCCTTTTGTAGACCATATTGGGCTCAAACTCACAGATATTCAAGTGCTGGGATTAAAGGCATGCACCACCAAGACTGTTCTTTAAAAACAAAACAAGCAAATCCTGGACATTAGGGAGATTTGTTGATTCTACTACATACTTCCTTGACTTTGATTTTAGAGAATCAGCTGCGGGGCTGGGGAGAGGCACCTGTTGTACAAGTGTGATCCTCAGCACCCACATAAAAAGGGGGCGTGGTGGCACACATCTGTAACTCCAGCACTGTCGGACAGAGCAATGCCACAAGGGTTTCTGGAGCTTCCTGGGTGTCAGCCTAGCTGTAGGTTCAGTGAGAGACCCTGTCCCAAAGGAAAGAAGAAAGTGATAGAGAGGGACACCTGATGGCCTATTTTGGCCTCTGCACAGGCATGAGGAGTAGAAGCACACACACACACACACACACATACACACACACATACACACACACATGAGGAGTCCAAGCACACCCACACACACACTCACATGCACACACACACACACGAGGAGTCCAAGCATACCCACATGCACACACACATGAGGAGTCCATGCACACTCACATGCACACACACACCCACACACACACTCACATGAGGAGTCCATGCACACTCACACGCACACTCACATGCACACACATGCACACACACACACACACACGAGGAGTCCAAGCATACCCACATGCACACATACATGAGGAGTCCATGCACACTCACATGCACACACACAAACACAAACCTACATACACACAGAGATTTATATAAATAAGAAAGGGACTCAATGAGATGGCTCAGCAGTTAAAGGCACTGCCTACCATGATGATCTGAGTTCAATCCCTGGGACCAGCAGTTTACGGAAGGAACTGATCCCCATAAATGATCCTCTCACCTCTGCACCCACCCCATGGCACTCCAGGGCCCACTCACCCACCCTCACACTAAACACAAGTAATTAAAAATCTAAGGGAAAGAGTCAGATATGTTCAAGATTATTATCTTCACATGGTTTCTATAGTCTTTAACCATCTCAATAAACGAAGCTGTGGAGACAAGAAGGGTTGCATGGATAATTTGTGTGGCTGTAAGAAGCCAGGTGTGGCGGCACAGGCCTTCATCCCATCTCTTGGAGGCAGAGAGGAAAACTGAAAGTTCAAGGCCAGCCTGGGCTATACGGTGAGGCTCTGTTACAACAAAACAAAACAAAAAACCATGGTGGTGTTCACCTTTAATACCAGCACTCAGGAGGCAGAGGCAGGTGGATCTCTGGGAATTCCAGCCTTCCTGATCTATATAGAGTCCCAAGCCAGCCATATAGTGAGGCTGTGTACTCCAGGGGCGGGGAAAGACCTGCAATGTCTCAGGAGTGTCAAGGTGAGGTGATTTGGATATACAGAGAGCATGTCCCAGCTTGGCCACCATACCTATACAGAGTTTGTGGGAGTCAAACACCTTGCCCCAGGCTTTTGTTAAAAATTCATAGTTTCGCCGGGCAGTAGTGGCACACGCCTTTAATCCCAGCACTCGGGAGGCAGAGGCAGGCGGATCTCTGTGAGTTTGAGGCCAGGCTGGACCGACAGCCTCCAAAACAATACAGAGAAACCCTGCCTCATAAAAACAAAAGCAAAAAAAACAAAAAACAAAAAACAAAAAAAATTCATAGTTTCTTCTAGTGTGAAGGCACAATCTTGTAAGCCCAAAATTTGGGATGTGGAGGCAGGAACACCACAAGTTCAAAGCCAGGCTGAGCTACACAGCAAGACTTGCTGACCCTGTCTCAAAACAAAACAAAAAACAAACCTTCTTCCTGAGGCCCGTGTTCTACTCCAAGTTAAAATATTCACAAAGCACACCACACAGAGTAACTTCCTTCTGTTACTTATCTTGTTCTCGCCTCTGAATGCTGAGTTCCTGGGCCCTCATCTTTTCTTTATTTACAGGAGACACAATCCCTTCCAAATGGAAGCACCTTCCATTCTGAGGACCTCGCTCTTCCGTCTTAGTTGGAATGAGTGTTTGCACACTCTCACTTGGAAGTGATCATCAATTCTTCAGACTCGGCTGACAGCCACAGAGGGTGCATGTCCCAGACACAGTGCTTTGACATTTCAGGTGCTTTTGCTCTTGGATGGAATTTCCCAGCTGGTAGATACTGAACTTGAGTCCCTCCTCCACACATTAATGCCCCAGTAAGTGACTTATTCTAACAGTGGTTTCTCAAATCGGCTAAGGTCAATAATTCCAGTTGGTGAAAAGCTGTCCTGCTGGTTTTGTTATGACTCCAGGAAGTGAATGGAGTGGGGAAGCAGTGCTTGTTACCATAGCTAAGGCTCAGGCAGGGGCCACAGCAGTTCAAGGTGTTCTACAAACAGTCAGATGTGGTGGTGCACTCCTGTAACCCCAGCACTTGGGAGACAGAGGAACACAGATCTCTGTGAGTTCAAAGCTAGCCTGGTCTACATAGCCATCTCAGGCCAGCCTGTGCTATAGAGTGAGATCAAACAAACAATAACCATACTTCACAGATGAAGAAACTGAGGCACAGGGAACTTACAGAACTTTTCCCAGGAGGCAGCAAGATGTCTCAGTGGATAAAAACCCATGCCTTCAAACCTGACCCCTAGAACCAACATGGTGGAAGAAGAGTTGACTACTGCAAGTTGTCCTCTGACCTCAACTGCATACACTGTGGTTACCCTGAAACTTGCTATGTAGACCAGGCTGGCCTCAAATTCACAGAGATCTTGCCTGCCTCTGCCTCCCAAGTGCTGAAATTAAAGGATTTCGCCACTACCAGCTACTAAATGTTTAGGTTTTAAAGGAAAACCTTGCCCGAGTTAATACAGATGTTAGAACCAGCATCTGACACTCAGGCACAAAGACGGAAGTAAACATTGTTCTATATTGAGTTTCACACACTTAGCTTAATGGTGCCCAGGGATGTTCAAAAGACAAATACTTTTCCCCCCAATGACAACTCTGACCAAAATCATATCTACAGTGTCATTTACTTCTTACAGTCCTGAGCAAAGAAACAGTTAAAGGAGATGCTCGAAATGTTGTGAGTAGTTTTGCCCTCGGCAAGTAATCGTATCCATCACTCAGCATCCATCGCTCAGTGACTGTCTGTGTTGACTCTCAAGTGCAGAACCACACTGAAGCCAGAGGAGTAGTAATTCAAAACGAACAGGCTTGGAGAGACTGCAAAATCAGACCCACTATTAGCCATTAATGGAGCCAAGTATTTAGTAGACCATAATGGAAAGTATTACAAGAATAAATCTCAATGGATCAGCAGGTTCTAGGAACATTTCAGAGCTAAGAATCTTTGAAGCATTACTAAAGAAAGTAATGGCTATTCTTGGAAATGAGTCCCTTAAGCTGACAGAGTAGATTTAGATTGTTTTTTTTCAATGTCTATTTTCAGAAATTTCCTACTTGAGTGGGATGAACAAAAAGTGTTAACCCTACCAACAACCCCTTTTGATACTATAGAGTGATAAAGCTGTGGTACACACATGTTATAGACTGAGAAAAATAAATGACCAACTTTCTGTCAGAAATTAAAACAATGTATTGGCCTGGAAGTATAACCAGAGTACAATGCCCTGGTTTGATCCAAATACCACAAAAACAAATTATTAAAATGAAAACAATATATTAATTATTATAAGAAAATAAGACAGTTGATTCATATATAGATATAGAGTCTATTGGCTCCATTTCTATTTGTGTTGCTGACTCCATTTCTATGGAGAACCAGGGCAAACACACTTTTGTTCATGAAGTAGTGTCCACAATAGCCCATGAGGTAGAAGCAACTCACATGCATCATCATGTGAGTGGATTAACAAAATGAGTCCTGTGCATACCATGGAGTATTATTTAAACTAGAAGAAGAAGAAGAAGAAGAAGGAGAAGGAGAAGGAGAAGGAGAAGGAGAAGGAGAAGGAGAAGGAGAAGGAGAAGGAGAAGAAGAAGAAGAAGAAGAAGAAGAAGAAGAAGAAGAAGAAGAAGAAGAAGAAGAAGAAGAAGAAGAAGAAGAAGAAGAAGAAGAAGAAGAAGGTACAGAAACTAACCAAAAGAACCAGTAGAGAAGAAACTGCCATAGTGGCTAAACGCCTCACCACTTAAAAGCATATGATCCATGTATGCTTTCCAGATAGTCCAGCTAAGCCAGCAATTCTCACCTCTGGCTGCATGTAACAATCGCCTGAGAAGCTCTTTTAAAATGTCAGGAGCCCACTCTGCCTCAGAGTCATGAGATCGCCATCCCTAGGGATTCTCAACATCTCTAACCCCTCCCGACAATTGGCACATAACCAAGTTTGAGAACCACAATTCCCATTTGTTGAAGACATTTGCAAAGCTTGTAGAGCACTTGCCTTCATGAAAAAGTTACAAGTTAATCGTTTTCAAAGTAAACTCTTGCTTTGTGCTGTCTTCTGAATGTCTGTGACCATTCCAAATGTCTATGTTGAAAATTAATCCCCAATGCAGTGGATAGTCAGATTATGAGACTTCTACCTTCATAAATGGGATCAGGGCCAGTATAAAACCTGAGAAAGCTGGCCGGGTCCCTTCCACCATGTTAGGACACATAAAATACAAGGGCAAGTCCTAACCAACCATCCAGTCTGCCCACACTTGCTCACAGACTTCCTAGATTTCAGAACTGTGAGCAGTTGCTTATAAATTAGGCTCCCTTAAGGAGCCTTGTTAATGCGGTAGGCAGCAGTCAGTCTCATAATGATAAATTAGGCAGCCTTCGCAGCACGTATGGGTTAACATACTTTATATGCTACTGCCGGTAATAGCACTTGGTATATTATTTTGTAATGTTACTTTATAATAATTATAAGTGAACTATAACACTGGCCAAAACATGACAAAAACAGCACAAACACAAAACAAGAAAGCTGTAGATCAAAATACCTAATGACTATCAAGGCAAACAAGTTGGGTTTTATTCTAAGAATGCAAGATAGGATATAATTTTATAAAACCTATTCATGGCTGTAGAGGAGTTGTAACGTTCACCTATGATGGCAGTGGTAAGGACAGTGTCCCCCTCATCTGAATATGGTGACAATGTGGTCCCAAAGTATAGATCCCCACTCCTCCTCAGCCCACAGGGAGCAAGAGGGCGAGAAGCTGTCAGTTACTGCATACCAGCTGCCCTTGGTTTGCCTCTTTTCTGTTACTCTGCTCAAATTCAGTCTGTCTTTTGACTGGATAGAGAGAAGCTAAAGCCAGTCTTGGATATGCCTCCATCTACCAGAAACAGTGAATCACATAAGTCGCTGGGAGTCAACATTTCCCAAACAGGTCCATGTGCTATCTGCTGAGACATCCAGCATGTGTCTGGATTACATGTGTGTGTGAGGGGTTACAGCTCGTTGCGACACTAACTGAGCAGGGTGCGAGCCTCTCATCCTAAGCAACCCCCACTCCCTCACAGATTGACTTCCCGGATTGAGGATGATTGGGAAGGGGCCCCACACAATGCCCTTAGAAAGGCGCCATATTCCAGGAGTAGCCATGGCCTTTGGTCAGAACCTGATATACTCCGTATCTTGCCAGTATCCACTTCCAGCTGAAGTCTCAATGCTGTTCCACACCAGTGCCCTCAAAGTGCCTAATTTTGCCAATGCCTCACAGTGCCTTCCACCATTCTTTCATTAAAACATGAAATATTAGCCAGGCAGTGGTGGCACACACCTTTAATTCTAGCACTTGAGAGGCAGAAGTAGGCAGATCTCTGCGTTCAGGGCCAGCCTGGTCTACAGAGCCAGTTCCAGGACAGCCAGGGCTACACAAAGGAACCCTGTCTTAAAAAAAGAAAACAAACAACAAAGAAATATTATTGGCACCATGCCTATTCTCCACTGTGATCTGGACTATGCTTCCCTCTCTGGATCAAATGATGCACCCCAGAAATCTTTATAACCTTGGGATGCTCCAGACTGGGTCCCAGGCTTTGCTAACTTTAGAATCCCCAAGCTCTCTTGTGAACCAGTTAGACTGCTGCTCCCTCCTTGTGAGCAGCCCACACCTACTATGCAGTGCACAAAGAGTTCCAAGGCTCCAAGAAGGGCTCTCAGGAGAGGATGCCCAGTTTTCAGGCCTCCTGCCAGTATGATAACTACGGAAAAGCTTAGACCAAGGGCTCCTACCATGTAGGTCACCAACACAACCACAAAAGTGATAAGAGAAGCCCCACAGATGCTTCTGGGAAGGTTGCACATCATCTTTCTTCTGCTCTGACAAGCTTGGGTGACATGGGCAGATCCACGCCAGACACCAACCACATCGATGTGATGAGTTGTAACCAATGGCCCATGAGATCCACTTCTTCAGACAACACCAAAGGACTCAGCGGCAAACACCAGGGTCCCCACAACCTCAGGACAACAGTGAACAGATGGGTGGTCCCCTTGCGCTTGGCCAGGAGCTTCAGGGCATCTTCCTCTCCATTGGATTCTCCAAGCCAAGAGCTTGCTCCCTGTGACCAGGTCATCTCTAGAGTAAGTAAAGTTTTAAAGGGAGACAGAAAATTAGGAAGTGGTGGTACTACATGAAGCTCTGAACCCCATCATAGATTCCTCAAAACCCTGAAAAACGGTGTCTAGTTCCCTCTTTTGGGGACCACCAACATCTACCAATTAGCCACATGAGAAAATGGAATATGGAGACAGAGGACTTAGAAATCTCTTGTCTTGTGTCACTCCCCAGCTATGAACCCCTCAGTAGCTCTTGTCTGCCTGCTCCACAAAACCCATGTTCTCTACTTGTGTCTCCCATAGTTTCCAGAGATATACTGGGTTCAAATCCCTAAATCAGCACTTGCCAGCAAAGCACCTTGGGAAAGGTCTTTGAATTGTAAACTTTACCTTCTGGAAAATAAGAACAAGTTCAGTTAGTACTGGATGTGTCACATGTACCACACTAGAGTCTCTCTAGCACTGGCCAGAGTTTCAGTCTCTTCTCACCACAGACGTGGCATCTGGTATTCCATGAAGCCACAGCAACCAAGCTGAAGGGAGCTAGTAATCATGGAGCAAACACTGACTCGTGGGCAATGTGAGATAGGAGAAAGCCAGGCAGAAATGGTCTGCCTTCTCTCCCTCTCATGAATTGTTGCACGGCATGGTTTCTTCCCCACAGCATGATCTGCGGGGATACCTCCCAAGCGACCTGTGAGCGTGGCTTACCTCTTCAAGACTGGTTATGAAGTAGTCAGGGCCTAGTGTGGAAATAGGTGGCCTGACACCGATTCCCATTCTTCTTAGCCCAGCTTACATTCTCACTCCCATACCTTGGCTTTGAATCTCCCCCATAATACATCAGCATTAGAAGAAAAAGAAGGGAGAAAATAAATTTATTCATACCTATTACTAGATCTGTAGAGAAAAGTCATCTACATGATCATCTCTGTACTTGCTATGAAAGCATTTGATATTCAGCGTCACTTTCCAATTGCATTTATTTATTTGTGTGTGTTTGTGCATGCAAGCACCATAGCATGGCGGGGAAGTCAGAGCACAGCTTGCAAGAGTCAGTTCTCTCCTTCCTCCACACGGGCTCCTAAGATTGAACCCGGATCGTCAGGGTTGGCCGCAGTGTCCATTTCCACTGGCCCCAGTATCACTTCCTGAAGAGCAACTCTCACTAAGGTGTTAATAAGTTGATACTTCCTTAATATGATGAAAATGATGTCTTTCCCAACCCTGGGTCTAGAATCCTGAGAAAGCATGCTGTTTCTGCTGTGCCTCGTGCTTACATGTCTCACAGGCTCATTAGGCATTTCCTGTCAGCTCTCTCCAAGCCTGACTTCTCCATGTTCTGGGCTCCTCTGACAGGCAAAATTCACAAATAGCTCCATTTAGACTGTGAACTTTAGAGACACAGAACCTACCTTGTGACGGCACTGTCACCTTCCAAATTTCTGACTTACAAAAGAAGGGTAATGGGACAAAGGGAAGGAGAGAGAGACAGAGAGAAATAGAGAGAACTCAACCACAGCATAGACTGATAGTGAACAATGCAACTGTTCATTTGTGAAAACAAAACAAGACAAAAACACCCAAAATACTAACTGTTTTTGTGTGTGTGTGTGTGTGTGTGTGTGTGTGTGTGTGTGTGTCTCGAATCAAATGAAGGATCATCTACAACTTTCACATTGCTTTCTTACATGTCATGTCTTCGTCACTCCAGGGTCTTTGTTTGTTGCTTGCTTTATGTGATTTTTATAGCTACTTTTCTTCTTGGAAGTAACCATAACTTAGGTTCCATCTAGGAAAAAGTGTAGTCAGACTTTCCTTTCCACCATCAGCCCCCAAATAACAACACGGTGACTTATTATTAATTATGAAAGTTTGGCCTTTCGTTTAGGCTTATCTCAACTAGCTTTTAGAACTTAAATTAACCCATTTATATTAATCTACGTTATTAACATTTATATCAACACTACATTATGTCATGTAGTGTTACCCCTCTTTCATCTTGGACCTCCTGTTTGCTCTCCATGTCTCCTGAGAACCTCGATTCCTCCTCCTCTTCCTTTTTCTCCCTGAAAATCCTGCCTATACCTCCTGCCTAGCTATTGGCCATTCAATTCTTTATTACACCAATCACAGCAAATACATCTTCACTCACTGTGCAAATATCCCACAACAGAAAAGTCTGTCTTGCCACAGAATCAGCCTCCCTTCCCCACCATCCACTTCCTCCCAGACCCAGGCAGGCACCTCAGCAGTCTTGCTGGTGGGAGTTTCTGCTTGCCAGTGCTGATAGGAGAGGGTTTGTGTATCACATCAACACAAGCCCTGACGAGGGAAATAACTAGCATGGGCATGGTGTAACACGGCATTTCTGGGAGGGTGAAGATGTTTCTCCCACAATGTTGCTCTACTAGACTATTGGGTCTCAAACTAGTAAAGTGAAAAGAGGACAAATATGGCAGCAAAATATACAGGGTTATTGATATACAGGCTCTGTCATTCCCCTAGCATCTATAACTGTCCTCATTGTTGCCGAAAGATTGCTAAGACATGCTCTTTATCTCTAGATCATGAGAGAGACAGAGGAACCTGAGATCCTGTATAGGCACCACATCTTGTCCCTTGGCAAAATACTTTTGAGACGGTTCCTCTATGGGCATGCCACTATGGCAAAACATATCAAAATGCACCAATATTAAACCACCCCCTTTTAAAAATCTTCAATGTTAGGACTCATCGGGGTCTACTATCAGCTTCTGCGGTGGTTTGAATGAGATTTCTCCTAAGTCTTTTGAATATTTTGAATTTGAATATTTGGTCTCCAGTTGGTGGCTGGGGAAGAGATGTGGCCTTGCTGGAGAAAGTATGTCACTGGGGGTGTAGATTCCTGGTAGAGTGTTTGCCCAGCTTATGTGAGACTCTGGATTTTTATCCCTATCAAACAAACAGAAAGCATCTTTGAGGTGAATACCTATGTGGCCACACTCAATATCCAACTTTTTTTGTTTTTTTTTTTTTTGGTTTTACAAGACAGGGTTTCTCTGTATTGTTTTGGAGGCTGTCGGTCCAGCCTGGCCTCGAACTCACAGAGATCCACCTGCCTCTGCCTCCCGAGTGCTGGGATTAAAGGTGTGTGCCACCACCCAGGTTCAATTCCCAGCACCCACATGGTGGTTCAAATCATATGCAACTCCAATTCTAAGAGACCTGACACCCTCTTCTGGCCTCTGAAGGCATCAGACATGCTTACGGAGCACAGATATACATGCAGGCAAAACAATCATATACTTAAAATAAAAATAAATAAGTCTTCAATTTTTATTTTTAAAACATCTTTAGCTGAGTATTTCCACTTTCCCAATCAGCCTCTGCTGTATGTTTTAAGTCACCGATGTGATGAGGCTAACATTTGCTTGCTATCTCGATTGGACCATTCCAGTTGTCTGCTGGATGCTTTGAACTCCTGATTTGCTGATGTTTTGCTGTCTATCTGCAGCTATTATCTGCTGCTCGCTATTTTAGTTTTGCTTGCTATATGCTTAATACGTTCACTAAATCAGAACCAAGAAGACGGCTATCATTAATCATTTTCCAGACTTACAAAAGTGTATGCTTCATTTTATAAGAAACTATCAGACTTTCCCCCAAAAGTCAGAGTATTTTACATCCCCCACCATCAATACTTGTAGGTTCTGTTGCTCTATCATGTCCACCACAATTTGATACAATAATTCTTTTTTCAGTTTTCATTATTTTGGTGAGCATGGGAGCAGTTTTGTTTTTTAATTAAAATATTCTTCACTCTAAAAAAGTTCATGAAAGACAAAACATTTGCAAAATGTGAAGAATGGTCACAAAAAAATGAGTGCAGAAAAAGCAGGGTCTGTAAGAATCATAACTCCAGGAGGTACTGGTATAGAGATCAATGCAAGCAGAGGATGCTTCTTGACTAGGAAAGGAGGTCACTTTGTCACACTCAGACCTCCTTGGGTCATTTGTCACACTCAGACCTCTTTAGAGGCCCAAACAAAGAAACCTGACTGGTTGTTGGACATATGCTGTCATTCAGGTGAAAACACAGCTGATATCACATCCCTGTACCTTAAGGGTCTCCACCGTTGGTTCTCATATAGAAGACATTATAGTCCATACTCTTAGCAGTTCTGTATCCAATTACTTTTTAAAATATAACACCTTCTACACGATCCAAAGTTGTCTGGGTGTGTGTGACTCCAAAGTCAGGAAATGAGACCTCTCCTCTGAGATGAGGACAGAGACCATGCAGAGAATGGTCTAGTTCCTTCCTCTGCTTTATGATCTCTGACATAGCAGAGCCGATCCTTTTAGAGTGTGGTGTGTGTACGTGTGTGTACGCATGCAGGTGTGTATGTGTAAGTGGATGGTGGTGGTTTGTGTGTGAGCGTATAAATATGTGTGTGGTGGTTTGTGTGTGTGAGTATGTATGTGTGTGTATGTGTGGTGTGTCTGTGTGTGTGAGTGTATGAGAATATGTGTGTGGTGGTTTGTGTGTGTGTGTAGGGTATGTGTGTATGTGTGTGTATGGTATGTGTGTGTGAGTGTGCATGTGTGCTGGTGTGTATGTGCGTGGGGTGTGTGTGCATGTGTACACACATGTGCCATGATGTACCTGTGGGGGTCACAGGATAACCGTGGGCATTGGTCCTCACCTTCCACCTGCTTTGAGACAGGTTCTCCTGTTCCACACACACACGGATCCCTGGAGTTTCCAGAGCTCCTTCCACCTCAGCCTCCCATCATGCCGTAGGAGCGCTGGGATTACAGATGTACACTGATGTCCAAGATTTCTGTGGGTTCTTAGGATTTGAACTCAGGTCTTTATGGTTATGTAGCAGGCACTTTGCCCACTGATCCATCTCCCCAGTCCCAGAGATGATAAATTATCAAATTCATTGTGTTGAGATGTATTATTTTCCACTTTTTTTCCAATAGTATAATGTGTATAATGTAACTTTTCCCTTCTTCCACAAGTAACGTTAAATCTTTTGTACATGTAATCACTTCCTCAATGATTTGATTATGAATTCCTCAAGAGCAATTACAGCATCTATATTTCAATCAATGGCAAATGTGGACTATGCGGTTGCTGGTAGAGGCTGGGAATGCGGCCCAGTGGTACAGTACTTGCCTTACATGTCCAAGGCCTGGTGTGCCCATTTATATAGAAAGTAGAATTCATGGCAGGGCATGGTGGTACATGCCTATGATCCTCACACTTGGGAAGTGAGACAAGGAGATCATGAGGTCAAGGCCAGCTTGAGCTACATAACAAGATCCTGTACGGCAAGCAAAAATAGAATGTGTGCTTTTTTAAAGTGAGAGAACCACTAAAACAAGTGTAGAAAGCCATATGTGTATACACCAGATGCCTAAACGCCATGCCTTTAGCAAACACCATTGTTTTACATATCTGGTTATGTTTTTTGGTCCTTCAAAATGGGCTCCTCATTGTTTGCCTTTCAAAAATATTTCAGACTTCCTCAATTATTTACAAGAATGTATGAGAGGCAATAGTCGCCCATTCAATGTTGTAGTATGACCCCCACAAGGATGGTAAGAGCTCACTGGAACACACACTGAGTACCAACTGACAAGCCTACATTGCCAAGACCATTTCATTCCCTGCTGAAGAAGGTGTCAAAGCTAGTGTCTCGACTTTCTAGATGCTTTGATGGCTTCCAGAGGTCATATGGTAGGCACTTTTTTGGCTGGTGGGGCACAGTGACTATATACTAGTACCTCCTATTGCTTTTCCCCAACTTCCAGCCATAAACCTAAAACCAACAGCTGGATGGCCTAGGGCCATAAGCACACACCGAACAAAAGCTTTCTATGTGAGTGGTGGTTTGAATAGCAATGACCCTCATAGGCTCATATATTTGAGTGCTTGGTCATTAGAGAATGGCACTACTTGGCCTTGTTGGACTAGGCATGGCCTTTTTGGAGGAAGTGTGTCACTAGGAGTGGACCTTGGGATTTTAGAAGCCTAAGCCAGGCTCAGTGCCTCTCTCTCTTTCTATTTCAGTTGCTTTGTGGATCTGGATGTAGAACTCTAAAGCTACTTCAGCTACTTCTCCAGCACCATGTCTACCTGCATGCCGCCATGCTTCCTGTCATGATGACAATGGACCTAAACCTCTAAACCTCTTCACAGCAATAAAACAGTGACAATGGCCATGAGGGATGGCAGAATGACGAAGCTTACGAGAGAGTCGGGTCCAGAATGACTTAGACCTGAGTCTCCCCACTGCTGTGGT
Source organism: Mesocricetus auratus (assembly GCF_017639785.1). Lineage (NCBI taxonomy): Eukaryota > Metazoa > Chordata > Mammalia > Rodentia > Cricetidae > Mesocricetus > Mesocricetus auratus. Next base: position 47,148,269 of record NW_024429186.1, read on the forward strand.
TTCCTACCATTGTGGCCAGCGTCTAAGAGTGTCCACAGGGACATAAGCTAATGTTAGTCACATCTTTAGATAGTTAGCCCCAGCAGTAAATCAAGCCTGACCTGTGTGTAATGGCCCAGAGGTAAAGGTGCGTCTTTTTTCTTCTTCTTCTTCTTCTTGGTTTTATGAGGGAGGTTCTCATGTAACCCAGTCTTCCCTTACAGCAATCCTCCTGCCTCAGCCTCCTGAGTGGTAGGATTTCAGGCTGGAGACACCATACTCTGACGCTGGCTTCAGCCTCTGATTGGGGAAAGTGAGCAGCTTGGGTTTGGTCTGCCTGCACAAAGTGAGCTGCCATCCTGGGTGGACAATCAAGCTGCCATGTGAAGAGGACCCGAGGAGAAAAAACTGAGACTGCCTGCCAAAAGCTACTGTCCACTTGCCAAGAATGAATCTGAGCCACCATGACAGCATGTCCTTCAGCCCTTCGAGCCCTCAGATGATCATAGTTCCAGCAGCTGTCAGCAACCTCACCAGACATCCTGACACAGACTTGCCTAGCCAAGTTGCCTTGAATTACTGAACTACAAAGAACACGACAGACAATAAATTGTCATTGTTCCATTTCAGTAAGTTTTGGGGATTAGTTATTATGCAACATTATATAACAAATATATTATATTTCTTATGGAAGTTGAGTTTATGTAAGTGTTAGTTGAGTAATTTTTTATTTGCAGTTTAATATCCTAACTGATAAACTGTCCCTGAAACTAAATAGGAAAAAAGGGCAACTATAAAAATTTCCCAGTCAAACAATTTGTCCTAAAGATCTGTATTTAAACTAAATAGTAGAGTGTATTCCTAAGTGCAAGGTCCGAATTCAGTCCCAGGACCACAAATACAGCACAGAAAATTATACCCAGTGTCATGACTCATTAAGGAACACAACAGGGAAATGACTCTAAACCCAGCCCTAACCCTTCACTGTTGTAACACTGGGAAGACAACTCACAAAAGATCTGGTTTCCTCTCTCATTTGAATGATGAGAGAACTACAGTGGAGAAATTCAACAATGCTCTTTGATGCTTAAGGTCTGATGCTATGCAGTAAGAGTTTTTCAAGAACTTTGTTAACTAAGGAAAGAAAAATATTGCAGTAGTACTTAATCAGCCTACATGTCTGTCCCAGAATTCAAGGCCAGCCTGGGCTACAAGGTGAGACCTTGACTCAAAACTTGGGGAAAAAATAGCCCAATACACAATACTAGAAAAAATACAAGATTGGAACTCCTTTACCATTATTCGGAACATACATCGATTAAATGGTCTTAGAAAGCAATTTGGTATTGTGTCAACATTCTTTTTTTTCTTTGTAATAAAAAAATAATAGCATTGTAAACCTAAAAGTCAAACACACAGTATTATTCAAAATTATGTTTATAGAGTTTGTGATGTAGTGAAACATATCTTCACGATAAGAAAAAAGTTCTAAACCATAGAAATATTTTCCATTTCACATTTTCACAATTCTTCATAAGAATCATGACTCAGCTTTGATGATTGCCAAGTTTTAATATAAGACTAGTCCAAGCATATTCCAAGATGAAAATTCAAGACATGAAAAATTTTGAGAGAAGAAAAAAGTCAGGAGGGTGACTTTAGGCTAAATGAAGCCCAGGATCCATCGGTTCTCATGGGTTACTCAAAGGAAGATATCTGCAATAAGACAGGCTTGTGCAAGAAGAGGCGGCTAGAGAGGCTACTCCATGGAAAACTGGATTAGGGAATAACCAAACAGATGGCAAAGACCCAAGTGGGATGGCATCCTACTAGCCAAAGCCAATGGGAAGTATACACACAAAACAAGCAGCAGAATGTAAGAAAGTTGCTCATCACCCAGGGAACAGGTGGAATGAACAGAGTAGCCTAAAACCAGTTGTTAAGTGTTACATAGTAGGCAGTTTTTAGTTAAATTCAAGTACACAGAAGTCAAGGATTTTCTTTTACTATTACAGGAATGGAATAAGAACACAGGGTTGTACACAATTGGAAATGAACATTTGGAGCCTGTTTGTCGTGAGGCTTTTGCCCTGCTGCTTTTGAGGGCGAGCAAGCTTTTGCTAAGAAGCAGGATCGCTCCTTATAGCAGGGTCCCCAGGTTCCTGCTTCTGATTAGAACTAGTGCCATTTCTATGGCGAGCATAAGAAGGGACTTAACAGCACATTCAACGTTGACTGTCTCAGAGCAGAAGATGGACAGACCAATGGTAAGCATGCACAATGACATCCCCAAGAAGTGCCTGGATTCCCAAACTGCCAATGTATCAAAAGCCTAGGAATGAAAGTCTCCAGAGATCTCCAATTAAGGCACTTCCCATCTGGCTTCTCATCTGATTAAAATCAATGTGTACTTCACTACAAAAACGTTATGGTTAAGTACCTTTAAGACACAAAAAGGCCAGGCTGGAAAGATGGCTCAGAAGTTAAGAGCACTAGATGCTCTTCCTAAAACCCAATGTTTAATTCCCAATACCCATGTGACAGTTTATAACCTGCTGTAATTGCAAATCCAAAGGACCCAACACCTTCTTCTGGCCTCCACATGTGATACACAGATGTACATGTATGTAAATCACCCATACACATTAAAAAATTAGTAGGAATTGGGAATATAGCTAACTCAGTGGTAGAATGCTTGCCTAACATGGATGAGGTCCTAAATCCAATCCCAAACACTGCCAAAATAAATAAAATTTAAAAATCAAAAAAAAAAAATAACTTGTGCCCATGAGGTTGATCATTGGGTAAGAAGATGAGGCCTTCGTCTCGTCCCTGGAACCCACTGTGGAAGGAGAAAGCCAACTGCCCAGAATGTCCTCTGACCTCCACATGTGTGCTATGGCGTTTGCTTGAGCGAGCTCTCTCTCTCTCTCTCTCTCTCTCTCTCTCTCTCTCTCTCTCTCTCTCTCTCTCTCTCTCTCTCTGTCTCACACACACACATTAATTACTAATTAATTATTTTAAAATTAGCATTGTTTCCTTAGGCCTTCTAATAGATTTACTATTAAGGACACTTAGAAAGACCCAACATTAGAATAGTGAGATTTTTCTGCCACTTTCTCTGGAGAAGCGTACATAAAGCACTCTGCGGTCCTAACGGGGGTGACTGAACGACTCCAGCACAAATGCAAAGCAGCAGACCTTTTTCATTGCAAAGCATTCGGTAAGTCATCTGTTGCCAACAGCAAACCACTATCCACTAGTGGAGACTTTAAATCTTTAAGGTATTTCAGACGCTGGCAAGATGGCCAAACAGGAAAAGCCACCTGCTGTGCAAGTCTAGGGACCTGAATTCCATCCTCGGAACAAATGCAGAGGTGAAGGACATTAATCCACGGAGTTAATGCCACACTCCCACACGTCAGCACACGGTGCTTGCACACACACACACACACACACACACACACACACACACACACACCCCATATACTCATACACTCAAATAATTTTTTAATTGTAAAGTATTCTTATATTTTTGGTTGTGAGCCTAGACTTTATAAAGGCTGAACCATCTCTCCAGCCCAATTTTAAACTGTTTTAATCTGTTTGTTTTTGAGACACTGTCTCACATTCTATCGAGGCTAGCTCAGAACTCAAGGTAATCTACATTAACCTCCAGAGTGCTGGGACTATAGACATAATCCTCAAAGCCATCGTACCAACTTTAGAGATTTTGCTCATTTATATTTGTTTCTCAAGATAGGGTCCTGTTCAAGCCGGGAATTGGTGGCGCATGCTTTTAATCCCAACGCTCGGGAGGCAGAGGCAGATGAATCTCTGTGAGTTCGAGGCCAGCCCGGTCTACAGAGCAAGTTCCAGGACAGTCTCCAAACAATACAGAGAAACCCTGTCTCGAAAAACCAAAAAAAAAAAAAAAAAAAAAAAAAAGATAGGGCCTTGTTCTGGGCAGTAGTGGCTCACACCTTTAATCTAAGTTTAAGGTAAGATTGGTGTATAGAGTGCGTTCCAAAATAGCCAAGGCTACACAAAGAAACCGTGTCTTGGAAAAAAAAAATGAAAAGATAGGGTCTTGGTATAGCCCTGCCTAGCCTGGAATTCAGCTTGTAAACCAGGATGGCCTTGAACACACAGCTGATCCTACTGACTCTGCCTCTAAAGTGCTGAGATTGTAGGTATGCATCACACACTTGGCTCAACCTTAACTATTGTAAATATGATAGTATTTATAAATGTGTGGGTTTGAAAACTTGTTTAACTTCTTTTTCCTGATTTCCTATCTCTTGTGATGTAGTTTTGGAAGAGTGAACCTGGGGCATTTAGGCAAGTCCTTTATCACTGAACTGTTTCTCCAGCACAATTTTTACTTTTTTTCTTTTCTTCCAGATACAGTTTCATTTAATTGTCAAAGCTGCCCCTGAGCTCACTCCATGACCCAGGCGGTCTTGAACTTGTGGTCTTCCTGTCTCAGCCTTCTGCATAATTGGGATTACAGGCCTGCACTGCCAAGTCCAGCTTACTCTTATGTTTTTTTTCAGGATAGGTGATTTCAGTAAGTTTTATTTTCTTATCATTACTGTGTTAACTTCAGCTGTAGAGTATAGTTAGCTATGTTTATGATCAACTATTCAGTCTTACAAAGTCAACATCAAGAACCTGATGCTGTATTTTGTTGTCTCGGTGATAAGTAAAATAATTACACACACACACACACACACACACACACACACACACACACACACACCAAACAAAGGGATTTAGGGGACAAGAAGAGGGGTCAAGGCAAGTCAAAGTCTCTATTGTATCAGCCTGGACGTTGGTGCCACTAATATGATGAGGACTACGAAACAAAATGGGGCATGTTGGTACATACAGAAGGCTGAGCCAGGAAGATTGTTCCGAGTTCTAGATCTACATAGGAAAACCCTGTCTCAAAAATAAATAAATAAACAAACTGAGAAGGACAAGGCAAGGAAAAGGATGAAAATGGTCTCCTGGATACTGAATTAGATGCATCCACTGAGTCAGGCCTGAAATCCCAGCTCTTGGGAAGCTAAGGCACAGGAATCAAGAATGCAAGGCTATTCTGGGCTACACACCAGACTCCCTTCTCAAGGGAAAAAAAAAAGGTGGGGGGGCTATGGAGAAAAACCAAAAGGTGGATGCCTGTTGAGTACCAGAATATGAAGTACAGAATTTAGGAATGAATATGGTGATTAATGCCATCACCAGAGGCAGCTTCAGTGCTGTAAGGAAATACTATTGCCCAGTGAGCATAAAATAAAAGGTATATAATTTTATCTAGAAATTCACATTTTTCTCCAAAATCCAATCCTCAAAACACGATGTCGTCTAGCACCGTCTACATACCAGGATGTTCCACTGAACACCATACTGCCATCTCAACTATGAATGGCTCCAGTCGTATTGTAGGTCAAGCTGGTTGATGCTGGCATAAGCTATGCTCATTCATCAGTATTTCACAGCTGCCTGGTTACAGCTGTTCGTGGTTTCCCTCTCCTCCCTGTGCATCTCCTCATAACCCAGATTGCTAAACAGAGTAGTTCTCACACCCTTCTTCTTATCTCATTTCCCTTTTCCAAACCCTTCTGGACGGCCCTGCTGTCACGACCAATCTGAACCCCACCCTTGCTTTCCAATACTTAACGTTGTCCTCCACCTAAAAGGGCTGGGTTCCTCCACAGCAGCTCTTCCCCTATAGCTATCATTCTACGGAGGAGAGCCAACAGGTAAGCACTTAACTTTTATTAAAGGGAGTTTCTAGGTGGGTATGGTGGCACACACCTGTAATCCCAGCATTTGCGAGGCTAATCCAGGAAAATTGCCAAGAATTCAAGACCAGCCTAGCTACGTAGTACCAGGCAAGCCAAACACTTAACAAAACAAAACACCACCAAAAATTTTTTTCTAATTAAAAATTCATACAAATGGTGTCAATTCTTCAACAGCAATATGCTTAGATTATTATAAGCATTTTATTCTCCTTTGTTAAAACTAGAGAGAGGGAAGTGCTAAATTGTACATTTTTAGTCCACTTGCGGTGTGCTTTCCCTCTGAAAACAGATGAGCAACTTAGGAGAAGGGAGCACAGGAGAGCCTTCTGTCCTGATCTGGGCAGCTAGCCCTCCCCTGCCAGTTAAGCACCCTCTAAGGCCCAGTGACCACCCACACACACACCTCCTGAGAGCTATGTGCTTCTAAATCCCATCCCAGCCAGTGGGTGGACTTAATTACCAGATCATATGGTAACTCTGTGATACCAGTCCAAGGAACTGCCAAACTTTTTCCTAAGCTGGCTGCAGCATTTTACGATCCAGATTAACTACTTCTTATGTGTGGAAGGATAATGCAAATTATTTAGCCTGAGTTTCCCATCATTCATCAAATAAGAGGGTTCCAAAACCAAAGATGCATATTTATTGAGCACTTACACGCACCAGTATTGTTCTAGACACTTTGCATGATTTTGCTGATTTCATTCCCTGTGGAAAGTTCTCAGATAATAGAAGACTGTTAAAATTCAATTTTCAGAGTTTTTTAAAGTTAATATAGCAATATCCCATGCAACTGTCACCCACAGTCTCTTGGGATTAGGTGCTGCCATGTTCCAGGACTGAACCCAGGGCGCAACTGTCACCCAAAGTCTCTTGGTTTTAGGTGCTGCTACATTCCAGGACTGAACCCAGGCTCTAGAGCTGCTGTTAGTTTCAAGTACTTCAAGCAATCCTTGCAACAATAAAGAGCAAACATACTGGACTTGATGACGTTCACCTTTAATCCCAGCCCTTGGGAGGCAAAGGCAGGTGGATTCCTGTAAATTCAAAGCCAACCTGGTATACATGATGAGTTCCAGGCCAGTCAGGGCTACCTAGTGAGAAGAGTAGATAGACCCTGTCTCAAAACAAAGAAACAAAAAACTTAAGAAGGCACAGCACCCATAGGAGTGATTAATAATAAACCCACAGTAAACGCTCACCCTCCTTAAGGTCACACCCCTTCCTGCCTCTGACTTTCTCTCCTCACTCCCAATGCCATCACCATTAAAATGACCCATTCCTTGTAGATGTTCATGGTACCCTACTTGGATCCCTGATATTCTGCAAGCTCCTAAAGGATTAGGGTAGTGGCTGTCCTTGTTGAATGGCCATAATTCCCGATTGGAGCTTTAATGAATCTGTGAAGTGAGACTTTAATGAAAGACTATTTGGATATTTATCTGCTGTGTCAGTTTGTGTTAAGGATACCAAAATCTTTGGAGATGATTTCAAGAAATAGACAGTTACATTCTAAAGACAGACCAGGAAACCAAAAGCCCCCGTTCTCTCTGAATGGACATGTGGTTTCTAATTTTGCTCTTTAAAAATAAATGTTGTGGCTGAGAGATGAATCAGTGGTTAAGCTCACCGGCTGCTGTGGAAGAGGGGGTTGCTTCAGCTCCCAGCACTCGCATGGTGGGTGGCTAGCTCCTGAAACTCCAGTTCCAGAGGGACAGATGCCCTCTCTGGCCTTCATAGGCACCAGGCATGTGTGGTTCACATTCTTACAAGCAAGCAAAGCACTCAGAAACAGAAAAAGGAAACTAAATGAATCTGATTCTTGCTTTGTTTCATGTCTTCAAGATAGTCTTACCATGTAGACCAGGCTGGCCCCAAACTCAGAAAAATGTGTCTGCCTTAAGAGTGCTGGGAGTAAAGGCATATGGCACCACACCTGGATAAATCTGTTGTTATTATTATTAATAATAAATAAATCTTAAGTTGGGATTTTTTTTCTTTTTGGTTTTTATGAGACACGGTTCTCTGTATTGTTCTGGAGGATGTACGAAGGCGTGCGCCACCGCCGCCCAGCCTTTAAACTGGGCTTTAATCCCAGTGCTCAGGATGTAGAGGCAGATGGAAATCTGTGATCTGTGAGTTCTAGACCAGCAAAGGCTACAGAGCGAGACCCTGTTTCAAAAAAAAAGTATAAATAAAATAAATATTTTAAGAGTTCTGGATTTACCTGGGAGGGTGTTTGCCTAGAATACATGTCTAGCACTGCATAAATTGGGTGTGTACAGCAAAGATTCCTGCTCCCAGCACTCAAAGATAGAGGCCAAGAACCAGACAATCAGTGTCAGCCTCGGATATTGGTGAATTTAAGGTCAGCTTGGGATAGAGGAGGCCTTGTCTTTGCATATATAACTACTTTTAAAATAAGTAAATATAGGCAGGCAACAATGGTAGTGCCCACCTTTAATCCCAGCATTTGGGAGGCAGAGCTAGGAGGATCCCTTTGAGTTTAAGGCCAGCCTGAACTATAAAGTGAGTTCCAGGACAGCCAGGGCTACACAGAGAAACTCTGTCTCAAAAAATAAATTAATTAATTAATTAAAATATTTTAAAATCTGAGTGTGGTGGTACAAACCTGTAATCCCAGCGTGGGGAGGAAGCAGCTCCTTTAGCTCAAGACTAACGTGGACTATAGGAGATCCTGTCTCAAAAGTAACAGCAACAGCAATAACAAAACATAAAGTTCCAGGCCAGCTTATACATAGCAAAAAACATAAAAGGATAAATAAATAGATTTAGTGATCTAGACTATACACTATATTATGATTGTCAATTATTAAATGCAACAATGGCAATTCTTTCTTCTAAAAAGTTTCTCAAATACATTAAAATTCACCCCAAGAGCTGTGGGAATTTGAAAAAAGATCCTGCTGGCGGTGATGGCACTTACTGACAGCTCCCACTACTAAGGAAGGTGACGCAAGATCACTTGATGTTATCCATTCAAGGCCATCCTAAGAATGAGCACCTGTGCCTGGAAAGGCCCTAGACCTAGCTGGGGAAGCTACGGCTAGTATTTGCTAAATGGACTGAATGCGCCCGTCGAATTACTATCTAAATAGCTGTGTTTATACCCAGAGATTAGTGCTACCATCAGCTTTGGTCAGAGAGGCTCCTCTCTGCGGGCGGCGGCAGTCAGCTTACAAGACTCATGCTTAAGTGAAAACTCAGTCACCAGTGGAAAATCCCTCCTCTAAGGCTCGGGGGACACGGGACATAGAAGATGGAATGGCAACAATGGGAGAGACAGAGAAAGACATGACGCAAAACAAAACGGTGTCCTCAGAATACGACATCTCCAACGCGTTCTTGACCGTGCGAGACTACCAGCATGCTGTCATGGAGGTGGGACACTTAAGCCCCGACCCAGGACCTACAACTAGATAAAGGTAGCTGCGGGGCACGGCTCACAATGTACCACCTTTACCTGCATGTCTATAGGACTTAATGTTCCCCCAAGGCATGGGTGATGTTTTCTTCAGTGGTGGAGCCTCTGCTAAGGAGCCTGTGATTCTGTAAATAATCCCTCACCGAAGAGCCAGGAAACAACCCTCCGGAAACTCATTGGGTCATCAAAACAAAGACTTGGAAGGGGAAGAGGACAGGGATCAGCTGAAGCAAAAGGGAACAAGAGAGGGGGTCGTGGAGGTGAACATCATAAAAGAACATTATATGTACGTGAGACATGCCATTCATAATACCATGCAATAATGAAATTTATGAAACGCCACGTAATACTGAAATTCATTATTATGTGTAATCGGCATATACCAATAAAAGATAAAGTTTAAAAAGTAGGTCTTTCACTTTCTACACTAAGCAATGTGACTCTAAACGATCATTAAAATGCAGGAAAATAACGTTTTCTTGGCATCTCAGTGTTGTACAGAATAGCTATGAGATGACTGGGGTGGGGGGTGCTCACATTCACACACACAATTAAAAAACATTAGCGGAGCTGGAGAGATGTTTCAGTGGTTAACGCCTTGCAGAGGACCAAGGACACACAATCAGTTTCCCAGTGGTGGCTCACAGGCATCTGTAATGCCAGTTTCCAGGGATGGGAAGCCCCCTTCTGACTTTGTAGGCACGCTCATGGTGCACAGACATCTGCACTCATATGCATTAAAACTTTTTTGTTTTGGCTGGGTGTTGGTGCCGCACGCCTTTAGTCCCAGCACTCGGGAGGCAGAGGCAGGCGGATCTCTGTGAGTTTGAGGCTAGCCTGGTCTACAGAGCCAGTTCCAGGACAACCTCCAAAACAATACAGAGAAACCCTGTCTCGGAAAATTAAAAAAAAACTTTTTTGTTTTGTAGTTAGACTAACTGCACTCTCCCCGACCCTCTGCCCTTTGGAAGATTTGCATTCTTGATTAAATAGCCCATAGAGTTTATCGAGCTATTTGTAACTTGGTGTATAATCATTCTTGGAAAATTGTAAGATTCAAAAAAAGAAACATTCATAGCTCTCTATTACTTCTGAGATAATAGAGAAAAATAAGTTTGCATATAAAGCTGGCTGTTGAGTCAGAGAACTTGTTTTGGTGCTGTTTCTTGACCCAACTGCTCTTTTTCCACGTGAAAATACTGTTGGCAGGAGAGTTACCACAGAAACTGCACACTGTTGAGTGACTCAAATGACCAAACAAAAGCATTTAAACCTCTTCCGGGTTCTTCAGGCTTCCCCTTGACTCTCCTTTCTCCTAGTCAAAGAACCGGTGGTTCTACATTTTGTGTGGTTTGAAGAAATAGCACTACCACATTTCCTTTTATTCTTTGAGGGTGTGGGGTATGGCGAACACCCAAAGCAGGGAGACTGCCTTGAGTTCAGGGCTACCCTGGGCTACATAGCTGTTACTCTACCAGGTAGGGCTACATAGCCAACTCCGTCAAAATGAAAAGGAAAGCATCGCAGTCAGTCACAACAGGCAGGGGCTGCCTCACAAAACTGCACCAGTGTTTACCTTGATGCCCACCTACGTCCCCACCTTTACTCCCAGACCTGGCTGTCTGTTGACTCTCTGGTTTTAAAAACGCCAGGCATGTACTCAGCGGTAAAGAGCTTGCCTAGTGAGTAGGAGGTCCTGGGTTCATTTCCTAGGGACACACACACACACCAAGCTTCAAAAGTGAGCCATAATCAGGGTGTTCACTCCAGTTGTGATCTTAGAGTGCCTAAGAAATAATTTATGGCTGGGGAGGGGGATGGGAATACCAGCAGTGTACAAACAGAAATCCGGTGTATCAGTAGCTACCAGTGTTCCCACCCCGTTTAACCTGTTAAATGAGTCATCAGTTACCAACCTCAAAAAAAAAGTTTGAAAAGCAGCTTAAGAATCGCTATGGGTTACCTACAGATAAATACATACACAGAGGCACTGATTAGTCACTCCTACATTTTTTTTTCAACAGGAAGCACATACTTACTACTTTTAATATCTCTGTTTTTACTAAAATTTCTGAAGAGAATAAGTGAATCCCGGTATTAGAAGATCTCTAAAACAAAAATGAATTGTGAATCCATTGACAGCAAGCAGGCTTTCTCGGCTAATCCACCGCTCAGCTCTCAAGTCAGAGTGCCTGGAAGAAAGCTCTGGTTCACAGCCACTTACTCACTTCTTAGATGACTCAACCTGTGGCTGACTTGCCACCCCCTCCTTCGGATCGCAGCTCGGAAGAGGGGAGTAGACCTGATACTTTAGGGTTAGTTTCCATGTGTTACCATCTGGTTACCTCGTAAATAAACTAAGCCTTTTCTACGCCATTTGAAATTGAAGTCCTATTATATAATTCAACTGAGAGTGGGTCAAATTCACACTTGTTCCACAGATTTTCTAAGAGATGTTTTAATTTTTCAGGGATAATCTTTTTGGCTCTTAAAAACAGTCAATTTGTTTTTCTTTACACAAAGATGATTCCACTAAAAAGTGTGGTTTTCTGCCGGGCGTTGGTGGCGCACGCCTTTAATCCCAGCACTCGGGAGGCAGAGGCAGGTGGATCTCTGTGAGTTCGAGGCCAGCCTGGTCTACAAAGCGCGTTCTAGGACAGCCTCCAAGACAATATAGAGAAACCCTGTCTCGAAAAAACCAAAAGAAAAAAAAAGTGTGGTTTTCTTCTACCCTACACAAACCTTTGAAAGTTAAATCTGAACTTTAGCTTTTCCCATTCATTCTTTAAATATTATGTACTGCAAATGTTGAGTTCCTTATGAATAGGTTCAGGAGTACACTTAATGCAAAACCTGACGAGAGAAGAAAAGTGAACAGAACGGGGCGTGACTCTACATGCCCGTGACTTCTGACCAAATGCACAGCTGAGAAAGTTTATCTGGCTGCTCTCCAAGCAAAGACAAGACAAAGGCAAAGAGGCTTCTGAATCCAGGTGTTCCAATGCTGCTGTTGAAAATGAGCAATTTTGGGCTCAGAGAGATGGCTCAGTGTATAAAATCGATGCTGGTCCAAGGAAGCTAACAAAAGGCCTTCAAGCCCCGGAACCCAGGTAAAAGGCTGGATGCAGAGGCAAGCATCCGTAATGGGAGCCCTCTAACAGGAAGATGGGAGGCAGAGATAAGAGAATCTTCTGGGAGTTGAGGGGCCAGCTATCCTGACACATGCAATACAGCAGCAGAAACAGGAAGGACACTGCCCCAACAAGAGACTCATAAGTGGTCAAAATGCGTGACTGTTGGGTGCCTGTCCCTAAATGGGACATTTGTATCACACACACCCTTCAAGGCTCAGAGAACATTGTAGAAGAGGAGCAAAGAGAAAGCAAGAGCCGGAGAAACGGGTAGGAATGCTGGGAAATGCTATCTCCTGGACATGACGTGGCCCATTACAATCAGGAGCTCACAGAGGCTATGGTGACTTGCACAAGATCCACACGAGATCGAGATAGTTGACATTCCAGCATGGACAGGAGAGGGGCTCACGAGACTCCAACCTACCCTGAGGAACTATCAACAATTGATGGCTGCTGGGGTGAGGTCATTTTTCTTTGGTGATGTGGCCTCCAGTAGATTGCCCCATGCTCCACTTCATGGCTCTACATCCATGAATATGCAGGCATCACTAAGGACTCGGTGGTTATTTAAAAGAAGAAAAGGACGTGAAACAAAGTGGAGGAAGTCTGAGTGGAATGGGAGGGGAGGTCTGGGTTTGATATGATCAAGATACATTGTACACATATATGAAGCTAAATAATAAGTAGAAAATATTCTTTGAGGAAAAAAAAGAGCGACTTGTCATGCAAACAAACAAGTCCCTTGATCAATGCTATCGAGTAAGTAACATTTACTCTCACAACAGAGAACCCTGTTTGTTCTCTTGTCCCTCATGATTCTCTGCCCTCAAACCTTTTCTTCCCAGGCAGACTCACCGACATGTGTTTCACTCACATGTAAGCAGCAATGACTGGTAGTTACTTAACACTGACAACTCCTGCCTCCCTCATACACTTCAATTAAGTTCCTGCCTCTCCACGGTGTCTTCAGGAGCTCACACCTAATGACATAGACTGACAGATCTGATGCATTGCAGCCGTGGTTTCTTACTAGATTTGATGTTTAAAGTCTTATATAGACCTGTGAGACGTCTCCCATTCTCAAGGCTTAGGAGTCAACAAGACTTAAGGCTGAGTAGATTCTGTCACTTAAGCTGTGTTATCAGAGACAAATGGCTTAAATTTTTGTGCATTAAGTCTCTTATCTAAAAAGGGAGATAACACCTCCTCCTTTGGTCTGTCCAGAAGGTTATAGTTAAAGCCCACAGCATACTGACAAACACCTAGCAATTATTCAACAGCTATTATTTAACTCTATGTTCCATTTTCTGATCTTGTAGATGGGGGTGAAATATTCTACAATTCAGGACTGAGGTCAACAGATGATTAAACTTCAGTTTGCAAATCTTAAGGGAAGTTTCACTAAGGGGCTGGAGAGATGAAACAGTGTTTCAGAGCACTTGTTGCTCTTGCAAAGGACCTGGGTTCAATTCTCAGCATCCATATGGTGGCTCACAACCACCTGTAATTGTAGTTCTAAGTCCTCAGAAACTCTCTTGACTCCTTTGTAAACCAGACATACATGTGTTACACATACATACATGCATGCAAGACATTTACAACCATGCAGTACACATATATACATGCAGGCAAAACATTCATACACATAAAATAACTCCAAGATACTTTCCTAAAAAAAAAAAAAAAGAGAAGCTTCATATAAAATGTAAAAGAAAGAGGGCCGAGTGTGGTGGCACACAACTTTAACCCCAGGAGATAATCTGTAAATTGCAGGCCAACCTGGTTTACACATGTAATCCAGGCAAGCCTGGGCTACAGAGTGAGACCCTATCTCAACACACACACACACACACACACACACACACACACACACACAGATGAGTATGTTACTTTTTTAATGTAATAACAAATTTGGGTTGAGACGGCCCGGCAGGTACAAGCACTTCTTTGCAAGCCTAATGATATTGAGTTCAATGCCCAGAACCCACAGTAGAAGGAAGAGTCAACTCCTACAAGTTGCTCTGATCTCTCTGTATGTGTACACACACACACACACACACACACACACACACATACACACACTCCATATACACATAAGTAGAACAAATTTGTTGTTGTTGTTGTTGTTGTTTGTTTTTAGAGACAGGATTGATTTGTGTAGCCTTAGCTGTCCTGGAACTCACTATGTAGACCAAGCTGGCCCTGAACTCACAGACATGTACCACAGCTGCCCAGTTAGTAGAACAAAAATTTTTAATTTTGTAATTTTATATTAGTTAAGAGATTAAGTTAAACCAGGTGGTGGTGGCACATGCCTCTAATCCCAGCACTCGGGAGGCAGAAGCAGGAGAATCTGTGAGCTCCAGGCCAGCCTGGTCTACCGAGTGAGTGAATTCCAGGACAGCCAGGGATACACAGAGAAACCCTATCTGGAGAGGGAGATTAAGTTAATCAGCATGATTAACTTTACTTAGCACTCCATGACTACTACTTGAATGATAAATATACAGAAAATTAGAGTCTAGTATTAACTAGGAGTCACTGCTATGATTTGTGTTAGCCTCAGACTACCAGCCTGCAACTTATTTTGTACATTTTTGAGAGGAGATATTACCGTTTGCATATACAGTTGTTATGGACTAGAATCACTCCAGGAGACCTAAACAATACAAAAAAAAAAAAAAAAAAAGGACAAGGAATAAAGGCAACATTTTTCAAATGGTTTCTTCTGATTTTCCTTTATCTCAGGGACACTGGTTGTGATGAAGTCACACTCATGTCCTACTCCACCCCAACGGCTAATTCCGACAACACTTATAGGAAAAACCGGCTGAGAATTAAAGGCGCCCGGTGTGTTAAAGTCTCTATGGCCCACACTCGTGTTCTCTAGCTACCACGCCCCGTCATCTTCAGCCTTTTGGAACATTTGTTAGTTGCTTAGCCCCTGCCTTCTCCTCACTGCAAACTAGTTTCCAACTATGGCCTTTAAAACACTTGTCTGTGGAAAGTGCCAGTGACTCCAGCGTCCCTTCTACATGGTTCCTTTCGGGGCTGGTGAGATCGCTCAGGAGGCCAGCACGCCTTCTGGCCAAGTGATGGACTGACAGTTTGATTCCCGGAAGCCGCATGGTGGAAGGAAAGAACTGGCTCCCAAAATCCGCTCTTTGACCTTGCAGGTGCTCTGGACACATATACACAAAATAAAACGTAATACAAAAGTTTAAAGGAGCCACATATAACACAGAAATGAATGCCTGCAGGTACATTTTGATACATTATTTACAAAAACAAGCAGTGGACACATTTTGGCTCACAGGCCATAATCTGTGGTCCTGAGAATTCATCACACCTTATAAAGGTTTAAGAATGGAATTAGAAGCTGGGAGGTGGTGGCACACGCCTTTGATCGCAGCACTCTAGCTCTGTGAGTTTGAGGCCAGTCTGGTATACAAAATGAGTTCTAGGACAGCCAGCACTACAATCACCTTTAAAAAAAAAAAAGTGACTCTTTTGTATGTATGTGTATGTGAGTGCAGGTGCCCATGGTGCCCAGAAGTGTGGGATCTCCTGGAGCTGGAATTATAGACAGTTGCAAGCCACACAACACGGCTGCTGGGAACCAAGCCCAGGTCCTCAGGAAGTATTTGCTCCTTAGCCACTGAGCTAAGGTCCAAGAAATAATCATCTTACAGGAGCTGTGCTGTGTCACCACTAGCTACTTGAAACATCTGTGTCAAAGGAATGCGGCTAGTTCATATTGAGACATGCTTTAAATGCAAAATAACACCTTTAGATCATGAAGATTTTGTATAAAATTGTTGTCAGTGAGATAATTTTTTTGTTATTTATTCGTTTACTTCGTATTGGGGATGGAACCTAGGCCTCAGGAATGCTAGATAAGAATTCTTCCTCTGGGCTGGGCGTTGGTGGCGCACGCCTTTAATCCCAGCACTCGGGAGGCAGAGGCAGGCGGATCTCTGAGTTCGAGGCCAGCCTGGTCTACAGAGTGAGTTCCAGGACAGCCTCCAAAGCCACAGAGAAACCCTGTCTCGAAAAACCAAAAAAAAAAAAAAAAAAAGAATTCTTCCTCTGAGCTGTCTTGATCCATTGTTTTTAGTACAAAATTTTTAGGACCCAAATCAGACTCCCTTTCCACAATGAGGGTGCTAGTGACCTAACCCACAAGGCTTGGTGGCAAGTGCTTTTACCCAGTGAGCTATCCCGCCAGCAGAGTATACTTTGTTTTCTTCCCAGCAGGCTTTGTACAGCCCTAGCTGTCCTGGAACTAGCTCTGTAGACCAGGCTATCCCTTAACCCAGACATCTGCCAACTTCTACCACCTGAGTGCTGGGATTAAGGGTCTGACACATCACGATGGCTCAACAATACTTTTGTTTCATGAAAGAATCTTTAGCCCAGGGTGGACTGGGATTTGCAGCAATCCTGGCTTAAAGACTCCCACTAAGGCTGAGGACCTGAGTCTTATCCTTGGTAGAAGGAGAGAACCAACTCACACAAAGTTGTCCCCTGATATACAGGCCTGAACACATACATATAATAAAATAAATGTGATTTAAAATACTAAGTGTGCCAGGTGTTGGTGGTGCACGCCTTTAATCCCAGCACTCAGGGAGGCAGAGGCAGGTGGATTTCTGTGAGTTTGAGGCCAGCCTGGTCTACAGAGTGAGTGCCAGGACAGCTTCCAAAACTACACAGAGAAACCTTGTCTCGAAAAACCAAAAATAAATAAAATAAAATAAAAAATAAAATACTAAGTGCAGCCAGGCGGTGGTGGTGCACACCTCTAATCCCAGCACTCAGGAGGCTGAGGCAGATGGATCTCTGTGAGTTCAAGGCCAGCCTGGTCCACAGAGCTAGTTACAGGACAGTCGGGGCTACACAGAGAAATGTGTCTCGAAAAAACATAAAACAAAATAAAATAAAATGCTAAGTGCTCATTTGTAAATGACCTTCTTGGAACTTACTTCCAGCTGGTGTGGTAGTTTATACTTTAACCCCAGCACTCTGGTGTCTGAGGTAGGATTATCAAGGTCAAGGCCAGCCTGGGCAACACTATGTGAGACCCTGTCTAAAAAACAAAACTAAAACCACCTTACTTCCATAATTCCTCTTAACTATACTTGTTTAGTTCCAACATCCTGTCATATTAGTATAGAACAACTTTCCAGGCAAGAGAAATTCACATGTGAAGTCAATTATTTTTCCTAGCTTATATGGAAAAGGGTAATACTGGAGGAAACAAAATATATTAGTTGCCATGTCAATAAAATTCCTCCTCTTGCAAAGTTTCATAATATAAAAAAATTAGATTTGGAATTTATTACAGTAATTCCATGCAAATACAGGCCACAATTGAATGTTATCTAAACCTATTACAAATTTATCTAGGCTATCTAAAGGGAAATGCACTTTTAACAGAGAAACACATTTAAATCCAAATATTAAGGCATCATAAAAAATAAACATCTTAAATAATTCACAAATTTTTCAAGAAATGAAACTGAAAATCTCTGGTTTCACATATTTTCATGTAGAAAAAAATGTCAATAAAGCAGGATGTATTGGTGTACACTTGTAATCTCAACACTTGTCTGAGATCTGAGGTATACAGTAAGAGCCTGTATCAAAAAACAAACAAACCAACAAACAGAACCACAAAAACTCCAGGTTAGCCTGTAATCCCAGAAGTCACAAACAAGCCTCAGGGTCCATGAAACATATGTGATAAATTACATTTTAATTCAACTCATTTGAGCACTAAGTTTTCTTTGAAGTGTTGGATTTCCCCACATGCTTACAGGTTTGAAATGCTGGCTTTAGATGTGGAATCAGCCTATCAGTTTTCGAGCCATATCTATCCCTATGTCACTGTTTCTTACAATCTTTTTCCTCCAGGTGCATGGATCAAACCCAGGCTTCGTATATGCTAGGCAAGTGTTCTACCGCTGAACCACATCCCTAGCCCATTTTTCTAATAATCTTAAAACTCCTAGCTGGGCGTTGGTGGCGCACGCCATTAATTCCAGCACTCGGGAGGCAGAGGCAGGACAGCCTCCAAAACACTACAGAGAAACCCTGTCTGGAAAAACAAAAACAAAATAACAAAAAACAAAAAACCTCCTTTGAAAATATAGAAACTATTCTTAGTACAACTCTGTAAAAACAGGCCACAACTAGATTTGCCCTTGATCATGCTACCCAGAAGTCCAGCTTTTACACTGTATCTTTTTGTTACCGTACCAACTACACTATTTTCTTTCTTCCATCCTTTGTCCAGTATAACCTTGGTGAAGCCTTTTGAGCATGTCCTTACCTGTTCCCCTCTATATAGCACACTGTGCAATAGTGTATCACCAATATTATACTTACCGTCTGGACTTTGCTCTCTACCCACCACCCATGAACGTCCATGAAGGCAGACATTTATTGTTTTGCACTGTACGGCAACAGTTCCAGGAATAATAGGCCCTCAATAAAATCAATCTACCCTCAAACTTATACAACAGATGCCACAAAGGAAGTGTGTACTCTATGTGAAATAATCCAACAGATTTAAAAAAAATGCTCAAAGACAAAACTGACAAGTAATTTAAAGTTGTTTAAATAATCATAAGACATTTTAAATAAAGGGAGGGTGTTAAAAGTTAAAGTATTTTTGCTAGGTTTGTCTCAGGACTACAAAAATCAAAACTAATCTGGACTACATATTAAAACTGCATCAAAATGAAAAATTTAAGTACTTCTTACCATCCCAGGAAGAGACCTTGGTTCTTAGTCTAATCTCTTGAAGCATACCATCACTTTAGCTATAATAAACAAATTTCAATTATAATTCCCAAGTGCCTCTACAGACCAGTTCTACTTTCTTTGATCTTATCCACAAGTGTTCCCTGCCAGTTCAACTAGTTTGACAGCTTTAAAGTTTGGCAAAGCAACAAGTAACTTTGCTTGGTTTTTTCGCTCCTCACAAAATATAAACTTCTGAGTACTATCACTTCTTCTGTCCACCATTTGATAAAACAAGCAAAATGCTACTCTATTGATAGCTAGGCTCCAAATATGTTATGCTGTGAGTACTCTATTGAGGCTAGGCTCCAAATATGTTATGCTGTGAGTAATCTGATGTGAAAAACACTAAAAATTGCTAAGAGACAAGACTTATCTGACTACAAGCTGCAGAGGGAGAGAACATGATGAATAACTGAAATGTAGAAGGTGAATATCACTATTCAGACTATACAGTGGCTCAATTTCTGCCTAAAGTATTACAAACCATTAGAAAATATTTTTCTACTGCTACCACTGAAAAGCTGACCATGGGCATTTCAGTAAGTCACAGTAACAGATATACTAGAAGTATCAGTATGAGCCTTATTAGCTAGTTAGCTACAACAGGATCTCATACAGACCAGGCTGACCTCAAACTTCTGATCCTCCTACCTCCATCTCTCAAAAAAAACTTGACAGGCTAGTATAGAGAATGCTTACAAGAATATTTAAATGATTTTAAGCTATTCATCCACAATTTTACCTTTCACATGGCTATAATTATCAAACAAGCAACTTTGAACTTTAAAAGAATTTTTGAATCCAACTCTATTAAAGATTAAGACAACTAAAAAAAGAAAAAACTCTGCAAGCCAGTTCCTTACAAACACAATTTTGTCCTTTCAAAATGCTAAGACTGTACTTTGAAAAACTAAAGATAGTACCCTGCAGTGGAGATGGCTTATAACCCTAACTACTTTAGGAGGATGAAGCAAGGATCACAAGTTCACAGTCCACCTGAGCTACTAAGCAAGTCCCTATCTCAAAATGAAAACTACAGCAAAAAGAGTCAAGGATCCAGCCAGCACGTGGTGGAACACTTGCCTATTGAATTTTCAAGACATGGTTTCGCTATGAAACAGTCCTCAAACTCACAGAGATCCGCCTGCCTCTGCCTCCCCAGTGCTGGGATTAAAGGTGTGTGCCACCAAGCCTAGTCTTTACATGGGGAAGGGGAGACCTAAATACACTCAGTTGTAACAAAACAAGGTTTGGTGAAATTGAAACATTAAACACCTTAAACAGCTACTATTTAGGGGGAAATTTTTTTTATCTTTTATAAGTCAGGTGAGTCTCAAGATCACTTTTTACCATATATCCTGGAGAATAACAACCCCAAGATACCAGTACATCCCACTATCTACTCCAAGTAACATAACGTGAGAAACTGCACTGTGTAATTCCTTTATTTTCTGCATGTTAGTGCTTCAGCAACACTACAACCATAAAGAACAATTCCAAGTACTGCACTTTTTAGCTGGGGGAGGGGAATCACAGTCTACAGACTCATTTACTTATATTAGACAAGATTAACCTCATTCAGAACTTAGCAAGTTTATAAATTCACACAAATACAGAAATTGATGCAATTAAACAAAATCTTTAGGACCTTATTTTTTTTTTAATTCTTCCATTATAACTTTTTCTGCAGGCTGTAATTTCCTGCTTCATAATCACCAATGGTTATGGTTCAATTTAACTACATCAATTATAAACCTTTTATATATATACTCTTAAAGAAATGTAAGTGAAAATTACAGTTTCTTTCCAAAAGGTTTAGGGTTTTTCAAATTTCAAATGTTCCCCCGCCCCACCCTTTTCAGACATTTCAAATAAACTAAAAATAACCCATCTCACCTGCAACATTCAGTAATAGCAATCACTTGTATAAAATTTTAACTATGCCCCCAGTTATTTTAAGACACACAAAAAAATGGCTGTCTACCAATCTGTCTGTCACAAGTTAGAATACTACATTTAAGAATCAACATGAGGGTTTCAAGTTTCCTCCAGTTTAGGCATTTATACCTTTGTGCTTATTTTGTTTCAGGATGTTACTATAGCATTGACATTTGTATAACCATATTTATGTACCTTAAAATGTAATCATTTAAAACACTAAGAATTACATTTATGGTGGAGCTTTGGAATTTTAAAAAGCAACTCTAATGTTCTTAAATATATGAATCAGCCTCATTTCTAGAGATATTTTTTATTAATGTGAAACTGAGAACTTTAGGCTTCAGTTGCATCTTGATTTCAAAATCCCTCTGCACCAGTAGGAGCCTACAACATAGCACCTTTTCTCATCTGCTTTAAGTTAGTTTTACTTACAGCTCATTTTTGTATAGCCTTCTGTTTCTCATACATCTTTGGTAAAAGCTCCGTTATACAATATGGCCAAAACATGAAGGACCAATACTGTCCAACTATACCATGATATCCGTCTTGGTTTTGTTTCAGACACCCTCATAAGCAGAACCATTCCACCTTTTCCTGTATACTGCCCTTGCAGTCTACATTTCTGAGATTCCCTAAGTTTCATTCCTTGAGGATCACTACATTAATCCTTAAGGCTACACAAGAACCAGATGCTGCTTCACAATTCTGAATCAACATTAACATTTGGTTCAAAATATCACCATAGTGGTCTCAATCTAGTAAACTGGTCCTAACGAGCTCATCTTGTTAAGATCTGGGTATCACCAGAGAGCACAACGCTTACCCTTAAAGAAAGATAAATTTACATTCATCGTCATCTGTAGGTTCTTTCTCGTCAGTCTAATCACTCATTTAGCACATTTCCTTTCTTAAAGGATACTGTACGACCGAACCAACAGGATTTCTATTTGCATGAGTTAATCCTACAACCAAGCAAAACTAAATACCTTTTTTAAATAAAACATCTTTTCCAGTGTTTTAATTAATGGAGATGTAGATCACTCTTTTATTAAAAAAAATGTCAGATATCTTCAGTTTGATCAGTTGCTGTAACGTGAAAACAGGAATGTGAAATTTTTTTCCAGCTAGGAAAAGGTGCATATAATTTTTGACTTTTTAAATGTTTTATTAGTGAACAAAGTAAATATTTAGTAATTTTAAAGCTACTCGTCTTAAGAGATTTGAAACAAGGTAACACATGCCGATTTTGCCAGAAAGCCACTTAAAATATCTACAAATATTTCATCTGTGTGGCATACACCAATATTGCTCCATTTTCTGGGAAGTCTATTTTTAAAGATAAGAAGACAGGGAAATAGCAATGTTACCAACTTCGCAGTTTAAAAGATCTGCACCCATGTAGAGGCGAGTTGTTTTATGCAGCGTAAGTTAGCTATGGTAAGGGAACTTGAGTTTTCCTCCTACTCATGCACTTTAATAGCTGACACTTCAAGAGATTTCTTACATTACCTGTTTCACACACTGGTGTGCAACTGGAACATTACACTGGTATTACTCATTATTTTGCCACTGTGGGCTAAGTTCACCGTACTGGTCTTGGATATAAAAGGTCACATTTGAAATTGCTAAAGTTAGCGCTAACAAGAAGGGGGGAAGGCCTTAAATATAAAAGACAAACGGCAGTTTGATTAAGCAATAATTTTCAGTTTACTAGATGAAACAGACTTGCAACATAGTCTGCATGAATGCAAAATAAGCCATCTACAGCAAGTGATAAGAAACTGGGCAAAAAGGAAAAAAAGCATACATTGGGGGGAAAAAAGATTCTCTCGACATAAAAAAATCAAACCATTATTATAAAGGATTTTACCAAGAGCTGCTATTACCCCACCCCGTTTGCTGGAAGTCACAAGAGCATCTAGCACTGTATTCGTGTCAAATATCAGATCAGAGCATCCTAAAGCAAAGCCAAAAAAAAACCAAAAAAAAGGAAACAAAGGAAACCCCAACCCCACTAAACCGTAGAACAGTAACTCCAGAGTTCAGATTCAAAAAAGAAAGTGGCAATTGAGAGAGGTTGATGGTGGTGGTGATAATCCTATGAATGGGTTTTTGATTTCTCTCCTTCCGGGGGATGGGTGGAGGATGCTCATTAGGATTTGTAGTTAGAGGTTAACCATGTGAGCCCCTCATAGAGTCCGTCCCCGGAGGTGGCACAGGAGGGCTGCACATACCAGTTCCTGTCCCGAATCCGGGTCAGGCCCAGTTTCTCCTGGATCTCATGGGGTTTCAT
Source organism: Mesocricetus auratus (assembly GCF_017639785.1). NCBI lineage: Eukaryota > Metazoa > Chordata > Mammalia > Rodentia > Cricetidae > Mesocricetus > Mesocricetus auratus. Next base: position 47,171,684 of record NW_024429186.1, read on the forward strand.
GGCATCGGGCAGGTCCTGCTTGTTGGCGAAGATGAGGATTATGGCGTCCCTCATCTCCCGGTCATTGATAATGCGGTGCAGCTCCTGGCGGGCCTCGTCGATGCGGTCGCGGTCGGCGCAGTCCACCACGAAGATCAGGCCCTGGGTCCCGGTGTAGTAATGCCGCCAGAGCGGCCGGATCTTGTCCTGGCCGCCCACGTCCCACACGTTGAACTTGACGTTTTTGTAAGTCACCGTCTCCACGTTGAACCCCACCGTGGGAATGGTGGTCACAGACTGGCCCAGCTTCAACTTGTACAGGATCGTGGTCTTGCCGGCCGCGTCCAGACCCAGCATGAGGATCCGCATTTCCTTGTTCCCGAAGATCTTGGATAGCACCTTCCCCATCGCGTCGGAGGAGCCGGGGCCGGGGGCATTCAGGTGTCCCGGGTCCCCTCAGCCGACAACGCCGCCGCCGACAACGCCGCGAGATCGAATCGAAGCCGCCCCGCCGCGAGGACGCCCTGCGGCCTGCGCGAAGCTGCCTGCTAAGGGGCAGGGGCCCGGCCCGCGCTCACTCGGGCATCGCCCGCCGCCCGGGCCCTGCGTCTGCGCCGGGAGAGCCGCCGCCCTGCTTAGGCGAGGCGCGGCCGGCCCGGAACTGCCCTTCCCCCCGCAGGCGCCGCGCGAGCGAGCGAGCGAGCGCCGCCGACAGCAGCTCCTCCGCCGCCGCCTCGGCACGCGGCGGGCCAACCGCGGCCCTCCCGCCGGCCCGCGAGCACCGGGCTCGGCACCGACCCGGGTCACCCGACGAGGAGCGCGGCTCCGCGCCCCGTCAGGTCATGGATCCTCGCGGGAACTCGGTGCTGCCTGCAGGGATACAGAGAAGAGGGAAGGGGAGTTACCGCCGGGACTCCGAGGGTGCGGGGGCCGACGCGGCCCGCCAACCGGGGATCGGCCCGTGAGGTTACCTCCAGCCGCCGCCCCAAGCGCGGGATCCCTCCGGCCTCCACCTCCTCCTCCCAGCTCTGCCGCCGCCGCCGCTGCCGCCGGAAAAGGCGCCGAGGAAACCGCCTCACTTCCCCTCCCGACTGCGCGTGCGCAACTCGGGCCGACCGTTCGGAAGAGCGCGACCTCTGTAAGGAGAGTGGCCCGCGCGCCTGACGTCACGGGCGCCACGCGCCGGGGGCGGGGCTACGGCGGCTCGCAGGACCCAGGGAGGCGCCGCGCGGAAGCCGCCGGCGCGGGGTTGGCCGCGCGCCCACCTGTCGCTCTCCGAGGGTCTCCCCGGTTTTCCTCCTCCGCCACTCGAAGGCGGGGGAGCCAAACCGCTTGTGGGGAGGGGGGGCTTCGTCGGCGCTCGAGACCAACGCCCCCACCTACGCCGCCGAGCCTTGTTCCCAGACTCCCCGCGCGAGGTCCCTCCCGCGCGCCCCAGCCGTCCAGCGCCCCGGTCTCCTTGTTACCCCGTCGCCTCCCGACTTCCTCCAGTTTCCTGGAAGACACGTGGGAGACCGGTGTGCCACAGAATCCGTCAGCCAAAGTGGCCCGCACTTCTCCTAGCCTTGGGTTTGCCCCCAAACCCTGCTTAGGAACGGTTAAACCCGTTCTCTTTGTAAGTCTCGCCAGAACCACCCGCATGTCTCAGGAAAAGAGTATCAGGGCCGACGAGAATGAGGACCTGTGCCCCATCCCCGGGACACGTACGCTGAAAGGAGAAAACTCCCATAAGTTGACCTCTGGGCTCCAGGAACAATAAGGAAACCTATTTGGGTTTTCGTTTTTTGATGTTTTAAATACTTTTTCACTTAGTGTGCGTGTGCGCAAGAGAGGTCAGAGGACGACTTGCCAGAGTCAATTCTCCTTCCACCATGCGGGTCCCAGCTATCAAACTCAGGTCATCAAGCTTGGCAGCCAGCACCTTCACCTGCTAAGACAGCTTGCTGGTCCCGGAAACCTTTTTGTATTAAGTGGATAGTGTTAGGATTAGAATAAGGTGAAACTTTAAATATCAAATAAGGGCAAAATTAAATGCAAGGGGAGAAAAAAAAGTTGTTACAACAGCGTATGATAAAATAGTGTTTCTGTTTTATAACTTTGGAAAATTTGAAACCACCAGCGACCATGCATGGTGGCTCACGCCTATCCCCGAACTGATGAGAGTGAGGCCTAAGACTGTCACCATTTGACACGTGATACATTTAATGTTTAATTCAGTCTGGAACCCAGGCTGGCCTTCCATTCACTGCGTGTAGCTCAGGATGTTCTTGAAATGATTATTCTCCACCTCCCAGGATAGGGGGTGGGATTACAGGTATGACCCCAGTTATGGAACCACTGGGACTTGAAATCACACCAGGCTTTTTACTTGGGTGCTGACTGAAGATTTGAACTCTGGTGTTTATGCTTAGAGAGCAAGTGCTTTTTATCCACAGTCATCTCCCCAGCCCCAATAATAAACTATTAAAGAAGAATTGGGATACAAAACAACAGTGGCCGGAACATAACTTCGTATATCGTGCTATTTTCTAAAAACATGTCAATTTGGGGGCTGGTTGAGATGGCACTTGCCACCCACTCCTGACTTGAATTCAATCCTTGAGATTCACATGGTAGAAGGAGACCTTATTCCTACAAGTTGTCCTCTGAACTCCTTGGTGCACGCACATGCGAGCGGGTACCGAGTAAGACGTATTTTTAAAAATTTAAGGTGGCATATGCCTCTGACCCCAGGACTCGGGAGGCACACGCTGATGATTAGCTGAGGCCAGCCTGGTCTGCAGACCAAGCTCCAGGACAGCCAAGGTTACATAGTGTGACCTTGGTTTAAAAAAAAAAAAGTTAAGCTAAGTGCTAATATAATCAAAACACTTCCAAGTAGTAACAATTTAGGAAACTACTAAACCATACTATAGATGAAACATTTTATTTTCTTGATTCCTTCTAGGGAATAATTTTTACATGAATTTTTTATTACCATATCAGTGATACATAACAATCAGTCTAATTTTGACATTTTCAAATATGTATATTTTCCAACCAAACTCACCCTCAGTTACCTTCTTTTAATCCCCTTTACACTGACTTCCTTTTTCCAACTAGACCCCCTTCTACTTTCTTGCCTTTTTTTTAAGTTTGTGTGTGTGTGTGTGTGTGTGTGTGTGTGTGTGTGTGTGTGTGTGTGTGACACAGTGAGTTTCATTAGGGTTGTTTACAGCAACATGGGCACTTTACCAGTGGCTACAAACCATTAAAACACGCCTCTCCCGTTTCAACTGTTAATTTCATATAAAGTTGGAAGAAGAGAGATACAAGAGCCTCTCCCCACCTCCATGACAGAGTATTAACAGACCCAGTCTCATGTAGGTAGGGAATTGTGGCCGTTTACAGAGCCGTTCAAGAGTTCGGAGTTGAAGAGTGCCAACAGCCATGCCATGCCATACTTGGAACTCTATCCTATCCTCTCCCTCTCCTTCCCAGGACGTTAGATTCTTCCATGACATTCTCTGCGCCTTGGAGGAGGTAAAACAGATGTACTGTTTATGACTTGTCACTCACAGTCTTTGTGAGTCTGCAGTCACTGTTGCCCACTGCAGAGAGAAGCTTCTCTGACCAAAGCTGACCACACTAAGAAGACAGTTTGATAGGTACATCAGGTCTACTTAACACCAGCGTAGCTTTCCCAGTGGGGCCCAGGACCTCCCCAGCCATATCCTTTGGGCCGGGTTTACAGTATCAGGCACGAATTCCCTCCTGTGGAGCAGGCACGAATTCCAATCAGACAGTTGGTTACTCTCCTAACAGAAACGCCACTGTTGGCACCAGTGGGCTCATCTTGCCTGGTCAGTCAGTATTGTTACACAAAGGATTCACAGCCCAGGAAGCATGTGGATGACAATTCTCCCCCAGCACCCTACTAAGCACTACTAATACCTTAAGGGCTGGCCACAAGGAGGCGGCTTCCTGCCTAGTTTCAATTTAATTTCCTTTTGTGCCATGACCAGGATATGTGGCATTTCCAGCAACTGAGTCTTACCATCTACCGTCTTACACCATCGCAGCAGGACGACTTTTTGCTCTTATCTATAACACAGCCATTTGACCAACCTCTCCCTCCCCTCCTGCTCGCCCCGTTGTTGGTAATGACCATTCTACTCTCCATTTCTATAAACTCAACTTTTTATACTACATTTACAAGAGTGACATGAAGTAGTACTTGTTCTTCTGTGCCTGTAAAAATGGAAACCATTTTTTAAGTAAAATTTAAAACCAGGAGTGGTGGCTAAAACTTGTTATTCCAGTATTTGGGAGGTGAAGGCAGGAAGACCACTGCAAACCCAAAGCCAATCTAGGCAAAGTGTCTCAGAAACAACAAAGAAAACTCAGCTTGCATCCATTTCATCACAGCACAGGGACAGAGGAGGCAGATCTATGCGAGTTCAAGGCCAGCTTGCTTTACTTACAGAGTTCCAGCCAGGGTTATATAGTGAGATTCTGTCTCAGGGGGGAAAAAAATCAAACACATTTCAATTTTGAAAGTAATATTCCCATTCAGTGAAATAGTTTATGAGCAAATTAGCATTTGTACCTATGTTTTGTTACTCGTGTTGCCATTTTTATTCCTGCAGGACTGAGGATTGAACTCTGGGCTCATAACCCTGGTAGAACATGGTAGCATTCTACACTAAGCTATAGACTCTCCATAGTTGTCCAGGCTGGCCTTGAACTTACAGCAATCTTTCTGCCTCTTCCCACCGATAACATTTGTGTTTATGAAGCGAAATATTATGTTTCTCTGCTGGTACTGTTTTATGAATTTATTTTAAACAGAAACAAATTAAATATAAACTAAAGAAAACTTGGAGACAAATGCCTATAATCCCAGCACTGGGGAGACTGAGGCAGGAAGGATTGCTCAAGGTGGTGTTGAACTTGCCATCCTCTGCCTTAGTGCAACAGGGTGATGGTACACCCAATTTAAAAGACTTTTTAATGAACAAAAACAGTAAAAATTGAGACTCGACATGAAATGGACAATGTACTTCTCCTGTCAGCTCTCTGAGCAGCTCCGTGGCAGTCAGCGAGAACAAATGTCTGATGGAGGAGGCAGTCCCTTGGCATGATGGGAAAGCTCCAGCTATGTTCATTATCAGAAACATTGGAAAATCAGTAGCCACAAGGACTCGAGGAACCTAAGCTGCATCGGATGGCCTCACGGGCCTTGTGCTCGAGGTGAGCTTTGCTGATTTACAGAATAATAAAAATTGCATTTAGAAAATTTAAGGTAATTACTGAAGATGTTCAGGGCTAAAATCATCTAACTTCTATGGCATGGATCTTATCCTGGACAAAATGTGTCCTGTGGTCAAAAAATGGCAGTCCATGGTTGAAGCTCACGTTGACATCAAGATTGATGGTTATGTGTTCCATCTGTGTTGCACTAGTTTCCCTAAAACCAGAAGCAAGCAGATACACAAAAGTCCTGTGCAGCAGCATCACCAGGTCCACCAGATCTGGAAGAAGATGATGGAAGTCATCACCTGAGAAGTGTGGACAAATGACTGGAAGGAAGTGGTTATTAAATTATTTCCAGACAACACTGGGAAAGGCGTAGGAAGGGCTTGCTATTCCAGTTATCCATTTCACAGTATCTTTGTTAGAAAAGTAAAAATGCTGAGGAAAACCAAGTTTGAATTGAGAAAATTCATGGAGCTCCTTGGTGAAGGTTCTGGAAAAACTACTGGTGATAAAGTTGAGTGAACTAATGCATAGGAACCTCTAGTCCTAGAATCAGTACTCCAAGAATCTGTTTAAAATCCAGACTTTTAATAGGGACAAATAAAAAGTCCTATTTGTGAGAGGAAAAAAAAAGAAAAAAATCATTTTCATGTGTAAGTATTCTTTGGTAACTTTAATGGATTCTTTTTTGAGGCAGAGTCTCTTGTAACCCAGCCTGACTTTGAACCCCTTACCCTCCTGATGCCACCTCCCAAGTGCTGAGATTCAAGGCATGATGCTGAGCCCACCTATAATATCCTTTAATGACTGCCCAGCTCTTCTTGGCTTACTTGAATGATTTACTCATTATTGATTATCAATTTCTCTATTCCTGTCAGGGAAAAAAAATCTCCTTTCCATGAATCAAGCAATCTCTCTTCTTCTTAACACTTGAAGAAGCTGAGGCATAGAAAAGGGTGAGCAAGTTCTTAAGATCGGTATATGAGCCAGGCGGTGGTGGTGCAGCCTTTGTTCCCAGTGCTCGGGAGGCAGAGGCAAGTGGATCTCTGAGCTCAAGGCCAGCCTGGTCTACAGAGTGAGTTCCAGGACAACCTCCAAAACAATACAGAGAAGCCCTGTCTCAAAAAAAAAATTCTGTGAAGTTTGAATGCCATCTACTATCCCTCATCCCTAAAATTATATACCTCTACACACATCTTTTGCATAGTGTAATCTGAGAATGAAGTATAATCTATCAAGGTAGAGCTGTCAGACAAAAACTTAAATCTTTCTGAAATGCTTTTACTTATATAAAATTCTGAAATTGTCATTGATACTTGTCATTGTACTTTGTTCATAACCCCACCCCATTTTCCTTCCATATCGCCATTCACCATTTCTGAGATGCTTTTCTTTTCTTTCTTTCTTTTTTTTTTTTTGAGACAGTGTCTCACTATGTAGCCTTAGGTGGAACTTACTCTGTAGATCAATGTGGCCTCCAACTCATAGAGATCCACATGTCTCTGCCTCCTTTTTGAGATCCTTAAAGGTATTTTGACTGCACAAGAATGACTCTAGCAAAGTCTTCTAGTAATGGGGGATATGGAGCCCAAACTGGCCATCTTCTATAACCAGGCAAGGCTTCTAACAGTGGGACTAGGACATCAACCCAGCCACAAAACCCTCACCCTACAATCTTTCCCACCTGCCAGATGTGCTGGGGTAATGGTGGTGCAGAACTTGCGGGAGTGGCAAACCAATGCCTGGTCCAGCTTGAGGCCCACACCACGAGAAGGAGTCCATGCCTGACACTGTGAGGATGGCCAGGAACCAGAGGCAGGACATCCCAGAGATCCAGGCTAAAACCAAACATGACTGGCAAAAATAAAGTCAATGATATTATTCCTAATGATACTCTGTTATACTCATAACAGAGTCATATCGGTGACTAGCCCAGTTGCCATCAGAGGAGCATCACCCAGCAACTGATGGCAGTAGATGCAGAGAGCCACAGCCAAACACTAGGGGAAGCCAGAGGAACCCCACAGAAGGTGGGGAGGAAGAGCTGTAGGAGCTAGAGGGGTGGAGAGTACCACAAGAATATGGCCCACAGAATCAACTCCAGAGACTGGTGTGACAAACGTGGACCATGTAGGAGTTAGATCCTCTGGATATACCTGGTGGTTGTGGAACTCCCAACAGTGGAAGGGGGTGGGTGTCTCTGGCTCTTTTGCCTGAGATTGGGACCCTTTTCCTCCTCCTGGGTTGCCTCATCCAGCCTTGATATGAAGGTTTGTGCCTGTAACTTATGCTGTGTACAGTTGAGAGGCCTGCTCTTTTTCTTTTTTTTTTTTTTTTTTTAGGGGAACAGAGGAGGGATGGATCTGGGGAAGAGGGGATACTGTGGTCAGGAAATAACTTTTTGAGGTATTTTGACAACATACCATGATTGTCTTAATTATTAATAGAACAAGAATCAACTAGTCAGTGCCAGTAAAAGAAGGGACTCAGGTCAGGCATGATGCGCTCCTGTCATCCAGCATTCGAGAAGCCAACGAAACAAGATCTTGAGTTCAGAGCCTGCCTGAGCAACATAGTGGGACTCTATCTCAGAAAAATAAAAAAGTAGAGGTGAGAGGCTAGAGATGTGCTCATTGGGAACTGTCATTATTATTACTATTATCATTATTATTGAGACAGGGTGTCTCTTCATAGCCCTGGCTGTCCTGGAGCACACTATCACCATGTAGACCTGAGTGGCCTCCAATTCACAGATATAAATGCTGGGACTAAAGGTATGTACCACCACTCCAGACCAGTAACTGCCTTAACCTATAGGAAACCAAGAAATCGATCCCTAGTAGCCCACAGAGACAAGAACTGTGTAGTGGTGCATGCCTGTAACCATACCACTCTAGAGGAAGAGACAGGAAGAGCAAAAGTTCAAAGGTGAGAGGGAGATGGGGGGAGGTGATAGAATATTTAGTAACATAACATTATCATCGGCAGAGTTCATGCTGAAGAAACTCAAAATTGAGTTAGCAAAAAGAAAATCTCATTTTTTGAAAGCGAATTTATAAGTTTGTGTTGGGTCCATTCATAGCTACCCTGGGCTACAAGCCTCCCTCTGGCTGCATGCTAGACACACCTGCTAAACTAAACTTCCCTATGGACCTGTGATCATTTAACTACCCAGTGAGTAAAAGTCTCTCCTGGTCGGCTTATTCCCAAATTAGGAGGAAGTGAAGATGAAGACAAGCAAATAAACCTCTCTGCTGCCTTCGTGTCCCATGGGATTGGTGTGGGTTAGTTACGCTCAGCCAATTAACTAATCAGATCACTCTTCCAAGATCTGAATTTTGAAAGGTTGAAAGTTCCGAAGTTTTAGCTGGATGTGCATGCCTCTACTCCAGCACTGCAGAGCAGTAGCAGATGGACTTCTTTGAGTTCAAGGCTAGCATAGTCTACGTAGTGAGTTCCAGACTAGCCAGGGCTATATAGTGAGATCCTGTTTCAATCAGAAATTTGACTTTTTAAAATCAGAAAAATAGTTTTTTTGGTTTTTGGAGACAGGGTTTCTCAGTATTGTTCTGGAGGCTGTCCTGGAACTCACGCTGTAGACTAGGCTGGCCTCGAACTCACAAAGATCCCCCTTCCTCTGCCTCCCGAGTGCTGGGATTAAAGGCGTGCACCACCAACACCCGGCCAGAAGAATAGTTTTAAGGTAAAACAAGACTATTATTGACACAGATTGCACTCAGTTGATGATCTTGGGTTATTTTTAGAGAACAGAGAGGCTCAGTCATTCAGGCTGTTTAATTAAATATTTCAAATTTAATAATTAAGCCATAAAACAACACAGCATGCAGCATTTGTGGTGACAGTTGTTGGACCTGTATTATAATAAGCTCCTTGGTTGTACTATCAGATGCAATAACACAGAGGCTGCATCCTGGTACAGATGGCACCATTCAGGAGATACTCACAGGAAACCAAGACTCTTGATGGCTTGTTTCTTGACCTTCAAAGTACATTGCCATCTGACATTGTCATTTTCAAATATATTGGGCTGTCTTCATAGCTATCCTGGGACAAATGCAGATTGGACATGCTCTAGAGATTTCAATATAAAATTTTCCAACATCCAGCCAGATTTCTACTTTGTTCCGGTTTGACTTGTTTTCTCCTCTAAACATTGACTGATAATGATATATATTCAAACACTAACTTCTAGTTGGTGACACCACAATGGTACTAAACAGAGTATCTTACAAGACTAGCGCTCTGTGTTGCTCCTTTGCCTCTAGATGGAGTTTTGCATTTTATCTGCCTAATTTGATAGCTTGTAGGTTAAAGGTCAGCTTTTCAAGTGAGTCCTCCTAGTGTCTAGCTTGTGTAGGTTGTAGCCACAAGTTAGGAGAACATTCCATTCATAAGATCCAGGAAAAAAAAGAGCTAATCTTCTAAATCTCAACAAGATAGTTGGTAAACCAACAAGCTTACTAATATACAACTTAGAATAAAGTAACTTTAGTGCCGTACAATACAGTGTTGCTTTAAAGAGAGAGTGAAGATCACCATTGCAAGGGAGAGCTGGGAAAGTCAGGGATTGGGCAGAGGGAACAGCTCCAGGACAGAAGGGGAAATGCCACGGAAAACATACCCAGGGAAGTCGACTTTCTACTCCATACCCTTTGGCGGTTTTGCTCTGTAAGCACACAGAGTATGTGTACCAAGAGCAAACACTGGAGCAGCTTTGATGCCGCTCAGAACCTTTGAACCACCGGTCTGTGATTACCTGCAGTAGCTTCTACCCTGACATACAGTTCTGAACACAGTGGCCAAGATTTATGAGTGTGGAAATGGTTGTAAAATCCTAGGTAAATGTTACACTATAACCAATTTAACAACAGCTTAGCCGAGCACAATTTATGGGTCTGTTTCTATTTTGAAAAAGGAGGATTTACACCACAGTAGATTTAGAAAGACACCTATTGGATTATGTGTCCCCAAATAATAGCCCTACCACACAGCCTGTGGTGCTGAGGACTGGGTCAGTGGTGTGTGACCCTCTCTGGTGGATACTGGGGCAGCCGTTCCTGTGCAGGCTTCACCATGTGAAGGTCAGTTACCTTGTGCACTGATGGCAGTGTCCACTAGAGTCATGCCACAGAAGGGAAGCTCGGAGGATCTGGAGTAGTTTTTAAGGCTCGGCTTCATTTAAAAATCTAAGAATGGGTCTTTCTTCTGCTTACTGTATCTTATTACCACCACAAGGAAAACGGTCCTATGAATTAACATGCTGATTCTAAGTAATGACCCTGGTTGTGTAAGAAGATTGAGCTGGAACTTCATGACAGCTTTGGCCAGGTACATCTTTAACAGTGTGCTAAAATTCTAGAACCAGAACAGGTCCTGCTGCACGGACACTCAGAGGCCTTCGGGAACATCACCCCCAATGCAGAACACAGAGCAGAGTCCTGATGTCCGTTTTTCAGGCCTTCCTCAACCCAGGCATCTCTGACCACACCACTATTCTAATACCCGCTCTTCCTCCTCCCTTCCTTCTCTCTCTCTCTCTCTCTCTCTCTCTCTCTCTCTCTCTCTCTCTCTCTCTCTCTCTCTCTCTCTCTCTCTCCCCCCCTCCTGGGGATTGAACCTACCAGCATATCCCCATATTTTGTTTTTTGAGATGCGGTCTCACTAAGTAGCCCAGGCTAGCCTCAAAGTTGTGCTCTTCCTGCCTTTGCTGCCAAGAGCTAAAATTTTAGATGTGTACTATGCTTGGCACTGATCAAAATTAGTAGTGGTAATTTAGAATTAGATACAAGGAAAGACTGTGATCTGTTTCTTCTCAGCACAACCACATGCCATTCACCAGGGTCTGTGCCAAAGTCTATTCTTTGTGCTGGCGGCTACCAGGTGGCAATGAAAGTTTCATTTTTCCGGGAGACAGGAAGGAGCAGAGATGTGGAGGGAGAAGACTACACCTCTATAATTCCAGGTCCTTCCTTACTTCTGTATGTCATCCCTTGAGCTTTATAAGACAGATTATATCTTCATGTCAAATTAGCTTTCTTTTGCTAAGGTAAGCTCTAATCCACTTCTGTTACATGTTAACAGAAGTTACAGCTTTACAAAATATAGGGAAGGGAAAATATGCAGGTAAAATAATTTTAGCATCAAAACAATTGCATCGAGCTGGATGGGTAATACATGTATGTAATGCAGCACTTGGGAGGGTATGACTGAAAGACGTGTTCAAAGCCAAACTGGACTACACAGTGAGACCCTATCAGGAAGGTGGTCGGGGCAGGTATTGTGGCACAAATCTGTAATCCTAGCACTCAGGAGGCAGAAGCAGGAGGATGAAGAGTGTAAGTTCATCTTCAGTCTACATATCAAGTTCAAGACTAGCCTTTCTCTAAAAATGAAAGAATCTCAAAATTATAAACTTTATGAACTACCATCACTGTTGCTCTCTGGAACATTAATTAGAAAAGAGTTATCTTAGGCTTGCTATAAAGAGACACCATATTAACTCTTCTGAAGGAAAATAGTTAATTAGAATGGCTTACAATTTCAGAGGCCTAGTCCATTATCATTATGACAAGGAGCTTGGTGGCATACAGACAGGCATGGTGCCAGCTACATCTTGACCAGAAGGCAACAGGAAGTGAACTGTGATACTGAGAGTAGCTTGAGTATAGGAGATCTCAAAGCCCACCCCCACAGTGACACACTTCCTCCAACAAGGCCATACTTACTCCAACAAGCCTCCTAATAGTGTTTCCCCATTAGGGAGGCATTTTCTTTCAAGTCACCTCAAGAGGGAATAGGATAGACTACTGATAAGTGCAATCAATACATTTATTTTATTTTGGGATATGTATATGTGGTATGTGTACATTCTAGCTCAATTTATAAAGAACACTAAAGTGCTATGTGACCTAGTCCTTTGGCCTATCTCTGAATTGGTTTATAGAGCACTTAGAATAACTCAGTGCATTCCAGTCTAGGTGTGGTCATATATGCCTGCAGTTCCAGTACTTGAGAGGGACAGGAGGATCAGGAGTTCAAGGATAACCTCAATGACTTGTGAGTTAGAGGTCAGCCTGAGGCTCACAAGACCCTGTCTTTAAAAGGGGGGGAGGAAGAGAAAGAAAAAAGAAAGGCAGCGAGGTACACAAGAATAATCTAATACATCTTTCAGGCATAGAAGTAGTATTCTTGTTCTTGTTCTTGTTACGCAGAGTGTCACTGTGCAGTCTAAGCTGACCTAAAACCCTTGATATAGCACAAGCTGGCCTTGAACTTACCTCCTAAGTAAGTGCTGGGTTACAGATATATCACTATGTGGGGCTAGAAGTAGTTTTCTTTGTCTATCATCCTTTCTTGTGTGTGTATGTGTATGTGTATGTGTGTGTGTGTGTGTGTGTGTGAGAGAGAGAGAGAGAGAGAGAGAGAGAGAGAGAGAGAGAGAGAGAGAGAGAGAGAGAGAGAGAGAGAGAGAGAGAGAGAGAGAGAGAGAGACTCTCACTATGTAACCTTGTCTAGCCTGGAACTCAATATTTCAGTGTTTCTCAACCTGTGAGTTAAGACTATTTTGAGGGTCAATGATCCTTTCACAGGAATCACATGTCAGATATTTACATTATGATTCAGAACAGTAGCAAAATTATAGTTATAAAGTAGCAATGAAATAATTTTATGGTCATGGATCACCACAACATCAGGAACTGTATTATAGGGTCACAGCATTAGGAAGATTGAGAACCAATATATGATGTAGACCAAAATGAAACTGGCCTTGAACTCACAAGAGATCCACCTGTCTTTGTCTCCCAAGTGCTAAGATTAAAGGTATGAACTTCCATTCCTAGCCTAGAAGCAATTTTCTTAACATGGGAGAAGAAAGGGACATCACAGAATCCCTGGGGCAGTTTTTCAAATAGCATCATTAACCTTAAACAGAAAATAGTCATAAAAACAAATGCAATAAAAAAACAAAAAAAACCAAATGCAATAGACATCTAGTTCTTGGATGATGAAATGAGTATATGTGGTGATATTTTATTTATTATCTAACAAATAAAGCTTGCCTGAAGATCAGAGTGCAAAGCTAACCACACTAGCTAGCGACAGAGACCAGGCAGTGATGGCACACACCTTTAATGCCAGCAGCCACACTAGTTAGCTAAAGAGACCAGTAGTGCTGGTACACACCTTCAATCCCAGCTCTTAGGAGACAGAGGCAGACGGATCTCTGTTAGTTCAAGGCCACCCTGAGCTTCACGAAATTGATCCAGTCTAAAAGAGAAACAGAGCTCATGCAAAGGTGATCCCAGCACTTAAAGTGGCATGCCTTTAATTCCTGCACTAAGGATGTGGAGACAGGAAGGGATATGGGCAGGGAGAGGAGTATAAGGGAGGAGGAGACTGAGTTCATGGCAATCTATGCAGTCAGTCTGAGCATTCATTCTGAGGATTCATGGAGACAGGATCATCCATTTGGTCTCAGGTAGAGATAAGAGCCTTGTCTGACTGCTTTGCTTCTCTGATCTTCCAGCTTTCTCCCCCTAATATCTGACACTGGGTTTTTATTATTAATACCATTTATAATTTGTGCCACAGGTATATATTTGCAGTTCTCATTTCTAGGCAGAACCGAGAACTATAGGATCTACATACAAGACATGCGCAAGAACACACCAGGGTGACTCTCCATTAAGGAACCCATACACTTGGATAGGCCTTACTTTATATGACTCTTCGTTAAAAAGCCCACAGCCCATGCTTTCAGGTGTATCCTAATTCCATCTAGGCTCCTGTCTGTCTCTTAACTATTGTACTTAAACCTATATTAAAATATCTTCATTAAAACCCAACTCTGGGCCGGGCATTGGTGGCGCACGCCTTTAATCCCAGCACTCTGGAGGCAGAGGCAGGCGGATCTCTGTGAGTTCGAGGCCAGCCTGGTCTACAAAGTGAGTTCCAGGACAGCCTCCAAAGCCACAGAGAAACCCTGTCTCGAAACAAACAAACAAACAAACAAAAAACCCAACTCTGCTTTTTTTTTAATAAAAGGGGAAAGGAAGACACTAGATGGTAGAGAGAGGTAGACTAGCCTTTAGGTGAGTGTTCTGAGTTTTTTTTTTTAAACCTCATATCTTCCAGATCTGGAGCTTAAAAAGCCAGCTACCTAGAAATTGCAAATTCCCCAAAACAAAACCAACCAACCAAAACCACAAAACACTTGAAGAAATTGCTGCCCTCTTTAGAAAAACATAAGAGACAAGCTAAGGCATGGAAAACTTGTAGAAACGGTAGCAGGGCCGTGAGGGGAGTCTCCCTTTGCCTTCTACACCTGCCAGGCTCCTGTGGAGCTACCCAAGTGTCCTGCACCCTCACTAGTTGGAGGAGGGAAACTATGTGTCTCTACCCGATGGAGTCACAAGGAGGCCTGGGTCCCATTGCCACTTGACAGCACTGACCACTTGGCCACTCTTTCCCGCTGGGGTGATGAGAGGAGGCCTGGTGGAGAGCAAGGGCATTCCCCGTAAGGAGACAAGGCCTCCCTCACCGTGTCCTGTTGTGACATTGTGATACAATATGTAATCTGTATTTGGGTTTTGTCCCCAATTTATTGTACAGAGATAACACCCTTGGAACTCTCTGAACAATTAGCAGGGTAAAGGAAACATCTTATTACACATTATAAGCTCTTGCAAGTTTATTCTAGTAAGGTAGAGGGGGTAGGTGTTGCCTTATGATTAGAGGGTTGGAATTTTGAAATCTTGGGGAAGGGGGGAAAGGTGTGAGGATTGAGTTAGCTACTCTCAAGTCAATGATGGTCGACCGCACTTACACCATGGAACCTCTACAGCAGCTTAAATGGTCAGAGAGCTTTTGGATGGGTGAGTATATTAGGGCCCCAAAATGCTGGCACCCACAGAATGACACAGAAGCTCTGGGCACCCTGTACTACCACACCCTGACAAGACTTCTCTCTCCTTTGACTGTTCTGGTGTTACACTATATAAAGCAATCTAGAAGGAGGAAAGTTCCTGCCTGAGCTCTGTGAGTTACTTCAGCATATTGGGAACCCTCAGGAGGAAGCCGTGGTTCATAGGCAGTTGGTCTAAATACAAATTGCCACTGTCAGCTCAACCCACAGCTCCCATCTCAAAGGGACCAAGAGATGGTTTACTCTGAGCCAGAGATGAGTGACTACAGCCTAGGAACACAGAGCCAAGTTGCCCCAAGCACGTTCCAGTACAGAAGCAGTTGCATGGACTTTTATGTACTCACAGGACAACAAAAAAAATTCCAAAGGGAGATATTTACCAAACGTATTGGTGGAACATCAGGTAGGCAGGCAGATTACAGCAAAGTGAAGAGCACTTTGCTATCTGTTGACAGTCGCAGCTTCTGAGCTAGTGGAAACTAGTGGTCTAAGCTAATACATTTGACCTTATGGTCAAAAGGATGTTGCATCAGACGTAGATGTCTGCAATAAATGGCTACTAAAGGGACTTAAGGTGACCTGAGATAACTTGGTTCTGGATCTGCAACATCCCAACTATCTAGTCATGGCATTCTAATAGTCAACCAGCCTTGTAGAATATAAGTTTGGCTTTTTTCTGGAAACATCAGTTCATACTTGAACTTGAAACAGGAACAATGTATGTACATATGTACATATGTATGTATGTATGTATGTACTTATTCAGGGTCTTATGCCACCCATTCTGGCTTTGAACTTGCTGTGTATCCAAAGATTACCTTAAATTTTTGATCCTCCTGCCTCCACCTCCCAGCTGCTGAGATTGTAGGCATGTCCCACCAAACTAAACCCTTCGCCAGTAGGATCTGCACTAACTCTGGGTAGCTCCTGTCAGAATTGAATTGTAGGGCAGTCATTTGGGTGCAGAGAGTTACTAAACTGCTTAATGTTAGGGGAACTTCCACATTGGCTATCCTAGAAATGTTATGCATGTACAGGAAAATGCTTTTTCTTTTACCCTTCATCCTAGTATCACCATCTCCTGTAATAAAATGTCAGTGAAAACCAAGTGGGTCATTTAGAAGGTAGCACTGCCTTTTCCAGCTAAGGTGATTATACAAGTCTAATGGGGAACCAGGGTCCCCACATCCACCCAGCAGTAACAAGGACTTCACCCACCCCTTGCCATGTCAACAGAAGCCAGTAGGAAACCTAGACTATTCATTGCCTTACCTGGCAGAAGCAAGGTTCCTTTTTGTTAGGAAGTTCATTAGATATTAGCAGGCTTGAAGGTCTTTAGGATTTGACAGCTCCCTCATGAGCAGCTCGTAAAAACAGGAACTGAAACTACAGGACTCTGACTACTGGTATACAGAATGGGGTCCGAGTCATACCTCTGACATTCAGAACTTCCTGGAAGGTCCTTAGTGGACAGCCACCCGAGCTTTATGAGACTATTATGGTCAAGAACAAGAACATACCATTGTTCTTTCCCCTAACAGTCTATCCAAGCGGGTCTGTAAGTCACTTGGGCAGGAAAATACCACTTTGTGAAAAGCTGTTTCAACCCGGTGACTTCAGAAAAAGTAAAATGCCTACCTAGAAAAGTAGTTCAGGGTGGGTGGGGGCTATAGAGATGGCTGAGTGGTTAAGAAGAGTACTGACTGCTTTCCCAGAGTCACCCCGTTTGCTTCAAATCAGGCAGCTCACAACTCCAGTTCCAGGGAACGGATGCCCTCTTCTGGCCTCTCAGAGTATCTCACACATAATGTTTCAAAGAAAATGTGTTTCAGAGAACAGCTTAGAGGAGACACGCAGTATAGTATAAAGGATAGGCTGTTTCCAGCAGAAGAGAGTGAGAGTCCACAGTAGAGCCACTGACAAGAGAACGCCCGGCCTGTAAACGTTTTTAATATTCCTGATAAATTTAAGAGAATACAATCAACAAGGAACAAAATAAAAGCAAGCACTAGCCGGGCGTTGGTGGCGCACGCCTTTAATCCCAGCACTCAGGAGGCAGAGGCAGGCGGATCTCTGTGAGTTCGAGGCCAGCCTGGTCTACAAAGTGAGTTCCAGGACAGCCTCCAAAGCCACAGAGAAACCCTGTCTTGAAAAACCAAAAAAAAAAAAAAAAAAAAAGAGAGAGAGAGAGAGAGAGATCATTATGCTGACCTACTTGGTTTTTTTTTTTTTTTTGGTTTTGTTTTTTGAGGGGGTTTGCTTGTAGGGGGGTGGTTTCGAGACAGGGTGTCTCTGTGCAGCTTTGGCTGTCCAGGAACTCTGTAGACCAAGCTATCCTCAAATCCACCTGCCTCTGCTTCTTGAGTGCTGGGATTAAAGGCGTGCACCAGCACCACCCAACCGACCTACTTATTTTTAAAGAGATGTGTGTGTGTGTGTGTTTCCTACAGTGTGAATGTAGATGTCAGAGGACAACCTAAAGGACTCAGTACTTTCCTTCCATTATTGGGTTGTAGGCATTGAACTCAGGTCTGGGCTTGGCAACAAATACTTCAATCCCTGCTCCTCTCCCTTCCTCCCTCCCCGCCTTCCCTTTCTCTCCTCTCTCTCTCTCTCTCTCTCTCTCTCTCTCTCTCTCTCTCTCTCTCTCTCTCTCTCTCTCTCTCTCTCTCTCTCCCCCCAGGCTAGCCTTCGATTGATATGCAGCCAAAGATGGCCTTGAAAGTCTAATCCTCCTGCCTCTACCTCCCATGTGCTCTATGAGGCATGCACCACCACACTCAGTCTTAGTTGGGGTTTGTATTGCTGTGAAGAAACACCATGACCACAACTCCTCTTGGGAAGGAAGAACATTTAATTGGGGCTGGCTTACATTTCCAGAGGTTTAGTCCATTTACCACCACAGTGCAACATGGTGGTGTGCAGGCAGACATGGTGCTGGAGAAATAACTGAGAGTTCTACATCTTGACTTGCAGGCAACAGGAAGTGGTCCATCTCATTGAGTATAGCTTGAGCACAGGAGACCTCAAATCCCGCCCACACAGCTGCATACTTCCTCCAACAAGGCCACGCCTTCCATTAGTGCTGCTCCCTTTGGGTGCATTTTCTTTTAGGTCACCACACCCGGTTTACAGAATGCTGGGGTCAAAACAGGCTTCTTGCATGCTAAACAAACACTATACAAGCTGAGCTACATCCCCAGCCCCTCATCTGAATCCTTTTGTCAGAGATCTCAAGGACCGGGGAGCTGGGAGGTGGGGTGATCCAGAGCCATCCCAGTTGCACTTTCCAACTACAAAGAGGCACTAGAAGCAGCCAGCAAAAAACAGAAGTCTAAGTAAAATCTAGAAACTTGCAATACTCAAAATATTCAACTTTCAACCCAAACCTACTCATCATAAGAACACAAAGTGACTTGTTTGAAAAGATAATAAAATGCCAATACCAAGATGAAAAGTCATGTCAAACTCTCCAACAAAGACCTTAGTAAAAGCTAGAATAAAAACGCTGTGGTAAGCAATTATGAACATATGAAAAAAAATAAAATCTTGGCCCCCAAAAGCCTCAGCCGAAAGATAGAAGACAGGTCAGCCATGGTGACCAATGTCTTTAATCCAGAAGCCCAGCTTGCTCAGTGTTCGTGAATTCATGAGTTCAATCCCTCCTACCACCTAAATGGGTATCTCAGTTTCCACTGCTACAAGAAACACCATGACCAAAAAGCAAGTTGGAAAGGAAAGAGTTTATTAGGCTTACACTTCAGCATCCACTAAGGGATGTCAGGACAGGGACTCAAACAGGGCAGGATCCTGGAGGCAGGAGCTAACACAGAGGCCGTGGAGGGGAGCTGCTTACTGGCTTGCTTCCCAGGGCTTGCTCAGCCCACCTTCTTATAGAATCCAGGACCATCTGCCCAGGGATGGCACCACCATCCATGGGCTGTGCCCTCCCCCACTGATCACTAAATGAGAAAATGCCTTACAGCTGGATCTCACTGAGGCATTTCCTCAGCTGAGGCTCCTTTCTCTGATGACTCTAACTTGTGTCAACTTGACACCCAAAACGACCCAGTGGAGTGGGCAACATGATATTTGTTGTAAGTACATGGCACATGTACTTGACAGGTAGAGGCTGGAAGATGAGGATTTAAAGGCCATCATAAGTTACAAAGTGATTTCAAGGCCAGCCTCAGCAACATAAGACATTGTTTAAAAAAAATTCTAACTGGATATATTGGCACACATTTTTAATCTAGCAGTTTGGAAACAGAGGCAGGCAGGTCTTCTGTGAGTGAATTCCAGGCCAGGCTGGTCTACAGAAAGAGTTCCAGGCCAGTCAGGGCTGCATAATGAGATTCTGTCTCAAAATAAAAATGCTGGCAAGAATTTTTTTTAGTATTATCTTGCTATTTAGCTCAGGGAGACACAGAACTTATGTAGCCCAGGTGAGTCCCAAAGTTGATGCTCCTGCCTCAGATTCCTATATATTGGGATTATAGGCATGTTTCGCTACTACATGCAGCTCTTCTGGAAAGATTATTTTTTAAGATATAGGAAAGATAGCCGGGCGGTGGTGGCGCACGCCTTTAATCCCAGCACTCGGGAGGCAGAGGCAGGCGGATCTCTGTGAGTTCGAGGCTGGGCTGGACCGATAGCCTCCAAAACAATACAGAGAAACCCTGTCTCGAAAAACCAAAAAAAAAAAAATATATAGGAAAGATTATTATAAGCATGCATGGGAAGCTGAGCATGAAAGTGCATCCTGGGCTGGAGAGATGGCTCAGAGGTTAAGAGCACTGACTGCTCTTCCAGCGGTCCTGAGTTCAATTCCCAGTAACCACATGGTGGCTCACAGTCATCTATAATGAGATATGATGTCCTCTTCTGGCTTGCAGACATGGAGGCAGGATGTTGTGTTCATAATAAATAAATAAATAAATCTTTTAAAAAAAAGAAAAGAAAAAGAAAGTGCATCCCTGTGGTCCCAGAACTCAGAAGTTGGAGGCCAATCTAAGCTACATAGTAAGTTTGGGGCTAGCTTTGGCTACATAGCCAGACCCTACCTCAAGGATCAGGCAAATACCAAGGCTGCGGTGGTACACACTTTTGATCCCAGCACTCAAGAGGCAGAGGCAGCTTAGATAGGCCTTGAACTCCATATGTAGATAAGAATGACCTTGACCTCTTCTTGATAGCCAGTCTGCCTCCACCTCCCAAGGAATGGGATCACAAGCATCTGCCACTTCTCCCAGCTATTAATAAACCTTTTAATCAAAGCAGATAAATTACTTCCTGTATATTAACAAATAAAAACATCAATATTAGTTTTCAAAATTATAAATTATAATTCAGAAAAATATAAGTATATATTATATATATGTACTCTTCTATAGTATGCATATGCAACATTGTTTGTCTGTATATGGTAGTGACAATAGATAGTCTACCTCTCTTTTTTTAGGCAAGGTTTCAGCTTTGTAGCACTGGCTGGCCTGGAGCTCACTATATAGACCAGGTTGGTCTTGAATTCAGACTTCTACTTGCCTCTGCCTTGAGTGCCAGGAGTAAAAGTGTACACCACAATACCTGGCTATATTGCCCCTTTTAACAGAATATAACTTATCTGTGGTGGTTTTTCCTTCATCTCTTGCCATACCTCAGACTATGCTCCTAGAGAATAAACTAAGACACAAAATAAATCAGAGCTTTGCCATTGTATAGTTCGGTAGAGGTCAGTTGCAGCCTGTACTTCTGTATTCTACGTACAAATAGCGTTGCTTGCAGAAGGCATTAGCTCTAAATGCAACCCCCAAGGAAAGACTGAATCCTTGAGGTCATAAAAAGTGGAACAGAAGCTACAGTGTAATGCAACATCCTTACGTATTGGCAATGTGAACTGGGTTAATGCACTATATTTGGGAAGCACCTTCTAGCATGAACCTTGACTTTGTGTACTCACATAATTACATCATAAAATTGAAACAAAATATTAACAAGTTGACTAACCACACACAGAAAAGCTTAAAATTCCCCCTCCGCAATTAAAGAAGTGAAAGTGGGTTGCCGTTTGAGTCCAGTAAGGCTATTTACAGTTTCAATATTCTCACATCAGTTCTTGAGGAGGTCTCCAGGAAGATGTTACTCCCCTAAAACTTCCACTGAAGGAAAGTCCTTGGACTTTTGTGTTACTCATAGTTGAGACTAAAGGTTAGACAAGAGTGTACACATTTTTCAGTCTTTATTCAGAAATGATGATGCCCTTTCCCTGGGATTCAAGGTAAACAGACATGAATTTTTACATGGTTAGACTGTAACATGCTGAGAAAATTATTCCTGGCTTATAGTTTTAATTTCAGTGCTTAACACTTATCCCCCAAATTGACACTTCAGGACACCCAGAACACAGCCAAAGTCTCAGTATGTATTTGGTGGATGAGTAAATAGGTTTAAGCCAGTGGTTCCAGTACTGCAACCCAATACAGTTCTTCTTGCTGTGGTGACCCCCCAACCCTGAAACTATTTTGTTTTGCTATTTCATAACTGTAATTTGTGTTTTCTGGTAGTCTTAAGTGACCCCTATGAAAGGGTCATTTGACCCCTGAAGGGTTCGAGACTCACAGGTTGAGAACCACTGGTTTACACAAGGAATGTTATCTTGATCTCTCACCTTAGTAAGTGAAAGATATGTGCCAATTTGAAGAATTTGATTTCCTGCCAAAACTAGGCTATTCTGGGATTAAATGCTAGCATTCACGTGAATTAGATGAAGTGGGACTCCATTTTTACAACTCTGCTATATTTAGCCTTTGGATTTAGAAGTAAAAATAAAGTATCTCTGGTTTTATGTTTTAAACACCAGCCTGTTTAAATACATTAACTATGGCAAATAATTAGACTTGAGAATAGAAATTCAGGAAAGGCAAACTGATATGCCAGTTATTTTGACTGAATGTGACATCAGGCTTGGGAACATCTTTCGAGGAAGAATCCTTCCAATATTAGTTGACTTAAATGACGTCTTATAATGATTTTCAAAATAAAAAGAAAAAAGCTTCTGCCACACTGCTGTAAAGCAGCAGAATGGACATTCTCAACACATTTTGTTAACTATAGGGGACCACCGATCAGAATCACAATAAATAGCCACGATATAATGGAATTCTGCTACATTCTAAGACGTCAAAACATTTATTCAGGGTTGTCAGATGCAAATCAAAATATAGTCAAGTAAGAGAAAAGAGGCCTACCAACTATGACACTAATTAGTAATTTTTAACTGTTGGGGTTTAGTCTGAGACAAGAAATTCGTTTTTGAGACTGTTTCTCAACTACCTCAAGCTGCTTCGGTAATGCTACTTACTGGAAGCTGACCTTGAACTTTAATCCTACTGCTTCAACCCCTCAGGTGCTAGGATTACAGTTATGCTCCAACATGAATCTAAGTATAGGATGTTGGGATCTAACCCAAGGTTTCACACAAATTGGGCAAGCATTTTCACAATTATGCTACATTTCCAGCCTCGTTTCTGTTTTGATAAGGAAATAATTTCATTAAAGTTAATTCCGTCAAACAAGGTGCTGCCATTAAGAAAATGTGTGCTCTAAGTGTAATTCTAGTTACTTTGTAGCTCAATTATTAAATGTAATGAGTGAAGGTGCATGTACAAGCCACATGTCCCTAAAATGCAAATAAAGTCTGTTCTAATAAATATCCTGTATGCAGTATCAAGTGACTCCATTATGGCGGACCGCAGAAAAGTCTGTCCAGGGTGGGAAAGCGAGGGCTTGGTCTGAAGAGCGCCGCTCACCTCCGAAGCGCCAGCCGAATTCCCGCTGGGTAATCAGCTTTCTTCGCGCTCAGCGGGGACCCTTTCCCGCCCCTCCCTGGCCTCGCCCTTCCGTTACCAGCTCCGCCCCTCTTTCCGTTGTCGGCCCCGCCCTCCCTCCCCTCCCCCCCGCCCCCCCCCCCCCCCGCATGGAGTTGCTCCTCGCGCCGCCCTGAAAGCTTCCGCCCTGAGTCATTTGAGTTGGGGCTGGGAACTGAACAGTAAAGCTCGTCTGTAACCTCTGCGCCGCCTCCCCCTGGACCTGTGCGGGTGCCCAAGTGGCTGCTTTTGTCTAATGGCCAAGACCTCGCAGAAAGGTTTTCCGGTGGCCTCTGGATCTTCTAGGTTTTATGTCTTCGTTTAGAAACATCATGAGTCCTAAAGTGTGCCTTGTAGACAGGTTTACATTCCATTTGCGACGAGGATGTTACCTAGGACAGTGTTCAGGGTCCAGAATTCACCATGATCCAGGTTACATTTCAAAAAAGATTGCTTTTTATCCCATCCTTGTTGCCCCTAGGCAGCAAGCAGCAGGAGGATCTCTGCGAGTTCGAGGCTAGCTTGACCTTCATAGGAAGTTCCTGGAGCATAATGACACCCCGTCTCACCAAAAAACAAAACAAAACAACAACAACAACAACAAAAAACCTGTAGGAGAAACTAGAAAATTGGTTCTTACAGCTGAGGATCACATGCCATCTGGTGCCTGTAGATGCTGGTTCCCCACCTAAGTTTTAGTTACCTAGGATTTTTCTCCTGTGAATATCCCTCCCTATCAGTTATAGCAGCAGCTCTCAACCTGTGGGTTGCGATCCCAATAGGGCTCACATATTAGATATCCTGCATATCAGATATTTACATTACGATTCAAAACAGTAGCAAAATTACGGTTATGAAATAAGCAAAGAAATAATTTTATTACTGGGGGCTTCACCAAACATGAGGAACCGTATTAATGGGTTGCAGCATTAGGGAGGTTGAGAACCACTGAATTAAAGTATACTGTGATGATGCAGAGGCCCCCAAATATAGTAATTTAAAACCTTGTTCTGGCCGAGTGGCTCAACATTACTCAAGTTTAGACCCTGGTTTCTTTCTTCCTAAGACCATCCCATGTCCGTAATGGGATCCCGGCATCTCACTAATTTACACCGCAGGTTAAAGCTGGGAGCACTGCACCGAATCTTCATTGGCGCCCTCTAGTGCCGGAGAAAGGCAAATGGACAGAAGGGAAGAGGTTCTTCATTTACTTTTGGGGTTTTTGATTTTTGGTTTTTTGAGACCTCCCTCAAACTCAGTGTGGCTAAAGATGGCTTTGCACTCTTGACCCTCTACATCGCCTATTGAGTAACTGACCCTCTAAGTCGCCTATTGAGTGCTGGGAATTCCAGCAGTATGTCACCCTGGAATGGTTATTTTTAAACAAGCATTACAAATCACATCACTTTTCATTCATGTGCCACTGGGGAGAACTCGAACTGGCAGGAAACTGAAATGTGGTCCACTGGGGTAAAAATATCCAACCAAAATGTATCTTAGTGTAATAATGGGGGTAAGAGATTTTGGGGTACAACCAACCTTCAGTCACATTCTCGTTTTTATTTAATTCCTTAAGAGGAACTCTTTATACTGGATCTTTGTTCTCTATCAAAATCACTGCGCCTTCCTCCTTCAGGAGGAGGCATCACGGGAATAATTGTTTTTAAAGTGAACGCTCAGGGTGGAGTGGGAAAAGGGGGAAGGAGGAAGATAGATTTTTGACTGAGTTAAGAAGAGACTACGGGGGATTTCCTTCACGGAAGGTCTAAAGATTAAATTTAGAGGACGGGGAAATAGAAAAGATTTCTCCCCTCTAATGACAGAAAGTTATCGGCTACGAGGACGGAGGGCGCAAGGCAGAACTCAGAAAGGGTCGACTGCAAGCAGATATATGGTCGCAAATTCTTTCTCTCCCCTGACATGTCTTCCTAACGCAAGCTTGTTCTAAAATACAACTGTAAGGAGCCACGCCCACCCTCATCTACCCACTTACTATCTTTCCTTCAATAGGGGATAGGCGAGGACAGACAGATGCCCTAGGTTTCGTTCCTTCCTGTTGTCTCGGCACCATTGCAGGTCCATAACCCCTGCCACTAGGGGTCGTGCTATACAGTATTTAGATGGTTCGCTTGTAAATGTCCCAAAAGATGCAGCAGGGATTTCAGTCCTGAGAAGCAACGCGACGCAGAGCAACCGGGTTGGTGCTCTCCCTTCCCCTCTTGCGGCAGATACATCTACCGGCAAGAAAACACAGGCAAATTTTTAAAGAATACACACGATCTGAAACAAAACGGAAGGCTCCTGGCTCCAACGGAAGAAGGCGGGCCCAGGTGACATCACGCGGCTTCAGCCGCTAGACCGCCCGTCGTTGGGCGTGTCTGAGCATCGTGACCAAAGGCTTCGCCCTGCCTCTGGTGACGTCACGGAAGCCCGAAGCTCTAGTATCTCCGCGGCCGCCTCGCCCATCGCCGGGCGCGGTGGCGCACGCCTGTAGTCCCAGCTACTCGGGAGGCTGAGACAGGAGGATCGCTTGAGTCCAGGAGTTCTGGGCTGTAGTGCGCTATGCCGATCGGGTGTCCGCACTAAGTTCGGCATCAATATGGTGACCTCCCGGGAGCGGGGGGCCACCAGGTTGCCTAAGGAGGGGTGAACCGGCCCAGGTCGGAAACGGAGCAGGTCAAAACTCCCGTGCTGATCAGTAGTGGGATCGCGCCTGTGAATAGCCACTGCACTCCAGCCTGGGCAACATAGCGAGACCCCGTCTCTTTTTTTCCTCCCCATCCAGAATTATGGCTTTAGTCGCTTGAAAGTCAACTCAACTCGAAGTTTAAAAAAAAAAAACTGTCCTTTTCAAAACTTAAATCTCTGGCTTCCTCGTTCCCTCCCCCGCGGTCCTCCCTCCCTCAACCCCCATTCTTCGGTTTTATATTTCCTTTGGGGTGAATTTGCTCAAAGTATTAAGCTACTCGTAGCGCCTCACTACTGACTCCTACCGGAGTATAGTTGAAATATATTCCCCAAAAGCTGTTATTATCCAAGAAACCAGCAGGGACTGCTCGTTTGTTTAAAAGCGGTTGGAGAAAAACTGCC
The DNA here is from genome assembly GCF_017639785.1 of Mesocricetus auratus. Classification (NCBI taxonomy): domain Eukaryota; kingdom Metazoa; phylum Chordata; class Mammalia; order Rodentia; family Cricetidae; genus Mesocricetus; species Mesocricetus auratus. Next base: position 47,197,802 of record NW_024429186.1, read on the forward strand.
GTCCGATAAAAAGCGCTTTCTCAGTCAACTTGCAGAGCAGAGTGTGCAGCTAAATCGGGAGTGATAAATCTACCTATATCTGTGTTTCTGAGTTCAGTGCTTAGTTGGAGATTTTTTTCGGTAATATCTATAATGTCTTCCTAGCATTTTTTTAATGCATGCCTCTCTATCCATTTGTATTGTCTTACTGTAGATAAATACAGAACAATCTTTAAAAACTTGGAAGCCATGATGCCTAAGGCTGTAGCCCATAGCAGTCCTAACTTAGAATGCATAAGGTCTGCACTCATCACTGTAAAAGAACAGAAGGAATTTGTCATACATATTTACTAGATGGAAACGACAGAAATGCTAAATATTTGAAAAACAACAACAACAAAAAATTACCCTCTCCCTACTACAAAAATAGAGACAAAACAATTTTGGTTTATCTCATTCCATTTTGCCTTTTGCTCTTCTAAACAGATGCCTGGAGTTGGTCCACAGCAGCTTAGATGTGGCTGTAAGCATTACCTCAGAGTAGCTAGCTACCTTCTTAGGCCTGGAGTTCTTACACCCTTAGTTTTTTTTTTTTTTTTCTGAGACCTATAGAAGAACTTCTTGGCTTTGTGGAGCCTAAGCATGAGAGGTGGCATAATTCCTCTCTCCTCAAAAGATGTTTGTATTCTAACACCTAGACATGGCCATACAGACACTGTAGGGGATAAAAAGACTTCATGGATTCCATTAACTTTGGGGTCATGAGGTAGAAAGTTTGTTCTGATGGGCCAAATATAATCCAGGGGCCCTTATAGTGCTGGAATTATGGAAGGCAATATGGCCTAGAAACAGGTCAAAGTCATTCAGGATCACTGATCAAGGAATATGGCAACTTTGGGAGCTTGTAAAAGAAAATGCAAGGGGTTTTCCTGAGACACTCGCCCAACCCCCACATGTAGAGGAATGCAGCTCTGCAGACCCCTTTGGAACTTCTGACCCTCAGAATGCTAAGATAATAAACTCCTTATAGGGAGTGGAGAAAGTCCCAAGTGGATGTGTTATTGACACAGGCACAGCTTTGACAAGGACTCCGAGGACCCATGGAGGAATGCCAAAGCCTTTCCCCTAGGGTGAGGTTCAGAGGCATGGAAAAGTCTTCCTCTGAGCCAAGTATGGATGTTGACAGTGTGTGCAGAAAATGTCTACCATACCTTTCCCCCCCTGGATATTTACAGCCTGAAGACTGCTCCCCTACAGAGACTCTGCTCCTACTGTGAGGAGCTAAACCTGTCTCCTTGATCCAGCTGTGTACCATAAACTCTGCCTGCTTGTTCAACAGCTCCAGATCATAAACACGCTAGCTCAGGGCAGGGGCTATGGTTTCTCCAGCAGAGAGCCCCACCATCCGATGCCAGCTTTCTGTCGGTCTGGTTTTTTCTTCATTTTTTTACTGCCCTAGTCAGATCCATCCCTGGATGCTGTGCACGGACCAGGCATTGTATTCTTTACATTTCCACACGTGTGGCCGTTATAGCAGCAACAGACACCATGTAAAGTTTCATGGGTATACAACGAAACAGAGCTGAAAAGATTCATGCCTGTTGCTTTCTTCTGTAACGTGCTTGCATTTTATTTTAAATGTATTATGTTGGTCACTTTTTATGTCAGTTTTTTCCCCCATGCCTTTGTCTCTGTTTGTGTTTTGTCCATATACTTAACCTTCTAATTGTATTTAGGACAGGAAAAATTTTTTTGATGCTCACTACAGAGTGCTATGATATGGTTATAGTTTGAGTTCTGGAATCTTGGTGCCCAATGTGTTATGGAGGTGACAGAATCTTTAATTTGGGGGATTAGATAGTACCAGGTGGGTGGTTAGAACACTGGGAATCCTGTGTCTCAGACACAATACTCATCTCGGGAGAAAACAGTTTCACTCCCATGAAGGAAAACTGTTAATAGAAGGCTGACCAGACAGTGGTGGTGCACTTGGGAAGCAGAGGCTGGAGAATCTCGGACTGAGTTAAAGGCCAGCCTGGTCTACTGAGAGTGTTCTAGGACACGAAGAAACCCTGTCTCAAAAAAACAAAGGAGGAGGAAGAGGAGAAGGAGGAGGAGGAGGAGAAGGAGGAGGAGGAAGGGGTTTGGAGGGGGAGGGGGATCAGCAACAGCCTGGCCTCTGAGTCCCTGCTGCTTTGTCTCACCTTGTAGCTGTCCCCTCTCTCTCATATGTGACATGTAGCCTAACAGTCCTTGTTAAATTTGAAATAGACAAGGCTAGCCAATCTCAGATTTCCAGTTTTCAAAACCACAAAGTAAGGAAACTTTGTATGTCATCTGACCTTTAGCATTTTGTCACAGCAACAGAAAACAGATCAAGACAGTTGCCAACATTAAATATTTACATCTGAACATGGCAGTGTGTACCTGTAATTCCAACATCAGGAAGACAGAGGGAGTCTGAGGGCACTCTGGGTTATATGATATGTTTAGACCAGTCTTGACTACACAACACCCTCTGTCTCAAAAACAAAAACAAACCAAGGGAAGGGAGGGTGAACTGTGGTTGATATGTAAAATGAATTATATATATATATATGCACATATATATAAACCCAAATAATAATTACAAAAATCCTTATGTGTTTAGATACACTAATCCCACCCTTTTCCTGATTTTGGTGTTCTCTTTTGAAGGGTCTCACCCGTTGGTCATTTTAACTTCTAAGTACGTGTATCTATCACCGGTGTAAAATTTGCCGGTTTTGCTAGGGGTGTTGGAAATTCCACCTGAGGCGAGAGAATAGGGAGTTCTAAGGCAGCCTGGGCTACTTAGCAAGACCCTGTCTTAAAAACCACACACACACACACTGACAAATCCTCCACTGTCCAAAATGAAGATTTTTTTGTTCTTAGTTTTAAATTCGTTTATTACTAATACTAGAACTTTTAAAAAGAAAAAAAAGACTAATTAATTAGCGTGTATTTGAACCCGGAATAATTTATGAATCGGAAGCACGCAGAACCAGGACAAGTTCAGAGAACGCTGGGATGTGGGCAAGGAGTAATTATTCTTCTCCCACGGGAACTCTCGCTTTATTTTTAATATCTTAGCGAAATTCTCGAATATTGGAGGTGCCAAGAATCTGACACTCAGGCTGTATAGCACCCACCACATTCAAGTTGAATGAGAATCCTACTTGGGATCCTACCCATCAAAATAGGAACCCCTCTCTAGGGCTCCCCTGGACGCGGAAACGCCAACAGTTCGGTTTTCTCTGGGCTCAAATTCGCGTTCGGAAAGCGTCCTTGCTCTTCCACTCCAGCTCCAGCGCCCTCCTGGGAAAATTCTCCAGGAAGGGACGCAGTTTCGAGAAGGTAGTTGGCTCTATTTCGAGTTGTTTTAATGCGGTTTAATACAGTTGAAAAAAACAAAACAAACCAAAAGCTGACCATGCCATTACAAAAATTTTTAGGTGCATGACGCACTCCTTCAAGGAATATTGGGTCGTCTGGGCTGCCGTAGATACGAGCGGAGCGCGCGTGCGCAGAAGCCCAGCGGCCGTGCGTCGGGTCAGTAGCTCTGAGGACTGAGGTGGGGACGGTAGGGACGCGCACTCTAGCCATGAAGAGCCGCTTCAGCACCGTTGATCTCCGCGCCGTGCTCGCGGAGCTGAATGCGAGGTATGGTGGTGCGAGTGAGCAGGCTCGCGCTGGCAGCGCAGGAAGCAGAGGCCGGGCGCTGGGTGGCCGCGAGCCGGGCCGGGATCCCCGCGGTCGTCCCAGCGGGGCGCTGGGGATTGCTTAGGCCTGGGGGCCGACCTCGGGACCGGTGGCCTTGGGGGACCCCCGGGGTCGCGTGTCCCCGTGCTGCCTTTCCCTGGCGCTGGTCCGGAGGGATACCGCCGGCGCGGCTTGGTAAAACCGGAGGTGCCAGAGTGACAGTCACTGTCCCCCGTTCTGGCGGCCTGGTTTCTTCAAAACCCACACCCTTCAACCCCAAAGGGAGGGAGCCGTGCCATTCCGCGGTAGTGCTCAGATCTGGACCTGTATTCTGAGCTTGCCTCTTACTCAGCTGTAAGAGATTAGTCGTATTTTCGTGGGGCCAGGCGACTCCCGCCCCTTGTAATAAGTCAGATTAAATTTTACTGTGCTTCCCTCAAAGCACAGGACCGTTTCTGATGAAGGAAGTTTCTGGTGTTCCTGATGCTGGCAGACCATTTTTTTTTTTTTTTTTTTTGCTTAAATGTCTACAGTTAATTTGGGGGGGAGGGTGAAAACTTACCTTAATAGGCGGTCCTGATATCCTATTGAAGAGTTCCCCTTCTTCAACCTTAATACATGACGGGAAGTTTTGCTTCAAGCAAGAGCATGGTTTTGTTATATGTTTCTTTTTATCTTTGCAGCTTGCTAGGAATGAGAGTAAATAACGTTTATGATGTGGATAACAAGACATATCTTATTCGGCTTCAAAAGTAAGAATATTTTATAGGCTTATTTTTGGTAAATAAATATGACATTCTTGTATTTTCTTAACCTGCATTTTAGGTTTTGTTTTTTTTCAGAGAGTAAGCTTTGGCAAATTCCCTAAAGAAAAATTTGGCTTTCTCTTGAACAGACCCGACTTTAAAGCTACATTGTTACTTGAATCTGGTATAAGAATTCATACAACAGAATTTGAGTGGCCTAAGAACATGATGCCGTCTAGTTTTGCCATGAAGGTAAGTTTTAAGTTTGAAGCTAATTTTTAAAACTACATTTATTTACTTATTTATGTGGGTGTAGGTGGGAACAACAGACAGGCACGAGTTGGGGTTCTCAAGTGAATGTCAGGACAACCTATAGGGAGTCAGTTCTGCTACAAATGCAGTAGGGGGTGAGTCCAGCTCAGATCCTCAGACTCGGTGTATGTGTCTTAACATGCTGGTGGAGGGAGTCTTTCTGTGTCCCATCTGCCGGCTCCCAAATAACCAAACGGAGACTTACTATGAACGCTCAGCTGATAGCCTCAGCTTGTTTGTACCTAGCTCTTATAACTTAAGCTAACCCGCGTTTTTACTAATCTATGTTCTCCACATGGCTTTGTACCTCTATCCCATTTTGTGTGCACCACTTGTTTGGCATCTGTCTGACTTCAGCGTACTCCTTCCCAGCATTTCCTCTGCCCTGAAAGTCTTGCCTAGCTATTGGCCATGTAACTTTTGTTTAAATCAATCACTGTGACATATCTTCACACAGTTTAAAGGAATATTCCACAACATTCTGACCTGGAACTTGCTCTTTGTTGTTGTTTTTGAGACCGGGTTTCTCTTTGTAGCCCTGGATACGTAGGCCAGGCTGGCTTCAAACTCAGATCCACCTGCCTCACTTCCCTTGCGCCCCTCCCCAGTGCTGGAACTAAAGGCTTGTGGCATCATTCCCAGCTTGGAACTTGCTATATAGACCAGACTGGCCTCGAATTTAGAATGATCTTTCTTCCTGTGCTAGGATGACATCATGTGCCACTCAAAACATTCTTGAGCTGGGTTTGGTGGTTCATACCTGTAACCCCAATGTTCAGGGGGCTGAGCAGGATGGTTAGTCTGGGCTACTTTACTGAGTGACATTTTGTCTCAAAAAAGAGAAAACAATAACAAACTCTTGGCACTCTTGAGTTAAATCTATTTGTCTAGTTAAATGATAAGATTTTTTTCTTTGTAATAGAGCAGAAGGGTTTTTTTTTTTTTTTTTTTTTTGGTTTTTCAAGACAGGGTTTCTCTGTGGCTTTGGAGGCTATCCTGGAACTCACTTGGTAGTCCAGGCTGGTCTCGAACTCAAAGAGATCCGCCTGCCTCTGCCTCCCGAGTGCTGGGATTAAAGGCGTGCACCATCAACGCCCGGCGAGCAGAAGGTATTTTATATAAATAAAGACCTACTGGTGTATGATATAAATAAGGTAATGCCCAGTATGTGTAAATCAGTGACTGCCCTGGTTCTCATCATTATTCTAAAAAATAGAATACAAAACAATTGTTTCGGTTACAAGTTATTAGAATAAAGGCTTATGGATTTTTCTACCCTCTGGGGCCTGGCAGGCTAGTTCAATGGACAAAAGCTATAACCCTAATGGCCTGAGTTTGATCTCTGGAGAGTGGAGAGAACCTATCCATGCAAGTCATTTGCTGACCTCCACTGCACACTGTGGCAAGCTTGGTATTACCCCACACATCCCAAATAAATAAATATGTAAAAAAAATTTTCCTCTGATTATCATTTGTAACCTTTTGTTTTATGACCATACTGTTTTATTTAACATTTAAATATTCTCAGTGGCAGAAACATAATTTTCATAAACAAGTACCTAGTGTTTAGGATTTACTTTTATTACATTAATTTTTTTTCTTCTGTTTCTTGCTAGTGTCGAAAACATTTGAAGAGTCGGAGATTAGTCAGTGCAAAACAACTTGGTGTTGATAGAATTGTGGATTTCCAGTTTGGAAGTGATGAAGCTGCTTATCATTTAATCATTGAACTCTATGATAGGGTAAGTTAAATTGTTTTTCACTCCATTCATTGTTATGTTTAAAGTGTTCATCATGGTCAACACTTATGATTTTAATTGAATAATTTTAATTCTACATCTTTGCTAATACTTGTCTTTTTTTTGTTTTTTTCAAGACTGCGTTTCTTTCTTTGTGTTGTTCATCTGTGTTAGAACTAACTCTGTACACCAGATTGGCTTCAAACAACTCAGAGATCCAGCTGTGTGTATGTGTGTGTGTGTATGTGTGTTTTATTTTTGTTTTTGAGATGGTTTCTCTGTATTACAGAACTGGCTGTCCTGGAACTAACTCTCTAGGCCAGGCTGGCTTTGAACACACAGAGATCTGCCTGCCTCTGCCTTCTGAGTGCTGGGATTAAAGGGGTGCACCACCACTGTCCAGTAAATAATTTTTTTTAACATGGAGATAACACCAAGTTCTTGTATATTGTATGCTTACTTAGTTTTTACTAACGTTATATAATATTTGCTAAACAGTGGTACATAATGTTAATTGAATTGTAGGCTATTTTCATTCATGGTTTTTTTGTTCCAGTATTTCCAGTTGATTTTTAGGGAGTTTTGGTTTGAAGGATCTGAGCAAATAGGTATGCATACTGTCTAGGTTCTAGAAATCCAGCTAGTAATGAATTTGGGGTAAATACTAAGAATCTATGTGTTAGAGTGTGCACTTGGGATTTTGTTTGGTCATTGTGGTATCTGTGAGAGGTGGTTGTTGATACTTAAAAAATGTATTAAAGATTGCTTTTTCCTTTGTGAACCAGAATTTGACCTAGCTTTCATATCTGAATTTTGAGAATTGGTGTATCTCGGTTTGATTAGACTGTGTGTAAAGAGGATTGCTACAACTCAAAATCAATTTAAGAATCTGAGAGATAGAAATTTGAAGACAGAGGTTTCTGTTCCTCCTGGTCTTGTAGCCCCTAAATAAACACACCCAGGCTTATATTAATTATAAACTGTTCGGCTGATGACTCAAGCTTCTTACTGGCTAGCTCTCTCTTAATTATTAACCCATAACTATTAATCTGTGTATTTCTTTCCAGAGAATGCCTGGTGTCCTATCTTCCCGTGGCTCTTTTCTGTCTTACTCTTCCAAGAATTCTCCTAGTGTGGTAGCCCTGCCTATATTTCCTGCCTGGCTACTGGCCAATCAGCATTTATTCACCAACCATATATTCACAGCATATAGGACATCCCCCATCACATATTTATAATGAATTTGGACTGGTGAAACGGCTCAGCAGCTAAAAGTGCTTGCCATGAAGCCTGAAGACTTGAGTACATTCCCTGGAACCCATATAAAAGTGGAAGGAGAGAACCAACTCCACAAACCTGTCTCTAACCTTCACACACACACTATGACACATCATAAGCCATCTCTATCACTACACATACAACATATATATGTATGCATTTATGTGTATGCATACACACACAAAAATAATAAAATTTAAATTTTTAAAAAAATTATGACACATTTAGGAGCAACTCTGAGAAAAGTAACGTAAGATCAAAATGTAGCGTAGCAGGGGAGGGGTTATTTAATTAGTGTTTTAGTTTCAAATTTTGTAAAAGACTATTATTAGCAGGGCACTGGTAGCACATGCTTTTAATCCCAGCACTTGGGAGGCAGAGGCAGGCAGATCTCTGTGAGTTTGAGGCCAGCCTGGTCTGCAGAGTGAGTTCCAGGACAGGCAGGGCTACACAGAGAAACCCTGTCTTTTTAAAAACAAACAAACAAACTGCCTGATTGCTGCAGAGTCAAAAGAAGGTGCCAAATTCAATGGAACTGGTGTTACAAATGTTTGTTAGCCATCATGAAAGTACTGGGAATTGAACCCTGATCCTCTGGAAGAGTAACAAGTTCTCTAAACTCTCTCTCTAACCCCCTAATTTTTTAATGAATCTTTTAAAAAGATATATTTTTCATTTTTAATTATGTGTATTTGTGCTCATGCACGAATGTATTTAAATGCAAATGATTACAGAAGCCAAAAAAAAGTCCTCTGATTCCCCTGGGACTAAAGTAAGAGGCAGTGGTGAGTTGCCTGCCATGGGCGCTGGAAACTGAACTCGGGTATTATCTAATAGCGATGTGCATTCTTAACCACTGAGCAATTTCCCCAGCCCGCTTTAATTTTTCCCCACCTTCATAACAGGGCTCCTATGTATCCTAGGCTGGCCTGAAATCTGGAATCTCCCTGCCTCAACCTTCTGGATGTTGAGATTATAGTTGGGCCCCACAACAGTTGGCTACACCACACTGTTGTCCTTTTTCAGACATACTGTGCTATTTCATAATCCCGTGCATTTGCATTTCATGTTCTCTTGACCTGAATTTTTTGAAACTTGGAACTTTTGTTGTTGATTGTGAGACAGACTCATGTACTTAAGTCTGATCTCAAGCTTGCTATGTAGCCAAGAATTACCTTGAACGCCTGAATCTCCTACTATCTTCTGCATGCAGGAATTATAGGCATGTGACATCATGATTGGTTTTGGCATACTTATTAAAGGCACTCAACTGTTAGGTTTTCATAGTGAAATACTGCAAGTAACTTATGCAGGAACCAGACAAAGAACATAAAGTTGCTCTAGGTTAGCTCTAGGTTGCTTCCAAATTGGAGTCCTTAGAATTAATTTCACAGCCTATTGGGTTAATGCAGCGAGCCTACTTAGAAGTGCCTGGTGCCTCTGTTTTGCAGCTTTATTTCTATAGCTATAAGCAGGTCTTCTGAGACAATTTTTTTCAATTTTTAAGATGTTTCAAGACTGATTTGGAAAAACATTAAATTACATTTTACTCTGTTGCAGGGGAACATTGTTCTTACAGATTATGAGTACCTAATTTTAAATATCCTAAGGTTTCGAACTGATGAAGCGGATGATGTTAAGTTTGCTGTTCGTGAACGCTATCCCGTTGATCATGCCAGAGCTGCTGAACCTTTGCTGACTTTAGAAAGGTAGCAGTGTTTATACAATCGTATCATATTGTATTAAAAAGTAAACTAGGTTACATTTCAGAATTAGAAAAAATTCCATTAAAAATGTTTAGTTGTATAACACTGAACTGTATAAATCATTTATATAAATATACATATAAACAATTACATTTTATTTGTGGGCAGATGTCTCCCTCTCTCTCTTTTTAAGGCAAGCTATAAATGGCCTAGAACTCTTTATATAAACTTTGAACTTGCAAAGATCCACCTGCTTTACCTCCAGATGGTTATAATTAAGGTATACACCACCATCCCCCAGCCCTCAAATGTATATTTTTTTTCTTTTTTTTTTTTTGGTTTTTCCAGACAGGGTTTCTCTGTATTATTTTGGAGGCTTACTCTGTAGAACAGGCTGGCCTCAAACTCACAGAGATCCGCCTGCCTCTGCCTCCCAAGTGCTGGGATTAAAGGTGTGTGCCACCAAAGCCCAGCTAAGTGTATATCTTTTTATACTACAGTTTGGGTTACTTAATGCTTGTGTTTTCTTGCCAAAGTGAGGTGCTGACTTCAGAGTTCTGAGAAGACATTAGGGCAGGCCGAGTGCAGTGTGGGTAGCAGTGTGGGGTAGACACTCTGGTTTATGCAGGAAGAAGTGAAAGGGTCAGGTGATGATTAATGACAGCTTCTCAGGCTGTCAGGTCCTGCTACCTAGTAGTCCACTTGGTGGTCTTCAAAGCTCAGCATCATCAGCATCAGCAGGAGGCCTTGCTGAGTGGGAAACTGCTCCAATGTTGCCATTTCAGTAGCTCCAGGGGGCCACATTTGAACAGGTTCTCTAGTTTGGGGGCTGCATGGAACAACAGAATCTTGGCGAGTTCTTAGCAAATCTTTAATTAGGTGTAACTATTGCAAGTGTTCAAATATGGCATGTAGATTTACAAACAGTATTTAACCTTTATATAGAAATTCATCTTTCATGTCACATTGATGATAAGCAATTCATGACTTTGTTGAAAATACTGATTTCTTACAGAAAACCTGGATTTAAGTCTCAGGTTACCATTCAAGAACCTAATTGTGGATAAATTATGAGCATGTATATGTGTGTGTTGATAACAGGGTCTTGCTGTGTAACCTAGTCTTCTGACCTTGAACCTACCTCTGAGTCACTTTTTTTTCCCCTTTGGTTTTTAGAGACAGGGTTTCTCTGTATGGTTTTGGAGGCTGTCCTGGAAGTAGTCCTTGCAGACCAGGCTGGCCTCAAACTCACAGAGATCTGCCTGCCTCTGCCTCCTGAGTGCTGGGATTAAAAACATGCGCCACCAACACCCGGCCCGGAGTCACATTTATAAGCATGTATCACCACACCCTGCTCTGGATTTATATATATATATAATATATATATAATTTCTTTTCAAGTCTCTCTGTGTGTTGCACATGTGCACTTGAGCCACAGAGACTAGAAGAGGGCATCAGATCCCCTGTAGCTGGAACTATAGATGGTTGTGGATGTTGGGAACTCATGTCCTCTGCAAGAGCAAATGTTCTTAACCTCTGAGCCATCTCTAGCCCCATGAATAAATTACTTTTAGGACTAGTTTTTCATATCTATACAGATAATTTGTTACATTTCAGACTCTTCTAAAGACTAAATAAATTGATGTAAAGGTAATATGAATGTAAATAATGCTATAAGGTTTATTAAATATAAGATAATAAAAAGTGTGCCAATTTTGTCCACAGATTGACTGAAGTAATAGCTAGTGCTCCTAAGGGTGAACTTCTGAAGAGAGTTCTTAATCCATTACTTCGTGAGTATTCCTGCATTTTGCAGTAAGATGTTTGTGTGACAACACTTTTACAAATATATTTAAAAAAAATTTTTTCCCTTTCAAAAAGATTGAGCAAGGGGCAGGAAAGATACTCAAGTTCAGTTCACAGCGCCATGACCAATTGTTCGCAACCACCTATAATTCCAGCTCCAGGGGATCTGACACCCTCTCTGACCTTCATGGTTATCCACAAACACGAGACATACATTTACACAAACATACACATAAATAAAAATAAAGCATTATATTATTTTTTGAACAAGAAGTTAAAAGGGATCTTTTGAGTAAGTGTGGTTTTATTCTCACAGAAAGAAGTTTTTGTTTGTTTTGTAGTGCTGGACATTGAGCCCAGGACTTTGTGATGATGAGCAGCCATGTGCCACTAAGTTTCATTGTCCTGAAAGAAGGAGAATTTTATATTGTTAGATCTTATCTTAAAACAGTGCAGGTGGAGCTGGTGGTATAGCTCAGTTAGTAGAGTAATAGCATTCACAAAGCCCTGAGCTCAGTCTCCAGCATTACATAAAAGTGGCCTGGTGGTACACACCTATAATCCCAGTACTCCTGTGAGGCAGGAGAGTCAGACGTTTAAGGTCATCCGTTGGCTTTGTAATCAGCTCAAGGCCAGCTGACTAGATGTATAAGCATCCCTTCTTCTCACATAATGAACACAGTGGCTGGAGACGTGGCTTAGTGGTGAAAGTGCTTACTGCTCATAAGTATCTAGTTCAGTTCCTGGCACCCACGTGGCTCTCAAATACCTGTAACTCTGGTTCTAGGGCTTCTAACACTCTTCTGGCCTCCATGGGCTCATGTTTGCACTTCATGGAAATAAACCCATTCACATACATAATACACATAAAAAGCACATCTTTTAAAAGAACAAAAGTGGTATAGAATGGTATTTGTACCTCATTGTAGAATTCAGAGCATTTGCTTTTTTTAAAATAACTTTTGTTTAATAACACTTTGTTTGTTTACTTATTTATTTTTACAAAATTTGTAGACCTCAAGGGTGATAGGATCTGCCAGATATTCATCCTCTCCTCTCCCTCTCAGCTTTGCCAGGTCCTTTTGTTCGTTTGGTTTGGTTTTGTTTTGACAGAGGCATAGCTCAGCTTGCCTTGAAGTTGTTATGTAGCCCAGGCAACCTTAAGTCCATGGTGATCCTCCTGCTACAGTTTACTTTGGTTTTTGAAATCAAGTAGTTTAAATACTGTTGGCTCTTTCTTTTGTCCTCCTGAAGCCTTTGACTATCCTTTTGCATGTCATTGTACAGTTTATGGTTAGGGTATTACTTTCTACAACAGAAGCCTGCTAGGATTTTGATGGGGATTGCATTGGTTCTGTGTGGAGAATAGCAATTCTAATTACAGTCTTACAAAGAATGTCTTACTATTCATTTGGATTTTTAAATTTTCAGTGTTTTATAGTTTTTATATGTAAATTTTATTCTTTTTTTTGGGGGGGGGGGGGCTTCCAGACAGGGTTTCTCTGTATTGTTTTGGAGGCTTGCTCTGTAGAATAGGCTGGCCTTGAACTCACAGAGATCCGCCTGCCTCTGCCTCCTGAGTGCTGGGATTAAAGGCATGCACTACCAACACCCAGCTGTAAATTTTATTCTTAAATGCCTGGATTTTCTTTTTGTGTGTTGTTAGTTTTTTTTTTTTTTATTATTTACTTATTTTTATTTCATGTACATTAGTTTGCCTGTATGACGGGGTTGGGTCCCTTGGAACTGACTGGGATTACAGACAATTGTGAGCTGCCATGTGGGTGCTAGGAATTGAACCCAGTTCCTCTGGAAGAGCAGCCAGTGCTCTTAACCACTGAGCTATCTCCCAGCCCCGTGTTGTTAGTTTTTAAAAATTACTGTTCAGAGCTGATAAAGTCATATAGTCTAGAAGTCTGAGTGGGAGTGCGTGTGTATATGTATGTGTGTGTATTCTTTAGGACTTTTTAGCATATAGTCTTATCTCCTCTGAGAATAAAGCTGCTTTTTCTGTTTTAATCTGAATGCTTTTTTTAAGTATTTACTTATGTGTGGTTGTTTTATAGATATGATTTGTGAGTATGGTTTATCTTACTAGCCAAATATCTTGCTTTAATTTAAACCTTTATTTTTCTGAGTTTTTTGATATTGATCGAATCCTCTATTTTACACCAGGCTATGTCCTGGGCTTTCTCTTTTTTTTTTTTTTTTTTAGGTTTTTGTTTGTTTATTTGTTCTTTGGTTTTTGGTTTTTGGGTTTCCGAGCCAGGATTTCACTGTGTAGCTCTGGTTGTCCCGGCACTCACTCTGTAGACCAGTTTGGTCTTGAACTCACAGAGATCTACCTGCCTCTGCTGGGATTAAAGGCAAAGGTGTGTGCCACCACCGCCCATCTGGTTTTTGATTTTTATGTCTCAGGTGTGGTTGTGTGCATGCGTATGCACGCCCATGAGTCAGAAGAGAGCACTGGATCCTTGGAAGTGGACTTGCAGATGGTTGTAAACTACCATGTGGGTTCTGGGAACTCTACGCAGGGTCTCTGTAAGAGCAGTAAGTGCTCTCTTAACCACTGAACCATCTCTTTTTAGCCTCCCACCCACCCTGTTATTTACTGTGTGGCACAGCTGAATTCCAACCTGGGATCTTGCTGTTTCAGCCTCTTGGGATAGCAACCATGTTCTAAAATGGCCATCATTTTTTAAAAATCTAGTACCTAATAAAAACTATATATTATTAGGGTAGCAAGATATTAATATGTATGTACAGTGTTTTTACTTGTCTGTTGCTTTAAATATTTATCATTTCTCTGGAGTAAAAACTTTCTAGTACTTTCTTCTAGCTTTTTCAAGTAGACAACATATTGGTGTTATCTGTAGTCATTTTATTGTGCAGTAATATACCAGAACTTTCTAACTTTATCTAACTCAGTACCCACTGGTTAACCTTTCTCTATCCTGTCATACCTGTTCCCCTGATAGCTACTTTCAGTTTCTAAGTTTTACTTTTTTTTAACTTTACATACTGTGAAATCATGTAATTCTTGTGTTTCTATACCTCGTTATTTCACTTAACATAATAGTGTCCATTCCATTCTTGTTATTGCAAATGACAAAATCACAGAATTCCATTCTTTTTAATACCCAAATAGCAATAGCATTCAAGTGTATGTTTCTTCCTCTCCCCCCCCCCCCCCTTGGTATTTGAGACAGGATCTCTCTGTGAGCCCTGACTGTCTTGTGTTACTCACGTAGGGTGATACCTCATTATTGTTTTGGTTTGCATGTTGTGGATATTTAGTGATCTTGTACAACTTTATTTTTTTTAATGTATTTTATTATGTGTCGCTGTGTAGGTATGTGAATATGTGGGCCACTGCTTATAGAGCTCAGAGGAATCAGTTCCTTGAGTTGCCTCATGTGGGTTCTGGGAAGCACACTCGGGTCTTATTGCTGAACTATCTCTCCAACCTGTGTAGAACATGCTTTTCATAACTTTTGGCCATTTGTGTATCTTAAAAAGTGTCTAAGTATAGCACAGTTGTTAATTGGAACATTTTAGTTAATTTTTGAAAACCAAATCAACCTTGATTTACAGTAACAAATCCCTGCTGGTCATGGTTTGTAATTTTCCTTATGATTTTTTTTGTGGTATTAGGATCAAGCCTAGAGGTTTTTTTTATGTGCTAAGCAAGTGCTCTGTCACTGAACTATATTTCAGGTTAATCTTATATATGTGTTGCTTAATGCTGTTAAATCCTGTACCATACACTGATTCTCTGCTTATTGTAATTGCAAACTCCTTTCATTACTTCAGGTCTAATTCTAATACCATTTGAAAAGAAGTAAAATTACTTTCACTGGCTATTTATATAGAGTAGGTTACTCATACTGAGCTACAAATTTATACTGTTTTAAATGGGAAGTTTTATAGGAAAATAATAACAATATTCTTTGCTTTTGTAGCCTATGGACCAGCTCTTATTGAGCACTGTCTTATAGAAAATGGATTCTCTGGCAATGTCAAAGTGGATGAAAAACTTGAAAGCAAAGGTATGTCTGCATGGTCCAGACTTTGTACATTTTCTTTCTTTCTTTTTTTTTTTTTTTTTTTTTTTTGACTGTGTACATTTTCATGTTTCCTTTTTCCTTGTACTGTAAGTTGAACCTAAGGCCCCACAAGTGCTAGAAAAATGTGATAAGCACCTCGTTTATTCTCTTTTTTTTATTTGAGTTTTTTGGAAATAAGGTTTCTCCTACATTGTAGTGCAGTGTCACCTTGAACTCCGAGTCTTCCTGGATGCTGAGATCATGTGTGTGTGCTAGCGCACCTAGCCCTTCCTTTTTAATGTGGGAGTGTTTTGCTTCCTGTGTATCTGTTTGCTACATGCTTGCATGGTACCCTGTAAGGCCAGAAGGTGTCATATGTCATATCTCCTGGGACTGGATTTACAACCCATGTGAGCCACCGTGGTAGTTGCCAGGAATTGAACTTGTGTCCTCTGGAAGAACAGCCAGTGCTCTTAAGTGCTGAGACACTTCTATGACCTGTGACTCTTGTTTCTTTACTGCAAATAAATTAACTTTTTAAAGTTATAAGTGAATGGCTAGCTCTAAACTTAAAAACTTTGGTCTGGGATTGGCAAGATGGCAAGCAGGTAAAGGCACTTGCTGTCAAGTCTGTGGATCTAAGGATGGTCTCCACGATCTACATGTGGGAAGGAAAGAACCAGTTCCAGCTCTTTATTTGTCCTCTGTCCTCCACATTTGAGCTCTATCCCTATCACTGTGTGTGTGTGTGTGTGTGTGTGTGTGTGTGTGTGTGTGTTATGTACATATATGAAGACGAATAATGGTGGTTCATACCTGTAATCCCAACACTAAGAGTGGATTTTGGTGAGTTTGAGTAATCTGGGCTATATAGTGAGTCCCTGCTTCAAAAAGAAATTATTTTTAAATATAAAAAAACAACAACAAACAAAACTTTGATCATTGTATCCTACATGTATTGGTTTTCCTCTGTTTTTTTCCATGTACCCTATTAATAAGCGCTTTAGTCTTTTCACCTTCATGCCTTTGGACTTTGGAACGTTCTTTTCTTGCCCTCTAGTTTCTGCACTGGTACTGAGCTTGGTATAGTAGATGTCTTGGTTAGTTGGATTACTAGCCTTCTGACTTAAAGCACAGGGTGCATCTAGAAATGGCATTCATCATACATTTGAATTTCTACAGAGTGGCTGCGTGGTGACGTTAGGCTCCAGTAATTACTTTCAGAAGCTAATTTATCAGAATAAGATGAATAAGAAAGGACTGGTGAGATGGCCCAGTGGAAGGGTATCTGCTTCCATGCCTGATGACCTGTGTTTGATGCCAGGATCAGACTGACTCTGCAAGCTGTCCACTAATCTCTACGTGTACACTGAGGCACACGCACAAACACAATAAATAAGAAAAAAATTAGCGTTATTACCTGTTATTTTAAAAGGAATTTTAAAAGTTTAAGGAAATGTAAGGAAGATTTGTTCTTGGAAAAATTATGACCTGTATGACCTTGTATGATGTTTGAAACACCACTCCTAGTGTTTGTGTTTGAGGATTATTTATCATTTTCTAAGGTATAGTGATAATTTCCATTTTATCAACCAGATTTTGTTTGTTTAAAAGTACAAATCAATGCCAGGTGGTTGTGATGCACGCCTTTAATCCCAGCACTGGAAGGTAGAGGTAGGGGGATCTCTGTGAGTTGTAGGCCAGCCTGGTCTACAAAACAAGTTCTAGGACAGCCAAGAATATTAAACAGAGAAACCCTGTTTTGGAAAAACAAACACAGAAAGAAAATACAAATAAAATGTTTTCTGAAATATACTAATGTGTTGTCTCTAGTGACAACAGATAGTGGAGGTATTTTTTTCTTTATTTTTTTTTTTTATAAAATGAACAGGATCCTCATGGCACAGAAGCATGGATGTGAAAATGTTTGGGACAACTCTGGTTACTCAATGTTAGGTATATAACCTTTTCACAGGTTGCAATGTATTATGAGGCTGTGGTAATTAAATAGTAACTTTTTTGGAGCAGAAATTTATAAAGCAGTCAGAAACAAGTATATGTGGAAATTAGGTTTATGAATAAAAAGTCCTTTTGTAAGAAAAGAAAGGTGGATGATTTAGAAAAGGCTGACCAAACCATAATCATATATGTAGTCTGTATCATACATATATACCAGTTATACAGACGAAACAACTATCATTTTATTGAGCACACACACTCATACCTGATAAGTGTTAGGGAGCAGGACATGCCATAGCATGGGTGTGATCTAAGACCACTTTGTGAGTCTGTTCTCTTTCTACCTTTATATTGGGTTCTGGGGAGTGAATTCATGTCTCTAGGCTTGTGCAGCAAGCACCTTTACCTATTGAACCATTTCATCGGCCTGTTTTTTGTTTTTATTATTAATTACATTTAGTATGTCTGTGTGTGTTCAGAAGACAACTTGTTAGGAGTTGGTCTTCTTCCTTCCACTTCCTGGAGACGTGGTAGCATCCCAGTTTTCTTGTTTTTTTGAAAGGGTCTTATTGTATATAGCCCAAGCTAGCCTTGAGCTCATGTTTTCCTGCCTCAGCCTCCTTAGTGCTGGTAGTAGAGACCTGTGCTACCATACTCAGCTGCCTTTCTGCTATTGTTTTTTAATAAATATATTGAGCCCCATGTAGTGATGCAGCATAGTAAGACCCTGCCTTAAAAAACACACACCCATAAATAAATAAATAAATAAAGCAAGCAAGCGAGCGGTTTTTTCATTGTTTGTTTTTCGAGACAGAGTTTCTCTATGTAGCTTTGGATCCTGTCCTGGAACTCACTTTGTAAAGCAGGTTGTCCTCAAACGCACAGAGATCATCTGCCTGCCTCTGCCCCCAGAGTGCTAGGATTAACAGCCTGTGCACCACTGCCCAGTATATATAGTTATTTAATAATGGTTAATCAACTTGATTGGCATTCATTCCTTTTCCCCTTGTTTTTATTTCTTCATTAGATATTGAAAAAGTACTGGTTTGTGTGCAGAAGGCAGAAGACTATATGAAAGAAACAGCCAACTTCAAAGGAAAGGTAGCATCATGTAAATAGTTACTATGTGTTGTTTACGTGTATCTGCTTATTGGGGGAGGTACCATAGCATTCCAGAGGTTAGACAACCTGCAGGAGTTGAGTACTTCCTTTATTGTGTGGTCCTAGGGATCTAATTCTCAGGCTCATCAGGCTTGGTGACAGACACCTTTACTCATTGATCAATTCCACCAGCCTTGTATGATTTTGATTTTATTTGGATTTTCAGAAATAAGATATCTTTTATCTACTTACTGTTCTAATGTAGAGTTTGAACCCAAGACCTTGTACATACAAATTCATACTGTGCCATTGAACTATATACACCTAGTTCTGGGGTAGTCTCTTTATTTTTGTATTGCTTCTTGTAATTTTTTTTTCTATCCTTTTATAGAAAATACTGTATTGGGGCTCAAGATAAAACTCAGTTGATAAGACTCCTGCCTAGAGTTCACTTGGCCCTGGGTTTGGTCCCCAGCACTGCATAAATTAGACACTATGAGTATATTGCCTGTAATCTCAGCTCTTGGGAAGTTGAGGCAGGAGTTCAAGGTCATTCTTGTCTGCATAGCAAGTTCAAAGCCAACCAGAGCTAAACAAGACCCCAGTTATAAAACCAAAGAAACAAAACTCACAAAAAACAAAAAACTTGTTGAGAGATTTGGGATTTGTGTAAAAAGAAAAAAAAAGTTTGACTTTTAAAAGGTTTTTAATTATGTGTATGTATATGTGTATATGTGAGTGCATGTCATATATGGGGCGCTTGGAGACAAAAGAAGTTGTCAGTCCCTTGGAACTAGAGCCTCCTATTTTGGGTCCTCAGGAAAAGCAACAAGCAGTCTTAACTATTGAACTCTTACTCCAGCCAGTTTCTCTTTCCTTGCTACAAGGTCTTGCTATGAAGCCCAGGATGACCTTAGTACTCAAGATTTTCCACATCAGCCTCCCAAGTGCTGGGTTTATAGGCATGTATCACTAAATTACCTCATTCTTTAATAATTTCTTTCATATTCAAAATGTACCTTTAACTAGAAAAAACAACAGTCTATATGTTACTCTTTTGTTAATTGTGACTATAGATGAGTCTAATATTAGTTACCTTTTGTTTTTTGTTTTGATAGGGCTATATAATCCAGAAAAGAGAAGCAAAACCAAGCCTAGATGCAGATAAACCAGCTGAAGACATACTCACGTGAGTATGTAGCCATAGGTCAGTTTTCTTTGTGTGCTAATTAATATTCTTAATTGTGATATAATAAATATGTTTTACAGGTATGAGGAATTTCATCCTTTCTTGTTTTCTCAACATTTACAATGTCCATATATAGAATTTGAATCGTTTGACAAGGTGGGTTTTCTAGGTCTGTTTTGTACTAGTTAATATGACATGAGTTGTAACAATTGTTATGCCGTCTTGGGGTTGGGGTTGTAGCCCAATGTGAGTGCATGCTCCAAGTCTTGCATTTAATCCTCAACACTGCAAAATAAATAAGTGAGCAAGCAAATAAATAGATAAATAAATGAAACTCAGAAAATATTCATGCCTTCCAGTCAGTGTGAATCTGGGGATTGATTAAAAATCAATGCAGTTACAGATACAACTATTAAAAACAGCTGTTGATATTTTTATATAAAGATAAGATCAAGTATTTGACCTTAGACATTGTTAGCTGCATCATTGGAAATGTGGTCAGATCCAATGAGGTCACTATGGTATAAAACAGGCTAGTGTGTGTGTGTGTGTGTGTGTGTGTGTAAGGTGAAGTAGAGATGCTTTTTTTCCTCTTTCCTTACAGCCAATTGTTTGTCTTTTTTTTTTTTAAATAAGGCCGTGGATGAATTTTATTCCAAGATAGAAGGTCAGAAAATTGATTTAAAAGCTTTACAACAGGTATGGTATTATTTGAAATACTTATATTAGACTAGCTAGTCAGAGTAGTTTGGAGGTAAATATGTTTTCACTTAAGACTAAGTTGCCTTCCAGACGAATGGGATATTGTGTGAGTGTTCTCAAATGAGATTCCTGGGCCTGGAGCTACAGATAGTTATGACCCATTATGTGGATGCTGAGAACTGAATGGTCCTCTGGAAGAGCAGTAAGTGCTCTTAACCGTGAACATCTCTCCAGCCCAGGTGCAATTCTAGCTAGTCCTGGCACTCGATTTTTAGACCAAGTTGTCCTCAGACTTGGAGATCTGGGATTGAAGGTGTGTGCCACCATGACCTTCTCTTAGTATAATAAGAAGTATGACTCAGTGTATTTAAACCAATGCAGAGCTTCTCAAACCTGAGACTACATTGTAAGGAACACATTACATGGGCCAGAGGAAAAAACGTATTTTCTGTACTGTTTCTTCCATGTAAACTGTTGCTTTTCTTAAGCTAGGTCCTTGTCTAGGAATCACTGTGATGATTCCTCAGTGAGGATTTTATATGCACCATTTTTGCAACATATTTGACCATGTCTTTAGAGCATGTGTTATAGATCTGTTTCTTTTTTCTTTTTTCTTCTCTCATACAATATATCCCAAAGTCACTTTTAATTTGGAAGAGATTTGATTTTTTTTTTTTTAAGTGTTAGCCATAGGGCCTCGACCCCAGATAAAGAACTATGGCAACTATGAAATGTTGAGAGTGGGAGAAATGGTCTTCCCCAGGGAAAACCCCTGAATTGGTGTCCAATACCAGGGGGGCAGCACTGAGATCATATACATACTGGCGGTATTATGTGGACTGAACAGGCTGTATTTTCATATTTGGCAGGGGGTGGGGGAGTGTGTAACAGTGGTTGAGGAGAGGCTGTGAGTTTGGGAAAGAGCAAAGGGGGTGCATAGGAGGGGTTGGAGGGAAAGAGGAAATGAGGTAGTTTCAAAAAATAAAAAGTTGTTATCAAAAAAAGAGTTAAGGGGCTGGAAAAGTGGCTCAGAGGCTAAGAGCATTGGCTGCTCTTCCAGAGGTCCTGAGTTCAATTCCCAGCAACCATGTGGTGGCTCACAACCATCTATAATGAGATCTGTTGCCCTCTTCTGTCATGTAGGCAGAACAGTATATACATAATAAATAAATCTTTTAAAAAATGAGTTAAACCTAACAAAAATAGTTGTGCAAAATTTCAAGTTATATGGATGCTTATATACTCTTCCCTTTTGTTATAAAATAGTACAATTTCCAAGCCTGTAGTTAACAGGCTTCATGTCATTGTCACAAGATGCCAGCACTTTGGCTAGAGAACAAACATTTAACAAGAATACTCATTATTAATATTATTTTTTAATTTTTTTTGAAGCAGGGTCTATACATAGCTCTGACTCTCACAGAGATTGACCTGCCTCTGCCTCCTAAGTGCTGGGATTAAAGGCATACACAGCAAAACTCATTATTTTATTTATTATTTAGATTTTTTAAGATTTATTATTTATTACACATATAGTGTTCTGCCAGAAGAGGATACCAGATTGAATTTTAGATGGTTGTGAGCCACCATGTGGTTGCTGGGAATTGAACTCAGGACCTCTGGAAGAACAGTCAGTGCTCTTAACCTCTGAGCCATGTCTCCAGCCCCTATTATTTAGATTTTTTAATATTTAGATTTTTTTATTTTATAGGTATGAATATTTTGCCTCCATGTATGTACCTTTGTTGCATAACTGTCCCTACTGCATTAGGGCCCCGTTGAATTTTATATGCAATTAGATCAACCCAATGACATTGAAAGGGTTTCAGATATTTATATTAGGGCTGCACAACTGGTAGTGTGTATACAGGTATTCCAAAATCCAAAACAACTTCATATATGAAATACTTCTGGTACCAAACACAGGTTTAAGGATACTCAAACTACACCAACAACTTTTTGTGGTAATCACTTTGAACAGTTACCACTCTTAAAAAATCTTTTAGCAATTTTGTCCAACATTTAAATAATAATGAATTGGTGATGCTATACAGCATTAAAAAATAGTCTTCAAATCAGTAATTTTGAAATGTAGGTCAGGCATGGTAGTGTATGCCTGTAGTCCCTGCTAATGAGAAGTGGAGGCAGGCATATCAGGAACTAGGCTAGTGTATTTGAGGCCAGCCTTGTCTGCTACATATGAGACCCTGTCCCAGCAAACAACAAACTCTGAAGTGTAAATTATGTCTGATAAAATGCTATACAGGAGATCAGATAACTTCTGTGAACCTTTGTATTACGTGAGTAAAAGGTGTTCTGAAAAATACTGGAATATAATGCTGAAAGAACTAAATATTATAAGCCGATAATTTGTGTCTTTAAAAAGTTTTTAGTGGGGTGGCAGATGCAGGCAGATCTGAGTTTGAGGTCAACCTGGTCTACAGAGTGGATTCCAGGACAGCCAGGGCTACATAATGAGACCCTATCTTGAAGAAAGAAAAGAAAAAGTTGATTTTAGATGTGTTTATTCTATGTGTATAAAATACATGTATGGGTACCACATGTGTGCTTGTTGCCCATGAAGGGTCAAAAGAGGGTATCAGATTCCATGTAACTAGAATTACACATGGTTGTGAGTTACCATATAGATTTGGGGTCCTCTGGAAGAACATCAAGTATTCTTAATCACTGAACCATTTCTCCAGCCCCCAGTTTATACTTTTAAAGAACTTACTGGGAGATTAGAGAGATGGTTCAGTGGGTAAGAATATGCATAATGTACGTCCAGAGGAACCAAGTTCAGTTCCTAGCACCCATGCCAAGAAGCTCACAACTGTCTGTAACTCCAGCGCTAGGGAATTTGAAGCCTCTTCTGGACTTCATAGGTACTGCACTCACATACAGAAATCCACACATATACACATGTAAATGAAAATAAAAATTTTAAATATGTATTGTACATAAAAATTTGTCTAGTTGGATGATAATCCTGGAAAAAAAAAAGAATTGTGGCACTGGCCTACTCCTTTAATCCCAGCACTCCAAAGTCAAAGGCAGGCAGATCTTTGGGAGTTTGAGGCCAGCCTGGTCTACAGAGTGAGTTCCAGGACAGCTAGGGCATCATCTCTGACTCCACCTCCAGGGGATCTAGTGTCTTTTTTGACCTCCAAGGGCACCTCTATTCAAGTACACATTCTCACACACGTAACTAAAATTAATTTTAAAAAATTTCATTTGGAGCTACTGATCTAATTCAGTGGTAGAGTGCTTTCTTTGTATGCATGAGGACCTGGGTTTGATCTGTATATATCATAAGAAATCTTGAATTTTGCCTGTGTGAAATATCCAAGGGAATTGGGGTCATGCTTTATACATAGTTTACTTGTAACCAAAGTGCACATTCTATACAGGGGCTGGGAGGTAGAGAGAGGTCATCTTTCAGCATGATGTTTTTAGTGGGTAAGACTTGAGGGAGTGAACTATGGGAAAACTTTTCTTTTTGAATTTTCAAGACAGGGTTTTTCTTTCTTTTTCTTTTTCTTTTTTTTTTTTTGTTTGTTTGTTTGTTTGTTTTTCGAGACAGGGTTTCTCTGTGTAGCTTTGTGGACCAGGCTGACCTTGAACTCACAGAGATCTGCCTGCCTCTGCCTCCCAAGTGCTGGGTTGAAAGGTGTGCACCCCCACTGCCCGGCAAGACAGGGTTCTCTGTGTAGTGCTAAACTGTTCTGAATCTCAGAAGTCTGCCTGCCTCTGCTTCCCAAGTGCTGGGTTGAAAGGTGTGTGCCACCATCGCCCAGTTTGTGGGGAAACTTTAACTGCCTGTGTGACATCATTGAGGAACCATTAGGACAGTAAGTTTTAGGACATGAGAGGTAGAAGTGCTGTGCATTGAAAGTAATCTAACTTTTGAAAAATCTGTTTTGTTCCTGAAAGGAAAAACAGGCACTGAAGAAATTAGATAATGTTCGAAAGGATCATGAAAACAGATTAGAAGCTCTTCAGCAGGCTCAGGTATTACGCCTAGTTTTTCCAGTTCTCTTCCGACTATGATAATCTCATCTGGCACTATACTAAATACATTTGATTTGTTTCTTAAGGAAATAGACAAACTGAAAGGAGAGCTCATAGAGATGAATCTGCAGATAGTCGACAGAGCCATTCAGGTTGTCCGAAGTGCGTTAGCCAACCAGATCGACTGGACAGAGATTGGCGTGATTGTGAAAGAAGCCCAAGCTCAAGGGGACCCTGTTGCAAGTGCAATCAAAGAGCTGAAACTGCAAACAAACCATGTTACCATGCTGCTACGGTAAGTGTGTGCCCTCCAGTTAGTGCTTGCTTTTATTTTGTTCCTTGTTGATTGTATTCTCTTAAATTTTTTCTTTGGGAATTCTCAGAATAGAAAATATATAATTAAATCATTTCTAATTGTATTGAGGAAAATTTAAAATGAAAAGTGATGTCATTGACAGTAGTGAAATACTATTGAATATTTTTAATAGAAATCCGTACTTGTTATCAGAGGAGGAAGATGATGATGGTGATGCCAGTGTTGAGAACAGTGATGCTGAACCACTGAAAGGGAAAAAGAAAAAGCAAAAGAACAAGCAGCCGCAGAAACCTCAGAAAAACAAACCGCTGCTTGTCGACGTGGATCTCAGCCTGTCAGCCTATGCCAATGCCAAAAAGTGAGCCACTTAGCTATTCACTCTCGTGAGCTCTTATCTCATATGCATGAGTATCTCACATGCCTGTGTTATGTGCACCAGCCAGAAAAGGGCGTCTGCTCCTCTGGAACTGGAGTTACAGATGGTTGTGAGCAGCAGTATGAGTAACAGGAACCATACAGGGTCCTCTGGGAGACCAGTGCTCTTAACTGATGACTCATATCCCTACCCCCAACTATAAATTCAGGTGTCATTTTGCCTGTTGTATGAGAAACTTTCCCTGATATATTTGTATTCACCCCAGAAAGGGAATCCACAACAGATCAAAGTAACGGTTGCACTGAGTTTTCATTGGGGTTACTAACTGGAGCGAGGGCTGACTTATAGGAGCAAGGATAACGCAGTTGCATCTGTGAAAAGCCCACCTCAGGAAAGTGTATATCTGGAGCCCTATGCTCAAGTTAGATTCCTCAACAGTGCCAAGGGATCTCTTGCGGTTCAACGGGCAGTCTCCTCCTCCAGCAGTTGTGGACTGCTCCTCTAGCCTGAAGGAGGTCCTGATGCACCTTACTGCAGGCTCCAGCCTTCTCAGACAGGTGACGTGTGTTCACTCTTGGGTCTCTTAGCCACCCCCTCCTGAAAGGGAATGTTTGAATTTGTAGGAAATTGCTACAGAACACATTTATATACTTCTTTTGGTAAAAATTCAATTGTGTGCTCTATACCACTTAGTTCTATATGATCTGGGACTGTAGAATTAAAAATAAAAACTAAAGAAGGATTTTATTTAATATTCAATATAGATTTATTTTCCTAGATATTATGATCATAAGAGATATGCTGCTAAGAAAACACAGAGGACTGTTGAAGCTGCTGAGAAGGTAACTTTTTTTTTTGGTTTTTCGAGACAGGGTTTCTCTGTATTGCTTTTGAGGCTGTCCTGGAACTAGCTCTTGTAGACCAGGCTGGCCTCGAACTCACAGAGATCCGCCTGCCTCTGCCTCCCAAGTGCTGGGATTAAAGGCATGCGCCACCAACGCCTGGCTTGAGAAGGTAACTTGATATAATGATTTTTGTTTTCTGCAGCTTTAATGGCTTTTTCTGTTTAAGTGGGGTTTTCTAATTTAGAAATCTCTTTCAGGTATAACAGCTATAATTTCACTCTTCTATTTATTTATTTATTTGGTTTGGTTGGTTGGTTGGTTGGTTGGTTTTTTTCAAGACAGGGTTTCTCTGTGTAGCTTTGGACCTTGTCCTGGAACTAGCTCTTATATACAAGGCTGGTCTTGAACTCATAGAGATAGAGATCTGCCTGCCTCTGCCTCCCAAGTGCCGGGATTAAAGGTGAGCGCCACCACCACCCGGCTAAGTTTGCTTTAAATGTGTATTATTTCCTGTGTTTACTTTCTTCCCCAGCCTTGCACTCTGCCTTTTTCCTCGTCTCAGCAAGTAGCACTTTCATTCTTATCTTCTCAGATGTGAGAGATATCCAGAACTCTTTTCTCATATCCAAATGTGCCATTTACTATTATTGTTAGTATGTGTATGCATATGTACATGCATATATCACAGAGACTATGTTGATTTCTCTCCTACCTTTATGTGGGCTCCAGAGATCAAACTCAAAAGTTACCAAACTGGGTCAAGTGCTTTTGTTGTTTTTTGAGAAAGGGTTTCTCTGTGTAACAGCCCTGGCTGCCCTGAAACTTACTTTGTAGACCATGCTGACCTTGAACTCACAGAGATCACCTGTCTCTGCCTCCCTGGTGCTGGGATCAAAGGCCTGCACCACCACTACCAGTCTGGATCAAATGTTTTTACCCCCTGAGCCATCTTGCCAGTCCCATATTGTTTTGTTTCTCAATTTAGTTATAACCAGAACCTACTGGGTACTGTATCACTTGACTGTAATTTTAGGACTTGGGAAGTAGAGGCAGAATGGTTATGAGTTCAAGGTCATTCTAAGCTGAATAGTGAGTTTGAGACCAGCCTTAAATACCAGCACATGGGAGGCAGAGGCAGGTGGAGCTCTGTGAGTTCAAAGCCACCCTGGTTTACACAGTGAGGCTTACATGATGAATTCAGCCTATCCAGAGCTACATAGTGAAACAATACAAGACAAGAACAACAACAAAAATTATCACTGCTGGTTTGTTCATTGTTGCATTCTAGTCTCTAGAGATTGTCTGGAATAAAGTCGAGATTTTAATTTCTGTTCAATGAATAACTTCATTGATCTAGCCTCTATAATCCGGGCTAGCCTCATACTTGTATATCCAAGCCAGCCTCGAACTCTGATGTTCTTGCCTCTGTCTCTCAGGTTTTGGGTTGTAGGAGTACAATACCATTCCCAGCCACAAGGAAGTTCTTAATTTATAGGTCTTAAAAATTTGCGTAAATATTTAATTCATTTTACTTCTTAGGTAAAACTTTTATTTTTTATTATACGTATACTTGTGTGTATAAATCAAGTTATTTTATGACATAAAGTCTTTGTTATTTTTTTGCACGTAGTACACATACGGAAATTAGAGGACAACTTGTGGGCACAGGGGATCAAACTCAGGTCAGCAGGCTTGGCAGCAGGTCCTTTACCCACTGAACCATCTATGGGCCCATAAGAACTGTTTATTAGGCATGGTGTGGTGGCAAGTTACTACAATCCATAAAGCTGAGACAAGGAGGATCTTTGTGAGTTAGAGACCAGCCTCGGCAATATAATAAAAGCTGTCTAAAGCAGTTTGTTTTGCTATTCTGTGCTTTGATGTAATGTAAATACATTCTAAATTACTAAAACTTTTTTTTATAAATAGGCATTCAAATCAGCAGAAAAGAAAACAAAACAAACCTTAAAAGAAGTACAAACAGTTACTTCTATCCAGAAGGCAAGAAAAGTATATTGGTAAGTGTTCTGCTCTTCTTTTTTTTTTTGGTTTTTTGAGACAGGGTTTCTCTGTGGCTTTGGAGGCTGTCCTGGAACTCGCTCTGTAGACCAGGCTGGCCTCAAACTCACAGAGATCCGCCTGCCTCTGCCTCCCGAGTGCTGGGATTAAAGGCGTGCGCCACCAACGCCCGGCTGTTCTGCTCTTCTTAATGTTTAGTTTTTCTCTTTATCGGAATTATATGTGTATATTATTTGGAAAGTCAAGCAATTATACAGAGCTAGCTATAAAACCAGTAGTCCTATTATTTATTCTTCATCCTTATCCCATTGCCTGTTCTCCCAAGGAAACTACTTTTTAGTTTTACCTCTTTCTATTTATTTGCCTATTCGTTTATTTATTGTGTTGGTGGGTAAATGAGGAAGCATGCCGTGGAGCACATATGGAGGTCAGAGGACAACTTTTAGGAGTTGTTTCTCTCTTTCCACCATTTGGGTCCTAGGAATTGAACTCCAGTTTGATGGCAAGTACATTTACTACCACGCCATCTCTCTAGCCCCTACTTTTAGCTCTTTTAGGTCAAACTTTTGTATACTCCTGTCTCTTTCTGGAATAGCTTATATTACTGCTTCATGGGTTCTTTTGAAATGGGGAGAGGGTGGTTTTTGTTTTTTGTTTGTTCGTTTGATTGGTTGGTTTTGGCTTTTGGTTTTTTGAAATAAGAGTCTCTCTGTGTAGCCCTGACAGTCCTAGAATTCACTCTGTAGACAAGGTTGGCCTTGAACTGACAGAAATCCACCTGCCTCTGCCTCCCAAGTGCTGGGATTAAAGACATACGCCACCTCTCTCTCTCTCTCTCTCTCTCTCTCTCTCTCTCTCTCTCTCTCTCTCTCTCTCTCTCTCTCTCTCTCTCTCGCTTGTTTTTGTTTTTGAGGTGAGGTCTCATTTTATTGCCTATGTTGGTCTTAAGCATCTAGCTCAAGCGGTCTTTCAGCCTCAGTCTCCTGAGTAGAGAGCTCCAGGTGTGTGGCACTTCACTAGCTAGTGAGCACATCCCCACATCCTTTCTGTGGCCTGCCTGCCTTTCGCCCCTAGGTCTCCAACCCTTGATCTGGGATGTCCTTGGCAGTCTGCCTGCAGCCTGAGCGTTAGGACTCCTCGGTCACTCAGCAGTTGACGCTTTGTGTGCAACTTGTCTGTGCCTTCTGCAGTGTGTCAAGCTCTTTCTCACCCCTTCCCTTCACAGCCTTTTCCCTTTAGGATTTCAAGGATATGAGTTAGTGAAAATGTTTTAGTCTGTCATGCTGGATACTTTGTGAGTCCTTTTAGTTTGGAAACATAAGTTCTGAGACATTTTCTTGACAGTTTTTTTCTCCTTGTGGGAGGCGGCTTTCCTGTTAAGGTCAGAGGACAACTTATGGAAATCTATGGGAATCTGTTCTCATCTTTTACTATGTAGGGATTGAACGCAAAGGCAAATGGGTTTACCCACTCAGTCATCTTTCTGACCCATATATACATAATATATATATGGTTATTATATATATATGGTTGTCATGTATTGTCTTTTCTGTATTTTATATACAGAACTTTCTGAATGGGTCTGCCAGTTTTCTTGCATTTTCCCACTTTTCAACTCTTTGTCTGCTTTCTGTACATCCTGAGTCATGTTTTCAACTTTACCTTTCATTCCTTCCACACAGTTTCTTATCTGACCTGTCTCTCTTGTATGTGCACACAGCTGTGTACAAGAGAACTCAGGAGACCTCTGTTGCTCTCTACTTTGGGTTTTTTGAGACAGGGTCTTACTTTGTATTTCTGGTTGGTCTGAAACTCACTATGCAGACAATATTGGTCTTGAACTCACAGGTGTGCCTGTCTCTGCCTCCTGAGTACTGGGATTAAAGGCATGCACCACCACACCTGGCCTCTCTAACTTAATTTTTGAGACAGAATAACTCACTGATTCTGTTGCTCTGCATTTTGACTTGACAACTGCCCATCAAGCCTCTAGATCGCTTCCCCCACCCTCTTTCCACACTAGTGTTACAGATGTGTGCTGCCTCTCCCGGATTTTAACATGGGTACTGGGGGTTCAAACTAAGGTGTTAAGAGAAGCTTTTCTTGAGTGGAGTCTTCCCGCCCGCCTGGTTCCAGATCCACATCAGTCCCAAATAAACACACAAGACGCTGTATTAATTATGAAGCTGTTGGCCTTGCTTGTCTCTTACTGGCTAGCTCTGACTTAAGTAATTACCCCATAATTGTTAATCTAAGTATGTTTCTTACCGGAGAATAGTTCCGGGCTCCTACCCCAATGGCGTTACATCTCGACTCTCCTCTGTTTCTCGTTCCCAGAATCCTCCTGGACTCCTAGCCCCTCCTATCTAGATTCCCTATTGGCCAGACAGTGCTTTATTGGCATAAGACTTCCCCAACATCTCCTCTTTTCTGTTTAAACAAAAAGAAAGGTCTTAACTTTAACACAGTCAAATTGTATATGACAGAACAATTATCAAGTAAGAACACAGTTACAACATTTTGTCTATTAAAATTTAGCAAGATTTAAAGAAAATATCATCCATCCCATCCTTGTGAGTCTAAAGTTCTATATGTAGCTTATCTCTTATCATAACTAAGGAAAACTATAACTATAACTATGTGTCTTCAACTCCATCAAAGACCACAGAAAGATAATATATAATCACTAGGATTGACAAAGACATCTTGCTACCTGGACAGTCACCCAAAGTTCCTCTGTAACGTTGGGGCATCCATCTTCAGCCCATAGGCCACAATGTGTCTGGAATACTTCTCAGCAAAGCAGGAAATTTCAAACTGTCCATCTGCATTGGCAGTCTGTCAGTCATTTCTCTGTGTCCTGCAGAAAGTCTCGTAGACTCTTTATGAAGCAGGAACCCTGTAAGACTGAGTTCAGCAGTCACTTTCCTGTGGGTCCTGCATGTCCAGATTATACAACAACAGTCAAACAGTCTAGGTAAGAGCAGTTTCTTGCCCAAATGGCTAATCTTGCCATGTTGAAAGTAAACTCCATAACAAGTTTCTTCGATGCCCATCTTCCTCTCAGACATATACAGAAATATATTTGACATAAACAGTCTTCAAACCTTTCAAAGACCTTCAGAAAATGGCATTTAAAATGGTTTAGGGTTTTTATTGACAATGAGAAATGTCTGCTCCTGGCAGCACCAATTATGTCTGAGAGGAAGATGGGCATCGAAGAAACTTGTTATGAAGTTCCTAGACATGTGTTAACAAATCAGTCAAAATTAACTCAAGTTCTATTTCTAGCACCAAGTAAGTAAATAAATCAGAAAATAAAATCTTTTCCTATTGTATTTCGAGGGATATGATAGATGTCTTTTGTTGTTGTTGTTGTTTGTTTTGTTTTGTTTTATTTTTCAAGACAGGGTGTCACCGTATTGTTTTGGAGGCTGTCCTGGAACTCACTCTGTAGACCAGGCTGGCCTTGAACTCACAGAGATCCGCCCGAGTGCTGGGATTAAAGGCATGCACCACCAACACCCAACTTAACTGCAAGTTTTAAATAGTATAGATTGACTCATACAGAAGATATGTTACATATAATATAGCAAATCTGTGTTTTTATCTTTATTGTCTGGCATTTTCTAAATGTCATATAGCATATATTATACCTTCTTTCATTTAATGTTATCTTGTAAGTATGACTGTTTACCTTGCATATTTGTCTGTGCTCTACTTGTGTCCAGAAGAGGGTATCAGATACTCTGGTATTGGAGCTGTATATGGTTGTTAGTTGCCATGTTCATGCTGAGAATCAAACCCAGGATCTCTGGAAGAGCAGCAAGTGCTCTTAACCATGGAGCCATCTCTCCCTCCTTTTATTCTTTCTACCCTGATAATAAATTCATGAGAACCCTAGTTACTTTGTCTTTTGAGAAAAGCTGTGTCATAATATTCTGTTGGAGGAGAGGGACGTGTCAAAGGGAATAATGAAACAGGATGTCATAGGGTTTCTGTTGCTGTGAAGAGACACCATGACCACGGCAACTCTTATAAGGAACACATTTAATTGGGGTGGTTTACAGTTTCAGAGGCTCAGTCTATTACCATCATGGTGGGGAACATGGCTGTGTGCAGGCAGACATGGTGCTGGCTACATCCTGATCTGTAGCAGCAGGATGCAGACTGAAGCCCTAGGCGTGGCTTAGGCATATGTGAAACCTCAAAGCCCACCTCCACAGTGACATATTTCCTCCAACAAGGACACATCTACTCCTAAAAAGCCATACCTCCAAATAGTGCCATTCCCTGTGAGTTTATGGGGGCCAGTTACATTCAAGCTACCACACAGGGTCTCCCTGGGTGTCCAGACAGGCCTTGCACTTTGATTCTCTTGGTTCACCCTCTGAGGTGCTGGGACTACAAGTGTCTATTCCCCCACCTTGTCCAGAGCCTATTTAGTATTCCACTGAAGAAAAGCTGAGTCTTAGACCATTTGATGATATTGTGCAATTTGATCTATATCATTAACTCATTGTTAGGCCATCCTTATGTTTAAGAATGCTTCCTATATAACAAATAATTTGGGAGATGGACAGATGGCTTAGTGAATAAGAGCACTTTACTGTTCTTCCAGAGGAATGGAATAAAGTTCTCAGCACCCACATTGTGTAGCTTACAATCTTCTGTGACTTCAGCTCCAGAGGCTTTAACACCTCTTTTGGGATCCCTGGACTGCTTTCATGTGTACATATCCATCCACAATACAACATACACATACAACATATACGTGTAATTTAAAATTTTTTAGAGAAATAAATAGAGCCAGACAGTGATGGTTCATACCCTTAATCCCAGCACTCTGGAGGCAGAGGCAGGCAGATCTCTTGAGTTTGAGGCTAGGCTGGTCTACAGAGTGAATTCCATGACAGTAATACACAAAGAAACTCAGTTTTGGAGCTGGGCTTTGTGGCCCATGCCTTTAATCCCAGCACTTAGGAGGCAGAGGCAAGTGGATTTCTCTGAGTTCAAGTCCATTCTGATCCACAAAGAGGACAGCCAGAACTGTTTATACAGAGAAAGCCTTTCTCGAAAAACCAAAAAGAAAGACAACCAAGGAAACAAAGAAAGAAATCCTGTCTTGAAAACCGAAAGAAGAAATAAATAAATAGAAATAACCTGGTTTGTGGGTTGTTGTTTTTATGATAGGTTAATATAGCCTAGGCTAGCCTTAAATCTAATATGTAGCTGTGGCTGGCCTTGAAAAACTCTTGATTCTCTGGCCTCTTCCAAATGCTATGAACATAGGTAGTTCTCACCCACCATGCCTCATGAGAAAACTTTTCCATAGAATTTAGTTCATTCTCCTTCTCTTCTTCCCCACCTTGCACACACCCCCATACCCCCAGAGGCAAAGTCTTACTGTATCACTGGGCAACACAGAACTCAGAGGTTCCCTTACGTCTCCTCCCCAGTACTGGAGTATGCCACTGTGCCCTGCCAGAATTTAGTTTTTTCTAAGACTGCCATAAGTACATTACAGGGTTTTTTGTTGTTTGTTTTTAATTTTTTAAAAATTTGCTTGGTCCTTTAAAAGTAATTGTACCATTGGATTGTTGAACTCTTATTCTATACAAGCATGGCAGCTTCCCATCTTGTTATATTTTGTTTTAAAAATGGTATGAATTCAGGCAGCTATAAAGAAAAAATGTGAGGCTGGAGAGATTGCTCAGCAGTTAAGAACACTGACTGCTCTTCCAGAGGACCCAGGTTCAATTCACAGAACCCACATAGCAGCTAACAACTGTCTTTAACTCCAGTTCCAGAGGACCTGACACCCTCACAGAAACATACATGCAGCCAAAACACCAATAAAATAAAAACAAATACAGTTTAAAAAGAAAAATGTTAACTTTATTTTCTCTCAATTTGATAGGTTTGAGAAATTTCTATGGTTCATTAGCTCAGAGAACTATCTAATTATAGGTGGTCGAGATCAGCAGCAGAATGAGATCATCGTGAAAAGATACTTGACCCCAGGTAAACTTAAAACCTGTGACATTTTTTCTTAAAACATTTGTCAGTTATTTCACTAATAGGCACTGGTTTTCATCTTATACTCTCATTTGACAGAACTAATTAGAGATTTAATGCTCTGTGGCTTAGAATTTATTGAAGTATTCCCCACTTCTTGTTAAGTGGGTATTGTAAAAGTAGTATTGATCAGCTAATCTGTGTTGTTGGACTTTTGATCCTCTGCTGTATTTACAAATAGTTTTCAGTTTTCCAAGTGATGCTGGATCAAACATTTTAAAGCTTAGTGTTCACGTGCTAAAGTGTGTGACCATTTGTCCAGTTTCCAAGCTGGGTGTGCATTGCATGCTTGTAGTTACAGCTGCTAGAAAGGATAAATCAAGAGGGCCTCTTGACCCCCGATGTTCCAGAACAATCTAAGTAGCACAAAGAAACCCTCTTTCAAAAACAGGAAAGAAGCGAAGCAGGCTTCGGTGGGCACTGCATGCAGGTAGTTCAGTTACATATGCAGGCAGAACAATCATGAACATAAGTTTTAAAATAAAGTAAAAATTTAGGAGAAGGCAAAACAAAAACTAATCAACCAAAAAAAATGAAAAATAGGACCTAAAATATCATTTCCCATTTGTCTTTCTCTAAGGAGACATTTATGTACATGCTGATCTTCATGGAGCTACTAGTTGTGTGATTAAGAATCCAACAGGTAATATAATTCCGTTTCTGGAGTTTTCTTTCCTTAACATTCTTCTTTATTTTCAGTTATATATGTGTGTGCTTGCCTCTGTATGTTTATGTGGAGAATGTGCATGTGTGATCATCCTTGCAGGTGCTCATTGTGTCCAGAAGAGAGTGTTGTGAATCCCCTGGGTAGAGTCACAGTCACAGAGACATAAACCAGTTGGCTCTTGGGGACTGGCCTCAGGTCCTTTGCCAGAGCAGTAAACATTCTTAATTGATAAGCCATCTCTTTTGGCCTCCTGTAAATGTTTTTTTTTTTTTTTGTTTCTTTTTTGTTTTTTTTTTTGGTTTGGGTTTTTTTTTTCGAAACAGGGTTTCTCTGTGGCTTTGGAGGCTGTCCTGGAACTCACTCTGTAGACCAGGCTGGCCTCGAACTCACAGAGATCCGCCTGCCTCTGCCTCCCGAGTGCTGGGATTAAAGGCGTGCGCCACCAACGCCCGGCCTGTAAACGTTTTTAATGTTCCTGATAAACAAGAACTAATATTCAGCTCCCAGTACAGCAAACAAAAAAGAGATGAAGAAAGATTGTATTGATATGAGAACATTTCATGAATGTAAGAGTCATAACATGTGTCTGGCCGTTGTGTCCTCTAATACAAGAAGGAAAATTATACAGTAATGGGGTGTGTAGACATGGGTACACACAGTAATATTGGAAATGTCAGCATCAAACATGAATAGAACAGTTAAACAGTAGATTAACAAGGAA
The DNA here is from genome assembly GCF_017639785.1 of Mesocricetus auratus. NCBI lineage: Eukaryota > Metazoa > Chordata > Mammalia > Rodentia > Cricetidae > Mesocricetus > Mesocricetus auratus. The sequence goes on from NW_024429186.1 coordinate 47,233,121, forward strand.
ATAGAAGACTTGAATAGATTGATAACTATACCTAACTGTTTCTAGAACACTGCCTAACAACTAACCAGAGAACATTGTCTACATAGATCAGATGATAGAAGAAACAGAAGACTGAAAGAAATTCATAACAAGTAAAGAGATTAAAACAATAAATAAAATTCCAGCTAGGCAATGTTGGTGCATGCCTTAAGTTCTGGTACTCAGGAGGCAGAGGCAGGCAGATCTCTGTGAGTTCAAGGCCAGCCTGATCTGTAGCACAAGTTCCAGGACAGCCAAGAGAAACCTGTGTTGAAAAAAGAAAACAAACAAAAAGATAAAAGAAAACCCCAAATTCAGATACCTTAATTGATGAATTATAGTAATCTTTTATTTAAAAAAAATACTAATGCTTCAAAAACTCTTCCTCCCAAATAAAATCCTCCCCTCGCCCCCCAAAAAAGAAGAGTTTTTGATGATAGACATGTCGCCAAAGGCATAGTGGCAGGTGACTGAAGCAGCAGCTGAGAGCTCATATGCAGGTCCACAAACAGGAGTCAGCAAGTACACTGGGGATGGCAGGAGGCTTTTGAAATCTTAAGTTTTGAAATCATCCCCAGTGACATACCTCCTTCAACAAGGTTACACTGACACCATCCCCCTTCCTTCCCAAACAGCCACCAACTGAGAATCAAGTATTCAAATGCCTGAGATTTGTGGAAGGGCATCACACTGAAACCACCACAGCTAGCAATAAATAAGCTGATAAACCAGGCATAGTAAAATTAAAAAAGAAGAAAATAAGAGAGGCTAGGATGTAGTCAGTAGAGTGCTTGCCTAACATGCATTAATAATCTCCAGTGCCACATAGACCAAGTGCAATAGTACAGGCCTATAATCCTAGCATTCAGGAAGCAGAGGGGGAAGGATCAGAAATTCAGGGTAATCCTCAGCTACAGAGCAAGCTTGAGCCCTGCCTGGGCTATGTATGACCCCATCTTAAAGAAAGAAATAGCGGCTATGGCTCAGTGGTACAGTAATTTTCTAATGTTCATGAAACCCAGGCCTCTTCTCCATAATACCATAAAATCAGTGATACACTTGCCAAGATAGAGCAGGCTATAGGTTAAATCTGTAAAATGTTAAAGGAGAATAAAGAAAGCCAGGTGTGGCAGATCAAACCTATAACCCCAGGAGCAGAGGCAGGAGGACCATTCTAAATTCTAGGCTAAACACAAAAAAGTCTACATATAATTCCATTTATCTGAACTTGACAAAATAGGGATTAGTGATTGCAGGTAGCTGAGCTTTGGGAAGGAAGGCTGCATTTGATGGGGGTGCTAAAAATGTTTTGAAATTACATAGTGATAGTGGTTACATTATCTCATGTGCTCATGAGTGCTTGCACACGTGTACACACACACACAAATAAAATAAAACAAAACTTTTGGTCCCTAACACTGCAACAACAGGTAGGTAGATAGAATCTTGAAATAAATATTTGCTTATATGATTTAAACTGTTGTACTAAGTATAACTTTGACATCTTGCTCTGTAGAAACCCTGTACTTTGGTATTGAAACAACATTTCTGTTTAGGAGAACCCATCCCTCCACGGACTTTGACTGAGGCAGGCACAATGGCACTTTGCTACAGTGCTGCTTGGGATGCACGAGTTATCACTAGTGCTTGGTGGGTGTACCATCATCAGGTAATAAGGGCTGTGGTCCATTTTCTTAATCTCTTAAGAGCTATACGTGATTACAGATGGTTAGGATACAGAAGGCAGATAAAGTTGATGTTTAAGCAGTAGAGAAAAATATATGCATACCATGTAGCAAGTGCTGTGAAGAAATAACAAAATTTCTCTTTTGGGTTTTTGAGGAAGGGTCTCCCTATGTAGCCTTGGCTGGCCTGGAACTTGCTATGTAGACCAGGCTGGTCTACTTCTGCCTCTGCTTCCCAAGTGCTAGAATTAAAGGTGTACACCACATCTGACTTCATTAGATGTTCTGAATTCCCTTTTGCCTTTCCAGAAACTAGGTATAACTTGTGTTTTGTGTAGTCACTTGGTTTTAGTGATTGCCCCCCTCTTTTTTTAAAGATTTATTTATTTATTGTATATACAGTGCTCTGTCTGCATGTATACTTGCCAACAAAGAGGGCGCCAGATCTCGTTACAGATGGCTGTGAGCCACCTTGTGGTTGCTGGGAATTGAACTCAGGACTCTGGAAGAGCAGCCAGTGCCCTTAACCTCTGAGTCATCTCTCAGCCCTGTGATTGCCCTTCTTTGTGTTCAGTGCTGTTTTGTTTGTTTTGTATGCCTTTTTGATTCTGTTTTGTCGTACTGGAAATTGCATTTAGATACCCATCACCTTCATTACTTTTATTTTGTGATGATGTCTAAGTTCTTCCAGCTGCATGAAACTCACTTTAAATCCCACGCAATACTTGAACTCTCAGACCTCCCCCTTCGCTACCCAAGTAACTGGGACTATAGACCTGTGCCACCAAGCTCAGCTATTTGACTTCCCATTGCAAATAGATCCACATCTTCAAGAATTATATTTGATAATGATACACTAATTCTACAAGAATCACAAACTGTGTGGTAGGATTAAAACTATCATCCTTGGAATTCATTTCATTTTATATTTATGTTATTTGCTATTCTGTGATGTGATTTTAGGAAATTGATATACTTGAAGGAAATACTTTATACCTCTACTACTAATTAAAGTGGTTTTCTAACCTTGTAACTAATAAAGATATACTCAAGTTTAGAGAATTCACAAATGTGTAAATTCTTAGGAAAAAGGCTCCCTCACCTTGTTTCATCAAATTACATTTTTAAAAATTCTGTTAATTCCTTCTAGCAAAAACTGTTTTAGCAGCTGGGGAGGTGGCTCCGTCAATAAAGACCCTTGTCATCAAGCCTGTTGACCTGAGTTCAGTGTCTGGGACCTAACTGGTGGGAGGGGACTAACTCCTTGCACGGTGTCCTCTTACCTCAATAGCATGCATGCATGAACACACACACACGAACACACTAGTGCGCACACGTGCAAAATTAAATTGTTAACATTTGGAAGCTGGAGAGATGCTCCACTGTTAAAGAGTGTGTACTGCTTTTGCGGAACACCCAAGGTCAATTCCTTGCACCCACATTAGCAGCCCATAACTACCTATAACACCAACTCCCAGGGGATCCAACCCTCTCTTTGGGACTCAGCAGGCACCTGCACTCATATGCACATACTCAACACAGAGACACAGACATAATTAAAAAATATTTCAAGGCCAGGCATGGTGGTAAATCCTTTAGTCAGCACTCTTTTGAGTCTGAGGCCAGCAGCCTGCTCTATAGAGTGAGTTCCAGGACAGCTGGGGTTACACAGAAAAACCCTGTATCAAGAAACAAAAACAAGTAATTTATTTTCAAAATATTTTTTAAGGAAAAAAACTGTTTTACTACAAAAAAGAATCCCAGAAAAGGATTTTAATGACTGTAACTTTATCTTCCAGTAATGTTTTATTCTAAGATTATTAAACTTATTCTTTTCGCATTATATGCTATGCTGGAAGAAAAAGCTAATTCCAATCTAGTCTATGGCATTTTGTTGGAGTAGTAGGTCTTTTGTTATTTCTTCATTGATACATGTTGTTAAGTATATCTGTCATTGGAAGGATATATCTATGTCTGCAGTGTTGAAAATTTTTGCTAAATTGCAGTTTTTAGGACTTAAAATTGCTTGAATATGATTATTTCCTCCTCTTGGGTAGAAAACATCTTGAAAGGGCATCTTAAGAAACTAAAGATGTAGTTCAGTTGGGAGAGTGCCATCCCAGCATGCACAAAGCCCTGGCTTAATCCCAGGTACCACTTGTAGGAGGCATGGTAGGTACAGTGGTAATCCTAGCACTCAGGAGTTGGAGGGACTAGAAACTCAGGATCATCCTCAGTTACAAGTTTAAGGCCAACCTGCAATGACAGAACCTGTCTCATTTCTTTAGATAAGAACGTAATAACATTGTTGTGTTCCTCAGGTGTCTAAAACAGCACCAACAGGAGAATATTTGACAACAGGAAGCTTCATGATAAGAGGTAACAGTTAACATGAAAAATATCCCTAACTTGGATTATGGAGGCAAGAGCCATTTATAGATACTCTTGAGTAGAATGGACTGCTATAATTGGACATACTAATTTTGTTAGGAAATAAAGGGATTTTTGCTTTGGCATGGCAAATTCAGCATTTGTCATCATCATACATTTACTGATGAGAATGTATTTCACATAGTTGGGTTATAATGTAACTATTCCTGTACATAATACTAAGTATTTTAAGTGCTTATGTTCTGGTACAAAGTAAAAATGGATCTAATCATTGGTATGTAATATTTTCAGGCAATGTGGAGAAAATGATTTTTATAGCATTAATGTGTATTATCTTTTATAGGAAAAAAGAATTTCCTCCCTCCTTCATATCTAATGATGGGGTTTAGCTTCCTTTTTAAGGTACTCTTCTCTTTGTTTGGACTTACCTTATACCCTTACTAAAGTTCAGCAGTGAGGAAGAACTGTTTCTCCAGGTAGATGAGTCCTGTGTTTGGAGACATCGAGGTGAACGCAAAGTCAGAGCACAGGATGAGGACATAGAAACCCTGACAAGCTGCACAAGTGAGCTCGCATCAGAGGAGATGGAGCAACTAGGTAGTTGGCATGTTATAATGAGTTGGCTTGTGCTTTGTGTGTGCTTGTTCGTGTGTGCGTGGGAAGCCAGAGGACAACATTGGGTGTTTTTTGGGCACTGTCCCCTTTCTCTGGAGATAGGGTTTCTTCCTGGTCTGGAACTTGCTGATTAGCAAGGCTGACCAATAAGCCTATCACTTACCATCGTTTTTGATTACAAGTGTGTGCCACCACACCTTCCCGTCATGTAGTTTCTGTTCCTGAAAGACAAGCACTTTACCAACTAATTCTTCATCTTCCCAGTCAGGCTTGTGACTTTGTTTTCCCCTTGAAAAGAAACTACTGTGTAGCTCTGGCTTGCCTAGCACTTGTCATGTGGATCAGGCTGGCATTGAACTTGCATCAGTCCTGTTGTCTTTGTCTCCCCAGTGCTAAGATTACAGGAATTCACCATGATATCTAGCCAAGCCTTGTGATTTCCACTCACCAGTTTTATTTCTAAATCTTAAGAAATTGTGTCTCTTCTGTGATAACCAGAATTTCAAAAGTAACCCAAAGTACTATCAATTTTACTGAATTTTGTTTCTGGAAATGCTTAAATGTGCTCTTTTTTTTTGTACTAGAGATTGAAGAAATATTCTGATGAATTAAAAATAGTTAATTAAATATATAATCAAAATACTTTTGGTAAAATTTGAGCCTTTAATGGATATCTTATAAATATATTTAACTGATAAACTTGTATACATATGAATTAAGATTTCCATTTGGGTTTAGGAGTTAGAAATAATAGGAAGATGAATCTATATCAAATATGATTTTTTTTTCTTTTTTGGTTTTTTGAGACAGGGTTTCTCTGTGCAACCATTCTGGCTGTCCAGGAACTCACTCTGTAGACCAGGCTGGCCTCAAACTCACTGAGGCCTCTGCCTCCCGAGTGCTGGGATTAAAGATGTTTCTAACATGGGAATTTTGGTTCAGGCCAGGCTTTTGACTGTCATCCTGACTCATTTGAAAATCAGTTTTCAAATGCTGGTATTATAGGTATAAGCCTGTATGCCCAGCTTTGATTGACTTTTTACAATATATTTGCTTTAAGTAGAGAGACTTAACCTCCCTAAGGAACCTAGAGAAAGAGTACCCTGAACTACTTCTATAGTTGTTCTGTCTCCTAGGGTCACTCCTTGTTGGAATCATATTACATTGCTAAACTTAAAACTACTATGTTGTTAGATTCTATTGATTGATGCCTACCATGTCCCTGTCATAAAGTGATACATAAATAACAATAATATATATTACTTAATTTCATAATAACCCTTGAAAGATGGCAGTTGGACCCAGTTATTAGTATTAGCATTCTTTTCCCTTCAGTGTGAAGTTATATAATGTATGTTGGTTTTCATTTATAAATTAATAAAACTGCAGAATTTATACAACTACTTTTATTATATTGCCTTTTGGATGGAGCTGTGACAATTAGGTTTGTTACAGAAATAATAGTGATGTCCATCTGTGGTAAAATGATCTTGGAAGTCATGTAAGGACTATCCTTTTGTCAGAATAGTGTATAACACATTGTGGAGATGACCAAGAATTTTTCTGGCGGCCTTTTGGGCAGCCTAGGATCATTGGGATCATGTAGGCTCACTGGGAGTTGCATCCTGACTTTCCTTCTGGAATTGTACAGAAGCGGGGGACAGCAGTGAAGAAGACAGAGAGGACTTACATGGAGCTCCCGTACAAGTGGAACTCGTGACTCAGGTCAGTCAGGAGGATGTTGCTCTTCAGAGTGGCAGAGATGAATTAAGTGAGGAATTACTACAGGAAGAAAGCTCTGACGATGGAGATTCCAAAGAAGTTACAAAAGACCAAGAGCCCGTGGGTGAAATGAAGGGTGAGGAGGAAGACACCCTCGATTATCCTGACACTACCATTGACTTGTCCCACCTTCAGTCCCAGAGGTAACTGAAAAGAATTGAAGTTTCCTTATGGACTGGAAATGATGTTGCGGGAGCCCTTATAAAGCAGTAACACAAAGACTGACTTCACTAGTGTCCCCCACTCTCCGTTTGTATTACTCTGGGTTATTCGGGTCCTTCCATTTAGCGATTGACTCGTCTCCTGCTAGAAATTCCCAGGAGCAAAGGAGAAAAGTACATAAGAAGGAGACAGAGGGTAAAAACAGATGAAGAAGCATGGAGTGGGGGTGGGGCTAAAGGGCACATAGAACCTGAAAGTGGAAAAGAGACTACAGTGAGGGGTTCCTGGGAACTCTGGAGATAAGGGAAAGAAGACTCTACTAAAACGTTTATTGGTAATACTGCAGTGAAGGAAGGGCTGGGGAGATGACTCAATAGAAAACATACTGCTTTTGTAGAGTACCTGAGTTTGGTTCTCAGCACTCCTCTTGGACACCTCACAGCTGCCTGTATCAGCTCCAGGGAACCCAGGCCTGTCTTCTAGCCTGTCTCCACTCATTTGCACATACCCACATACAGACACATATACATAAATCAATATAAATCTTAAAGCTGAGTATAGTAGCACTCTGAGTTTCAGGTCAATCTGCTCTAAGAGTCAGTTCCAAAACACTCAGTGCTGCACAGAGAAACCTTGTCTTACAAATCAATGGGGTGGGGGTAGAGGGCTGTTCCAGACAGGGTTCCTCTGTGTAGCCCTTGCTGTCCTGGATCTCACTTTGCACACCAGATGAGCCTCAGACTCACAGACATCCAACTGCCTGTGCCTCCTGAGTACTGGAATTAAAGGTGTATGCCATCACAGAGGATGGTAGTTTTTTGTATTTTGTTTGTTTTTGCTTAAGTATTGTTATTGGAGTTCTAAAACATAATTTAGAAGTCAGACAGACCAAAATGAAGTTTTAAGATGTCTCCTTGGCAAGCCACTGTGTGTTTAAGAATGGTTTCTTTCTTAGAAAATGGAGTATCCCTTTCATAGGGTTTCAGTAGTGATTTTAGTGCACAGCATTGAGCTCAGAGTTGCGATTTCGGCTCTCCAAGTGGGTGTAGTGCTCCATACCTGAGGTAGGAAGAGCGGAAGTTCTTGGTCATCCCCAGTTACAGAGTTAAGAGAAAAGATGTAACACATCTCAGGAAGAATGTGCATAGAAGTGTGGGAAGATGATTCAGTTGTATTTTGTCAAATTTGAAGGTTTGTAGAGTTATAAGTAAGAAAATGGGGGAGTTTTAAGACTGTAACTGTGAATGGCTTTCATAGGCTAATAAATCCTTTTGTTTTCATAGGCCTCTGCAGAAACTGGCTTCAAAAGAAGAATCTTCTAATTCAGTAAGCTAATTCAGTAATTTTTTTTTTGGTTTTTTTTTTTTTTTTTTTTTTTTTACGAGACAGGGTTTTCTCTGTATTGTTTCAGAGGCTATCAGTCCAGCCCGGCCTCGAACTCACAGAGATCCGCCTGCCTCTGCCTCCCGAGTGCTGGGATTAAAGGCGTGCGCCACCATCGCCCGGCTTAATTCAGTAATTTTTAAAATTACGTTTAAAAACAATTGTGTTTTTCTGCTGGGCATTGGTGGCGCACACCTTTAATCCCAGCACTCGGGAGTCAGAGGCAGGCAGATCCCTGTGAGTTCGAGGTCAGTCTGGTGGTCTACAGAGTGAGTGCCAGGACAGGCTCCAAAGCCACAGGGAAACCCTGTCTCAAAAAAAAAAGAAAGAAAGAAAGAAAAAATGTGGTTTTTCTTTTAAAATTTATTTTTGAAAAAAATACTAGTATTGATCTCATGATTCCTTGTTTTTGTTTTGATAGACTGACAGTAAATCACAGAGTCGAAGACATTTGTCAGCCAAGGAAAGAAGGTAAAAGTGTCATATGACTGAGTCACATTTTAAACATTGACAGCTGGCTGATGAGATGACTCAAAGGGTAAAAATGCACGCTGTACCGAGCATGACAACCTAACTTCACTCCCCAAGTCCTGTTGTAGGAGAGAACCAACTCCTTCCCGAAAGTTGTTCTTTGACCGTCACGTTTATGCCACAAAGCACATGCGCCTGCATTCACATATCTTCTACACAGGAAAATGGATAATACATTCAAACTTTAACCAGCTAAAACATATTTGACTGTTTTGAAGACTTCTTTAATCACCAAAATTCTTGTTTTGGGGGGAGGTTCTTTTGTTTATTTGTTTTTTGAGACAGGGTTTTTCTGTGTAGCTCTGACTATCCTGAACTTGCTTCTGTAGACCAGGCTGGCCTGAATCTGAGAGATTTACCTGCCTCTGCCTCCCTTGTACTGGGATTAAAGGTGTACATCACTACCACTGGGGACATAGTAGTTAAGAACACTGACTGTACTTTCAGAGGTCCTGAGTTCAATTCCCAGCAACCACATGGTGGCTCACAACCATCTATAGTGGGGTCTGATGTCTTCTTCTGGCATAAAGGCATACATTCAGGTAGAGCACTCATATACATAAATAAATAATTAAAAAATAAAGGCAGGCACCAGAACTGCCTGGCTATCATCAAAACTCTCTGTGTTTACCTCTAATACGGTTTTTGTATTTAAGATTCATCTGTGGTAGGTGAGATAGATAATAATAAAACAGACCTTTTTTATGTAAACATGTACAGTGATTCTAGGACTTTATAGATATAAAGCACTTGATTTTTTTTAAATTCATTTATAGTAGTTGTGCAAATTAATGATTTCACTGATATTTCTATGCCATGTTTTGATCTTTTTTAATTTTTTATTTCTTAAATTTAATGTGCACTGATGTTTTGCCTGCATGTATGTCTGTGTGAGGGTATTGGGTCCCCTAGAACTGGAGTTACAGACAGTTGTGTCAGGGTGCAGGGAATTGAACTCAGGTCTTCTGGAAAAGTAGCCAGTGCTTTTAGCCATTAAGCCATCTTTCCTTTCTCTCCTACCCTTTCTTGCCCTTCCCTTTTTCCCCCTCCTTAATTATTATTTTTTTGGGGGGGTTTCTCTGTATTGTTTTGTAGGCTGTCGATCCAGCCCAGCCTCGAACTCACAGAGATCCGCCTGCCTCTGCCTCCCGAGTGCTGGGATTAAAGGCGTGCGCCACCACCGCCCGGATCCCCCTCCTTAATTCTAGGATATTAAAAATAAATAGAAATTCTTAAAATTGACTAGGAAAATTTTGTATAAAACAAAATTTTAGGTACTGGAGAGATAGCTCAGGTAAGTAAAGTATTTATCAGGCATAAGGACCTGAGTCTTGATCCCTGGGCCCCATGTAGAAAGCAGAGCACAGTAGGGAGCACCTGTTGTCTCAGAACTAGGAGAAAACACAGGAGGTTTTTTGGTGCTTGCTGGCTGGTCAGCCTAGTGAGAAACCAAAAAGACAGGGAAACTTGGTTCAGTAGGAGTTGCCTCAAGGAGATAAGGCAGAGTTTGATGGAGCAGAGCACATCATCCTTAGGACTCCACATGCACGTACACACGAGAAAGATAAAGTCATAGACAGTTAGATTAGAAGGCAAATTTAGATTAAAATAAGAGAACATGAAATGGCTAAGGACTTGGAGATTTATTTTACAAGTGGTATTCGAGGAATATATGGAAATTTTTGAGTGCACTATGACAAGTAAGGAAACAGAGAAGGTTATAAGGAATACAGAGGAAGACTTAAGAGACATTGAGGACCTGGACTACAGTAATAGCATTGGGAATAGAAAGATGTCAAAACAGTAGAATGTACCCTTGCTTCTTCCTCAATGTTTATGTTTAGATACACTTAAATATTCCACCAGCCAACAGATATATTGGATATCCAGATCTGGCAAAGCCATGCTGATAGAATACTACCAGTCCTGGTGTCTGCACATTAGGTTGTTAGTTGAGTAAATGAATGTGTAGTTGAGGGATATGCAAAAGTAATGTTTGAGTCTAGATGAGAGCATGATAAATCTTTAAAAGATACTCTGGTCTTTAGTACCTGATTACGTGAGCATCTTTGCATGCAGTGGTCTGGTGATTAAGTTAAAAAGAGGCAATCATATATTGTACATGTTTCCCCTTTCCTTTTACACATTTTTATGGCACATTTGACATTCTCAAAATTTCATATTTCTGCTTGGTTTCTATTTAGAGAAATGAAAAAGAAAAAGCTTCCAAGTGACTCAGGGGATTTAGAAGTGATAGAAGGAAAGGACAAAGAAAGAGAAAACTCTGTACACACTGAAGCTTACCAGAACACAAGCAAAAATGTTGCATCTGGACAGCCAATGAAAAGAGGACAAAAGGTAACAAGTATGCTTCTGAATGATCTGTTGTTCAGTGTGGCTTGCTCATGAAGCTACAGGGTCCTCTTGGCTTTGTAAAGTTTAAAAGTGAAACAGAAGGGGCTGGTTGCTCTTCTAGAGGACCCATTTTCAACTCCAGCACTTACATGGTAGCTCACAACTGTCAGTTGAGGAAATCTAACACCCTTTTCTGGCCTCTGTGGGGCAGCAGGCATACAAGCAGTACACAGATATAGGTGCAGGCAAAATGCCCATATACATAAACTAATTTTAGTAGAATATGTACATAGTTTTTAAATTCTGAGGCTAGAAGTTAGCTGGGAAGCTAAGATTGCACCTGATGAAAGTGTACTGGAAAGGGCTTCTACTAATACATACAAACTTCCTGATGTTAAACATAGCTGAGAAGTCATGAGTGCTGCCACTCGAGGGTGAAATGGTAGAGAATACCTTCCTTCATTGTTGCTACACTGGGATTGAAAGGTGGACAAGGTAGTCATTGTGATGTAGATGTCATTTCTCCTGTGGCAGCACCATCTGAGAGGGCATCATTCGCTTCAGATAGTGGGAAACCGCAAACAGGATCCGTGTCCTGACAACAGGGCTGCCAGTGTGTGTCACCAACAACTGAGTCAGCTGTGGAATCACTTAGAGGAGCCGGCTCAGGCCTGGCCCTCCACCTGCTCAGGGATCCACTGTACCTGTTGCCCCGTTCTTGCACAGGGGCTCACAAAGGAAGACTCAGGACAGCAGGAGACAGGCAGAGAGCCAGACTTTTAAAGCCTCTCTTGTTCCACAAGTTGTGTTGATTGACCCTTCCTTGCGTGTGTGTCTTGTGTCCATGGTGGCAGGTTACTTGATTGACCCTTACTTGTGTGTGTATCTTTTGTCCCATTGCAGCAGGTTACTTGAGGGGTGAGCGCTATGGCCTGCTCTTCTTCCTGTCCTCCGTGTTGATTGTTCTTTAGAATGGTTGGTGCCCTGTCCAAAAGCATGTTTGATAGGATGAAAGAGGCATTTAAAAATAGCGTATTGTTTTGTTTTCAAATCTTTTTATTTCAGAGTAAAATGAAAAAAATGAAGGAAAAATACAAAGACCAGGATGAAGAAGATCGTCAGCTTATTATGAAATTGCTAGCAGTGAGTAACATCTTAAGTCATTCTCTTGTTTTCCAGTGGGCATCTAGGCTTTGATAAACATTCAAACTTTAACAATATTTGGGCCAGTGAGGTGGCTCAGTGGCTAAAGCACTTTCACCAAGTCTGGCAACCCAAATTCAGTTCCTAGGACCCCATATTCAAAGAAGAAAACTAGCGGGGCGGTGGTGGCACACGCCTTTAATCCCAGCACTCAGGAGGCAGAGGCAGGCGGATCTCTGTGAGTTTCAGGCCAGGCTGGACCCACAGCCTCCAAAACAATCAGAGAAACCCTGTCTCGTAAAACAAAACAAAACAAAACAAAACAAAAAAAAAACAAAGAAGAAAACTAACTTCTACTTGTCCTCTGAACTCCACATGTATGTTATTGCATGGGCGCCCCTATACTTCTAACATACACACAGATGTAAGGAAAAATAAAAGCTTAGATTCACAACATTAAAGTAAAATGATTTTAAAAACCTTAGTATTTAATAATAATTATATTGATTTTTCCCCTTATGAATTGAAAGTCTGCAGGTTCAAACAAAGAAGAAAAGGGGAAGAAAGGAAAGAAAGGAAAAACAAAAGATGAACCTGTGAAGAACCAGCCACAGAAAGCCAGAGGCGGACAACAGAATTTAGATGTTGTGAAGAGGGAAACCCCATCCCTTCAAGCTTTAACTCATGACTTACAAGACTTAGCTGTAGATGACCCACATGATGACAAGGTGAGTGTTCCCAGTGGGGTGACCAGAATCTGGGCTGACAAGGTTAGTCCAAAACAAGTCACAGTCCTCACCTTAGAAACAGCCTCAAAGACTAAAATTACGTTCATAAAACGTGTGCAGCTGATAAAACTCATCAGAAGCCTTTGGAAAATTAGTTTGAGGCAAGAAAGATGGCATTTTGTAAATTACTTGCCATAGGGTCTGAGTTCTAGCCCCAGAATCAGCTGGAATTTTGTGCTTATGACTCCTGCACTGAAGAGGCTGTTGGCCAGAAAGCAGAGCTCACTCAGCAAGCTCCGGGCCAATGAAAGATCTTAAAGTAGATTGTGTTCCTGATGACATCCAAGATTGCCCTCTGACCTCCACAGGCACCTGGACACAAGTATACATGAACGTAGCTCACACAGAATAACAGTTTTGTGGGAGAGGTCTTACATGATTCCAATGAAGCTCAGTTAAAATAAGAGGAAGTATTGGGCTTGAGTAGAAAATAAATTTTTACTTTTGTAAGCTTTTCTATATAGGATTGTAAGCAAATAACTATGTTGTTTGGACTTAGGTCTCAGTTATAGAAGCTACGGTAGTTATTTAATTGATTTAGCAAATAAATCGTTTAAGAACCACACTTAAGTATATCTTTGTGCATGAATAGATAATATTCTTGAAATGCTGAGGTTTTAAAAATAAATCTATATAAAGTGCAGGCTGAAAGTTGACACGCGTGATGTCATTGCAATCCCAAATCGGACAGCTATTTTTACTTGGGTTGTACTGTTTTTAGTTAAAGCTTGAGTTACACATTCAATTTAATGAGATGTTTATAGGGATTTTTCCCTCTACTGAACAGTGTTAATGGTTTTAAATTTCATTTTGGTTCACAGGTTTTTATACTATTGCCATATCTGTAGTTTTATCTATAATCTTAGAAATATCCATGGCAGACAGACTTTGGTGGCACACACCTTTAATCCCAACACTCAGGAGCCAGAGTCAGGCTGATCTCTGTGAGTTTCAGGCCAGCCTGATGTACAGAGTTAATTCTAGGACAACGAGGACTGTTTCACAGAGAAACTCTGTCTTAAAAAACCAAAACAATGAGACAGATAAGGATGGATGATTGATAGATAGATAGATAGATAGATAGATAGATAGATAGATAGATAGATAGATAAAATCCATGCCAGATATATGGTGGCATATAGCTAGAATTTCAGCACTTCAAAAGCCAAAGCAGAAGGAAGGAGTACATGTATGAGGCCAGCTTAAGATATGTAGCAAGTCATGGAAAGGGAAATATTCCTCAGTATTATTATTAATAATCTTCCTTCATGGGCATGGATTATGGTCTGAATGGCAGTGTGGTAATATTACAAGTGGAGCTTTTAGGAAGGAAAGTAAATGCCTTTATGAGATTAAAGGGACCCTGTCAAATGAAGACCTGGCAATCAGATGTCACTTTTTTTACTGCTTTAAGAATCTCATGTAGCTGAGTGGTGGTAACACAAGCCTCTAATGCCAGCATTTAGGAGGCAGAGGCAGGAGGATCTCTGTGAGTTTGAGGCCAGCCTGGTCTACACAGTGAGTTGCAGGACAGCCAGGGCAACACAGAGAATCCCTGCCTTGGGGCAGGGATGGGGGGGGGGGGATAAATAAGACTCATGTAGCAAGGACTGATCTTAAACTTGATGTTGCTGAGTAAGCTCATCCTGCCTCAACACCTCGGGTGCTAGGATTACAAGTGTGTGCTACTAAATGTACTAAGGTGCCATTTGAGGCAAATCTTCACAGAACTTAACTGCTGTCCTGACCTTGAACTTTTAGCTTGCAGACCGATTAAATGTAAATTTATTTTTAAAATTGTGTATTCTGAAGTCTCTTGATACAGCAGCCTAAACAGACTGAGATTAGTTTGTCTCCAAATAGGTACTGTCCATATAACTTAAATACACAAAATTAAGTCTATCTCACTATTTGAAGTTCATTATAAAATTGTTAGCAAACATTTTTTTAAGTTCTTTTGTAAGATTACTTTTTTCTACAAATATTGAACTCAATTGTCATTTCAGGTTATCCCTACAACTTAACACAACATCAGCATATCCTTATAAGTAAAAGGATTTTGTCACACTGGTTAAAAAAATTAGTTTTCTCTTTCAATTGCAGTGCTTTTTAAAGTACGCCCTGATCCACTTTAGAGTCTTAGGAGACCCAAGGTGTATTCAATTCCTGTTATGAGTTATACAACAGCCTTATTATTTCAGGTTTTTTCTGCTTGTGGTTTATTGATACCAAGTTTCATAGCTGACTTTAATCTTTATGTTTGGAACTAGGAAGAGCACGATCTGGATCAGCAGGGACATGAGGTATGATTTGAGTGGGGGTTTCTGTTCCATCTCACTGTACTCAGTAAAGATATCTGCAGGCTCTGCAGCCACAGGGTCTCAGAATGTAACCCTGGCTGGCCTGGAACTTGCTGTGTGTTCTTGAAATGTCTTGAACTCAAAAGATCCACCTGCCTCTACCTCCTCGTGTACACTGCCATACCTAGCCTGAAAATATTCCTTATCCCTCCCCTTCCTTTGCACTGCAGTATTATTATTTATGGGGATAATAATCACTTTTTAAGGTAACTTAAACGTTCAGCACTAAGCATTTTGCCCTTGTAGATAGTCTACAATGACAGTTAGTTTAAGGAGTTCTGAAATTTCTCCTTAAGAACAGAGATGTCTCAGTAGTTAAGAGCCCTGGCTGCCTTTACATGGGGACACAAAACCAGCTATAGCTTTAGGAGATTTGATGTCGTCCTCTTCTGGTCTCCATGTAGCGCATGCACACACTCAGACACACACACACACACGGCACACTATGCACTCTATGATATATAAACACACATATTTTTAAAAAAGACAGAAAAGTGGATCTCTGTGAGTTTGAGTCCATCCAGGAGAGCCTCCAAAGCTACAGAGAAACCCTGTCTCAAAGAGAGAGAGCAAGGGAGGAAAGAGGAGGAGAAAAGAAGCCTAGACCCTGTCTCAGACAGCGAGAGAAGAAGGAAAGAAGAGAAGAAGCCTAGATTTTTCTCAACTTTGGCACTGTTCACATTTTGGAAAGTTGTCAGACCTGTGTAACATCATATAGATTAATAATACCCTTGGCTACCGGGTGGTGATGGCACATGCCTTTAATCCCAGCACTAGGGAGGAAGAAACTCTGTCTTGGAAAAAACGTATCATTGACCTAATCCGTTAGGTGCCGTTCCTTTCCATCTGAGAGCCAAAACTATGCCTAGATACTGGCGAGTCTCCTGTAGTGGGACAAAGTCCCCGTTTCAGAATTATTGGTCTAGCTGAAGTGTGGTAGTGCATGCCTTTAATTCCAGCACTCGGGACAGAGATGGATAGATGATGTCAGCCTGATCTACAATGAGTTCTGGGACAGCAAAAGCTACTATTTTGCCTCATGAAACTCCTCAGTCTGTAAAATGCTTGCCATGCACACATGAGGATCTGAGTCCTCGGCACCCACATGAAAACCAGGCAAGATAGCATGTACTTTTAACGCTGATACTGCAGAAGTGGAAACAAGAGGCTTACTGACCAGCTAGGCTTGCCCAACCTCTGAACTCTGAGTTCAGTAAGAGACTTAAGTTAATAGAAGCTTCTACACATGAAAAAGAAAAGTTACTGACCTAGCCTACATTCCTTGCAACAGACTTAAACTCCTTGAAGTTATTAGTATTCGTCTTTTGAATCCACAGTAGCTTCCCTGCAGCTTAGTTGCAATGAAATGTCCCATTTGTCTTCCTCTTTCTAAAAGTCATTAAATAGTGCTTTGAAAAATGTTCCCATTGCCGAATATTGTAGGGAAAAATGTAAGGAATATATATTCAAACATTACATTTCAGTTCCTTGGAACTCAAAAGCAGTTTGGGCACTGCTGTCAGATATCTGTCAGAAAAGGCTAAAGTCTGGCTGGCATAAATTCCTTTTATAATTGTTTTTATTTTCCTCTTTTAGGAAAATCTGTTCGATTCTTTGACAGGGCAGCCACATCCTGAAGATGTACTAATGTTTGCTATTCCAATATGTGCTCCTTATACCACCATGACAAATTATAAGTAAGCCATTGTTATTGTACTTGTAATAGCTGCCACAATGTCTTTATGAGTCTCTTAAATTTCCATGTAGTAACTCATGCAATATTTTTTTAAGGTACAAAGTGAAACTTACTCCTGGAGTTCAGAAAAAGGGAAAAGGTAACGTGGGATCTTTTTTTTTTTGTTATTTTAAAATAGCTTAAGTGACTGAACCAGAAGTACATTCTCCAGCTCTCTATTTACAGCTGCAAAAACAGCCTTGAATAGTTTCATGCACTCCAAAGAAGCAACAGCAAGAGAAAAAGATTTATTCCGCAGTGTAAAGGTAAAGTTTTCCTTCAGAACTCTGGTGATTGGTGGTCTGATCAAGATCTTTTCTATTGTCTTGATTCAATGCTGTTACTAGGAGCCATAATAATCAACTCAGCAAAGTTATAAAATGCCTTTCTTCTGACAGTAGAATATATATGATTGTCCTAAACATGACTTACTACATGGGACATGGAAACATTAAGCACTTCTCTTTTTTTAGGACACAGATTTATCAAGAAACATTCCTGGCAAAGTGAAAGTGTCCGCACCTAATCTTCTTCATGTAAAAAGAAAATAGCTGAAATGAAATCCTGAAACACTGTGAAGAGCCAATTTTATAGCCTTTGGAAGTTCAAAGATGCAGACATGTTAATAGGACTTCCACATTTACAAATGAACACATTGCCTTGCTATATCACCAAAAGGACTTAAGTTTTTTTCCCAAGTTTTATATATATATACATATATAAACTATTACAATAGTATTTCCTAAAATATTTGTTAAATGATACACATCTGTAATTGTTCTGCATTTATCGACATTCTTGAGGTTTCATTTAATGCTGTAAAGACTTAAAGTGGCTCAACTGCATTATACTGGCCGGAGGCTTACTGTATAGAACATCTAATACACACATACCACAGCCAATCGCAAGGGGTTTGTTTGGTTCTGTGGGGGCAAGTAACATTTAGAGTTTGTGTCTTGAAAATTTTGTCAAAAACTTACATCAAATGCAAAAAACAACACACAGAGGAAAATGACAATTGTTTCTGTGCATTCATATACATCACCTTTAACCCTAATTTCTCCTTCTTAATGTCATTCAGTTTTGTGACATTTTCTTTTCCATCAAATAATGTTTTATCTGTCAAGATTATCAGAAGTGCATTTTTTAGGCTTATCCTTAAAGATTCCTGGTCCAGTTTTCTTCTCTCTTGCATCAGAACAGAGAATAAAGTCATACATTTTATCTCTCTTCCCTTCACAAGGTACATACTGCCACTTTTAATTAGCTAAATAGTAAACATGACCACCTGTTCCAGGATTATACCAACACATAAGTGCTAAGTTAATTGTAGCTTGGGCTGTATCATATATACGACTCTTCACTCCCATTGCCCCACCATCACCACACACACCCAGGTGTATGTGACAGCACACTCTTAATCCTAGTACTGGAGAGGAGGGGTTGGAGTATTACTGAGTCAAGACGATCAGCCTTGGCTACATGAAGTGCAAGGCTAAAAATGTAGCTTTTCCAGTTTCTACAGATACATTACATCCAAATTATCAAAAGATAAATGTAAAAATGTTATACCCATTCTTGGTATAAAAAGCTAATGTAGTGATTTTTTTCTTTTACTTTAACAATGGACAGTTACTGGTGTTAAATACATTTATTGTAAACTTTAGACACAAAAATAAGTTCTCTAGGCCATTCACATGCACATAAAACCCAGAAAGCTGCAAACTACAACAATACATATAAGTATACAAAGGATGCCACTCTGTGACAAATACAGGGTTGTTTTCCATGCAAGTAGATGAGAATTATTATCTACGAGGCCTTACGATCCAGAAGTGTTGTTACTACCAAACCTCTGATTAACACTGTGAAGTAGGTGTTTTGGAAGGCAGTTCCACGAATTAGCTAGCATTTCTTTAAAGCAAATGACTGCTTCTAAGCTTAGCCTAAAAGTAGACAAGAAAAAAAAAGTAAGTTTACATTAGCTTGAATGAAGATTCATTATTGCCTTTAAATAGTCATGTACCTGGTACCAAGTACCTGGTAAGAACTTACCGTACAAGAGATTTTGGTTGAACTGAAAATGTAAGTACTTCATTACTGTGTGCCTGGAAGAAAAAAAGACTACGTTAAAATGCAAATGCTGAAAGCAGGCTGGTGTGGTGCATTCCTGTAACCCCAGCTCTAGGAGGCAAGACAGGAGGACTACAGGTCCTAGCCCAGCAAGGGCAAGAGCTGGACCCAAAGCTGGGAATATGTGCTGGTGAAGTCCTACCTAGCACTCACAGGCCTTGGAGAGATGGCTCAGCTGTCTGCTCTTCCAGAGGATCTGAGTTTAGTTTCCAGTACCACCTTGGGGCTATTCGTAACCCCAGCTCTAGGGGGAGCTAATGCCCTCTTTTGGTTTTCATGAGAACTGTATGCACATGGCACATAGACACACATGCAGACAAAACACCAATCACATGAGTTTTAATAAACAAGCAGTTGGGCAGTGGTGGTGCATGCCTTAAATCCCAGCACTTAGGAAGCAGAAGCAGGCAGATACCTGAAGGCCAGCCTGGTTTACAGAGGAGAGTTCCAGAATAGGGCTACACAAAGAAACCCTGTCTCCAAAAAAATTTTAAAAAGCCTAGCAAGTTTCACCTGATAAAGGCTCCTGTTGCCATAGATGACAACCTGAGTTAGACGATGGGAGGACAAGTATTGTCCTCATCCATGGCACACACCTGCACACACACAAATGTTTCGCTCATCAGCAGTAAAGGCACTTACAGCTCTATGATGGACCAGCAGGTTGTTTGCACAACCACCAAAAACAATTACTTCTCCTTCATCGCTTGCACAAGCTGTGTGCCATAACCTGCATGCAAAACAAAAAAGCTTGAGTTTAATGTAACTCAAAAGTCCAAACTGACTCTAAACTACATTCAGACCAAATATGGCAAGAATTCCAATTTCAAGTAAAAGCTCTTTAATTAGCTAGCCTTGGTGTCACACACACCTTCAATCCCAGCATGCTGAAAGTGGAGGCGGGTGGATCTCTTAAGTCTGAGGCCAATCTAGTCTACACATGAGTTCCAGGCCAGCCAGAGCTACATAATGTGAGACTGTAAGCAAACAATCAGGTCTTTGTTAGCAGTAAGTCTTATGGGGACTAAGCAGTGGCAGGGGAGTTGGCCTCACACACAGTGACTTGAAGACTGCAGTAAATCACTAAAGCTCTCCACCCTGGATAATTCTGTGGAAGGAAAGGTCACCTCTGTCAAGTGTCTTAGCAGAATGACTATACTTGGATGAAAACATAGAGGGGCTGGCATACTTAAATTCACTTCTAATACCAATGTCTAAGTATGTAATTGCCCATAGTAATTCCTTTGGAGACTAAAAGAAAACTATCCTGTCAGTGTTTAAAAAAGAAAAGTTTTTACTATCTCATGTAGCCCAGAGCCCCTGATCTCCTGATCCTCCTGTTTCTGGCTTCTAAGGGCTGTATTACAGGTATGTGCCCACTCACCCCGTATTTTTTTTCCTGCCTCTGAAAAGTTTTACTTAATCTTCCTTAAATAATTCTACTACAAACCATGAACAACTCTTGGTTTGATTTTTCTTTCTTCCATGTACATTCTTGAAAAGTTTAAAGCATTAACAGAGTTCTTTATACAGACAGTGCGAAAGCGAGCTTTGGACATTCAGGTAATGTTGGTTGGTCTTTTGGGAAGTATATCTTTCCTAAGAATGTTGGATAAAAATCCAGCCAAAACATCCTATATACTCATGGGACTTAACGAATTAATTGTTAAGAAATTACACCTTTCAGGTAGTTCATACCTTGGCTTTTCGGTGTAAGGATGATTAAACTGAATCCATTCGTTTTTACTGATGCAATAAGTCCAGGCATCACCTGATTAAAAAAAGAAAAAGCTATTAAGTTATGTTCATCCTGACAGTTTGGCACTTTAGCACGAAACGCACTAAGTTAAATCCTATTCCCTGTGGTTACAGAAGTAAGGCCACTGCATGTACAACCTTTCAGCGGTGACTTTAAGTGCTCAAAGTAAAAATTTTAAACCAGGCAGAATGGATTTAGGTCATAATATGTACAATTATAAGGTGTTACAGGGTCAACATGAAGTTCACCTGCAAGGATACAGCTAGGATTGAATTTCAGTGAGTAGTACACTTCTAATGCATAACTATGATATATGACAGCAAGATATATTTAAAGGACTCACTTAGTGGCTGTTTTTCAGTGGTAAATCCTCCAAAGAGAAAAAGATGATCTGAAGACACTGGTGTCAGTGAGTGCCAGGAACGGCCAACTGGACATATGCCTTGTGGAATTCTAAAAATAACAGCAGAGTTATACTATCTGTGGCTAGAGTCTTGGAGAGAACTCAGTCAATAAGTGCTTCAGAGCCTGAGTTCCACTGGTAGAACCCACACATTACTTAAAAGGGTGGGGGGAGCAGGCATGATGCATGCCTGCAATCCCATGTGAACCCCTAGAGTATGCTGACCTGTCCTACTAGGCAAATCCCAAGCTAGGGAGAAACCCTGTCTCAAAAGGAAAAACAGCTTCACACTCAGAATCCCAGCACATGGAAGGTTGAGGTAGAAGGCTTTCTTTCACAAGTTTGACAGTGTAAGACCCTGTCACAAGAACAAAAAACCACCCCAAAATAAAAAAGGTGAACACCACTGAGTACACCAGAGACTATTCTCAAGTTTCCACATGCACACATAATCACCTTATACATAAAAATCTTACATTTAAACCAGATACCACAGAGAAATGTTGAAGATTTCTTTAAAAATGTATATGGATTATTAGAAAAAGAAAACTTGAAAAAGGTTTCCTGGGGTCTCAGGAAAACTGCCATAAAAGCTTGAGGACCATTCAGATCCCCAGCACCTACGTAAGTAACAAGAGCACACGACAGCCCACCTGTCAGTCCATGTAGTGGCACTGAGTGGCGTTTGAATCCCACAATGAGATCCTCTAAGCAAGCAGGCTAGCCAGCCATATTGATGAGCTCTGGGTTTAGCTGAGAGACCACTTCCTCAATGAATATGGTAGACAATGTTGAAGACCCCCTGATGTCAGCTTTGGACCTATATACACTTACACACACAACATGCACCCACACAAACATACATCATGTATGCACATCTTATATCCAGACACATGCTTAAGAAAAAGAAACCTCTCAGTATTAACTACATACTTTATACTGAACTATGTTCTTTGAAGGCAGAATCAACTTTAGACTTTCTTTTCAACAAACATGATATACCAGGGACATAGTTAGGGAAACTGAAAATAAAAATAAAATTCCTTCCTTAAGGACCCCAGTAATCATGTTTATTTAGAACCCAAATTACAGAAACTGGAAGCACATTTATTACATACTACTAGAAAAGGGGTAGGTCTGAAATGTATTTTGGAAAGCTTTTCTAAATATCTAAGGTAATACCTACAATTCAGTCCACTCCCATGTATCCAGATTAAGACAGTGGAGATCATTCATTCTAGCATCCTAAAAAAGTTAAGTAAGTAAGTTACCATTTGAAGCATCCAAAAGCAAGTCATTAAAAAGCATGTCGTTAAAAACTTTTCTATACTCACTCTGTATCTGCCACCAAACACAAAGCCCTTGTTTCCAACAGTTGCACAGGCATGGGCTGCACGAGGTGAAGGTGTTTTACCCTATTAAAAAGGTATAAAAACAGCATTATAAATATGTGAACTTTACAAACAGGGAAAATATCGATCTTTTCTGAATTTCACAGAACCAAATTATGCCAGACACTCAGACATTTAAAGGTCAAAGTACGATTTATTGACAGCAATAGTATTAAAAGCTGATACTACAACTGAACATTATATTTCTGAGACTGTTACTGAATGAGTTAGTATGTCAGAACAGCTAATTAAAAAAAAAAAAGATGGGGGCTGGACAGATGGCTCAGTGGTTAAGAGCACTGACTGTACTTCCAGACAACCCAGAATCAATTTCCAGCACCCACATGGCAGCTCATGACTGTAATTCCAATTCCAGGGGACCCAACACCCATGGGAAAATACCAATGCACATAAAATAAAAATAAACAAGTTTAAAAAAAAACAAAAACAAGTTAGGTGTTGGTGGCCCACGCCTTTAATCCCAGCACTCGGGAAGCAGAGGCAGGCAGATCTCTGTGAGTTCAGAGGCCAGCCTGGTCTACAGAGCAAGTTCCAGGACAGGCTCCAAAACAATACACAGAAACCCTGTCTCAAATAACAAAACAAGCAAGTAAATAAATAAATAAAAGACTGGCACATTGCATACTATCCTTATAAGGAAAGAAATCTAATCTTAAACTTTCAATTTAAAACTTGATTTAGTTACTAGCAAATGAAGGTACAACACAGATGTGTGTGTGTGTTTTGTTTAAGACAGGGTTTCTGTGTAACAGTCCTAGCTGTCCTAGAACTTACCCCTCAGAGATCCACCTGCCTCTGCCTTCCAAGTGCTGGGATTAAAGGCCACCACCACCTAATGTATTTGTTAAACTTCTGAGGCTTTTACTCCTTGAAGAGCAATAAATCTACAGACTGCCTCATTCCAGAAAACAACAAGAAGGAACTGTCAATTTCAGGCCCCTCCCAACTCTGGTGTCCACTTCATTCTTCAGTAACTCACGGTGGTAATGGGCTGGCTCCAGGTAAATGTTTCAGTGTCTAAAATATGTACATGATCATTCCATCCTCTTGGATGACTTGAATTCTACAGAAAAGAATCTGCGTTATTTTACAAATACTGTTTATAAAATGACATAACACTTGCATGCCCGGTTTACTAACAAGCAATGAAGAGAATGGCTGGGAAGTGTGAAATGATTTCTGAGCTGGTGGGTGACTCAGCTGGTACAGGTGCTTGCTGCCAAGCCAGATGCCCTAAGCTGAATCCCAGAACCTACTTGGTAGGAGGAACCAATTCCCCCAAGTTGTCCTCTGACTTTGAAACTGTGTCACTTGCACCAAAGCACAAAATTAAATTTTCAAAATGTAATAAAAATTCAGAAAGTGAAAACAAAATAGAATGTATTTTTAACATACTAAGTAGGCCATGTGCAATATGAAACTTCACTTACCCAAAAAGATGTTTCATCAAATTCAAAAGTTCCCAATACTTTATCTTCAGGTAAATATCCATACCCTCCAAAAAATATTAACCTGTTTGATATAAAACCAAAACATAAAGAAATAAGTATCTGTAAACTAGGTCACAGGATATTTTAAACTTCGGTATCTGGAATGAGTTGAGTACATGAGTATATGGAAATGTTAGTCAACTAATGCTTAACATGACAACTAGCTTTTAGGGCACTCGTGTATTAATTTACTATGTGATGTGCTCCATGCGCATCTGTAAAGCTGACTAGGGTATTTACAGGGTAACTACATTCTGCACAAAAGGCCAAACCTACAGTGCTTCAAACGTACTTGTTTTTATATACCCAGACACCAAGTTTGTCCTTTGATGATGGAGGGATTCCTTGGCAATCAATTCTTTCCCACTGTAACACTCTGTCTGCAGACCTTGAATCCAGCATGTAGAACTGTCAGAAGCAATGATTTCAGTTAGTTTTCATTACATAGAAAACTCAATATTGACATTTATTTTTACCTGTATTTTTGTGATAAAGGTGCCATCTAATTCAGTGCCAAGTGTGACTACAGACTGGCTGCTACACTGGTCTGTGTCAAGATTATAAATTTACAACAGAATGTAAGTTTTTTTTTAATTCTATTTATATTTTCTGTATAAGTGCTCTGCATGTAAAGCTCCAAGCCAGAAAAGGGCATCAAATCCCATTACAGATGGTTGTGAGCCACCATGTGGTTGCTGGGAATTGAACTCAGGATCTCTGGAAGAGCAGTCTGACCTGGGCTTGATTCCCAGTTCCCACATGGCAGCTTATAACAGTCTATAACTGCAGTTCTAGGGGATCTAAAAGTTAAATACTGGTCTCAGGATTCAAATCCAGGTAAGAGAACACACACACCTCACCTTTCCGAGACACCTAAGTTTCCTTCTGGTCAAATGTAAAACCCTGAACTCTAGCAGCGTTGTATTAATCACTCTGTCACCACCCTCTGGGAACCAGCTTTGCTCCCTTCTAAGTCTTTTCAGGTAGTGTCCACTTATGTTTCTACCACATCTACATTGGTTCATACAAGGAAAGGAGGAATGATCTGGAACTTAAGTGACACACACCACAGTGCTCCTCGTATAATCTCAAAATCACAGAGCCACCTGACATCTCCTTGAACTGTGACTTGTCACTGTTCAACTGAAGCACTGCCTGAGCTCCCACAAACCCTGACTGCAGCCATTCAGTCCTAGTCCTTAGGTGTCTCCCGGAACCTGAGCTGAACTCCAACTGCATCACACATCTCTGTCTCCATGTCCAACTCTGCACTCTGCATGTAGCGTTTACTACGCTGTAAAGTGAGTGAGTTAAGAGGACTCTACCTAAAAACTGTGTGCCTGAAAAATACTGACCTCTTTTCCTATTTACAAAAAATCATGGACAAAATCAAAGCAGCATGTGTCCTAGAGCAACATTAAAAAGAATTATTTTACTATTTCTTTCTTTGTGGTTTTTCAAGATAGGGTTTCTCTGTGTAACAGTCCTGTCTGTCCTGGAACTCAATTTGTACGCCACCTGCCTCTGCCTCCCGAGTACTGGGATTAAAGGTGTGTGCCACCACGGCCACCCAGCTTTTTTTAGTATTAATTTATCCCTGTGACTTTCTGAGTTCTCCTTTACCGTTTACTGCAAATTCTTTGTCTGAATTGTCTTTGAAAATACTTTCCAGTTAACATTCCCTACCACTCAGAGCAGTCAAGAGAAAAATTGAGAGCACAAGCAAAAACACCTAGGAAGTTATCACTACACACAGGCTGCTAACCCTTACTTTACAAAGGCCTAGTACACAGACTGGTACAACACTAGAGGACATTACTATACTACACATTCACACACAAGTACATACTTAGAGTGCACAAGTATAAGCTGAACTTTAGAAATGCGGTTGAAAATGGAAGGAGAAAACTGCTTAGAACCATAATCATTCAAAACCACTAACCTTATTTGTATTGCCTCTGGAATGGTGTCCTCCAAACAAGTACAGCACCCTGTCTACACACACAGCACAGCTCCCAGACATGGAAGGAGGAACGTCACCCTCAGTGTTGATTTTTTTCCTAAAAGAGGGTTAGACAAGTTTTCCAGAGGGTAAGAAACACAAGGCTTATTAACTTACATCCCACAATAAGAGAAAGAAGGCTGACAATATCTAGGGTCTTCTAGCTTCAAGATAACTCAAGGAATCAGCTTCCCCATTTTACAGCTACCTGACAGTGGAAGACAGCCGTACACAAGCAGAATGAAAGGTTCTGAAAGCCTCTGATTTCAGACCATTTCTCAAACTGCTGGCTTTATGGTCTTAACTGACTGGGAGAGGTCCCTGTGTTACACTGATTTGTGTGTATGTTTGGGCACAGCTGTGTCACAGCATACACATGGAAATCTGCCTCCGTGTGGACTCTGGGTCACCAGGCTTGACAACAATCGCCTTTACTTAACTGAGCCAACCCCATGACCTTAGTTTGCTTTTAAGTAGGCCAAGGATCTAAAAGGAAAGCATCAACATTCCCAGTGCTGACAGAGTAATTCAACAGATTTTTAAAAAATTAAGTCAACTTTTAGTGATTTAAATAAGCCCTATGTAATACTAACAGTTATGTAGTCCTGGCTGGCCCAGAACTCACAGAGATCTGCCTGCTACAATTAAATGAAAGCATAACCATGCTCAGCTATAAAGACTCAGAAAATTAACAGTCCACCTCAGGTCTCCTGATCACATCACCAATTATTATTACTTTATCTGTGATTAGCTTGAAGGAGGCTTATTTAAATTCTTGATCTTAAGAAACATGTTGAGCCGGGCGGTGGTGGGGCACGCCTTTAATCCCAGCACTCGGGAGGCAGAGGCAGGCGGATCTCTGTTCGATGCCAGGCTGGACCAACAGCCTCCAAATACAGAGAAGCCCTGTCTCATAAAAACCAAAAAAAAAAAAAAAGAAATATGTTGAATTCCTCTTTTGGGAATTTTCCAGTCCTCTAAAAAAGATTAGCAAATAGTCCATATGAACTGATTTACTATTTACAAAAATAATTGTGACCTGCCTTAAACTAAATAGGATTACCATCCTGGCTTCAAGACTGACAATAAGATAGTAAACAAGTCTTTTAAAGTCTAAGGTTTTCATGAAACGAACTACTGGGAACACCTTTAGAAGCCCAGTACTCTGAGAACCCACACAGACTACTAACATGTCCTTGACTCACTGTTATTTACAGGCAGAGGACCCTGAGAATCCCTCAAGTATCACTGGGTAACTTTTTTGTTTTGTTTTTTTGAGACAGGTTTCTCTGTGTAACCCTGGCTGTCCTGGAAGTCTGTAGACCAGGCTGGACCCAAACTCACAGAGATCTGGTTGCCTCTGACTCCTGAGTGCTAGGGATTAAAGGCAGGTGCCATTACTGCCCAGCTCATTTTTTTTTTTTTTAATTTTTCAAGACAGGGTTTCTCTGTGGTTTGGAGGTCGTCCTGGAACTCGATGTGTAGGCCAGGCTGGCCTTGAACTCACATAGATCCTCCTGCCTCCCGAGTGCTGGGATTAAAGGCGTGTACCACCAACGCCAGGCTCATTTTTTAAACACATCTTTTTTTCTAGGTGAAAAAAAATCAAGCCTGGGCCTCATGTTGGACAGGCAAGCACTTTGCTACTCAACTACTAATACAACCCAGAAAATAGTACTCTAAAAGAGACTTTCTCAAAACTTCTTTTGAGCTGATAAATTAGAAACCATGCAAAACCTAACAATTACAGCAAACTAAAGACCTCTTTTTCAAAATACCAAACCACACTTGTAACATCTTCCCATTCCAAGTTCTAGCCATCACCTACCTCAGGGTACTTTGACCAAGCCTTGATTAGAGGCTTCTAAGAGCATGACATTATCTGGTATTTACTAAGCTCAGCAACTAATCTAAACTAGAATAGAGAGAGCTTAGCATCCTTAACTACATTATTCTCATTAATCAGAATGGGTTTTCAGCTGGGCATTATGCCTTTAATCCCAGGAGTCTGGTGGATCTCTGTTGAGTTCAAGGTCAGTCTGGACTACACAGTTAAGTTCTAGGACAGTCAGAGCTATGTAGAGACCTGTCTCAGCCCCCCTCCCCCAGAATGGGTTTTCATCTTACTTTGCAACCTTATTTGAAGTTTATAAGCCCCACCACCACCACCTGCCCCAATAGCCCGTTACCATCTTCCAGTCTCCATGTTGTAGATCCAAAGCTCTTCTCTGGGCAGATAAAAGTCATATAATCCTCTCACTTGATTACTCTATGAAGAATAAGAAAGATTGCAAGTATACACGACTGCCATTTTACTTTTTTTTTTTTTTTTTTTTTGGTTTTTCGAGACAGGGTTTCTCTGTGGCTTTGGAGGGCCATTTTACTTTTTAATGTATTACTAGTGTGCTGTGTGTATGTGCTATGAGTTGTCAGCACAAGTGTCACCGTGCTTATGTGGAGGCCAGAGGACAATCTTGTGAGTCAGTTCTCTCCCTCCACCCTTGCATGGCTTCTGGGGCTCCAACTCAGATCATCAGGCTTGTTTAAAGAAGCATTTTATGGGGTTTTGTATCTCATCTGAGATACTAGTTATGACACTGATAGCTCATGGGAATGCTTAGGCGACAGACCTTCAAACATTTGACACACTTGCAAATAGTACAAGGACCCCAAGGAGTCCCTTTAATACAGTTCCTAATGTTGTGCTGATCCCCAACCATAACAATTTTGTTAACATTTCATAATTGTAATTGTGCTACTGTTATGAACTATAACATAAATATTTGATATGCAGAATGGTCTTAGGCAAGCCCTGAGAGTCGTTCAACCCCACAGGTTGAGAACTGCCGCACTAAGGTCATGCTGTACCCTGAAAAGACCAGACCACTCACCTGATTTCAGTTCCTGACTTAAATGCTCTGCCCATGCTCACATGGTGTTCTAGCCAAACTTTCCTTCCATCCATTCTGAGGGCAAAACTACAACTATGCAAATAGTGCATCTTCAGCAACAACTGTAATTTCCTTGCTCTGCTCTACTCTAGGTCCCTTCAAGTATTAACTCTAACAAAGACAAAGTTTACTATATGTCCTCAAATTTCTTTATTTAACCTCAACAAAAAAAGTTATTACAAGATTTTAAAGTATAAATAATTTGTCTTTCCTGTGAGGACTGCCTTATTGCATTCCTGGACTGTACCTAGCCACTTTCTGATCATGACAAAATACAGTAAAAACCGCTCTTCACTGAAAATGAGTCAAGGCCCAACACACTTGAATCTTATATGGTAATGGAACAGCCAGCCATGCAACTCTTCTTTCCTCCAGGAGTGGTAAGAGAAGTAAAGGTCACAAGACTAGTAAGCAAACAGTGGGCTGACCAGCCTGCCTAGGGTTGGGGACGATGACAACTTCCACTACTAGGAAGAAGCCAGATTATTGCCTCAGATCTCCAAGGGTTCCAATCAAAGACATGTAGAAGTTGCCAGGAGTGATGGCACACACCTTAAATCCTAGCACTGGTAGAGGCAGAGGCAAATGGATTTTTGGAAGTTTGAGGTCAGCTTGGTTGACATAGCAACTTACAGCCCAGCCAGAGCTACCTAAACCCTGTCTTTGTTTGAAGCGGAGGACTGCGGCTTCTGTATCACCTACTTCACTGACAGTGGCTAATTTCAAGGCATTGAGACCTTATAAACCCAACATCAGAAATTTCCCACTCTGACAATTTCCCAACACACTATGGCTCAATGCTAGTTTTTTTACAAACAGAATTGTGAATAACACAGTTTAGAGTGAAGTGTGATTGATCAACAGGTCTACCCTTCCTCAAAGAAAATTTACATTTTTAAAAAATATTAATTTTGCAGGCGGTGGTGGCGCACGCCTTTAATCCCAGCACTCGGGAGGCAGAGGCAGGCGGATCTCTGTGAGTTCGAGGCCAGGATGGACCGACAGCATCCAAAACAATACAGAGAAACCCTGTCTAGTAAAAAACAAAAAACAAAAAATTAATTTTATGTGTGTAAGTTTTGCCTGCATAACTATCCATGCACCCCCTGGTGCAGTGCAGAGGAGGGCGTCAGATCCCCTGGGACTGGAGTTACAGTTGTGAGCTGCTATGTGGGTGTTAGGACTCCAACCCAGAAATGTCGCCAATTCTCTTAACTACTGAGTCACCCTTCCAACCCCAGATTTTACATTTTAATAGTGGTCACTGTACATCTGCTCTCTACCGCTGAAGTTTTGGACACCAACTCTAAAAACCTAGTCCCTGGATGCTAGGACAACATGATAAATTAATGAGGACTGGCGAAATAATTAATGGTTAAACCAAATGAAGTTATTGGGACAGTTATCTCAAAAGTGGCCAACTATGATCAGATCGCCAGTACCATGAGCTAAACTGTTACTAGAGTCCCTAAGCAAACAGTTCCAGCACGGGTGCAGAGAACTGAATTTCAAGCCAATACCAAGGGGGAGGTCATTTTAACATTAAAACAGTATTCATAGTTTTGTGGTTCAAATAGATCAAATCGGTGTAAATCAAATTAAATCCAAGAACTAGAGCATATCGTGGAGTTCTAAAACCAGTATAACAGAACCAGTTAGCACCGTTTTAAATAGAAGACAACAGAGCAGTATTCCCCAGCTCGGGGTATAACACTCAGCGCAAATGACTCTAAACAAATACCTGGTGACAAAGGCCAGAGAACTACACTCCAATTACAAGTGTGACGGGGAATTTTTCCCTTTCATTTTCGTGTAAGGTCTTCTGAGGGGCAATCCTTCCTCAGCTGAAACCAGTTAAGGAAAATGGGCCTGCGTTCATACAATCGGTTGGTGGGCATCGTCACAGGTGTCGATGGCACCGCTACACCTTCGGGAAGGTTGAGGAAGCGATTCCTGTGGCCTTGGTTCACACAGTGGGCAAACAATACAGTATCTGTCGGCTAACTGGCCCCAACTCGGGATGGTAAAGCCTTCGTGGGTGACCTGGGCCAAAGGTATGAGTGACTCTCGCACAACCTCGCCACCACCCCTTTCCGTAACTTCGGGCCACAGTCACCCGCTACTCAACCCACACAGCACAGCCTGGCTCTGCTGGCTCCAAAGACAACAACGCGGGGGGCGGGGAGCGTAGGCTGACTCATAAGTCAAGAGAGCGGTGACAACAGCCCAGGTGCCCGGAGTCCACGGAGGCAGGGAAGGAAGATGCTCCCCTGAATGAACAAGAGCCGCCGCGACTGTCGCCCCCCGCAAACGGAGCCCGCCCTGCCCCGCTGACCTTGTAGCCGCCCCAGACGAACATGTGGCGCCCATCGCTGACGGCGACGTGGCCGCTGCGCTCGGCCGGGCAGGCCAGCTCCATGGCCTCGTAGTTCTCGAAGGCCGGGCCTGGCAGGTCGTCCGCTCGAGCATCCTCGTTGCCATCTGCCATCTTGCGGCTGCAGGGCTGTGCACCAGGACCGCTGCGGCCCCGCAGGCGGGAGACAAAGGAAAGCTGAGCAGCGGACCCCGGCGCGCAGCCAGCGCTAGCCACCCGCCTCCCCTGCGCTGCGCCTCCGCCTCCCGGCCGAGCGCTGAGGCGCGCGCGGTCAGCGGCTGCGGGTGTCGCGGGGACCGCGGTGCCACCCGGACCCGGCTCTGAGCGGGAGAGCGGCCAAGACGGCTCGCACTCGCAGCCCGCCCCGCCTCCAGCCGAGAGGGCCTTGTTTACGCCTCCGCCGGAAGTCGCCCCGCAGACACCGTCTGCGCGCTCCGGAAGCGCGATCGCCTCCCGAGCCCCAGTTGGTCTGTCAGTGAACGGTTCCTCCCACCTCTCGGTGCTCCAGGCCTAGACCGTTCCTAAGCCACCAACACACCAACCACCATTGGGGAAGAAGGCGAAACCCAGCCTCACAGTTTGGACTTCTAATGAGGCCAAATGAAAATTACGAATTATTTCAACTCAATTCCTCGCTTATAAAATAAGGCTGGAGCCGGGCGTTGGTGGCGCACGCCTTTAATCCCAGCACTCGGGAGGCAGAGGCAGGCGGATCTCTGTGAGTTCGAGGCCAGCCTGGTCTACAGAGCGAGTTCCAGGACAGCCTCCAAAGCCACAGAGAAACCTTGTCTCGAAAAACCAAATAAATAAATAAATAAATAAATAAATAAATAAATAAATAAAATAAGGCTGGACTGGAAAACACCAGGTTCCTCATCTCAACGGTCTCTCAATTCTTGTCATCGTTTTCTTTCCTCTCTTCATTTTAGGACTGCCACAGGAACAATATACTGAACAAAAACAACAAAAAAGCTTTTCTCGTTGACACTCCCCCCTGCTGTTACAGTTGTGGTTGCTGAGTCTTAGAGTTAAGCCCTGGAGTGGTTCCCGAAGGACGTTTATTCCAGCACTTGGGAAACAGGGGCAGGAAGAGTCAGAGTTCTTGGAAAGCTTGAGGACAGCCGAGCTGCATGAGTCCCTATCTGAAACACCTGCAGCTGATGGGATGGTGCAGGTCTTTGAGCCCAGCACTCCCGAGGCATATGTCTTTGAGATCGAGGCTAGCCAGATCCACGTGTAGGACTGGCCCTCCCTTGAGAGACCGTCGTTTTATTTCATTCAAACCGACCGTTGAATGTTGTAATTTAAAAAGCGGCACGAGAGAAAGAAGCCACTCAACAGAGCTCAAGTGGTGGGTGGTTTTTTGTTTGTTTTCTTAAACTGGGGGAAGGGGGAGACCGACTGTCAACATATAAAGTTATTTGTTATATACAGAATGCCCTTACGAGTGCTCGTCTGTGTATTTTTTTTTTTTTTTTTTGGTTTTTCGAGACAGGGTTTCTCTGTATTGTTTTGGAGGCTGTCCTGGAACTCACTCTGTAGACGAGGCTGGCCTCGAACTCACAGAGATCCGCCTGCCTCTGCCTCCCGAGTGCTGGGATTAAAGGCGTGCACCACCAACGCCCAGCTCGGCTGTGTATTTTATGAGACACTGTATCACTGCCTTTATCTTAGAAGTTTGGGATTACCAACATTACTATCACCCCTGGCTTAAATGTGCCTGGCTTAAATGTTCATCCTTCTTACAAGCTTCCATCCTTACAACGCAGTGAAACACTTTTTTTTTTTTTTTTTTTTTTTTTTTGGTTTTTATGAGAGAGGGTCTCTCTGTATTGTTTTGGAGGCTGTCAGTCCAGCCCGGCTTCAAACTCACAGAGATCTGCCTGCCTCTGCCTCCTGAGTGCTGGGATTAAAGGTGTGTGCTTAACAACCATCACTTCTACCCTCTCCAACAAAGACCCAGACCAGGTGGGTGAGACTTGCTTCTGAAAATGTGGAGAGCTACATGTGCCCAGATGGTGAACCCCCTGCTTTGGGGACCTTTCAGAGATGGCCCTTCCTACAGTCAGGATGTTTTTAGACTGTGAGAACAATAGCCTTTTCTCTTCCTTCCTTCCTTCCTTCCTTCCTTCCTTCCTTCCTTCCTTCCTTCCTTCCTCCCTCCCTCCCTCCCTCCCTCCCTCCTTTCCTCCCTTCCTTCCTTTTGTATTTGAGACAGGGTTTCTCCATGTAGCCCTGGGTGTACTGGACACACTATGTGTAGACTGTGCTGGCTGGTCTCCAATTCACAAGGCTCCACCTTCCTTGCCTCCCAAGTGCTGGTGGATTGCACCACCACGATCAGCATCGTAGGCTTTCATGACCATGACCAGCATGACCAGCATGACCTAGGTCTCGCTGTGGCCGTGTTGCCATGAAGAGAACGTGAAGCTGACGCACACGTGCTGTGCTGAAGGGGCCTCCCTCACCTCACAGCGAGACAGCGAAATGACCTCTGTGCTGCTGCCCAGGATGTGCACTGCCAAAAAGAGATTGGCAGTGTTTCTACCAGCCACACAGTGTTGGATGACTCTGGAAATGAAGGTCCAGCATCAAGTTCCTGCCTGGTGGATGGCACCACTTCTGTGGCCACAACCTCTCATTCTGCAAGTGTGCCTGTAATTTGGATGACCAGTCTGCACTGAAGCTGAGGTTGTGTCGAGCAACTGGTCATCCAACAGTGGAGACCACCTTGCCCTAGGTGTCGGGAGCATGTGTGTGGATAATCCCTATGACGTCAGCCTTGCTCAGATGAGCTGCACTTAGACACAGCTTACTGTCCCATGATGTCTGCAAGGAAAATTCATTGATGTTGTGGGGGTAGCCACCAGAGAAGACTGCTCAGACATGAATTGAAGTCAATAAAAAAGCTGGCCATCGATTACCCTGAGTGTTTGGGATGCAGTGTAGCACCAAGCCTTTCTCGGGGTGAACTTCTAAGCAGAAAAACCATGTTGTAGGGTTGCCATACTTATGTTAGCAAGGTCAATTAACCAGAAGCAGACTACAGAAGCCAAAAAGCAAGGTGAGTACATTTAGAAGCCTTCCCAGACAGAACTATGGACTTTGATGGATTAGGTCTTTGTTTCATTTTGACAGGTAGTACTGCCTAAGTTTTATGGCCTGAATGGTACCTCCATCATGGAGTCAGCTGTGCTAAGGTCTAGGCCCTGTTAACAGTGGGGAGCTGAGGTCGTGGCTCAGTAGGCGGAGTGTTTGCACATCATTCAGGGAGTTCTGGGCTCAATCTGTAGCAGCATGTAAACTGGACACGGCAGTGGTGTAATCCCGCACTTGGAAGGTAGAAATGAGAAGACCAGAAGTTAAGGTTATTCTTGATGTGCAGTGAGTTGACAATCAGCCTGAACTACATGAGACCTCATGTTTTTTCCGAGACAAGGGTTTCTCTGTGTAGCCTTGACTGTCCCAGAAATCCCTCTGTAGACCAGGCTGGCCTCGAACTCAGAGAGATCCACCTGCCTCTGCCTCCAAAGTGCTGGGATTAACGGTGTGCGCCACCACTGCCAGGATCTGGGTTAAGGTTTGTTTTCATAGCAAGCACTTTACCCCCTGAGTCATCTCCCCAGTCCTCCTGTTCTTCCTTTGGGGCTGAGGCTGACCTTTCCACCTCCACCTCCCAAGTTCTGGGATTACTGGGGTACACCACTACTACAGGCTTCTTTGTTGTTTGACCTTGCTAACTGAAGTATGGCAACGCTACAACATACATACATCTATACATACATGTGTATCTTCCCAGCTCAAATGGTCCAGCTGCTTGACAACTAAGATTAGCCATCACAGCATGTAAAGTGGAAAGTAGGGGACAGGCTCAACAAAGTTGTCCTCTAACTGCCCATCTTGGCATGAGCACACCTGCTCCTCTCCAATACTAAATTTAAAGGATTACAATAAGTAATAATAATAAGGCTGAGAGCCACTGAGAAAGACACCCAACCTCTGTCCTACACACACACACACACACACACACACACACACACACACACACACAGAGAGAGAGAGAGAGAGAGAGACAGAGAGAGAGAGAGGCACCTACACCCACATGCACACTTGCACACACAAAATTTAATGGAAAAAATTTTTTTGGTTTTTTTGAGACAGGGTTTCTCTGTGGCTTTGGAGCCTGTCCTGGAACTCTCTTGGTAGACCAGACTTGGTCTCGAACTCACAGAGATCCACCTGCCTCTGCCTCCCAAGTGCTGGGATTAAAGGCGTGTGCCACCCCCCCGCCCAGCGGAAATTTTTTAAAATAAAAAAGATATACTAAGCCGGGCATTGGTGGTACACGCCTTTAATCCCATCACTTGGGAGTCGGAGGCAGAGGCAGGCAGATCACTGTGAGTTCAAGGCCAACCTGGTCTACCGAGTGAGTTCCAGGACAGCCTCCAAAATACAGAGAAACCCTGTTTCAAAAAACCAATAACCAAAAAAAAAAAAAGAAGAGAAGAATCTGGCTGAGCAGTACATTCGGGGCCTCGTCAGGGTATTCATGCCGTTGTGGGTGGCTACATGCCACATCCTATCTTTCATGATCTTCCAGGACATTGGTATCCCAAAAGGTCCTGCCATAGAAGCCAGGATGAAGGTGGCCTGCATCATAGAACCACTTTCAACCCTGGTCCACAAGAGGCTAGGTAGGTTCTTACTGTCCCTTCAATGAGATTATCAATACGTACAAAGAGTCCTGGGGCATCTCCACTCCTGAGAGTATCAAAATGAGCCTGGAAACAGAGCGCAAGGATGTAACCAGTGAGATTTCTGGCAAAAGACTGAAGATGGAGGATTTAACCTGTGCAGGCCAAGGACTGGTGCTTAAGTCAGTGGGAGGAGGCGGGGGCCAGCAGGCTCGAGGAGAGCATGTGAACAAAGAACGAAAACTCCTCTCCGGAGAGTGTAAGGCTGGTCACAAAGATAGACCACATCCTGGATGCTCTGTAGCCTTGTCTGCCCTAGCCAGCACAGTCCTAGGGTGCCTCTGCTCTCAGATAAGAGTGGGTGGAGTAGGGGAAGCTTGGACCAGGGCTAAGACAGACTGGCACATGTGATTAAAAAAAAAAAAAAGACTTCAAGGAAAATAATCCCAGGCTGGCTTTGGCTTCAAACCCAGCATGGAACTAATCCTCCTGCTTCTACCTCCCAAGTACTGGGATTCCAAGTATGTGCTACCATACCTGTTTTATCCAGGGCTGAGGATCAAACTCAGGGCCTTGTACATGCCACACATTCTACCAACCGAGCTACATTCCCAGGACCCTTCTAACAGGTTTTCTGCGTTTTTAAATTTATTTTTATTTTATATGCATTGGTGTTTTGCCTGAATGTCTGTCTGTGTGAGGGTCTTAGGTCCCCCAGAGCTGAAGTTACAGAAAGTTGTGAGCTGCCGTGTAGGTGCTGAAAATTGAACCCGGGTCCTCTGGAAGAGGAGCCAGTGTTCCTAAGTGCTGAGCCACCTCTCCAGCCCCTCTAACAAGTTTTCTTATATAAGGCTGACTACAAAAAAAGTACTGCTAGGAGCTGGAGAGATGACTTGGGGATTAAGAGCACTGGCTGCTCTTCTAGAGTATCCCAATTTAATAGCCAGCACCCACGTAACAGCTCATAACTGGCTGTAACTCTAGTTCTACATGGACCAATACCCTTTTCTAAGCTCCAGTGGCACCAAACGTTCATGTAGTGTACAGACATATATTCAAATACCTGTACAGATAAAATTATCTTTAAATGCTTTTATAGTTTAGTTAGGGTGTTTATTTACAGGTTTTGTAATCCTTACAAAGGATTACAGGCTCTGAGAGAGTAGTAAAAGGTAAGATAGGAGAAAACAAATAAATTGTAAAAGATAACCTTAAGTCCCATGTCATTTATCACAGCTTAAAAAAATAATACAAGAATTCAGCCGGGCGGTGGTGGCACACGCCTTTAATCCCAGCACTCGGGAGGCAGAGGCAAGCGGATCTCTGTGAGTTCGAAGCCGGGCTGGACCGACAGCCTCCAAAACAATACAGAGAAACCCTGTCTCGTAAAAACCAAAATAATAATAATAATGATAATAATAATACAAGAATTCACGTGGAATCACAAAAGACCACTAATAGCCAAAGCAATCCTGAAACACAAGATGGATACTAGAGGGATCACAATATGCAACCTCAAATAATGCTATAGAACTATCGTGATAAAGTCGGCCTGGTACCGGCACTAAAAAGACAGGAAGATCAGGGCATAGAATAGGACTCAGAGGGAAAAAAAACTGCCAAGCTACACTCACCACATGAATTTTGGCAAAAATATACACCGGCAAAAAGCCTGTTCAACAGGTGATGGCTGCAAAGATGGGTTTCTCCCTACAGATTACCTTTACCTTGTACAGAATCAAGTCCCATGGATCAACGGCCTTCATTTAAAACCCAAAACACTAAAGAGTGTAGAAGAAAACACAAAGGATTCCCTTCGAGATATTGGGGTAGTTAAAACCTTTTTTCAATAGAGGACCAACAATACAGGAACTAGCTCCAAATATCTACAGATGGGACTACATGAAAATCAAGTTTCTGTTCAGCAAAGGACACACTGAGTAGGGCACACAGACAGCCCACAGCAGGGGAGAAGATCCTTACCAGCTCCCCTCCAGACAGGAGGCTGATACCCAGAATTTACAAAGGGTGCAGCAGTTAACACCAAGGAAATAAAACTGCCAGCCCGTTAAGGAAATAAAACTGCTGGTCAACAAATAGGCAAATGAATTGAATAGACAGCTATAAAAAAATGAACACACATGGCCAATAACTATTTTAAAAAGTGTTCAATCGACCTATACCCATCAGGGAAATGCAAATTAAAACTACTTTGAGACACTGCCCCACCCTGACAGAATGGCCATCATCAACAAATGTGTCAACAAACGTTGGAGAGGATGTGGAGAGAAAGAAACCCTTACTGTTGGTGGAGATGCAAATTAATGCAGCCATTGTGGAAGTCATTTAGAGATTTCTTAAGAAATTAAAAATAGAATTACCATATATCCCAACTCCTGGGTACACACCCGGAGAACTCCGTATACTACAGTAAACATTTGCACCCCATGTTTATTTACGTTTGATCCATTATAGCAAAAGCCTGGAATCAATCCAGTTGTCTACCTACAGATGGATGAGTAATAAAAATTTGGTATATGTAACAAGTGGAATACTACTCGTTGGGTTATAGCCTCAGGTCATGAGAAATTGAATCAGGCTGCACTGGGCAATAGCCCAAGCTGTAAAGAATTGCATGGGCCTGACTGTTCCACAAAACCTGCAGAAACAGTCCTCTTGGTGACAAAACAACTCACCTGCTTCCAGTCAAACCACAAGTAAATTCAATTAAATAATAGTTATCACTCTCTCCCTCTCTCTCTCTCTCTCTCTCTCTCTCTCTCTCTCTCTCTCTCTCTCTCTCTCTCTCTCGCTCTCGCTCTGTGTGTGTGTGTGTGCGCGTGCGTGCGTGCGTGCGTGCGTGCGTGCGTGCGTGCGTGCGTGCGTGCGTGTGTGTGTGTGTGTGTGTGTGTGTGTGTGTGTGTGTGTCCCAGACCCTCTAAGTGCTCCCAACCTTCATCCTTCAGAAAGGGTGGGGCCCTCACTGTTCCAATAAAGCGGTGTCAGCCTGTGGAGATGGAGTCTGTCTCTCTGCCTTTTTTTTTTCACTGATCAATGCTAAAGAAAAATTAAGTTAACTTTTTTTGCAGGGATATGGATGGACTTAGAATGTATAGTGTTAAACAAGGTCACCCAATGTCAGATAGAAAGAAATCCCATGTTCTCTCATATGTGGAATCTAGCCAGTATGTATATATGTAAAGAAATGTACATGTGGGTTATGATTAACACAAAGAATAGAGAAAAGGAAACACATGGATGAGAGAGGGCTGAATGCAGGCAAAGGACATGAGCTGTGAAAGAAGACATAAAGTGAATTATTTTTCTAGTATTCCCATAATCCTGTCATGGTTTTTTTGGTTTGGGTGGTAAGTAAATGCATAAAATATATTCAATAATGAAAATATGAAATTTAGTGTGAAGTTTCACGGCTTCCATTTTGAGTGCCAATTTTAACTATATAAGTCCACTAAGTTGCACAGACTTTGGGCCTGGTCACTTTTGGTGTATGATGTATTTATTTGCAATATTTTTTTATAATAAAGTTTGTTTAAAAAGAAAAATTTAAAAGATCTTTGCCATAAACTTTTGCAACAATGTAAGAAGAAATGTAAAGATTATTATAGCTAAGTCACTGAAATTTTATCTAAAAAGCAATCAGATTTCCAAATGAAGGAATAGTTATTTCAACGTCAGCAATCTGGAGGCTGGGAACAGAGGACTGACATGACTTGGAAGCCAGCCTGGGCCACAGAGAGACCTTGTCAAAACAAAACATAGGTCTGAGGGGATGGCTTAGTTGGCAAAGTACTAATTCAACCATGAGGGCGTGAGTTCAAATCCCCAGAGCCTACATAAGCCAGGCATGGATGTGAGCTCTTTGCTCCCATCACTGGGGAGGTAAAATAGGTCCTTACCATCCAGTCAGCCTGGCTGAGTTGGTGAACATCCAATGAGAGGCTCACCCAGTCTCAAAAATTAAGGTGGAGAGCAACTGAGGAAGTTGCCCATGTCAACTTCTGGCCTACACATGCACATACATGTACATACATGTATCTACATGCATATGCATACCACACACACACACACACACACCAAGTTCTTTAGTCTCTATATAGGAAACAAGATGATAAAGTACGTCCTTTCTTTGTATTTACACTTTAGTTCTACACAAAGGCAGTGTCCAAGAATATTTTAAGGTTCTGAGAAGTTGAGTCACATGAGAACCAAATCTATTTGCAACAACATTCTTGGAATCAAAATCAAATCAATTAATTAGAATTCTGAAGATTTTCAATTCAGTGTTACTGCCAGAACAAGTTACTTATATAATGTTAGCATAGCAATTATGTCTATTATAGACAAGGATTTTTCTCCTTCAAAATAAAAGCAGCATTTGTGAACTTGTAAATGGAGGCATTAGATGATAAAACATATTGTTTAGTGTGAGAAAATGTTGTCAGAAGAAGGAACATTGGGGACTGGAGACATGGTTCAGAGGTTAAGAGCATTTACTGCTCTACCAGGGGACCTGAGTTCAGTCTCCAGCACCTACATCAGGTGACTCACAACCTCCAGTAACACCAGTTCCAGGGGATCTGATGTCTTCTGGCCTCTACGGGCATCCACACACGGTACACAAAAGTAAAAAATTAAAAAGTAGTATTGCAATAGGATTTCTTGGAAACAACCAAGGGCAACAAAAACAACCTAAATTGCTTTGGGAGTCTTTTGAACTTGAAAGATTTTTTTCATGCCTGGCACTGAGGGTTTTGCTAGTTTATAACTCTTGGGGGAAGCACTGTCACCAAAATGATGTAACTCTAACTTCATTTAAACCACACACACACTATATGTATCTTAGTTGTATAGAAAATAACTTTTAATAACTTCATTAAACTATACATACACACAGACACAAACACTTGTATTTACTACATGTAATTTTAGGTGAATGTAAAATAATAACTTTTTAATTTAAAAACTTAAACTATACATACATGAAGACAACAAACAATTATATTTACTACATATAATTTTAGATACATATAGAATGATTCCCTGTGGCATTCTAAGACATCCTTGGCATTATTTATTGTCCTTTCCTACCTAGGCCCCCTCCCATTTTTCCGATTTCTCCCTTCATATCACCCACATCCTGCCACTCGCCTCTCTAGTGCCCCCCACCCCACCATCCCATGATCCCTTTCTATTTCTGTGCTTTATAGGGTCACACCCCGTTATGTGCTCACATCTGAGGATTTGGAGCTAACCTGTGTTGTTTATCTTTCTGGATCTGGGTTCCCTTATTCAGTATATTTTCGAACGAGTTCCTTCCATTTTCCTACAAAGTTCATGATTTCATTTTTTTTTTTTTTTGCTACAGCTGAATAGTATTCCATAGCGTAAGGACCACATTTCATTATCTGTCTATCAACTGAAGGACATTTAGGCTGTTTCCACTTCCCAGCTATTGTGACCAGAGCAGCAATGAGCATGGCTGAGCATGTGGGGGTAGGATTTCAAGTCCTGTGGGCATATGCCAAAGAGTGCTACAGCTGGGTCATACGTAGATTCATTTTTAGCCTCTCAAGAATTCTTTGTGATTTGCATAGTGGCTACACCAATTTGCAATCCCACTAGCAGTGAATGGGCTTCCCTTTCCCCACATCCTCACCAACTTTTATTGTCAGTTCTGTTCTTGATCTTAGGCTAACAATCAAATCTCAAAGTGGCTGTAATTTTTACTTCCCTAATTCCTAAGGATAATGAACACTTATTGGGATATTCATTAACCATTTTATTTCTTCTTTTGAAAACTCTCTTCTCAGATCTATAGCAATTTTAATTGCTATTTGTTTGTTCTTTGTTTTATGAGACAGGGTTTCTCTGTATTGTTTTGGAGGCTCAAACTCACAGAGATCTCCCTGCCTCTGCCTCCTGAGTGCTGGGATTAAAGGCGTGCGCCACCAACACCCAGCTAATTGGGTTGTTTTCTTTATTCTTTGTTTCTTGAGTTCTTTATATAATCTATTGACCCTCTGTCAGACCCACTGTCATCAGTGTCCTCAGAGCCAAGGGACCACCATCTTGGGGAGTTCAGCTACATCCTCCCTTGAGAAAGCTCATCCCAGCAGGGCTGTTGATTGATGGTTTACACCCCCTGAATAGAGTGGAGAAGGGCATGAGATTCTTACCAGTCTCCAGCCCCTCCCTCTCACCGGGAAGCTCTGCACATGACCTGGGGGCAGGGAAGACTTTTGGGGCTCATCTGTGACTACCAAGGGGGACAGAAATCCTCATCCCTGCTGAGTAAGACTTTTCAGGTGTGGCTGGTTGGGGGAGGAGTGTGCTCCTCTCAGTAACCCTCACTGAGAAGCTGTAATGAGGCCCAGTAAACTCACTGGTTCCGCACTGTGAAAATTTGCAGAATCTTGTCTGGGTTTGTGATTGGGAACTTGGGAGGTATAGGCATTGCTTCATGTCTCCCCCAAGAGCACACACACACACACACACACACACACACACACACACACACACACACACACACATATATTTGGCAAAGTTCTCTCCATCTCTGTGGGGCTTCTTCACGTCTTAACTATAGAGAAACTTTTTAGGGTTTTTTTTGTTGTTGTTTTTTGTTTTTTTGTTTTTTTGGTTTTACGAGACAGGGTTTCTCTGTATTGTTTTGGAGGCTGTCGGTCCAGCCCGGCCTCGAACTCACAGAGATCTGCCTGCCTCTGCCTCCCGAGTGCTGGGATTAAAGGCTTATGCCACCACCGCCCGGCCTGAGAAGCTTTTTAGTTTTATGAGGTCCAGCTTGTCAACTGTCAACCTAAATCCCCAAGCCCTACAGAAAGTCCTCTCCCACACCTCTATCTCGTAGGGCACTGCCTGTGTTTTCACGTCCCCTGAAACCGGACTCCTCCCTGCAGACCAGCCTTCACGGTACCAAAAGTGCTGTGCAAGCTGCAAAGGAGGAAAGCCCTGGGGAGCCCCACCCAGCCGTGATGCCCACAGACCACACCGCAGACAGGATGGTCAGACACCTCTAAAGGCGCAACAATGACACTCAGACCATGCTGGTAGTCAACAGCTGTTTAATTGGACGAAAGGCCCAAATACTAGGAGGAAAATTATGACTGGTACTGGAAACCTAAGCAACTACTTGTGGCTAGTGAGCTCATGCATATTGGGGAAGTCCTGTGTATATGTCAATAAAGCACTGTCTGGCCAGTAGGAATCTAGATAGGTGGGGCTAGGAGTCCAGGAGGATTCTGGGAAGGAGAAACACGAGAGAGTCAACATGTAACGCCATGGGGGTAGGAAGCCTGGAACTATTCTCCAGTAAGAGACATACTTA
Organism: Mesocricetus auratus; assembly: GCF_017639785.1. Taxonomy (NCBI): domain Eukaryota; kingdom Metazoa; phylum Chordata; class Mammalia; order Rodentia; family Cricetidae; genus Mesocricetus; species Mesocricetus auratus. Next base: position 47,276,653 of record NW_024429186.1, read on the forward strand.
GATGAACAATTATGGGGTAATTACTTAAGTCAGAGCTAGCCAGTTAGAAACAAGCAAGGCCAACAGCTTCATAATTAATATAGCCTCCTGTGTGTTTATTTGGGACTGATACACGGCAGAGCCCAGGCGACTGGCGGGTGATAAACCAAAGCAGCTAGCAAGGAAAAGCTTCTCTTTACACATGCACGTTAGAGGAGAGCCTACGATCACCACTTTTCTAAATAAGTGTAATTCCTAACAGGATTCTAAATGCTTAGCTTTATACCTACACACAAACACAGCTCCTACCTCAAAGAGGCTCATCGCTGAATATTCGGAGACCATTACAGAAAGCTACCGGCCCTGAGGACCAGAGTCTGATCCCTGGGACCCACGTGGTAGAAGGAAAGCATTAACTCCAGCGCACAAGTTGTTCTCTGTGTGCACGTGTCTACACACGTATACACACTCACACATACACATAACACTCGTGTGCATGTATAAACATCATGTTCTCTGTGTGCTTGCATGTACAAACACACATATACACTCCTGTGTATGTATGCATGTAGTAATGTTCTCTGTGTGCATACATGTACACATACACACTCGTGTGCATGTATGAATGTAATAATGTTCTGCGTGCATGCATGTACACATGCATGCGCATATACACATACACAATGCACATGTATGTATGAAATAATGTAACTTTAAAAACATGGCAACAAATTGAATATAGAGCAAGCTAAAGAGCTTAGCTGTCTATTAAGGATATTTATAAAAAATGCAAAACAATATCATTACTCTTTTAAATTTTGTCTTGGAAAACAAGGTTTATATTTTGTTTAAAAATATGTATTTTATGTTGGCCAGGGGTGGTAATGCACTCCTTTAATCCCAGGACTCTGGAAGCAGAGGCAGGCGGAAGTTGTAAATTTGTGACCTACTTGATCTACATTGGGAATTCCGGGACAGCTAGGGTTATGTGGAGACTCTCTCAAATTAAAAAAAAATAATAATAATAATGTTAATGCACAGGCTGGGTTCATTGTTACATTTCAATGGATTAAGTGAAATTTTAAATCAACGCTAATTTTAAATTGACTTAGGGTTTTTTGTTTGTTTTGCTTTGCTTTTTTGTTTTGTTTTGTTTTGAGACATGGTTTCTCTGAGTAACAGCCCTAGCAGTTCTGAAACTTACTATATAGACCATGCTGGCCTCAAACTCACAGAGATCCACAAGTGCTGGGATTAAAGTGTGAACCACCACTGCCCAATCGACTTCGGTATTTTTTAATTTTAAAAATTGAATTCATAGTGTTTGTGTGCAGGCATGTGCCAAACGCCTCGAGTTTCAGGGCTTTTCATTCCTACAGTTCAATACTTCTCTGTGCTGATGTTTATATATTACATAAATAAACCCAAACAAGAGACCTCTGACTTTTCAACCTCTGCTCATACATCACTCTACCTCATCAAATCCAGAGAAGACTCAAGTTGCTCTAAGACAGGATTCTTGACCCCTGCCTCAACAAATAAATAAGAACAAGAAAAATTAAAAAATAACATTTTCCCAGCCTGGTCTACAAGAGCTAGTTCCAGGACAGCCTTCAAAGCCACAGAGAAACCATGTCTCAAAACAAAAACAAAAACAAAAACATTTTCCTTTTTATCTTAGGTAGGGTTTCTATTACCCTCAAGAGACCATAACCAGCCAGGCATTGGTGGCACATGCTTTTAATCCCAGAATTCGGGAGGCAGAAGCAGGTGGACCTCTGTGAGTTTGAAGCTAGCCTGGTCTACAGAGAGAGTTCCAGAACAGCCTCCAAAGCTACACAGAGAATCCCTGTCTTGGAAAACGAGAGAGAGAGAGAGAGAGAGAGAGAGAGAGAGAGAGAGAGAGAGAGAGAGAGAGAGAGCATGACCACAGCACATGACCACAGCAACTCTTTTTTTTTTTTTTTTTTTTTTTTTTTTTGTTTTTCGAGACAGGGTTTCTCTGTGTTGTTTTGGAGGCTGTCCTGGAACTCACTCTGTAGACCAGGCTGGCTTCGAACTCACAGAGATCTTCCTGCCTCTGCTTCCCTAGTGCTGGGATTAAAGGTGTATGCCACAAATGCCCGGCCACAACAACTCTTATAAAGGAAAACATTTAACTGGGACAGGCTTATAATTCAGAGGTTTAGTCCATTATCGTTATGACGGGAAGCATGGCGGCATGCAGGCAGACATGGTGCTGGAGAGGCAGCTGAGAGTTCTACATCTGGATCAGCAGGAAGGGAGAGTGACGCTGGGCCTGGCCTGAAACCTCAAAGCCATTCCAGAGACATTTCAGTGTGAATCTTTATTTTTTTCTTACCATTTTTAGTCTGCATAACAGACAAGGGAAATGAATTTTACAAATAATATACTTCTTGTTGGAAGTTACTATTATGAACTTAAATATCAGCATTTAATAACTAAGACACACACACACACACACACACACACAGGCAGAGCACTATGGCGCAGGCCGTGTGGGAGACATTCGGAGCCTCTGTACCTCACTGCAGGCAGCAAACATCGGGGACTCAGGCTGAGAGCCACATTCAGAAGCTGCCCCTCCAACAAGGCCACACCTCCTAACAGGGCCACTCCCTATGAGCCTTCTGGGGGGTCATTCTCTTTCAAACAACCACACTCATACAGACAGTGTAAAATCGTTAATCGACCACAGGTCACTTGTAATGCAATGACTGACCCACCTGAAAGATCAGCACCTGTTCCCAGGAGGCATCACTCCTTGGCCAGAGCAATCAGGTATTCCACCTCAACATCTGTCATCCTGATGGGAAGTGCTAGAAGATTCCACGGAATGGAACAGGGACATGCTTGAGATTCCAGGTCCAGGGCTGTCTCCTCTGCTGCCAGCTGGATCCACAGGAATGACGCTTAGACATCCCCATGGCCGGGAGATGAATCTTGGGGCCTTGGAACTGGGTTTTCTGAGGGTTTTGGTGCTGCTGGGACTCCAGAAGATAAACTGAATGAACGAATGGCCATGAGTCTTTGGGTTAGGGGTAGAATTATATGGTTTGAGAATAAAAGCTCCATACAGATTCATGGATGTAACACTTGGTCATCAGATGGTGGTGACATTTTGGGCATCTGAGGAAACCAGGAGGGAGGATCTAGCTGTTAGGAGCACTGATTCCCAGTCTCCAATGTTTGCTGCCTGCAGTGAGGTACAGAGAGTGTCTCCTACATCTTCTGTGCCATAGTGCTCTGCCTGTGTGTGTGTGTGTGTGTGTGTGTGTGTGTGTGTGTGTGTATGTGTGTGTGGTGCGCGGTGCACGCGCACGTGCGCGTTGTATGTCTGAGCACATGTGACGCAGCACATATGTGGCGGTCAGAGAGCAGCCATTATAGTATGTGTTCTTTCCTCCCACCTTATTCTAGTGCCAGGGATGGAACTCAGGATGCCAGGCCTGGGCAGCAAGCCCTTTTCCATCCTGAGCCATGTTGCCAGCCCCACACTGAAATGAACTCTGACTGGTCCACACCGAGTGACAAAACTGTGAAGCAATAACTCTATACACTGTGTTCAATAAGTAAGATGTAAACGCAAACTACTCCAATACACAGATGAGCTTTACACACCCAAAATACAGCACATATAAAACATATACACAGTTTGATAAAACTACAACGTCCACTATAAATTATGTACAATACAGAAATATACTTTCACAGCATCTTAAAGTTCAGAGATAACTTGCATGGTGACAGTGAGGGGAATATGTCCCATACTGAGTCCTTTAGTGATCATCATAACAAGAATGTCAGTGGAAGGACAGGACTGAGCCTACAAGGAAAATGTCTCAAAATGGCCACAGTATCATTCTGAGGAACATAACAATATAGTCTCCCATTTCTGGATAAACAATGCCGAGAGCCAGGGGCTGTCATTGTCAGGACTTGAGCATCAACTCTGTAGAGCTCAAATGAGGGATTCAGAGAGTCAAAAACAGCAGATTATCACCCTCATTACTTGCAAACATTACTTTAGAAACACTTTTTTCCCCAGGGCAATGTGTATTTTACCATGTCTCAAAAGCCACTAATGTTCCCCACCCCAATGTTTCAAAGACTGTGAGACAAACCGAACTCCACCCATGTGGTCTTCAGGGGGTGGAGCCAGGACTATCTAAAGATGCTTCCCTGATCAACAAGGGAGGGAAATTCCGATGACAATATTTAAGGAGACACTTGGGTGACCGCAAAGTAATGGAAGTCAATGAGTATTTCTATATCTTCACCTACAGTTGTGTGAGAGGATTTCTGAAGATTTTAGGGTAATTTCTGCCTTTCCAGAAGAGCATACACTGAGCCAAGAACTGCTGTTACTGTCTTATTTCCAGAAAGAACACGTAACTGTCTTTTACAAGTAAATCACTTTACAAATACACAGAGAAATCTTCAGTTACATCTTATTTCCACATATCCCACGCCATGTAATCACATTAGCAAGGCATTTGTTTCAGATTTTATCGCTTGAATGGAGCCTGTGACTGGAGGGGAGGGTCAGACGTGTGGTCTCGCTAAGACACTTTGACACACTGGACCTACTGGACCTGGGGCCACTCAGTGGCTACTGATCCACTGGGGCATGTTTTCTGTCCCTTCTTTTAGGACTCTTTGCTCTTTTCGGTAATTGGCTGCTGTCCAAAAGGTTATTCTTTTGAGAACTTGCTGCAGAAGTTTAGGAGGTAATAAAGATATCTGACTTTTTAAAATGGTAGCATTTTTCCCAATGCAGTCAAGACATGACCTGTCAATAAAGCATGAGAGAATGGTTAGTTCTGAACCCAGGACTCATTATGTTGTCTTGTGTGTGTGTACATCTGTGTGACTGCATACCATAGAGTGCAAGTACCCCCAGTGGCCAGAAGAGGGCATCATATCCCCCAGAGCCAGAGTTACAGAGGGTGGTGAGTCACCTGCCATGGATAATAGGAACCAAATCTGGGTCTTCTGGAAGAGCAACAAGTCCTCTTGACCTCTGAGCCACCTCAAGCCTTGTTTGCTTATTTTTGAGCATTTCTGCATACAATGAGCACTTGCCAGCATGCATCAAGTCCAAAAGAAAGAAACCAAAACCACACGGACACACTCTATAGCCCAGACTGGCCTCAAGCATAAGGTGATTTTCCCACATCAGGCTCCCTGAGCACTAGGGTTACAGGAGTGTGCTATCATGTCCAACAAGCTAAGTATTCTTTTCCCTTTCCACAAAATCTATGTAGATTCTCTAGATGGTAACATGTATGTATGTATATGTATGTATGTGTGTATACATATATGTATATATACATTATTCCCTTTGTATTATTTGGAATATGAGAGGATATTTTATATCACTACAATAACCATGTTTTATTATAGCATAAAGAGACCATATCTGAGCAAAATTCAAGAAAACAGAAAGTGTAACTCATCACACATCATATTTTTTTAGTTAAAAAGATTCAGGGGATAGAGATAGAGCTGAACAGTAGATAGAACACTTGCCAGAAAAGCATGAAGTCCAAAAGAAAATTAAAAACCAAAGCAAAATTCAGACTTCAGAGGCAGGAAGACCAGAGGTTAAACGAGAGAAGACAGAGGGATAGATGGACAGGATAGTGAGTCACATTAACTTATAAAAATGGTATGTGTCAATAATTATAAATAAGGAAGCCGGGCGTTGGTGGCGCACGCCTTTAATCCCAGCACTCAGGAGGCAGAGGCAGGCGGATCTCTGTGAGTTCCAGACCAGCCTGGTCTACAGAGTAAGTTCCAGGACAGCCTCCAAAACAATACAGAGAAACTCTGTCTCGAAAAACTAAAAATAAAACAAACAAATAATTATAAATAAGGGAGATAGAGGGGTGGGAATGGTACAAATATACAGTATACTCATGTATAAAATTCTCAGAAAAGTTAAAATTAAAAAAATATAAGAGATGCCGGGCAGTGGTTGGCAGAGCTTTTAATCCCAGTACTCAGGGGGCAGAGGCAAGTGTATATCCGTGTTTGAGGCCAGCCTGGTCTACAGAGCTAGTTTCAGGACATCCAGGACTACACAGAGAAACTCTTTTTTGTTGTTTGTTTTTTGTTTTTCGAGACAGGGTTTCTTTGTGGCTTTGGAGGCTGTCCTGGAACTCATTCTGTAGAACAGGCTGGTCTCGAACTCAGAGATCCTCCTGCCTCTGCCTCCCAAGTGCTGGGATTAAAGGTGTGCGCCACCAACGCCTGGCCACAGAGAAACTCTTGTCTCAACAAACAAAAAACAAAACAAAAAAATGTGAAACTTGAGCTTAGTGGTTAAGAGCACTGGCTGTGGTTAAGAGCACTGGCTGTGGTTAAGAGCACTGGCTGTGGTTAAGAGCACTGGCTGCTCTTCCAGAGGCCCTGGGTGTGACTCCCAGCACCACACGGTGACTCACACACATCCAACACCCTCCATGGAAGCCAGGCATGTACGTGGTGCTCAGCCACACACACAAGTAGAACACTTGTACACGGAAAATAGCAATAATCTTTTTAATTACTGAAACCTGCACATTTTCTGTCATCTTTTTTGCTTAACTTTGTTTTTCTCTTTTCAAAATACTTCTTAAATTTGTGTTTGACAACTTCAAAAATAATTATAAAATAAAACATTTCAGATCTTCTAACAGAAAAACAAAAGACTACATTTCTTTCTTTCTTTCCTTCTGGGCTGGAGAACTGAACACGGTCTACACCAGCCTCCTGTGTTTGAATCAGTTGTCACTTCAACAAACATTACATGGAGATCTTAATTCAGGGCCTCCAGGAGTAGGAAAACATCTACCTGTGAGTTGACCCCACAAGCCCTTCTTCTTATTTTCATTAAGCCTTTTCCTTCCTACTACTAACTCCAAATAAGTGTTAAGAATTATAGGAAAATTTGAATTTCATCCACTCCTACACTGGCACCCCAACTCCTGTGTCCTTGTCATGGGGAGACACAGAGGAGGTAGGAGGAGCCAGCCTAAGAAAGACAATGCTCAGTAGGCATGCTGCAAGAGAGGAAATCCACACAGGAAACCCTTGTGTCGACACCCAAGAAGATCATGGGCTAGCAAAGGAATGAATATCTAGCTGATAGAATGCTTAGTCTCGGGTGATGTAAGTCCTGAAGGGCTTCTCGGAGATTAATCCAACAGCACAAGTCATGGGAATTTTCCAGGTGGGACCCCATGCTGAGACCTAGGACCTCAATGGACACAGGAGACAGCCACACTCCCGAAGCCGGGAGATTAAAGATCAGTTTATTAAAGAAAGGGTACTTCAGTCAGTGGGTTAAATATGACTAGAGGTCAGAGGTTGAGCACTCAGTGGGAGTCACCAAAGAGCATCACAGTGCAACCTGACCCATCAATATGCCCTCTGGGAATTTGTCCTGAGGGGATCTGCTCGCTTTCCAAAGAGGATATCCAAGACGACTCCACACCTAAGTTTTGTAACAGCTCCAAATTTAGGATATATTATAAGGATTCAGGCGTTATGCTAGCCTGCCCCTGTCACCTGTCAGAATGCACTCAGGCAGTACCCTGGTCAGGCCAAGTACAAAGGACCCCTTTAAGAGACAGACCTCCGCCTACTTACGCTGTCTTTCCTCTCTCTTCTCTTTCCGGCTCTCTTTCCCGCTGTTCCCCGGGGACAGACAGGACTTTTCCTGTCTCCTCTTCTCTTCTGTCCTCTGTCTCGGTGTCACTTTACTTCTTCTCTCTTTCCTCTCTAATAAAACTTCTCACTAAGCTCCGTCTGCCTGGCATGTTTGTCCCTCCTCCTCGGTCTTCCTTGCTGCCATGGAAGCCAAGGTCCTGCCAAAGGTTCTTCACACTTTATCATAACACATACTAAATAGCTACGATCAGTCTGGGCAATCCTGTGTGTAAGAGAGAACCTAACAGTCTTTGCTAACATAGATACAGACTATTATATTTAATGTTACACACTCGCGTGAGAGCTACCTATGCACTGTAAAAAGGCTATAAGACAGCATACCTAATTTGTTCGTGTGTATGTGTGTGTGTGTGTTCTTACTACAGCTTCCGATGATCTCTGTCCTAGCCATGTCCTATTCATGATTCTTTTCTTCCAGCACTTCTGAGCAGCCAGTGACCAATGCTTTGATCTAACATTTAAAATAAAATGATCACATGACTGAAGTAAGGATGGTTCACCATGGTGAGCAGGCATCACATAGTAAAACTACTATGTTCCTGTCACTCGTGTGCGTGTGTGTGTGTGTGTGTGTGTGTGTGTGTGTGTGTGTATGGGGGTGCTGCATATATTGTAACATATATGTGTGTGCACATGTTCACGTGTATGTGCATATGTTCATGGGAGTTTGTAAAGAAACCAAAGGTCAACACTGACTTCCCAGTCACCCCCCACATTGTGACTATGGTGATGATGATCATTTTCCACATATTAATAATAATAATGACAACCTGGCGGTGGTGGCGCATGCCCTTAATCCCAGCACTCTGGAGGCAGAGGCAGGCGGATCTCTGTGAGTTCGAGACCAGCCTGGTCTACAAGAGCTAGTTCCAGGACAGCCCTAAAGCTACAGAGAAATCCTGTCTCAAAAAGCCAAAGAATATATAATAATAATAATAATAATGACGTTGATGATGATGTGGCATGGAGTCTTTAACTGGACCTGGAGTTCAATGATCTGACAAGCCAGCGCCAGGGACCTGACAGTCTCCACCCCCCAGTCCTGGGACTACAGGTGCCTACTCTTGTGCCCAGCTTTTAACATGGGTGCTGGAGAAGAGGTCCTAGTGTCTGCATGACCTTTACTGACTGGGCCACATCCTCAGTCTTTTTGTTAGCATCACCTGGGTAAGGTGGCCTGCTGTCAGCCTCCGGCTCCCGGCCTCATTGTGCTTACCTCTGCTCACCCTAGCCCAATCCCTGAGAAATCCCACCTGGCTCAACATAAGCGTGTCTGCCTCTTTACCAACTGTAGCTTCTGTGTGGAATGCTTTCCAAACATTTTTATGTGTATGTTTGTGTACTTGTGTGTGTTTTATGTGCATTGCAGGTATGTAGGTACCCAGAGACCAGAAGAGGAAGGTGTCAGATCTTCTAGAACTGGGTTTACAGGCAGTCTTGAGCTACACAGTGCAGGTGCAGAGAACTGAACTTGGATCCTCTGTAAACATAGCACATGCTCTTAAGCACTGAGATGTCTCCAGCTTAGCTCTATTCTATCCCCCTTTCACTTTGTAGCCAGGTTGGCCTTGAACTCTCACTTTCCTGCCTCAGCCTCTTAAATGACTGTCACCATGCTTGGTTCCTTTATTGTCCTGACCCTTCCAGTTTTCCACATATTAAGAACTTGCTAGCCGCTAGGAAACAGCCCCTGCTACCCTCCACTGTTCCTGTTACAACATCCTAGCCAAACTCCACTGTCCATCAGTCTCTTTCACCTGGGGTCAGCTGCCTTGAGATGCTGAAGTAAGCCACACTTGTATAGACCTGCCATCACTAAGGTTACTGCTCATTCTCTCTACCACGTGTTACTGAGCCGCACAGCCCTGGCCAGCATGCTCCCAGTGAGCTCCAGGGCTATTTAAAATCTTCATCACCTTAAGACAGGCCAATATCCTTATCTCTTCCTCCTTACTGATAACCCACTATTGATGAGACTTTCTCAATGGCCTGCCCTAACCACTACACTTTCCCATTTTTACATATTCTTTTTTGTCCACCATTTTTTTTTTTTTTGGTTTTTCGAGACAGGGTTTCTCCGTAGCTTTGGAAGGAACTTGCTCTGTAGACCAGGCTGGCCTCGAACTCACAGAGATCCGCCTGCCTCTGCCTCCCGAGTGCTGGGATTAAAGGCATGTGCCATCACCGCCAGCTTTGTCCACGATTTTATTTACTTTTTTTTTCATGATTTTGAGAACCAAACCCAGCAGCTTTCACATGATAGGTAGGCACGTCTTACTGAGCCAAACCCCAGCTACTCTGTAAAAAAGAAAAGTATCCTGTTAAGCCAATGTCTAGTCATTTTTTCTCTTTTGCTAAAATCTACTTCCTCATGAGTCTGTCATCTGGGTGTGAGGACACACACCTGTAATTCCAGCATCCTGGAGACAGAGACAGAGGATCATGTGTCCAAACAACTAAGTGTCAGCTTTGGAGTTAATGGAAATTCTTCTTCCATCATTATCATCATCATCATCATCATCGTCATCATTGTCATCATTTGGCTTTTTGAGACTTGCTTTCTCTGGTTATCTCTGGCTGTCCTAGAACTCACTCTGCAGACCAGGTTAGCATTACATTTAGAGATTCCCCTGCCTCTGCCTTGCAGGTGCTGGGATTAAAGCCATGTGCCATCAATCCCAACTTAAATTCTTTTATTTTAAATGTATATGTATATATATATTTATATCATATATTATATTTGACATTTACCAGACATATTCTGAGTTCCAGAAAGTTGAAATACAGCTTCTCCCTCCCAAATGATGACACAAAAGGCATGCACCACTATGTGCAGGCTGGAAATAAATTATCTTTGATATTACTGTATGAATTAGAAGCAGTTTTATAAAAAGCAAAAATATACTGTACATTTTAACTTTTAAAAATCACACTAGTTGCCAGGCAGTGGTGGCAAATGCCTTTAATCCTAGCACTTGAGAGGCAGAGGCAGACGGATCTCTATGAGTTCAAGGCCAGCCTGTTCTACAGAGTGAGTTCTAGGACAGATTTCAAAGCTACACAGAGAAACCCTGTCTCCCCCAAAAAAACAATTTAAATTTAAATATATTTTGGTCAGGCCGGAGAGATGGCTCAGAGGTTAAGAGCACTGACTGCTCTTCCAGAGGTCCTGAGTTCAATTCCCAGCACTCTCTACAATGAGATCTGGTGTCAATGTCATATTCTTCCCCTACCTCAAGTCCTTCTAGATCCTCTCCCCCTCCCTCCCTACCCAGTTTTAAGGTCTTTCAAAATCAAACAAACAAAAAAACCAATACAACAATAACCCCCTAAAGCCAACTCATTACACAGCTGAAGAAGACTGAACTCCTCATCCCCCTGCTTCCCCCTCCCAAGTGCTGGGATCACAGACACCAGACATCATGCACTGTTTATACAGATCTGCAGATTGTGCCCAGGGCCTTGTGAATGCTAGGTGAACACACACACACACACACTCACGCTCACACACACACTCACACACACTCACACACTCACACACACCACTCACACACTCACACTCACACACACTCACACACACACACTCACACTCACACACACACACACACTCGCTTTTATACATGACATCATATATGTGAAAAAATACTGTAGTTACTTACCTGAGCAGTGAATAAGGCTGTGTTTGAAAAATCAATAAATCATTACAGTGACCCTAGTAAAAAAAAAAAGTCTTACCAAGGATTTGAAGAAGATAACAATACTTCAACTATAGATCATTTCCATTAAATGAATGTAAAATAGCCAATAAATTTCTCTTTAACTAGTAACACACATGCACACTAGTATACATATCCACAGACATACATTTGCACATACATACATTTTCCTATTTGAAAACATGAGGTATATGAATACAAAATTTCAGTAACCAAAGTTTTACCTAATCAATACCCTATATAATTACAACTGTTCTCTGAGAACAGTGAGTAACAGAACTAGTTAACTGTTTTTTAAACAGATTTATTTCTGCCGAGTTACTCTTATCCTGGAAAGTCCTGTGCTCTGTCTCATTGTCCAGGAGGTTCTCTCTGTGCTATCGAAGGCCACCGGGACTGAGGCCTTCCTCTGACAGAGAAGCAGTCCCCATGAGCCCCATCACCTCCCTGTGTTTGCTGGTGTATTTTGCTATACAGCCCAGGCTAGCCTGGAACCTAGGCTACTCTTGAATTTATGGTAATTCTCCTGCCTCAGATTCCTGAGTACTGTGGTTATATGCATGAACACCAAACCACACCTGGCTTCACCATGAAATCTTCCTTTGTGTTTCAAATATTATTATTATTTTTTGAATTTTTGAGACAGGTTTCTCTGTGTAGTCCGGTTCTCCTGGAACTTGATCTGAAGATCAGGTTGTCTTTAAACTTAGAGATCTGCCTGCCTCTGCCTCATGAGAGCTGGAATCAAAGGTGTGCTTCACCACTAACTGGCAATAAGTTTTTTTATTATAAGTAGAGGATTTCTTTTGTTGTTGTTTGTTCATTGTTTGTTTTTAAATATTTTGAAGCAAGATCTCTTTGTGTAGCACAAGTTGGCCTTGAGCCCTCAATTTTGTGTGAACTTCCCGAGCAAGTGCTGGGGTATAGGAGCGTACCACCATGCCTACCTTCTAAACAAGGATTTCCAGTGCCAAGAAAAATAAGACAAACCACAAATCTTCCACTGGGGGAGAGGCAGTGATGGGACTTGAACCCAGGGCCTTGTGCGTATTGGGAAGTCGTTTCTATTTAACTGAGTTGGAGTCCTGGTTCTAGTGCTTTAGTGGAGTACTGTGTTGTGTCCTAGGCTGAGAATAGCTCTAGAGCCTTCACTGTACATGCCTGAGCTGGTGGCCACAGACTACAGGATCAAACAAAGCCCTTTTTTAAAAGTTTGTCACTCTGTAGCAGCAACCTGTGCCTAAGGACAAGAAAGGGGGCTAGTGCCTTGTTGGTGACTCTGGCCACATCCCTGTTGCTCAGTCTTAATGTCCTTCAGCATCCTATGCAGATCAGAGCAGTCAGTGCCTGTCCAGTAAGTACAGCAGGTGTGAGTGGCCAGTTGCTCTCGACTTCCCCTGGACCATGAGGGAAGGAACAAGGCTCTCCAAATGTGACCTCTTTATTCCTTTGAGTTTATAGCACGTTGAAGCTGCATGTTTCAAAACCAAATGTAAAAAGATGGGAAGCAGTAGTAAAATCTCATAAAACACAAACAGAACAGTTTCTTCTTGGGAGAAGCTAGCCCATGAGATTTAGAAGGATTTAGAAGGATTGCTATGTCTTGTTTCTTCCATTAATAAATTCCATGGGTGCCGGCCGGGCGTTGGTGGCGCACGCCTTTAATCCCAGCACTCGGGAGGCAGAGGCAGGCGGATCTCTGTGAGTTTGAAGCCAGCCTGGTCTACAAAGCGAGTTCCAGGACAGCCTCCAAAACAATACAGAGAAACCCTGTCTCGAAAAACCAAAACAACAAACAAAAAAAATTCATGGGTGCCAGATGGTATGGCGCACACCTTTTAATCCCAGCACTAAGGAGGAAGAGGTAGGTGGATCTCTAGGAGTTCAAGGCTAGCCTGGTCTATAATATAGTGACTTATAGGACAGCCAGGGCTACACAGTGAGATCCTATATATATAAAAAAAGAACAATAAAAAATTAAAAATGAATTCTCTGGGTGATTATCATCATGATTATGTGTTCTTTGTATATACAGACATTTTAATACATTCAAACTATAAATGCTCATATTGTGGTAAGGCTCAGAGAGGGGCAGAATGGGGAGCTTATACAGACATTTTAATACATTCAAACTATAAATGCTCATATTGTGGTAAGGTTCAGAGAGGGGCAGAATGGGGAGCTGGGCTTGGGGAGTGAGTGCTAACCTAGTGCGTGTGAATGCAAGGTCCTAGGCTCCAGCCCCGTACTGGAAAGAAAAGGCTATTTTTAGTAACCTAGCTAGTGAAATTAATAAGCTCATCTTGGTTGGTAAAGCTGAAATATCCTGACATAAATCACAAGACCTCTGACTTGGAAGGGTGGTCCTCCTGTGCTTTTGCAGTTACCATAGCAACAATACTGGTGAGTAGCTGTTTGAATATCATAATCACTCAGAAAAATGTTTAAATAAAAGATTTGCTTACTGTATCCAAGAAAAGTAAGTTATCTTTGCTCCCACCAAACACCATTATTTCATTTTCTTTTCCCAAACAGGCTGTGTGCCATAACCTGTGATGGAAATGTACAGAGTGAGACCCTGTCAGGGAAGGCGTCGCACAGCACACAGGTTAGCTCCAGAGCTCACACTCTAAAGGTGAGCAGCCCAACGGCTCTCTCAAGCTCATCGTATCCCAGTTACAGATGACTCCTAGAGACCCTGTCTCAGCCCCCAGCTTGCTAAGCCCTTATTTTTCACATACTACCCCTGAAATGAATTTAAAGACTCAATTCCTCAGGCACAACAGGCCCTGTTCCAGCTCTTTTGGTGGCCTCCATGTCAATTCTTGTCACCTTTGTCCCGCTCTGTGCCCCATCAGCTGACAAATGCACACAGGTCGACTTCAAACCCGGCCCTCTGGGTACAGAATACCATAGCGTGTTCCGCATTTTCCCTCTATCATCTTCCCCAACTACACACAGTATTAAATGCTACCTTTTAAATAATCTGTGCTGTCTCAATCACTTCAAAAAGTTTTAACTGGTACCTAACGCCCGCACATGCACACAGGGTACAGCGCAGCGATCTGAGTCAAGTGTGCAATGGTGAACTTTGGGAAGCTGGCTCTTTGTCCCTCAAACATCCGTGTCAGGAATCCTCAGGGTTTTCTCCTCTCAATATTTTGGAATATACTACAGATGTAACTGTAGGTGTGTGTGTGTGTGTGTGTGTGTGTGTGTGTGTTGGTTTTGTTTCAACACTGGGGGCTGAACCTAAGGCCTGTGCACGTGGCAACCCCTCCCCCACAGAGCTACCCCCCCAGTCTTACGGTTAGTTGCTAGAATCCACCATTGTCTTGGGAACTTCCTGATCGAGGGGCATCTCTGCTAGAAGATGAATTTTCTAGCCTAATATTTATGATCAACAACTACCTTCTCCCTACAAAGCTTGAGCTCTGCCTTCCCCGATGAGCTCCCTATTCCTCCCAACACCAGTAGACCACTGCAACTTGAGTGCTCTCATTTTTCCTTACAAAAAATGCCCAGTATGGTATTCTGTACCCAGTAGGTGCTCCAAAACTTTTGATTAGCAAAAGCAAACACATAAAAAGTTCATTAAGTAAGTCATTAAATATACAAATTATCTCATGAAGGAGTAGAGCAACTAGTGTTCTTTGAGAAATGGTCTGGTAGGTAGTTCATACCTATCTCAAATTTCACATTATTCACTAAAAGCAATTTTATTGCTTTATAAAGTTGAATATTTCCACAGGCTCTAGCTCTCAGAAAAAAACCCTCAGATAAATTCTCAATTGTACAAAATAAACAGAATTTTACGAAGTCATTGTTTTGACTTTAAGAGAGCACTATATATTTTTAAGGGCCTTTCTGTGTAGATCAGGCTGGTCTGGAACTCGAGATGCCCTTCTCTGCCTCCCAGGCACTGGACTGCAGGTGTATACCACCAGGCCAGCCTGGAACTCACTCTGCATCCAGGCTGCTCTCAAACGTCTGGTATCCTCATTTAGGATACTTTTCTTAAGAGAACAAATTACTGAAGCAACAGTCCCCCAAGAAAATACTATATATTACACTTATTGTCAAATGTATTTTTATACATTAATCCCTCTTACTCAAACCCCACGAATGCAAACAGTGGGACTCTGCACACTTTCTCCATTACACACACACACACACACACACACACACACACACACACACACACACAATATGACAAATGCATTTGTGACCCGGGATGAGGCATGTGATACGCTGTTTGGTAAATATGCTGCCCAGTTCTCCAAATCCCCTGCTGGGGTATAGATTGGTATATACTTTCAGTAGGAACCAGATAATGCTGAGGGGTTGGACATGGGATTAGAGAAGTTAGGCACAAGAGACTGAAAACACTGCATGTCCTCACTTATGGGAGGGATTGGGCTAAGGTCCAAGATTAAAGCCACAAGATACACTGGCAATGCTGACAGGACCTGACAGGATTTAGGGCTCTATATGCCAGCACTTTCTATGACATCTTTACAGACAGTCTTTCTTGACAGCCACCTGTAACGAAAACAATGCTCAGGCACAGATTTCCATACAATGAGGCCTGGAGAGGAGAGCTTCATCGTAGGAGTGAGTCTCCTGCAGGGTGTCCTGAGGTGTCTCACAGGGCCCAGGCAATGTGAGCAACGGGGGTTTCTTCTGAGTTGTCCACAGCACCATGGCTGAGGAAGCTTAGCACTCTAAGAGGAGAATCGGGCAGCTGTCACTCCACATTATAGTGTGGAAAGACACAAAACGCAGGCAGATGTGGCCTGTCGCTTTCATTCAAAACCACGCACACACATATATGTTCTCCTTACACTCAACTCTACCCCACCTGTTCTCCTCCTCACCTCATACCTGAAGGCAGATCTGCCTCTGTCTTATCTGCCTGAGGGAAACTCGGACCTGGATCTCATCACCGAAGAACACTGGAAAGCCTTTCCTGCCTTGGTTTTGGTGGCATCTAGCTTGCAACCTGATGTTTCCTACAGACTGACAGTTATGTCCTCTCACAGCTGCTCTACACTTATCACCTAAACGTCCTAATAAAGCATAGTATTGACAGGACACATCAGCTCAGTCAAAAGAAAGCATGTTACACAGCTCTAGCTCCAACTAGCATGCTATTGATAACAGTTGTTTTGCACTAATTACTCATTAAGGCTTCAAATATAAGTCAGAAAAATTTAATTAAACATATTATTACCATTTTCATCATAATTAATGTATTCACAAAACAAAACAGAAAAACCTAGAGGAAACCAGGAGTCCCCTCATCTCACAGGTGAAGACATGATTGTCATAAGTGACTTTGTGAAGCCAAAAACTAAGTAGTAGCTGAACTTGCATGTTGCCTCAATAAAAATTAATAAACTCTTTAAATTAAACAAGTATGTTTCAGGAAAGCTAGAGGGGTTAACATATTCTAATGAATTTTTCTACATTAAAAATTAAGAATAGCATATGCAGTCATTATGGCCTCTAAACAGTATTAGTATAGATTTACATATCAACATACATATGAATATTTAGGTTTTTTCTCAAATAAGCTATCAGTAATCATTTTTTACATAACAGAAAGATATAAGTTAACTTTATGCTAACATATACAATCTGGAGTAAGGCCACTTCTAAAATATGGCATGAGACAGCATGCTATCTGCAGATGATCCTGTGGCATGCTCTATCTGAATCTCCTATGAGGACATTTTCATTACACTAGTCAACTAAATTTGAGACATCTTTATGGTACTATTTGATTCTCTTTAATAATAGCATATTGTCTCTATAATATTTATCCTACAATATACAATGAATAAATAGCATTTTCTTTTTCAAAATATTCACATTAATGAATACATAAGACTGCTGTTTACTTTCAGAGAAGGTTCCATGTAGGCCAGACTGCCATCAAACTCACTGCACAGCCAATGATGGCCTGGTCCTCCTGCCCATACTCCCCAAATGCTGGATCATAGGCTTGGACCATCATTCCCTGCTCTGACGGTTAAAACTCATCTGTCTTACAGTAACTTGAAATCAAATATGCTCAATATATTACTTTAAATGTCTTCTAAAAAACAATTATTACTAAAGCTAATGCTATTCCTGTTTATTAAAAATAGCAGCATTAAAAATTGATCTTATACAAAGTTTTAAATTACCTTATTAGACAAGATCATATGTTTAGTTAAAAGTAGCATTTTCAATTTTACAACAATGGATAAAAAGTATATAAATCATTTCCAATGAACATAATCAAAATAATAATTGATTTATTCAGTTAACACAAAGCTAATTTGAGAAGTAACTCTGCTATTTACGGTTTCCTTACAGACACTGCATTCTGTCCTAAATCTTCACATTCTAAAAACTCTCAACTGTTTTCTTTGGGCTTACCTGGGCCTGGTGTAAGGTAAATGTCTAAGTTGTTTCCAGCAGTTTGTTATAATATTATGAATCCAGCCATCACCTGCAATATTAGTACAGTTCAGAAATTATGATTAGGCCTTTGGATTATAATTTTAATGTTTTTTAACAGGCTTATCATGTTACATTTGTATCATTATCTTGGGTGAGTCTGCACATTTTTCATAAACATCTACAAAGTGAGAGGGCCCCACATCCAAGAAGCAACAACTACTAAGGTTTGGGGCTTAGCACACATGAGCCCTGGGCTCAATGTCAGCCAAAAAGAAGGAAAAGGAAAGATAGAAGGGAGGAACAGGAAGGATGAAGAGAGAGAAAAAAAGAAAAGAATTTTGCCACATGTGCTATTTGTCTCTGTACTATCTTCTTGTTGATCAAATCCTAGATCTTGCATTGTTCTCCCCAAAAACACATTGGCACACATTGCTAAGCTGAATGGACACTAAAACTATAAGGAAAGAAGGAAGAGTTAGGTCATTCAGTGTCCCATATGCTAATGATCAAAAATAGCAAGTATGGGTCTCGAGAGATGGCTCAGCAGTTAAGAGCACAAGCTACTCTTTCAGAGGACCTGGTTCAGTTCCCAGCACCCACGTGATGACTCACAATCATCTGTAACTGCACTTCTAAGGGATTCAGCGCCCTCTTCTGGCCTCTGTGGACACTGCATACACGTAATGCACACACATACATGTAGGCAGAACTTCCATACACATAAAATTTAAATATTATTCTCTAGTGAAATATACAAATTATATTCTGAATTTAATGAAAAATCTCAGCAGGGTATGTTGCTGCATGTCTTTAATCTCAACAGTTAGGCAGTACAGAGGCAGAGCATCAGAAGTTTAAGTGAAACCCTGTCTCTAAACAAACAAACAAACAAACAAAAACAAAAAACCCAACTCAGGCTGGGTGGTGGTGACACACGCCTTTAATCCCAGTACTCGGGAGGCAGAGGCAGAGGCAGGAGGATCTCTGTGAGTTTGAGACCAGCCTGCTCTACAAGAGCTAGTTCCAAGACAGCCTCCAAAGCCACAGAGAAACCCTGTCTCAGGGGAAAAAGGCTGTACTGGAAAACTCATAGCTATTAGAATCAGCAGTGACAGAAGTTAGACTTCTGGGTCTGAAGATAGCACAGTGGACAGCAGTGCTGTCTGCCCAGACCCGAGGACCTGGGCTGTGTCTGAAGCCCACAATATGGCAGGTGATTAACTGCCTCCCACAAGCTGTCCCATGACCTCCACATGTCAGTGTGGTTCACACACATATACACATCAATACACACATAAGTGAATAAATAAAGGTGAAACAAACAAACAAAACACCAGCTAGAGGAGTTACAGTATTCTACTGAGCACACTGGTCCTACAACAGAAAGGAGACATTAGCTTCCCCCTTGCATTTCTGGCCTCAGGGAAGACTGTTGTCCATATTCTAGTTTACAGTACAACCGCATCTAGACAAACAGTCAAGACACAGGACCATGGGATGTGGGGATGGAAAGAGGCTTTAAGTTTCCTCTCATCTCTCTTGGGCCCTCGACTATGCACATGTCAAGCAAGCATTCTAATAGTGAGCTATAACTCGGGCCCATCATATCAATTCACAATGCAAGCATACGGCTGGGAATACAGGGAGAAAAGAATAACTTTAGACTTGGCGTTGGTGGCGCACGCCTTTAATCCCAGCACTCAGGAGGCAGAGGCAGGAGGATCTCTGTGAGTCAACCTTGTCTACAGCGTGAGTTCTGGGACAATCAAGGCTACACAGAGAAATCCTGTCTTGAAAAACCAAATAAATAAATAAATCGATAGATAGATAGACAGACAGATGAATAAATGACTTCTGTATAAGTATGAAATATAATTAATTTAAAAAAGATGTCTCAGAGGCCGGGCGTTGGTGGCGCATGCCTTTAATCCCAGCACTCGGGAGGCAGAGGCAGGCGGACCTGAGTTTGATCCCTGGAACCCGAGTGGCATTAGGCGAGAGCCAGCCCTCAGAGGTTCCCCTGTACCCACATACGCACTGTGGCACATCTTGCATACACATTCATGCTCTCGCACACGCAATGGGAAGAAATGTAAAACAGTTTTTAACCATCCACACCCCCAGGAAAGAGCCCCTTCAGGTCACTACGGCATTGACTCCCACACCCCCAGGTAGGGGCTCGGACATGGGCACTACGCCCTTCCCCAGACGCCTGCCACCTGGGCGGTGCACACTGCAACACACGGGAAAAGGAGGTAATGACTGATGCCAAGCTTATGCACTTACTCAGTGGAGTATTATCTGCACTTAGTCCACCAAATAGGAAAAGCTTATCCTCAGCTACGGCTGTCAGCGTATGCCATGACCGATGTTTGGGGCTTTCTCCATTAACAGAAATCCTGTAGCAAGGGAAAAATTAAAATCCAGCTTTGAATTAGGCAAAATGAAAGGTTTTTTATTATCTCAGGTCTTATTTTTTTCTCCCAAGACAGTCAGGCTCACGACGCTCCTGCCTTGGCCTGTGAGTGCTACCCATTCACCGCACTCATCTTAGATCTTAAAGTAAAGCTGAGCTGGGGAGTGGGGGCATCCTGGAATCCCAGCACCCAACAGGCTGAAAGAAGACCATGCATTCGAGGCTAGCCTGGGGTACTCAGTGCCTTCAAGGTCAGCTTGAGCTACATACAGAGATCTTGCTTGGAAAGAAAGAGCAGAAAGGAGGAGGGAAGGGAAATAAAGTAGGGAGGGAAGGCAGAAGAAAGAGGGAATGAAAGAGAGAAAACAAAGGAAAATAAATACTTTGGTTATAAATCATTAACAACCACAAAAGGTTTTTGTTGTTGTTGTTTTGCTTTTTTTTTTTTTCGAGATTTTTTTCGAGATAGGGCTTCTCTGTATTGTTTTGGAGACTGCCCTGAAACTTGCTCTGTAGACAAGGCTGGCCTCGAACTCACAGAGATCCGCCTGCCTCTGCCTCCCGAGAGCTGGCATTAAAGGTGTGCTGCCACTGCCCAGTTAGATTGTCTTTTTTTTTCCCCTCTAAATTCTTGGGAACATTTGACTTCATCTTTCTCTAAAAACAAACGAACAAACAAACAAGAAAACCGCTACAAATATTTCTTTCAGTTTACTTCTGGTTTACATTTTTCAATATGCCTTTTAACATTTTGTATACATTTTTGTAGAGAAATGATTAATCTTTTGCTGGTTTTAGGAGTCAGTCTTTTTCACTTACCACATTCAGTTTACATAATCCCTAATGCCAACATTTAGAGAATAACTTGCTGCTTTTTTCTCCTCTCACTTTTATGGTTTTTTTTTGGGAGGGGTTGGTTGTTTTAAAGACAGGGTCTTGCTATGTACCCCAAGCAGGTCTCAAACTTGTCATGTAGCCAAAGCTAACCCCAAACTCACTGTCTTCCTGCTTCAGCCTATTGAGTTTACAAGCGAGATTACATGGTACGCCACCAGGTTTGGCTATTCATGGTTTTATTTGTGTATGTATGTGTGCCTCAGGAGCTGTCTACACTGGGTCCCCAGGGCTGTGACCGGAAGCGCACACCGTCACGCCTGGTTTTTATACGGGTGCTGGGGCCCTGAGCCAGGTCCTCATATTTGCTAGGCAAGCACTTCCTGGTTGAGCTGTTTCTTTGTTTATTTATTCATCCATGATTTGTTAAGACAGTATCTCTGTGTGGCCCTGGCTATCCTGGAGCCCACTCTGTAGACCAGAGTGGCCTCCAACTCACAGAGATCTGCCTGCCTCTGCCTCCCGAGAGCTGGGATTAAAGGCGTGCACCACCACCAACTGACCCATTGTTTTATTTTTAATAGTGTTTATACTTCTGATTCCATTGTACTACAAGAATGTCCAAAGTAATACCTAAATATATTCTGGTGCTAAACAATATAATGAGCCACAACCAAAATCTGACTCTTATCCATCTCAGTGTCTAGGTGTGTAAACCGACTCCATTCAGTCACCCCATCTCTTCTAGTGACCAGTCCCCAAAGAATACTTATTATACAGTCAAGATTTACATGATTCCTTTCAACTCTTACTATTTTTATGTTTTTATATAATTTGTATAAACTCCATTTAGCTGACTGTGGTACCTATTATCCTTTTACCTGGAAGGCTGAGGCAGGACAACCCAGAGTTCAAGGCTAGCCTGGGCTACTTGGTGAGATTCTGTCTCAAAAGGAAGGAAAGAAGGGAGGGAGGGGGAAAGAAGAAAGGGAATTTAAATTTTATATTTCTTATATCAACCCACCCACTCCCACTGTAGGAGACCATAGACCCCAGGCTTACCTTCCAGACCAAGTCCAGGTATCTAAGTTTAGATAGTGTAAGTCATTCATCCTAGTTTGCTAAAATAAAAGCATGATCATTGGACAGTGTTTCAGCTCTTTTATGCAATAAAATGTTAGTTTTCAAACGTGTTCAGATTAAGCACAAATTGCTCTATTCTACTTAGCACTGGAAGCTTAAATATTGGGAATCAGTTCCAAGCACTAGGAAAATTAACATGGAGCTGCCTGAGTGACATCCAGAGAGGCACAAGGAAGGGATGGGTTTAATCTAACAGAGCTTAGGTGGTAAGACTTTAAGCATTCTTGACCCTGCACTCAAGTGAAGGGCCCTCATTAAAGTATGATTAAAAATCACCTATGACAGTATGTGCAGGGTCTCTGTGAGAAACAGAGGATAGATATACACACACATATATATACAAATATAGATATAGATATATATACACACACATATTATATATATGTCCAAATTAGTACTAGATGCAGTTTAATGTCTAGGTTATCTGAATGTCTGGATGCTTCACAAAATCAGAGGACAATTATTTAGTAAACATCACACATTAAAATATCATTTCCATTGAAAACACTGACCAAAACGCGTCCGCCAAAGATATACCCCTTATTTCCCAGAACTGCACATGAATGCGCGGCTCGTGGCTGTGGCGGAACTCCACCCTGCAAGCAGAGATCAGAACAGAGGCAGACTTGAGGCAGCTGTACCAGCCACATCCTGTGCTCAGTCAGAACTACAAATAGCTTCTTCAAGAATAAAATGCATCCTCTGCCCTTAAATGCCCACCACCCTGACAAAAGTTCATAGAAATTGAGCTTGAAATATAAAGATTTTAAAAATCAAATTTAAAAAATAATCTCTCCTCTCTTCTTCCCTAACCCCACACCAAAGATCTAATATTACATTTCAGAGATTAAGAATTTACTTATGGTCCCCAAAGTCCTCAAGTTCATAAAACAACTTCATTGATAGTGTAAGTCAAACCAAAGAAGCCCTTTATCATTTCCTAGACATGTTGAATTTTAGAAGTTGTTTTGTTTTGCTTTTGCTTTTCTTCTTCCTAAAAGTCTTAGAATTAAAAAACAACACAAACCACTTCTCTATGCTGTATCTTGAATGAAGCCAATCTGATGTTTTAGGCTCACTTGTAACTGTGCTGAGATCCAGCTGATATAAAGAATTACCATTTACCTCTGTAAGAGTTAAATTAAGAGAAAACCATTTTAAAAAGTTGATTCCCAGCTGAACGGCGGTGGCAAACACCTGTAATCCCAGCACTCAGGAGGCAGAGGCAGGTGGATCTCTGTGAGTTCAAGGCCAGCCTGGTAAATAGATCGAGTTCCTGGACAGCCAGGACTACACAGAGAGACCCTGTCTCAAAAAACAAAAACAAGAACAAGAACAACAACATCAAAAAAGTAATTGTTAGTAGTTTTAAGGGAGCTTCTTTGGCTGGGTGTAGTGGCCACACCTTTAATCCTGGCATGGGGGTGGTAAGAAGATTGCAAGTTCGAGGTCAGTATAGTCTACATAGTGAGACCCTTTCAAAACACCGAAGACAGAGAAGGGAAGAAGAGAGGGAGAAGTATTTTACATGCAATTATAAACCCAATTACTAAAATCAAGTAACTTGGGAAGAAAAGAGATTTTTAAAATATCAATGAATGTAAAAGTAACCCCCCAAAAACAGAAAAGCAATTACTAAGAGAGGAGAAGCCAGTGAGAGTGAGCGAGGGCTGGGATTAGAGGGACAGGCTTCAGCTCCAGGGGGCTCTGGGTAACTCAGTAGCACTTACTTTAATTTCTGGCTGAGACCAAGTCCTTGTCTTTGTGTCAAACACGTGGACATCATTGTGCCACCCCCAGAATATCTGCTCTTCCTGAAAGAGAAGCAAATAGTTAGGAGCTTTGCAGCCAGCACTCCAGCATAGTTCTGCTAGAGATTGACTGTGGAAGTGACAGGCACACACCACGCCTCACAGCTGCCCCTCAAGCCCAAACTGCAGCGAGGCCCACCTCTGGTACCTCCACTCCTTCACTCAGCACGAGACAGAATGAATATTTCTATTTTGAAACCTATTTCAAACCTTATTTTTGCTACAATAACCTTTAGATGGCTATTATTTCCTGTATTCAAAAAAGAACTAATTGGAAAGTAGGAGGTGGTCTGGAAAGACTGCTTAACACTTGAGAGCACTGACTGCTCTTCCAGAGGACCCAGGTTCAATTCCCAGCTCTGACATGATGGTTTACAACTGTCTGTAACTCTAGTCCCTTGGGATCCAACACCCTCTTCTGGCCTCGGCCCGCACTGCACACACATGGTGTCAGACATACATGCAGACCGAACATCTATGCACACAATATAAAAACAAAGGTTAAAAAAGTTAAGTTTGAGCCGGGTGGTGGTGGCACACACCTATCATCCCAGCACTCGGGAGGCAGAGGTAGGCAGATCTCTGTGAGTTCGAGGCCAGCCTGGTCCACAAAGCAAATTCCAGGATAGGCTCCAAAGCTACACAGAGAAACCCTGTCTTGAAAAGCAAAAACAAACAGAGAGAAAACAATTTAATTCATTATTCCTAAGGCTTACAGTGATGCTAAATTAAAGGAAAAAATTAAGGTGTGATTACTTCCTTACCCAAGATGCATCATGGACATCAAAACAGTCTTGAAGTTCACTGTGCCTCCTGTACCCATAACCACCAAAATATATTAATCTGAAAATCAAATGCAAAAGGACACACTTTAGGAGTCTTTCTTCTAGTCTGCTCAGAGATAGCTGAACTGGCTGAGCACTGTTGCTCACACCTACAATTCTAGCACTCGGGAAGCTGAGACGGGGGATTCTCATGTGTTTCCAAGTCAGCCTGAGCTACATAATAAATTCTAGGCCAACTCCAGAGTGAGGGCCTGCCTCAAAAACCTCACACACAAAAGGAAGTTGAGGTGTTGAAGAGACAGCTCAATGGTTAATACATTGACTGCTCTTCTAGAGGACCAGGGTTCAATTCCCAGCACCTACATGGTGGCTCACATCTGTCTGCTCCAGGGGATTCAATACCCTCATTCAGGCAAAACACCAATGACCATAAAATAAGTAATAAATCATTTTAATTATGTATTTGTTTATTTTGGTTTTTTGAGACAGGGTTTCTCTTATTAACAGACCTGGAACTCCCTTTGTAGACCAGACTGGCCTCGAACTCAGATATCTGTCTGCTTCTGCCTCCCAAGTGCTGGGATTAAAGTGTACCACCACACCCAACTCCAAAAATCATTTTTTAAGAAGGAATTTGAAATAGATTTCTTCTCTTACCATAACTAACAAGCCAAATAAACTACACAATTATAGTTTCAAAAAAATCAAAGAACTGAGGGACAATGAGATACAAAGGAAGTACCTCCACAGGTGATGGACCCACAGGAGAAGAGACCCACAGGCATCCTCATGCCTCCAGCAATGGCAGAAGAGAGAGGAAATGACATACATGGGGATTGTAAAGAAAAACCACCAAGCTGCCAACTGTCATGCTTGGACTAGGATGGCAAATCAGAGTCAGAAGAAAGCCAGCCTCAGGGGTTTTGAACACATGTCCTGACTCTTGGTAGTCTTTAGGGAAAACTCAGAATTGGTCATCAAAGGCAGAACTTGAGGTTTATGGGATAATTAGTAGAGGAGTGCTTGCCATCTTGTGTGAAGCTCTGGGTTGAATCCAAAGAACTGAAGGGAAAAGAAGCTGAAATTCGAGAGGATGGGTGAGCAAATCCCCTGGAGAGAATTTAAGTTATCACCACTGGAAGCCCCTGGATCTGAGCAGAGTGGCTGTTCCTTGGAATCATCTGAGGAGTTTCAAACAGTCAGACCACCAGGGGCTGTGCTTGAACAGGGTTTAGAGCTTCAGAAGATTCCAGTAGCAGCTGTGTGGGAGCCACACCCAAGAACAAAAGAAATACAGACTTCCAGGCTCTTTGTGTTGGGGGCAAAGGGGAAGACAAGGTGGACAGGAAGCTGGCCTTCCACTGTATACTTCTCAAAACAGCTTCAGTTTTTAATCATGTCAACCTGCTAATGATCTAGAAATACAGCTTAAATAAATTATTCAAGGTGGAAAATCCAAATATCGTTTCTTCCATGTTCACTTTTATGACACAGTTCTTATCAGTTTTAGGACTGCTGTTGCCATTGACATCAAAACAAGCCTATAATTACTGGAAAACTTCCTCAAGTGTGGCCCACAGCTATATCCTAAGGTAAGGACATTAAAGTCCAGGTGCTGTCTTACCTGTCCTTATATACCCAGCAGGAGAGTTTGTCACGTGGTGTGGGTGGCTGTCCATCAAATGTGGTGATTTTCTCCCAGATATAAGTTCCATCTCTTGTTCGTAAATTGACAAAGTAAAGCTTTTAAAAGACGACATTAGTGTTAGGAGTCAAGGCATCTGAAAACTAAATCTGTGTGGGGGAGAAGCCTGGCATCCAAAAACTAACCTGACTTTTATTTTCAATAAATATCCATTAGAAAATTTCATTTCTAGGATAGATGAAAACAAGACAGTATACAGCAACAGTCCTTCCCCCCTCTGCTCTGGTCTGTGGATAACAACAAGACTGCAGCTAACTGGGGATGGAGAGATGACTCAGAGGTTAAGAGCACTGGTTGCTCTTCAGGAGGTACTAAGACTGCAGCTAACTGAGGCAGGGACAGAATATAGTTGCTGCCTTCCCATCTCTTGAAAGTCTAATGACTGTAAACTTAGGATGTACTCGCTATCTTCCTTTTAAAATGCTTGCAAGTGTGTGACATGAGATGATCCATTGGGGATTACGTGCGGCTGCACTCTTGAATTAAAAGAGAGGATTACGCGGTTGCTGTATCCTTTGTCATCATAGCCTCCAAAAACATACAGCCTGCCATTGATGCAAGCCCCACAGCTTCCTGACATGGAGGTGGGGAGTTCTCCTTCCATCAGGTGCATTTCCCTGCAACAAAGACCACAGAGAATCTCTCAGCTTTCCAGATGGCAGAGGCTCCCTGGAAACTTCCTGAGGATTTTCCCCCTGGCCAGCTAGAAGTAAATGTAATTTAGCCAGGTGCCGTGGAACACACCTGTAATCCCAGTGCTGGGGAGACTGAGCCCAGAAGGTGAGAGTTTGGGGCCTGTCTGGGTTACAAAGTGAGACCCTATCTCCCCCCACAGAAAACAATGAATAAATAAACAAAAAAGTGCAAAGAGATCCATAATACTTTTCATCCTGCTGGGGGAGGGGGATAGTCACAAGAGTTTCCCTCGTGTCACAGCTGAGTGGCGGTGATGGCTTTGAAAGGAATGGGGAGGGACAAGGAATGGGGAAGGAAAGGGAGTAGGGACACAGTCAGAGAATGAATTAAAGGGAGAGGAGAAAGACACTGTCAAATATGCTCTTGAATTCCCTGTAGTCTATTAAAGCCTCTCTGAGTTACAAGACTCCTGACATTTTGCAATGTAAAATTACTTACCACAGTCCACTATCAATATCATAGGTCCAAATTTCATCATTTGGCAAGTAGACCTCATTGTCTTCAATAGACTAAAAATAAAGAATACACAAAATTACTATTTTCAACATGTTTTTCAATTATACAGTAACAAATAGTTCTTTGGGATGAGAAAGGCTGAAATAAATATTTAGAATAGTCGGGCGATGGTGGTGCACGCCTTTAATCTCAGCACTCCAGAGGCAGAGGCAGGCAGATCTCTGTGAGTTCAAGGCCAGGCAGGTCTAAAGTGAGTTACAGAACAGCCAAGGCTACACAAAGAAAGTCTGTCTCAAAAAACAACAGCAACAATAATGTTCAGAATAAAATGAGAAATATACGAGTCTCAAGAAAAAGGCTCAGGGTAGCTAAACTTTCTCTCAGAAAAAGCTCTGAAAGGCACAGCAGAGCATCGCAGTCACACATTATAGAAGACTGTGCCTCAGGTGAAGAGAGTTAGGGAAAGAAGGTTTTTTTTTTTTTGAAGATATAACTAGACACACTGCCCCAGATACCTTAACCCACTGAACAACGTTTTGAGGGTGTTGTGGGATATTTGCACACTGTGTGAAGATGTATTGCTGTGATTGGTGTAATAAAGAATTGAATGGCCAATAGCTAAGCAGGAAGAGGTTAGGTGGGACTTCAGAGGACAGAGGGGACTCTGGGAAAAGGAAAGGCAGAGTCACCAGCCAGACACAGAGGAAGCAGAATGGGCAGCACAGAGATGCCAGAGAGACATTGAAGAGGTTGGACCTATGGTACAAAGTCGAGGTAACCAAGCCATGTAGATGGCACATTAATAAAAGCAAGTTAATTTAACTAAAAAATTATAAAAAATTAATGTAAGTTATAAGACAAGCCTAAGCTAATGACGAAGCTTTCACAATGAATAATGTCTCCATGTTGTTATTTACAGGCTGGCGGTCCCCATGACAAAGTACTGCTCCACCAGTGCCTACTGTGTCCTCGGTGTCACTGTGTCCAGGGGCTGTTTTGCTCATGAATCCCAGTCCTGGAGACATGGGAAACTTTTGTGACTATTTTCCCAGCAGGTTGAAAAGCTCTTATCTAGGATCTCTTAAACACCTTAAAACATTATTTGTTTTTGTTCATTTGTTTGAGAGAAGGCTTCACTTTGTCAAACAGGCCTGCAACTGACCACCAACACCACGAGGCAGAGGTCACATCTACTTGTTATAGTTCATTTTCCAGAGCTTTGGAAAGTGTCCTCATATGTAAAAGGCAAATGGAATTCATGCTGGATAGCTAAGCAGATTAATTCCAGAAAAATTAACTGCACCTTCGCTTTAGCCCAGTAATTTAAAAAATCTATTTGACTAACACCTCACTGGGTGAAAACAAACTCCAACGTGAAATGACATTTTATTTTTTCTTTTCAAATTGTATTTTTAAAATTTTACTCATTTTTATTTCATGTGCATTGGTGTTTTTGCCTGCATATAGGACTGTATGAGGGTGTTGGATCCCCTGGAACTGCAGTTACAGACCGTTGTGAGCTGTTACACGGGTGCTGGGGATTGAACCTGGGTCCTCTGGAAAAACAGCCAGTGCTCTAAACCACTGAGCCATCTCCCTGGCCCAAAATTGTATTTATTTTTAAGTGTGTGCTTTTTTTTTTTTTCATGTATGTCTTTGCAACACATGACTGAGGAAATCAGGGGGTGTTGGATCTCTTGGGCCTGGGATCACAGAAGATTGTGAGCAACCTTGTGGGCACTGGGAAATGAACCCCAATGTTCCTAACCACAGAGCAACCTACACACACACACACACACACACACACACACACACACACACACACACACACACACACACGGAGATCAAAAGGCATGTGGGAGCTAGTTCTTTCTTTCCACAATGTGGGCCCCAGGGATCAACCTCAGAACCTCAGGTCATCAGGATTGGCAGTAAGTGCTCTTACCTGCTAAACCATCTCACTGCCCCATCACTTTATTATTATTATTATTAAATTTAAATTAAAATTAGAAATGAGGTTGCTTCACAAGTCAGTTCCAGGTCCCTCTCCATTTCCCTTCCCTCCTCCCATGCCCTCCCCATCATTTTTAATTCATATAACTATGCACTAAAAGAATGTATGTCAACCTTAAAAAAAAAAAAACAAAATCACAGCCCAACAGAAAAGTACACAGACAAGTGTTTTCACGAAAGGGAAAACACAAATAGACCATGGAGTTATGAAAACACACTAACACTTATCAGTAACCTTGACCAGCAAGCTGGTTGTGTGGGTAAAAGCACTTACCACACAAGCCTGGCAGCCTCCCTTCAGCACTCCAGACATGGAGGTAGAGACAGGAGGGCAGGCCCCACAGCTAGCCTGGAATCCTCAGCAGCAGGCAGCATGGCAGAAACAAAGGGATCCTACCTCAAAACCAAGGTGGAAGTGGAGAACCAATTCCAGAAAGTTGCCCTTTGACCTCCACGTCTGCACCACAGTACATGTCCCTACACTCATCACACACACACACACACACACACACACACACACACACACACACACACACACACATTAATCTGAGCAATGAAAACCAAAACTACAATGAAATACCATGTCACCCTCACTGTGTTGGCAGAAAAATTAAGGGCAGATGGTACCAAATGTTGTTGAGGATGTGGAAGGATGAGGAGGCTGGTGGAGATGCAAATTAATACAAATATTTTGTCAACACTCTGAAATCTCCAATTCAATTTGCCTGACAAGTGGCCCAACATCCTATTCTTTGGTCCATGCCCTAGAAAATGCACACATCCTGTGCATGTATAATAGACATGCTGTAAGAATGCTCGCTGCAGCATTGCTGATTATAGCAATAAAATCTACCAATAGAGGAATAGATTAGTAACAGTCAGTTTTCACAACACAGCACTGAACAGGATACACTTCAAATGAATGGATGGTGGCTTGAATGTGTTTGAGAAATAGCTGGTGATATGTAATGAAGTCTTAGCACAGGCACTGAAGAGCTGGAATGGATAAGTGAGAGGACTAATTGGGGGTGGGGTGCTATTGGTGATGGCGGCAAGCAGCTGGATCTCCAGGTGTAATACCAGCGGAGGCGGACCCCAGGTCAATCTTTGAGTTTGAGGTCAACCTGGTCTACAGAGAGTTCCAGGACAACCAGGACCAGAGAAACCCTGTCTTGAAAATCCAAAACAAACAAACAAACTAGAGGACTAGCCATACAAGTGTACTCTGCATGATTAGCAATGCAGACATAAGCAAGGGCTGGAGAGACAGCTCAGTGGTTAAGAGAACTTCCAGAGGACTTCGGTTCAGAACCCAGCGTGCAGGTAAGGCTCTTGAGTCTAACCTATCCCTTTCTAGTCTACATAATGAGTTCCAGGACAGCCAGGGCTGTGGAAAGACCCTGTCTCAAACTATTAAGTAGTTCATGGGTCATCAGGAAGACTGGAGACCCAGCATCTGGTCTTACAGAGAGCAAGCTCTGAGGCCACACCACGGAAAAGTCTTCAGACTGACAGTCAAATACTGAGATGCCTCTTATGCCAGGATCATGAACTTCTGAAATGGCAGTGCCAGTGCCAGCCTCCTCTACACTTGGTCCTGGATTTTTATGTTTTTACTCCTATTTTTTTCCCTACTTTTTATTGTTTTTCCTTTGACAGATTGGCCCAGATTGGCTTTCAACTCCTTATGTAGCCAAAGGTGACCTGAATGCCTGCTCCTTCCACCGCCCTCTCCTCAGTGCCGGGTTACAAGTGTGCACCACCGCCAGGTTTGCAATCCCGCCCAGATTTCATGTGCACAGGCAAGGCCTCCACCTCCTGAGCCCCTCCGCTTCTTTGAAACTTGCTCATCAACTGCTCTTGGTTTTTGTAGAACCTGAGTCTATCACACACGTTACAAATATTTCCTCATTTGGCGTTAGGTTTCTCACTTTGTGGTACTTCTTAAAAGGCCATTAAAAAAAAGTTTGATCTGCTCATTTTTTCTTTATATATTTTTCCAACTCAGATTTTCCTTTCTCAAGCCAAGATTTTAAAATAGTCCTTTCTCTTCCCCACAGAGACGTTTGGTTTTCCTATGTTTAATTGTTAGTCCTAAGACTCTGATATAATTTTCCCCCAACTATCTTAGAAGCACTTATTGTATAATTGGTTGTCCAGATTCAAAATGCTACTTTTAAAAACAAAAATAGTTCCATGCCTGGCTGTTTCTGCCACCTCTCTCCTAGCCTGTGGTGCCATCTATTAGATCAGAACCACTGATGACTTCAGAGCCGTGACATACTTTAGTGTCTGCTACTAAAGCCCTCTTCCCTTCACTGTCCTCAAACATTTCCTGAACCCATCTTCCACACATAACAGGCTAGATTGCCATATTTACAGATCAAGTTTTCAGAGAAAAATTCATCCTAATCAATCCTGTTAGAGAAGCAGAACCGTCTGAGCGAGGTCCTGGGAGGAACGCGTACCACCTACAAACACAAAACGATTCTTCCTTCAAGCCCTGGAAAACTGCTCACATCTCATGTCCCGCCAGCTGCCTGGCAACTGGGATGGATGTCCGTCCGTAAACTGGGCAAGGCACAGAGGACAGAGAACTAGTTTCAGATACACTGCTCTTTAAAACTGGCTCAAGCAAGAAGTACTTCAGACAACTGTCTGAGTCTCCAAGACACAGGTCTGGCAACTTCCACACGAGCACTCTCTGCGCTAATGAGGGAAGGGGAGTATAAAACAGACAATGCCAACTGCATCCCTGACTGCCCACGGTTGGGATCCCTCCAGCTTCCAGAACCTTTCGGCCATCTCCTGCCCAAAAGGCCGCTCTGCAACATGTGTTGGAAGGATCCTGCATTTTCTGGAGACAGGGCGTGTTGTCTTTTTCCCGGCCTATTTTTTCCCCCTACACCACTTACACCTGATACGCCACTGGACTGCTGCTGATCCCTGGGACTTAAAAGTGAATAGACCCAGGGCGTAAATCTGTGTTGTGTCTTTCAGGGTTGTGTTTGTAGTGCCTCTGCCCTTTGGAATACTCTTTAGCTGCCACCCTGGAGAAATGGACTCTCACGGAATACAACGTTCAAGGGTAAAATAAGATTTTAAGACATTCAGACATTTCCCTGATGGCCCCAAGGGATTCTGCAATGATTTGCTTCATTTATGGAGTTAAAATGAACCCATACAAAGATGAGATGAGAAGATTACTATTATTTTTGAGAAAGGTCTCATGTAGTCCAGGCTATCCCTTAACTCACAATGTAACCCAGAAGGCCCTCCAGCTCCTGCTTCTCCTGCTTCTGGCTCCCAACTTAGGGCATTACAGGCATGCCGCTACACAACCTGGCTGGTGAGATTATTATTTTGATTTTTTCCATTTAAACTTAACCATCATCAGCACAACCGATATGAACGCAGAAGAAAAAGTTTAGTAAGTCTGTATCTCCTAGCGGTATAGCTTAAAAACAAAACAAACAAAACTTTATGTGCATGCAGCCATCATTATGTATATGTATTATGTGCATACAGCCATTATTATGTATCATGTGTAAACTAGTTTTTCACAAGAAACAAAGTCAAAATCAGGCTAGGAGACGACCACTAATAGTCCCAACTTGGGGGGTGGAAGCTGAAGGATCAGAAGTTCAAGGTACTGTTTCAAAACAAAACAAACAAAAAACAGACAAATCCACAAAAAAAAAAACCCTCTAAAAACAATTGGGAGAGCAAGTTGTAGTCACTTATGCCTGTAAGTTTGAACACTTGAGAGGCAAAAAACAGGAAGCTAGTTTTGAATCTGTGACCAACCTGGGCTACACAAAAATTCCAGGCCAGCCTGTGTGAGTTGCAGTGTGAGATCCTGTCTCAATTAATTAATTAGTAAAACAAAGCTCCAGGAAGCAGTGCCTGGTGTCACATGACCATCAAAGGGTCAATGCCTTTCTTTCTAAAAATGGAGACTTGGGGCTGAAGAGATGGTCCAGAGCACCGGCTGCTCTCGCACAGGACCTGGATTTGATTCCCAGCACCCACATAGTGGCTCATAGCAGTCTGTAATGACAGTTCCAGGGATTATGACCTACATGGGCTGCAAGCATACACAAGACGCAGACATACATACAGGCAAAACGCTCGTGGACATAAATCTAAAAATATTAAAATAAAATGAAATGGAGACTTGTTTACTATACAGGGTCACTTTAGAGATCAGATTGTAATCTATAATCCTATTGATTTAAGACTGAGACATCTAGGGACATGCCAGATATACTGGGTACTCAAAACCTAATTCTGATTTTTCTGATATTGGGATAAATTAGGAATAAACACACAAAACAACAAAAACCCACTTGGACCTGAGAATTCTTAGCACACACAGTATGCACTTTATTTCGTTGTGATTCACTCGTGTTACAGGTCTGTCATATAAAGGTATAGAGGAGTAGGAAGATGCATCTTCTATTTACAGTAGGGCTTCCGCGGGGCTTATTTTCTAATCTGTGAGCGAAAGGGGTTGACGTGTGTATACCTGAATGACTTTTCCGACTCGATAATCCTTGCTATCACCCTATGATCATAGAAACAAAACAAACAACACATTCCAACCGCCATGGTAATACGAATTTTCAACCACAAAACTCCGTGGCGTGGGGTTGCGAATACGAATCTATTTGGAGACATAATCAGCAAAGAAATGCCACTAAACAGAGCTGACACATTAAACTGCTTGGTGACTTCGGTATTTTGAATCGCACCGTGGCAATAGACACAGAGGACAACACGGCACGGCGTCCTGGGGTTCTCTCCAGTCCTGCGCCCCGGAGGCTGGGGGAGTCACGCACCCTGGGGCCCCGGTTGGGTGGCTTTGGGAGCCGGAGCGACCCCGGGCGGCCCGTGGCGAGTGGAGTGCGCAGCGCAGGCGAGCCGCCTGGAAGCCGGCGGGGGTGCCGCGTCGCCGGCTGTCATCCCCCAGCCGCCGCTCCCGCGCCGCCCCGGCGCGCCCGCCCCTTCCCCTTACCACGTAGCCCCCCCACACGTAGAGGAAGTGTCCGTCCACCACGGCGCAGTGGCCGCTGCGCTCCTCGGCCACGCAGAACGCCTGCGAGTCCGCCATCCGCCCTCCGCGGCCCAGCCAGCTCGGCGCCGGCTCGCACGCACGAACGGAACGCGACGAGGGTCCAGATTGGCGGAGGCGGAACCGAGAAACCTGCGCGTCTGCGCGGCCGCCGCCCGGTTCTGGGGGCCTGGCTGCTCCCCGGAATACGTGCGCTCCTTAGATACGCTCCGCGCCTCTCCCCGAGCCTCCCTGCAGCCTTTGTCCGGACTGCTTAAGTCTTTAGTCATCTGGAAACTCTTCCTTCACTTCCTTCTCGTGACGTTCTTTTTTTTTTATTTTAAATTATTTTTATGTGTCTGTCTGTGTATCTTGTACATCGTGGAACTGGAGTTATGGTTATGAGCCTCCATGTGGGTGCTGGGAATCAAACTTGGGTCCTCCCAAGCCCTGTCTCCAGCTTCGTGATGTTCATTTGTGAAGCGAGCGTTCTTCTTTTCCTGCACATGGGTCACGTACTGGGTTTGTGAGCCTCACCTGGGCCAGCTTATTGACATCCGTATCTTCCCAGCCTTTTCATGGTTCAGGCAGTGCTCCGCCAATCCTCCTGCCTCAGCCTCCATAGTGCGCGCACCACCATGTCTGGCTTTTTTTTGGGGGGGGGGGCGGGTTTGGAAGTCTTATCTGAGGTTTTTGCTTTTGTAGTGTCTGGGTGCTAAAGGTTTTCTTTTTCCTTCACTTGTACTTACTTCCATGCTAATCACAGTGGAAGGCATTGGCGCCCGAGGCACTGAGTGATAATTTCTATTGTTTCTTCGTGTGTGTGTGTGTGTGTGTGTGTGTGTGTGTGTGTGTGTGTGTGTGTGTGTGTGTGTACACAGGCACAATTCCCTTCAAGCCAGAAGGAAGCATTACTGTCTGCACAGCTCTGTATCTTGCTTTTCCCACTTGTATAAACTTTTCCTGGGAAGAGGAGCAAACCTCTATTCAACAGATCAAAGAAACAACTCCATTCGAATCTTGGTTGATGAACCAATGAGTTTAATTACAGTTTCAAGAGCACGGGCTATACCACTGAGTAAAATGTCTCTGCCTAGCAACTGTTAACTGCCTACAGAAGCTGGGGGATGGGAGCTTGAGAACTCTTCCTGGCAACTGTTAACTGCCTATAAATCCACTGATGTCAGGGAACCCCTCCCCCACAGCATAATCACAGTGCTCCTATCTTTCTACAACATTCCACCTCTTACCACCTTTTGGCCTCCCTCCAGGATAACCCCTGAGACCTGGATAGGTTGTATAGATGTCCCATTGGGGCTGGGCTTTCAAAAGCACTTGGGCCAGTTGAGTCTGTGCTGTAACTATTCCTGTAAGGAAGCAGAAACTTCATTGACCAAAGATGACAGCTGCACTAATGGATGAGCATAAACACACATGTTTAGAAGGCAATTAGACAGGTACATACATTTCATTTAGCAAAGGAGCAGAGGCAGCTTCCCATCAAGTCTGTGGTTTCCCCAGCCATGGGCGTCTGACCACGTTTACAGAACCAGGCCCCAGTCACTTCTTGTCGATCCAGGAATCCAATCAGAAAAAAATCCAATCAGCCATAATAGTTCCATGAGTGGGCATATATGTCAGGACTGACATGTTGATACCCTGTAGCCTTCAGGATTCCCCAGCCAAGTGTGATCAAGGTTACAATTTTCCCCTAAGCAGCCTGCGTAGTGCCTTCCAGAATTATGAAATCTGGCCGGGAGGGAAGATGGGCCAGTTCAATCCCATATTGATTTCTCCATATCCTTCCACCAAGGCATGTGGCATGTGGTGTCTTTAACAGTAGAGAATTGCCATCTGTATTAGGCTCTCTAAAGTGACAGAAATTGTAGAATGAATCTGTATAAAGACAGGGGATTTATTAAAATGACTGAAGACTATCCAACAATGGCTAACTATGAACCAAAAGTCCAAGAATCCAGTAGGTGCTCAGTCCACAAGGCTGGGTGTCTCAGCTGGTCTTTATTACATGATGGAATTCTAAAGAAGTGGGTGCTAATGCTAGTCAAGGAATGGATTTGCTAGCAAGAAAAAGACAAACAGGCAAAAAAACAAAAGTTTCCTTCTCCCATGTCCGTATATACAGACTTTCAGTAGAAGGTATGGCCCATGTTAAAGGTGTGTCTTCTCACCTCAAGACTCAGGATTAAAGGTCCTCCCGACTCAAAATCCTTATTAGAAGTGGATTCAACCAAGTCTGGTGGT
Organism: Mesocricetus auratus; assembly: GCF_017639785.1. NCBI lineage: Eukaryota > Metazoa > Chordata > Mammalia > Rodentia > Cricetidae > Mesocricetus > Mesocricetus auratus. The sequence continues at coordinate 47,313,709 of NW_024429186.1, forward strand.
GGTGGTGGTGCATGCCTGTAATCCCAGCACTGTGGAGGCAGAGGCAGGTGGATCTGAGTAAAAGGCCAGCCTGGTCTACAGAGTGAGTTCCAGGACAGCCAGGGTTACTCTGCAGAAAAAAAAAAAATCCTCAGCTACTCAGGTATGTCCTCCATTTTCAGATTTTAGTTAATTCCAGATGTAGTCCAGTAGACAACCAAGAATAGCCATCATAATCCACCCCTTGCCAACCTGACACACAATCATATTACATCATAATTAATTTCCAAATGAAAACAATAACCAGGTGATAACTCCTAAACATAATATAACTATTCCACATACAATTACAATCACATTATCTATTTAACTAGGCCATAATTATGCCTAACATGTATAGCTATCCCTTAGATAACCAAAAATGCATTACAAATTTAGAATAGGTGGCAATGTCCCTTGAGAAACATTCTTTTAGTGTCTTAAACTTAAGTATCATAACCATTGATATCCTCTTTTTTTTTTTTTTTTTTTTTTTGGTTTTTTGAGACAGGGTTTCTCTGTGGCTTTGGAGGCTGTCCTGGAACTCGATTGATAGTCCAGGCTGGTCTCGAACTCACAGAGATCCGCCTGCCTCTGCCTCCCGAGTGCTGGGATTAAAGGCGTGCGCCACCAATGCCCAGCTCATTGATATCCTCTTAATTGATATTACATCACATAATAAAGACATTCAAAGCAAACACAAACATCTGTACAAATGCATTCTTATCAAAATACAACAGAAACATTCACGTTAAGTATAATCTTTGTTTCTGTAACTGGTCACATGACCTTAACTGGTATTTATAACTACCTTCCTCTACTACCCATTCTGTATTTCCTCCACCCTTGGCAAACACCTCAGTAGGTCTTGGCTCTTTTCCTGGAGGAGTGACCCATACCTTCATTCCTGATGGGTCTGTGTCCTCTGTCATCCTGCCTGGATTAGGCTGTTATCGCTCCTATTGACTTTGACCACAGGGTGTAGTAGCACCATGAGACACCTTAAAGGACCTTCTGTACTCCATATATAATATTTCTTACCCCCATTGTGGAGAGGCAATCCAGTTTCCCCATGGCAATCTGGATCAATCACCCCTCCTGACACTGTTATTCCTTATTTAGGCTGTTGGTTTAAAGGCATCCGAAGCTCAAAGTGACCAGGGTGGAGTCTGAGTTTCCAGTTCAATGGAATGTTTGTTGTGACTCCTGCCAGGAGTGCTCACTCTGCTGGAACCAAAACCTTTAAGGCATCTAAACTTAAGGTTTACAGGAACAGGAAGTAAAGTTTTTCTAGTGGCTCACTAGGAGTGGAAATATTCTGCTTTCCACCCCTTGATTCCTGGACCCGTGGGTCCTAGCTATGGGAGAAACATTACCATATATTGGACGCTGATTCAAGGCATACACTATAACGATATTCGATACTATATAGGGAAAACAATATATTTATTTACCAGAGAGAGAGAGAGAGAGAGAGAGAGAGAGTCGCACAGACCAGGAGTTAGAAGCATAGCTGGCTTCCAGGAGAAAAGGGAAGCCCCTTTACCTTTCACTTCCTTTTATCTCTACCTTGACCATGCCCTGTTGGGCGGATAGCTTTGTAGGGTTCACTCCTACAATTCCCCTTTTAGTCTAAATAGAAGAGTTAAATTTGATACAAACTCAAACATATACAACATATATACGTAGAGGATGATAATTAAGTTATAATCTACTTATCCTAAACTAAACATATCCATTCCACCTAAATTCTAAACTTATCTGAAAGGGATGCCTAAGTCTGAACACCTCCTTCCAATCCCAACCCTAAAATAATTGCAAAGTAACACTAACAGGTGCAAACTATCCTCTAATGTCAATAGTAGGGAGATGGGACATGGAATTCTCAAATTTACTTCTTGCTGAAGTGGGACAATGACAATGTCATGGGGACCTGTGGGAAGAAACTGTTAGTGTAACAAGAGTCTTAAGTAGGTCAGTTAGTCTCTGTTTTGCAGGAGAGGCTTGACTGAAGTTCCGGATTAGATTTTTGATTTTGATTGAAGCTCTTGTCTGAAGCTCTGATCAGATTGTAGAAGATGCACTGTATCAGTTCCTTGGCCTGACGGTGTGTCAAGTGATGCAGTTCCAAGCTGATTTCAGGATGGTGCCTGTCAGGTGGGGTCGATGATGTGGGGCAGTTTAGATGTATCCAGTCGAATCAGGCCGAGTCGGGGAAGTGAATCCACATTCTCTTTCTGAAGCAGCTGAAGATCGCTGTCAAGAAATCCCTTTGTCTCTGGAAAACTGAAATATTAATGTTAGCACAGAAATTCTTAACTTTTATGTGTATGAATACTGGGAAAGGCAACCCTAAGGAAGATAATTCACATGAAGGAGATTAGAGTTTTAGAAAGAACCAAATATACACAGATGACAGTCCCCATATATATATCTTTTTTGTTGTTGTTGTTTTTGTCTCATATCAATGGCTCTTTGATATAATATAGAAAGTCTGAATTGCATTTTAACAATATGCTTGGGTTTAAAGCAGGAGAGCCAATCCAACTCCAAAGCCAGCATTAATTAGATGAATTGGGACTCAGGCATATTAAGTGGAAGAAATAGAAATTACAATAACAAAATAGAGAGATTTAGACATTGATAACACATCATATTATTGCATGTTTGGTGGTCCTCTGAGTAGCTATCCTTTCTTCTTTAGGTGTCCATATACCTAGTATTTTTTCACTGTTCAGGACTAATCGTCCTGTAAAGACACACAGAATACTTCTCTTTCCTTTAATGAGGTCTCCTTATATATAGCAGACCTTGTAGATGAGCCGTCATCCTTCCTCCTCCTGAGACGTTTTCTGTTCTGATCGAATCTTAATTAATTTAGATGGGACCCAAAGCTTTTCTTCTCCCGTGGAAACAAAAGCATAACCCCTTCCCCAACGTAACACATATCCTGGTTTTCAGACTGAGGTCATAACATCCTTAAAATACACCGGTTGGTTCAGTTCAGAAGTCTTCTCTGTAGTCCAGTGTCTTTCTGCTGCAGTTTGTCCTTTTTCATCAGCATTAAGAAAATTCAATGTTAGTAAAGCATTATGTAACCTGTGTTTAGGGGTCTTTGTTCTCCCTGGCTGTTTATGAAGCATCTCTTTTAAGGTTCGGTTAGATCTTTCAATCACTGCTTGTCCTGTGGGATTGTAAGGTATACCATTAACATGTTTTATATTATAATATTTGAAAAATTGTTCCAATTTACTGGAGACATATGCTGAAGCATTGTCAGTTTTTATCGTTTTAGGTATACCCATAACAGCCATCACCTCTAAGAGGCGTGTAATAACAGAGTCAGCCTTTTCAGAGCTGAGGGCAGTAGCCCATTGGAATCCTGAGAATGTGTCTATGGTATGGTGTACATATTTTAAACTGCCAAATTCTGGGAAGTGAAATACGTCCATTTGTAAAAGTTCATTTTTGTGAATACCTTTAGGATTACAATCTGCTGGCAATGGAGTTTGATTGTAGAATGAGCAACTGGGGCAATTTTTTACTATTTCTTTGGCTTGTTGCCAGGTGATAGAAAAATCCTTCTTTAAGCCTTTGCTGTTAGCATGGTGTTTCTTATGAAATTCTGAAGCTTCCAACACATTACCTACTAACAAACGATCAATTTCATCATTGCCTTGTGCCAGAGGACCTGGCAGACCTGTATGGGATCTGATGTGTGTTATATATATAGGATGAGTCCTGTTTTTGATGGTTTCCTGTAACTGTAAAAATAATGAGGTTAATTCTGTACTATCAGGAACAAATTCTGCAGTCTCAATGTGCAAGACAACTCTTTCTGCATACTGAGAATCCGTGACTATATTGAGAGGCTCTGTAAAGTCTTTAAGTACCATGAGAATGGCATATAACTCTGCCTTTTGTATGGAGTTGTAAGGGCTTTGAACTACTTTACTTATATTTCCTGATTTATACCCTGCCTTACCTGATTTGTTTACATCTGTGTAGAAGGTAAGAACTCCAGAAATAGGTGTTTGTCTCACGATACGTGGAAGAATCCAAATTGTTTTTTTTATGAATTTGATTCTCTCTGTTTTGGGATAGTTATTACTAATAGTTCCCAAAAAGTCACTGCAAGCTATTTGCCAATATTCATTATCCTTCCATAAGGAGGAAATTTCATCGTTTGTTAAAGGTACAATAATTTCAGCTGGGTATTTCCCAGTCAGTTGACGAAGCCTTAACTTACCTTTTAATATCAAATCAGAGATCTTTTCTATATATGTTTTCAATTTTTTATTCTGTTTATGTGGCAGAAATACCCATTCTAGTATGATGTCTTCCCTCTGCATTAATATTCCTGAGGGGTATTCTCTAGATGGCAAAATAACCAGAATACAGTCCAGTTTTGGATCCACACAGTCTACATGTGCTTCTAATATTCTCTTTTCTACCCATTCTAATTCTTTTTCAGCCTCAGGTGATAGTACTCGTGGGCTGTTTAGGTCTTTATCTCCTTTTAAGGCCATTTTTAGGTGTTTTAAATCATGCCCTTTTATTAAAATACCTGTAGTTACCATGTTACACTGCCTTCTAGAGACTCCTGCCCCATGCTGTTGCCACCTAACTGGCACTGTAACTATGTCTTTAAAGACCATTCCATCTTTCTATCAGGCCAGTTGCTTCAGGAATGGTAGGGAACAGGGTAAGACCAGTGGATCCCATGATTGTGGGCCCAGTGTTACACTTTTTTTTTTTTTTGGTTTTATGAGACAAGGTTTCTCTGTATTGTTTTGGGGGCTGTCGGTCCAGTCTGGTCTCGAACTCACAGAGATCCGCCTGCCTCTGCCTCCCGAGTGCTGGGATTAAAGGCGTGAGCCACCAACGCCCAGCCCAGTGTTACACACTTCTATGGCTGTGAAATGAGTTCCTTGGTTAGAAGCAATACTGTGTAGAATACCATGATGGTATATAAGACATTCTGTAAGTTCACAGATGGTGGTTTTAGCAGAAGCATTACATGCAGGAAAGGCAAATCCATAGTCAGAATAAGTATCTGCTCCAGTAAGGACAAAGGCTTGTCCTCTCCTTGGAGAAAGTGGTCCATTGTAGTCAACCTGCCACCAAGTTGTTGACTGGTCACCCTCAGGAATGGTGCCATATCTAAGGCTCATTATTGGTCTCTGTTGTTAGTAAATCTAGCACCCAGAAGGAGCTGTTTCCAGGTCAGCCTTGGTGAGGGGAAGTTCATGTTGTTGAGCCTGTGCATAATTCCATCTCTGCCACCACAGCCTCTTTGTTCATGGTCCCAATAGGCATCAACAGGGATTTCTGGGGAAAGAGACTGACTGTCCACAGAATGGGCCATCCATTATTGAACTTCTCTGCTGAAGTCACCTTCTGATGAGCATTTACACGGCACATAAGTATTTTTACACCCTTCACCCATTTGAAGAGATCTATCCACATACTTCTCAGATATCTTTCTTACCGATTTTCTGAACATGCTGTTTCCAAGTCCCTGACCATTGGCTACAGCCCATGAGTCAGTGAACAACTGCACATCTGGCCATTTCTCCTTCCAAACAAACTGTAACACCATGTTTGCTGCCTGAAGTTCTGCTCATGGTGAAGATTTCCCTTCACACTTGTCTTTCAGTGCTGTCCCAGGAAAGGGTTGTAATACAGCAGCTGTCCACTTCTGGGCGGTGCCTGCATAATGTGTAGAACCATCAGTAACCCAGGCCCTAGCCTCCTTTTCCCTAGTCAGCTGATCATAGGGAACATTCCATGAGGCCATCGGTGCTTGCTTGGCAGCAGATGACATCGTAATGGAAGTAGAAACCATAGGCATTTGGGCAACTTCTTCATGTAACTTGCTTGTGCCTTCAGGACCTGCTCAGGGATATGCCTGCCTGATCCTGCCCGATCACATATGTACCACTTTCATTTGATAATGGACTGCTCCTGTGCATGTTCTACTTTGTGACTTGGTGGGTCCAATAACACCTGACTCACGATGGCCTCAGTTCTCATGGTGGCCCATTGTCAAACTTCAGTTTCCAATAAGGCCCAATAGCAGGCCAAGAGCTGTCTTTCAAAGAAAGAATAGTTGTCTGCGATGATGGTGAGCCTTGCTCCAAATTCCCAAAGCTTCTGTGATTCACTTATAGGGGCCTGCCAAACAGCAAACAGCAAAAGCTTTCTTCTTCCTTCTCCTTACATAGGCCTCCAGCAGGGCCTATATTAAGGGTGTGGCCAGATTAGGGGTGTGTCATTCTGCCTTAAGATCCCAGTTTTGTGGGATCTACCCACTTCAAATTAAGCAAAAAACAAACAAACAGTCTCTCCCAGATGTCCCTTCCAGGTTTGGATTTTAGTTAACTCTAAGTGTGGTCAAGTTGACAACCAAGTATAATATAGCCATCACACTATCTAATTCTGGTGAGCAGCAAAAGTCATGGCAGTTAGTTTGTATTGTTTGGGGGCACTTTAGAGGCTTCCTTGGCAAACAACTCATGAAGTGGTAGGACAGGTCTAATACCGGCCTTTTTTATTTGTTTGTTTAATATCCTATGGCTTGTGGAAGTGCCCTACACTTGCAGGGTATCTTCATTCACGTTTTGGTAACTGCTGTTTTAGTAACCCAGCCCCTGTAGGGTTGTAAGGTAGGTGGAAATACCATTGGAGCTGTTATCTCTAGCCCAGTTCTACACACCAGTATTTGTGAAACTAGTGCCCCCATCACATCAGTCCTCTGGGGTGTCTGTACATAATGTTGAGTTGGATGTGGCCCTTAAAGATAGTCTTGCCTGATGCTTGTTTGCATGGAAATACCTGCAAGAGGTCTGTGGCATGTGCCCTATGTGGTTTACTTGCCAATCCCATCCAGGGTGGGTAGAGATTTTATATATTTGTCTCATCATAACATGCATGTGCCATTGACAGAATTGAGGATAAGCCGGACATGTCTGAACACTTTGCAGCATACTGAAACATTTCATGGGAATGCCAGTGGCCGGAGCTATTTTCTTACCTATGTTGGTTTCTCAGTGGTCAACTTCATACAAGCCTAAGGGGCAGGCTCCAAAGGACATTTGAAAGCAGATGACCCATATTCTAATAAGGACATATGCTTTTTTATTTCCAGGGAGGCTCAAGGAACTACTACTACATAGAAGCTACCAGGATTCTGATATTTGTGTTGTATTTTCTCCCATATCTGTTGTCCCCCAAGGTAGCCAACCTAGAACTTGCCAATTTTCTCTTCTCCATTTGAATATATCTCTGAATATGCCAGTATAGATTATATAAGGCTAAGTTTCATGAGCTTGTTATACTGTCCATATGTGTTGGTTTGAATAATAATGGCCCCCATAGGCTTATATATATGAATTCCTAGTCTCCAGTTGAACTGTTTGGAAAGGATTGGGAGACATGGCCTTGTTGGAGGTGTGTCACTGGAAGTTGGTTTTGAGGTTTCAAAACCCCACACTAGTGACACTCTCTGCCTACTGCCTGCAGATCAGGATATAAAGCTCTCTGTTACTTCTCCAGTGCCATGCCTGTCTGCTTCCTGCCAAGATGAGCATGGACTAACCCTCTAAAACTGTAGGCAAGCCCCAGTTAAATGCTTCCTTTTATAAGAGTTGCCTTGGTCATGGTGTCTCTTTACAGCAATAGGACAGTGACTAAGACACAATACTACTCTTTCCTTCTCTGCCTTCCAAACATAAGATATCTGTCTTTATTGGTATTGTTACAGCCACCCATCCTTGTCTGATGCCCTCACTGTTGTCATTCATTGTTGCAGGGTCCCGACAGGTGTCCCTCCAGGGATGGGGACAGTAGGCACAACACCAACAACACAGGGCACCGGGAACAAGTTGAAACAACAAGATCAGTTTATTTCAGGAAGGGGTGACCCTTAGATACCCCCCACCATTTCCTTGGGAGGGGGGTCCGCTGAGCTGGCCCATTGGGGCTTAGTTACCCCACAATTGGTGTGCCAGGCATTGACAGGGATGTGGAAGGTTTCCCTTCCTGGCTTGGCTGTTGGTCCAGTTACTGGAAGAGGTCCACTGGCTTGAAAGGACACTGGCCCCAGCACAGCCTCATGGCATTCATGGCAGGGCTGGCAGACACTACACATCATTGTTGTGACTATGCATACCACTTTTGCAGAGTCTGATTCTGGCCCCCTCCCTGCTCCCACTGCCAAAGAAACCTGGGAGGCCTTCAATCCAACCTGAGGTCTGGCAATCTGTCCTTTCCATTACTGAGGTACCTGTCATGGAGTTCATCTGTTGCAATGCTTTTAAAAACAGCTAGCAATTGTATCCAAGGAATATAGGCCAGTTTCCCCCCTTCCCATAACCAGGATCAAAACCCATTGGCTCTGTTGCTCACTAACCAGGTTTGTTTTGCCATAATTTCCAGCTATCACCCTCTGAACTTCCGGCAACTTCTAACATGAAGAACACTGACGTAATGGAGCACATGCCTATTTAGCTTGTTTTACAAGGATCTTAGCCTGATCAAAACTTATTGAGCCTCTCTAGTCCAGCCCCATAGGGCGCCCCTCTCCCTTTCATCATGTTGTTAAAAGGATGGGTAACTTGGATGAAGTGGGGTACGCAAATATATCAATGGACTAGGCAGTGGTGGCACACACCTTTCATCCCAGCACTTGGGAGGCCAGCCTCATCTACAGAACGAGTTCCAGGCTACACAGAGAAACCCTGTCTTGAAAACCCATAAAGAAAAATATCAGTGGCCTAGGAGCTCTGCAAATACCTGCACTGTTTTATATTCACAGGTCCTGGCTACTTATAATTTTCTTAATAGCTTTGTCTGGGGTCATATATTTCTTATCAGGCCATAATACTCCTAAGAATTTTATAACTGTGCCTGCCCACTGCCCCTAAGGTGGAATGATCTCCCATCCTCATTTTATTGGTTTTTGAAACAGGGTCTCTCTGTTATGTACCTCTGGCTATCCTGAAACTCGTTATATAGTCCAGGTTGGCCTCCTGCTCAAGAGATTTATCTGCCTCTGCCTCCCAAGTGCTGGGATTAAAGGTGTGGCCCACCAGACTCATCCTCATTTTTAGGTGCACCTGGTCTTTCTTTCAGATGTTCTCTTTATTATTACTTTTTAAAACTCTGTATACATATAGTGTGTATGGGCAAATAGGCATGTGTGAGTGCATGTGTGTGTGTGTGTGTAGTTGTTGATGTTGAGTGTCTTTCTTTATTGCCTTGCCCCCATTTTTTGAGACAGAGTCTCTCACTGTGCCCAGAGCTCATCAATTGGCTGGATTGACTGACCAGGAAGTTCTGGGAATCCGTCATTCACTGCCCCACTCCCAGTGCTAAACCTACAGACATGCCTCCATGCCCACTTTTTTTTTTCTTCCAAGACAGGATTTCTCGGTGTGTCCCTGGCTGTCCTGGAACTTGCGCTTTAGACCAGGCTGGCCTTGAACTCAGAGATCAGCCTGCCTTTGCCTCCTCATACTGGGATTAAAGGCTTTTACCACCAACACCTGGCCCCGTGCCCTACATTTATGTGGATACCAGAGATCTGAACTCAGGTCTTCAGGTTTATGTGTCAGGCACTTTATCAGCTAAGCCAACCCCCAGCCCCTCAGATGCTTTTCTAAATCTGAGAAATACTCGGATTTGCATCACTTCATCTGCATAATAAAACCTTTTTAGTGAAAATAGGCAGGAATAAAGCAAGGTCCTGGGGTCACCATCACATATCTCTGTACTTTGGTAATCTGTCTTTACTCTTCCTGGGGTGGCTCTGATGGAAACCTTGTTGGGGGCATCTGAAGGTGAAATGTCCTTTCTACCAGTGAATGTGAGTTGGTCTTAGGATCTACATGGCAAAGGACCTCTGAGAAGGCACTTAGCAAGGTCAAGTACAATATGTAGATCCCATGGTTTGTATTAAGTGTTCTGTGAAAAGAGTGATACGGGGTACAATGATCACTGCTGCATCCAGCTCTCTGTAAGCCACTCCCACTTTCCAGGGGCCATCCTGCCTTTTCACAGCCTCCCTCTGACTGCTGAAAGGGCAACGATCTCTACCCTGTTTAACTTCTCTGTTGCTTGTTTGATTTTTGTTGCTGTTTTGTTTGTTTCTTTGAGACAGGGTTTCTCTGTGTAACAGTCCTGGCTGTCCTGGAACTCAATTTGTAGTCCAGGCTGGCCTCCAACCCACTGAGATCCACCTGCCTCTGTCTCCCAAGTGCTGGGATTAAAGGCGTGCGCCACCCCTGCCTAGCCCAGTCCAACTTCTTAAAGGTTTCTGTGATTTCATCATAACCCCTGGGCAGTCTGTACTGTTTGATATTCATAGACTTAATCAAGTTAGGTAACTTTACAGGCTCCTGTCCCACCCAACCACATACGACTGCCTTTACAGTTCGCACTCTCAGTAAAACTCTGCAATGCTGGCAGGCAGGGTGTGCCCCAGTAATACATTCACCCCAGGAAGAACTGCATATAGCATAATCCTGGTGGGGACATAATTGCCACTTCACGTCAATCCTTTTAATTTGTGTGTGTGTGTGTGTGTGTGTGTGTGTGGTGTGGTGTGTGTGTGTATGTGTGTGTGTGTATGTGTATGTGTGTGTGTGTGTGTGTGTGTGTGTGTGTGTGCCACCACAGCATGTGGAGGTCGGAAGACAAACTGGAGTGTCTGTCCTTGTCTCTCACCTCATTTTAGACAAGGTCTCTTAGTTGTTCACTGTTGCTGGCCCATGAGTGTCCAGAAAGCCTACTGTCTCTCCACCTTCTATTTGGCTGCAGGGATGCTGGGATTACTGGCTCTTACCACCACTTGTGGATTTATGTAGGCTCTTTGGATTAGAACTCAGGTCCTCAGGCTTGCAAAGCAACCACTTTTATACCCGGAGTCACAGCAAGATGGCATGGCAACAATGGCAGAAACAGGAAGCTAAGGGCTTCCATCTTCAAATGCAAGCTCAAAGAGAAAGAGAGCCAGGTGACGTTACATGGTCTCAAAGCCTAGGGTTATGTCTCCTTCAGCAAGGCTGCACCACAGGGCCCACCCCAACAGCGCCACCAACCCAGTGCTCAGATGTCTAAACCCATGGTGGTTTCTCATTCAAAGAGCCACAGTTGGGAGCTCTCACTTTTTGTCTAGTTTAAATTTCCAAAAGTTTTTGTTGTTGTTGTTGTTTTATTTTTGTCTTTGTTCTTTTGTTTTTCAAGGCAGGGTTTATCTGTGTAGCCTGGGCTGTCCTGAGACTAGTTCTGTAGTCCAGGCTGGCCTCAACTCACAGAGATCCTCCTGCCTCTGCCTCCCTGGCATTAGAGGCATGTGTCACCACCTGGCTAAAAGTTTTAAAATGCAAAAATCAAGCATATCTCCATATACGTTTTGCTATTTTGCTATTTTAAAAGATCTTAACTATATGCCCCAGAGCTAATTGCATATACCTACTTGGAGATCATTTTCATGCTTTTTTCTTATTTGCCTCCCTCCTCCCACTAATGTATCCCAGGCTTGCTGTGAATTTGCTGTGATATTGAAGTTGGCTTTAACTCTTGATCCTTGTATCTCCCCCTGCTGAGTGCTGGGATTACAGACCTGTGACATCATGCCCAGTGCTTCCTTGGGGCCCATAAAATTGTATGCTCACTTATAAGCACTTCGTGGTTTATTCATATCACCGGAATAAGAAGCAATTTACTATTTACTTATTTATTTTTATATAGGGTTTCACTGTGTATCATTAACTGTCCTGGAACTCACTATGAAGAACAAGTCGCCCTAGTACCCACAGAGATCTGCCTGCCTCTGCTGTCTGCGTCCTGGGATTAAAGGCATGGGTTACTGAACTCAGCAAGAGCACACATTTTAAAATGTGGCCTACTGAGTCTACTTGTTGGATGGTTCACCTCAAGCCATTCATTTATAATTGGTTTGTTTCTGCATCTATAAAAAAAAGGCTGTGGTGGAAAAAGTGGGACACTGCTAATTAATGTGTGAAACACATCAATTAATTCATTTAAATTGCTAATGACAGCGCATTGTGGAGAGGCCCTCAACTAAAACGTTGCTTGAATAGGAGTGATGGAGAGAGTACCTATCTGTTGGGGGAAACAGTGAAGACACAACATTTCCCAGGGCTTGTGTAGAATCGGTAAACAGGGCTGCCCCGCACCTTTTATAGCCTTGGAAGAGAAGCTTCTGGGTGCAGAAAGCATAGCTAGAGTCAGAAAAGGTAGCTGAATGTGGGGGAGTGCTCAAAAATGCACTTGGGATAAAGGAAGCTTGTTTCTACTTAGATCACTCTTGCTTCACTCCCCAGGCATGGCAGGAGCGCCGGTGGGTTCCTACCTCTTGATTAAGATTGGAGATTAGGGCCGGGCGTTGGTGGCGAACGCCTTTAATCCCAGCACTTGGGAGGCAGAGGCAGGTGGATCTCTGTGAGTTCGAGGCCAGCCTGGTCTACAAAGTGAGTTCCAGGACAGCCTCCAAAGCCACAGAGAAACCCTGTCTCGAAAAACCAAAAAAAAAAAAAAGATTGGAGATTAACCGGGGCCCTTGCAATGTGAAGGCACAAAAACCCAATTCACCAGTTCAAGGATTTGGGGGCGGGGCGCGCAACGAGGGCAGGGTAAGGGGCGTGTCTAGCCTAGGAGGGGCGGGGCCCCGCGGTGGCGCCAAATCGCGAACATGGCGCCGGAGCGGCTGCGGAGCCGCGCTGTCTCAGCTTTCAAGCTGCGCGGCTTGCTGCTCAGAGGGTGAGTCGCGAGGCAACCTGCCCCGCCGCAGTGCCCCGGGCGTGCAGAGACCCTTAGAACATTCTGTTGTTAGAGGAGAGGTCGTTCTGTCGCATGTGAGGCTGCAGAGCCTCCCGGGTGCCCGCGACCCTGGCGCCGGGTGCAGATGTCACTTCCAGGCTGGGTGGAGCTGCGCCGCCGGGGTCCAACTGAGCCCCGGAAGATGCGAGGCTTGAGGACCTCAAATCATCTGAGGTCCCCGCCTCTGTGGGATGCGAATCGTTACAGGATTACTTCTGCAGGTTACAGAAGTCAAAGGGGAGATCTGGTTAAATCCGTCTCAGGGTCTGGGCGATTTATGTTACAGACTGAGCCTCCCTCCTGTCTCTTTTTAGGATTCGCTTGATTGCCTGGATAATTAAAAACTGGATAGATTTTAAACGTGGTTTTAGGTTTGTGTGTGTGTGTGTGTGTGTGTGTGTGTGTGTGTGTGTGTGTGTGTGTGTGTGTGTAGATTTCCAAAAGGCAGTTTTCCTGGCTATTGCGTGTTTTTTTAGTCCCATAGAATGAACACCTCCAAGAGCTCGCTTATTACATTGTGTTTGCATTTTATAATACACTATAGGTTTTAAGTACCTGCTGAGCTCAGTGTACTTTTATGAGTCAGTTTGAATGATCTTCTACACGCAATTTTTATCTTTTAACTTTATGTCTTGCCTATTAAAGGTTCAACCTGGGTATACCCTGGGAGAAAGTGATGGATTTAGTTCGGTCAATCTCTGACATTTGAAAAGAGGAGTAATTTAGCCGGGTGTTGATGGCACACACCTTTCATCCCAGCACTCGGGAGGCAGAGGCAGGCGGATCTCTGTGAGTTCGAGGCCATCCTGGTCTACAGAGCAAGTCCAGGACAGCCTCCAAAACAATACAGAAAAACCCTGTCTCGAAAAACAAACAAACAACGAAAAGAGGAGTAATTGATCAGTTAGCTCTTCTTTCGCTAAAAATGAACTATTATTAAGTTGTTGGGAGCTCATTGACTGATTCCGTGAGACATACATTCAAATCTTTGCATTTTAAAGCGCCATGAGGAGACTGGAACTTTACTGTGAGAAGATAGTGTGTTAATTTATCTATGCTGTGTAACAGACTGTGCCATGATTTAGAGACTAAAACTGCACTCATCTGTTAGCCTACATTTTCTGTGGGCCAGTAATACAGATACAACTTGAGTTGGGGTTTCATCTTTGGGTCTCATACACTCCAGTCAAGCTGGGATCATTTCAGATGCCCAGGGTTCCAGCTCATTTAAAAATTTTAAAAGAAGCCGGGCAGTGGTGGCGCACGCCTTTAATCCCAGCACTCGGGAGGCAGAGGCAGGCGGATCTCTGTGAGTTCGAGACCGGGCTGGACCGATAGCCTCCAAAACAATACAGAGAAACCCTGTCTCGTAAAAACCAAAAAAATTTTTTTAAAGATATTTTAGCATGATCTGCTTGCAGGAATTCGTTGTTGTTTTAATTGTTTTCTTATTTTTGAATGTTTAAAGCTTTGGTATTTCACGCTTTAGAGGGAGAACTGAGTCTTCAGTTATGTTGGCTTTTTATAAAGTTACTAAAGAAAATCTTGAGTTCTATAAGATTTAAATAAAAGTTTGCTGCCACCACCACCAACACACAAAACACTTATTAGCTGGCATTGGTTGCTCCTGCCTTTAATTCTTGGTTGGCAGAGGTAGGTGGATCTCTGTGAGTTCAAGGCCAACCTGGTCTACAGAACTAGTTCCAGGGCTACACAGAGAAACCCTATTTCAAAAACAAAACCCAACCCTAAAACAAAACAACAAAAGCAGCTTTATTAGCCGGGACTAGAAGGATAAAGTTTTGTTCAGAAACTGTAGGCAAGATGAGAACCATTTGAAGAGAGGAATGAATGGGCACTTTCTGAATGTTGAGAAATTCTTGGCCTCATCTTTTCTTTTTCTCAATAGCGAAGCCACTAAGTACCTCACTGAAGCTCTGAAGTCTGTCACTGAGTTAGAGCTTGAAGAGACCCTAGAAAAGATCATCGATGCAGTTGAGAAGCAACCCTGTAAGTCACATTTCTGATGATGCTTAGATTGCTGTCACTTTGTGTCCTCGGATTTAGATTTAAATGGAAACTGAGGCTCCACTTATTAAGACATTCCAGAGTTCTGAGACATACGCATCATAGTATCTTTTCTGAAAAAGTTAGTTCAGTTGTGATCTCAGGATATTCTGTTCCTCAAGGGCCCTTTTGTAGTTTCTGGTACCTCTGGGAAGGTGGAATTACCATACCCTCTTTTCTATATTTAGCTAGGATTTGATCTTGTCCTTTAAATAATTGTATTATTACTATTATTTTACATGTGTGCGTGTACACCTATGCCACAGTATGTCTGTGGAGGTCTGAGGACAACTTTGGAGTGGGTTCTCTCCTACCATGTGGGTCTGAGGATCAAACTCATGTCATCAGAGTTCTGTGGCAAGTGCCTTTATCTACTGGATCACATTGCTGACCCTGATCTGATCCCTAATGGCCACTAATTTCTCTCTGCACACCTGTGACTAGTCTTATTAAGTTAGATACTTAGATGGGGGAAAAAGAGAAAAGTGAGAGGCACAATTTCCCTGTTCTATGGGTTAAATACCTCATCTACTGCCACAGGCACCAGCCTAAAATGGAGAGATGCCCCAATGTTTCTACTGCCCACAGGATAGGAATCTTAGCTCCCTCTCATCTCTTTCTACATCACATCTTTAGTGATGTAGGAGTCATGTGATCTATGATACAAGGGAGGATTTGTTCTCTTTTCACTTCTAAAGGCAAGATTTTAAACACTATGTGTTAGCTAAGGTTTCTAATGCTGTGAAAAGACACCATGTCCACGGCAACTCTTATGAGGAAACATTTAATTGAGGGGGCTCACTTACAGTTTCAGAGTTTCAGTCCATTATCATCACGGTGGAATGTGATGACATGTAGGCAGACATTGTGCTTGAGGAGTAGCTGAGAGTCCTACATCTTGCAGGCAACAGGAAGTTGTCTGACTCACTGGGTGGTATTCTGAGCATAGGAAACCTCAAAGCCTGCCTCCATAGTGACATACTTCCTCCAGCAAAGCCACACCTCCTAATAGTGCCTCTCCTTATGAGATTATGGAGACCAATTGTATTCAAACTACCACACTCTTCCTTTAGAACACTCTTTTTTTTTTTTCTTGGTTTTTTGAGACAGGGTCTCTGTATTGTTTTGGAGGCTGTTAGAACACTCTTATGCAATAAAAAATTTAGGAAATCATGATTTTTATTAATCATTATATATAAGTTTATAATGGCATATGGTATTTTTCCTGGAAACAGTGTGATCACTTTTTGATCAGGCCTGAGTTTGTGTTGCCTTCTAAACTGTTTTAGCTGTGTTCTTGGACTGATACTCAAAGTTGCTCTACTATTAATAAGAAATAAGTATATTGCCTCCAAAACAATACAGAGAAACCCTGTCTCGTAAAACCAAAAAAAAAAGTATATTGAGGGATTTGTGTGTGTGTGTGTAAGCCTCAAAAGTATTTTGATTACTGCTGTGTACTGCTATGTTCAGGGTCTCACGTAGCCCAGGATAGCCTTGAACTCCTGCTCCTCTTGCTTCCAGTTACCAAGTGCTAGACGTCTACGTGGGGGCTACCTTGCCTGAGTCTTTATCCCCGTTTTAAATTTGACTTTGAACTTCTTTTTCAGTGTCATCCAATATGATCGAACGATCTGTAGTGGAAGCCGCTGTCCAGGAGTGCAGTCAGTCGGTTGATGAGACTATGTATGTGGGTAAAATTGACATTTTCCTGTGGGAGGGCTACCAAGTGCTTCTTTTCATGGGGAAACAATTAGCGATCAATACATCTACGGTAGAAACCGTCGTTATTTGTTTCATTTTAATCGATAGCCTACATTATAAATTTGATTACTAAATGATTTGTCCCAATCTATTTAATAGTCTGTGTGCTGTGAATGAATTAAATTGAACATCAGAAGTATTGAACATCAGAAGTATAACTTACTGCTTGGTAGTTTGTTTGGGACAGGTCTCACTGCTGGCCTTCCTAGTGTGAGGATTATGGGGAGGGGACACCATCACACCTGTGACCTTCCTATCTTTTGAAAGTAGAATGTACAAGCTAAAAAACATTATCCTCTTATTTGTGACACTATAAAA
Source organism: Mesocricetus auratus (assembly GCF_017639785.1). Taxonomy (NCBI): domain Eukaryota; kingdom Metazoa; phylum Chordata; class Mammalia; order Rodentia; family Cricetidae; genus Mesocricetus; species Mesocricetus auratus. Next base: position 47,330,722 of record NW_024429186.1, read on the forward strand.
AATTGGCACATGGCTTGAAGAAAATGTGCAGAGTATATGTGCAAAGGGCTAATAATATGAATTATTAGTGTTGATCTATAATACTTGTATTTTAATATCTATGCTTTATGGGTCGTTTTTCAGAGAGCATATTTTCAATATCATTGGAGCTTTTGATATTCCACATTTTGTGTACAATTCAGAAAGAAAAAAATTTCTTCCGTAAGTATGCCAAGTATCATTTATTGGTTTAAATTTTTTTAAGATTTGCTTATTTTACATGTATGAGTGTTTTCCCTGAATGTATGCGCTATACCACATGTGTGCCTGATGTCCATGGAGTTCAGAAGAAGTCACCAGATCTCTTGGAGCTGGAGTTAGTTTTTAGGTTCCATATGGGTCCTGGGAATTGAACTTAGGACCTTTTTTTTTTTGTTTTTTTGTTTTTTTGTTTTTACGAGGCAGGGTTTCTCTGTATTGTTTTGGAGGTTATCGGTCCAGCCCAGCCTCGAACTCACAGAGATCCGCCTGCCTCTGCCTCCCGAGTGTTGGGATTAAAGGCGTGTGCCACCACCGGCCGACTAGGACTTATTTTTTGATTAAGTTAATTTCAGTTGTATATTTTTTCACAAAGTATATGGTTTTATGTTTCACTTTTGGTAGACCTTTATATTAATACTATACATATTGCATGTGTATAATATTATATTAATATTATATATATTGCATGTATATACACACACATGCAGACACATACACTTTAAGTGACATTCCTTTTCCTCTAGTCTGTCAATGACTGATCAGGCTGCACCAACCTTATTTGGAACAGCAAGAGATAAAGCTGAACTGTATCGTGAACGATATACTATTTTACACCAGGTAAGTTGGGAGTTGGGTGGAAAAAGAGCTTTGGGAAATCTCAAGGATATTTAAAGGATGTGATGTTGTGGATTAAAGTTGGTCATTCAAGGCTGGGCTTGGTGTTTCATGTCCATAGTTCCAGTACTTGAGATTGCAGAAGCAGGAAGATTGCTGCAAGTTTGAGGCCAGCCTGGTGTACACAGTGATTTCCAAACCTATGGGGCTTTCTAGTAGAACTCTGTCCAAAAAATGTTATTCTGTAGACTGTTAATGGTCTCTGTGATTGACACCCTATTGAGAACACAGAGAGACATGAGTACATTTCCCTTTTAATAATGATGTTAAAGAGAGCAGCCAGCACTTAAAACCTGATATTTAGATGTCAGACATTGCTTAGTGCTTTTCATGCATTATCTCCCTCATTTAGTCTACTAACAAAAATAGATTCGTGAATGCTAGTATTATTCCTGTTTTACCAATGAGGAAGCTGAAGGCTAGAGAGGTTTCATAACTTTGCCAAAGGTCACGTGTAGATTGGGATAGGATTCAGACCCAGCCTGTCTCATTTGTCTGCAACCCCCTATATTCTCCTCAAGCAAAGCAGAACTTGATTATGTGCTGTAAAAGATATATAGTGTGTTCAGTAGAAGAACCACGGACACTGTGGAATTTCATATGGTCCTGTGAATTCATGGTGACACTGTGAACAAGGGAGGGAAAATGAAATTTACACAGGAAACAACTAGCGAGGGTAGTGGTGAGGTGACTTAGTTGCCTGCAGTCCCAGCTATATGGGAAGCTGAAGCAGGAGGATAATGGGGCGTGGGTTGGGACCACAGGGTACCTGGTCCCTCTCTGGGACCTCGAGGATCTCCGTCCCTGGTCGGATGATGGATGGTGGGCAGATGGGAAACTGAGACCTATAGACGTGACTCATACTGAGAGTTGTATTGAGGAAGAGGTAAGAAAATAAGGTAAAGAGACATGGAGACACAGAGACAGAGAGAGGGCAGAAGAGAAGAGGGAGACAGGAAGAGTCCTGTCTGCCCCAGGGGAAGGTTGGTAATAAGTGGGCAGGGGTCCTCTGCACCAGTCTGCAGACTATGTAGCAATGGAACCCTGCACTGATCAGGATACTGCCTGAGTGCATTCTGCTGGGTGACGGGGCAGGCCAGCATAGTGCCTGAATCCTTACACAGTCTACACAAACTTCAGAAGGACATCCCCCATCAGTGTGTGTTGTGTGTGTGTGTGTGTGTGTGTGTGTGTGTGTGTGTGTGTGTGGACATGTGCAGGGTGTGCACCCATGCACTCAAGTACAGAGCCCAGAGGAGAACACTGAGTGTCCTCTGTCGCTCCATCTCATTCTCGTTCAGTGTCTCTCACTGAGCCTGGAGCTTGCTGCTTTTCAGCCGGGGTGGTGGCCAGCATGTCCCAGTGGTGTCCCTGTCTCTATTCTCCTCACTTCCCCAGCATTGCATTAGAGGTGTGCACAGCCCTCCGAGCTGTTCAGGTGGGCACTGGGGGCCTGAACTCAGACCCCTTTGCTTCTGCAGCTGCTTACTTACTGGACCGTCTCCCAAGCCCCGGCCAAAGGCTTTTATTTTGATGCAGTCCCATTTCTTAGATCTGGTTATTATAACCTGAGCTGTTGGTGTCCTCTGTCTATGTTTAGAAGTGTTTTTTTTTTTTTTTTCTGTTTCCCTAGTAGTTTCAAAGGCTTGGCTCTCAGATTAAGGTCTTTGATCCATGGTGAACTGACTTTTGTACAGGATGAGAGAGATGAATGGGTTTCATTCTCTGTGTGGATACCCAGTTTCCAGCACCATTTGTCACTGAGGCTTCATTTCTCCAACGTGTTTCTGGCACCTCTTGAAAATTAGGTGTCTGTTGCTGCATGGGTTTATTTCTGGGTCCCAGATTCTGTTGCATTGATTGGCATATCTGTTTTTGTTCCAAAGCCATGTAGGTTTTGTTACTGTAGCTCTGTAGCATAGCGTGAACTCGGTCATTGTGATACCTTCAGTATTATTCTTACTCAGAATTACTTTTGCTATTCAGAGCTACAATTGTGTTTTGTTTTGTTTTTTGCTGTTTCTATGCAGAATGCCATTGCAATTTTGATGGGGATTATATTGAATCTGCAGATTGTTTTTGGTAATACAACCATTTTCACAATATTAATTCTGCCAGCCCATGAACATGAAACATCTTGCCATTAGGAGCCTTTCTTGCTCTCCAGTTGGATGTAGTTTGTTTCTTATTCAGATCCATCGAGCATTGTGTCTTCTGTGTAGCTTACTTGAATTGGCCTTGCCGTGCATTCATTCCCCTTTCCATACCACAGATTCCTTTTTTCGAGACAAGGTTTCTCTGTGTAGCTCTGGCTGTCCTGGAACTCGCTCTGTAGACCAGGCTGGCCTGGAACTTACAGATAGACTCCTGCCTCTGCCTCCCAAGTGCTAGGATTAAAGGCGTGCGCCACCACTGCCCAGCACCACAGTGCTTTTTACCGAGATGTTAACACCTATCAATCTCTTTCTCTGTCTTGTTTGCATGTCTGAGATACGATTCTGCTGTGTAAGTGAGGTGGTCTTAAGGTCTGTGTAGCCTTGGTCGACCTCAAACTAACTCAAGATCGTCCTGCCTCAGTCATTTGAGTATTGACAGTAGAGGCATGTACAAGCTTTCCCAGGTCCTCTCATATAGTTCAGTCTACAGTGTTGTCACTTAGCCCTTCCTTAGTGTTCCTCGATTGTGACGTAGAGGAGATGAGCTGAGGTCTGTTCACATTTTCATTGTATTTATTTTCCTGGAAATAAATTTGATTTTTGCCTTTATTCAGCTTCAGAGTGTTTCTCAGAGAGGGTCTCACGTTTCTGGGGCTCGCTCCAAACTCACTGTGTAGGGTAACCTTGAACTTTTGATCCTCCTGTTTCTACTTCAAGAGTGCTGGGATCCGGGGTGTTCCATGGTGGCCAACTTTTCTGTGGTGCTAGGGATGAACCCAGAGCTATGTGCATGCCAAGCAAGCATTGGCCAGCTAGCCACATCCCCAACTATTCCTCCGTAAGCTGTCTTTTAAGACCGTGAAAACTCAAACTGACAAAAGCCAGAGAAGGACTGTGTCAGTTTGGCCTGTCTTACAGGAAGACTAGAGGTCTGTGGTTGCACGCCTGGCTGAGTCCAGGTGCTCATCCAACATCAGGGGGCATCTGTCTTTTTCGTATCTCAGCTTTTTTTTTTCTTTTTTAAATTATCCTTTTGTTAGACCTTGTCACCACCTGCACTAGGGACAAAAGATGGGTACCATGTTGGCCCTGGCATGTTGCCAGGTTTAGATCCTAATGCACCCTTTTTGCAGAAAAGACTACTCTTTCAAATAAGTTCTCCTATCGAATTACAAAAATGGCCACTAGTAGCCACAGCAACTGTCAGAAAGAGCCCTCTTTTCCTGCAGCCTTGGCCAAGTCTTGAATGTGTCTCTTGCCGGCCTAGCTTAATACACTTGCTCATCCTTTCAGGCATGTCTCTGCTTCCATCTCTTAGGCCTGTGCTGTCTGTCTTCAGAAGGGGCAAGGGCAGCAGCCTGCCCGAAGTGTGCTGAACTGATTGGAGCAGAGGACCAGTTCCCTAAACAGTTGCCGTACCTCATCTAACGGTCCACGTGTGCCCACTCACGCTAAGCTCTGTCTAGGGTAGTTAATTCTGATATGGTTGGGTGCTGTGGTGGCGTGGCTGGAGACTGGTGGTTAATTTTGATTGTAAGCATCAAGAAATGCTTGACAATACCATCGGGTGAGTTTGTGAGGGCAGTTCCAGTGTGGGCAGCTCCATCCAGTGGACCAAGTGGAAGGGAAAACAAGGAGGCAGGCTGAGCAGCCGAGCCTGGTGTTTCCCTGCTCTTCTTCATGGGTAGTGTGGACTGTGGTTCTCAACCGTGCCCAGTAAAATCCTTCCTCCCTTAAGCTTCCTTTTGCCAGACATTGGGTTGCAGCAATGGATGAGAGAAATAACTAATTCAGAGCTTCCCATAACCTTGGGGGTATGGCTTCTAACACAAATTTACTGGCAAGGTGAGATGCTACTACATTCTTCCTCTGGATACTCCAGTTTCTTGGGCTGAAGTATCTTGTCTCACACTCTTTTTCTTCCTTATTATTTGGGTCTTGTTAGATGATCTCCTTGGCCTAGTGTACAGCCAGCCCTTACAATACTGTGCTGTATGGTGGTGTCTTAGGGTTTCTATGGCTGTGAAGAGACACCATGACCACGGCAGCTCTTACAAAGGAAAACATGTAATTGTGGTGACTCACTTACAGTTCCAGAAGTTTAGTCTATTATTGGCATGGCGGGAAGCAAGGCAGCATGCAGGCAGACATGGTGCTGTGAGAGGGAGCTGAGAGATCTCTATCTCGACTTACAGGCAATAGGAAGTGGTCTGAGACATTGAGCATATATGAGATCTCTAAACCCGCCTCCACAGTGGCACACTTCCTCCAACAAGGCCACACCTCCTCCAACAGAGCCACACTTCCAATAGTGCCATTATCTTTGGCGGCCATTTGCTTTCAAACCACCACAGATGCCTTTTCTCTCTCACTGCTTCCAAGCTCAGGTTTTTAAATACTTTTTGTTTAGAAGTTGCTGTAGGGGATGGGGATTTAGCTCAGTGGTAGAGTAGCCTACCTGGTACAGGGCCCCGGGTTTGCAGTGGGGGAATTGTTAGGCATTTGCATGCTGTTATATTAATACAGGTTTTCAAATGTGTTAGAATAAGCGACAACATTAATAGCTTAGGGACAGTGTTTGTCTTCAGTGTATTAATGAATCTCTCTTTTAGATGTCTAGTTCTGCAATTCATAAGGATCTCTCTTTTTCACAGAGGACACACAGACATGAGCTGTTTACTCCTCCGGTGATAGGCTCGCACCCCGAGGAAAGCGGAAGCAAATTCCAGGTTTGAGCATTGACTTCATTATTTAGGGGTTGTATGTTTCAATACAAGTGTAATATTACTGCGCTTTTTTACACACTTATTTCTGTGTGTGCTCATGTGCCGTGTGGCACATGAGAAAGTCTGAGGACAACTTGTAGGAGTTGGTTCTTGGCTCCACCTTGTGTAACCTGGGCACTGAACTCATGTTATTAGGCTTGGTGATAAGTACTTTTCACCAGTGAGCCATCCTGCCTGGCTAGCTACTTTTAATTCATTGATTTTTTTTTTAAATCTTTGCTTGAGACAAGGTCTCACTATGTCCCCTGACTGGCCTGACACTTGTTATGTAGGCAGGCTGGCCCCAGACACACATACCTTTGTCTCCCAATGCTGGGGTTGAAGGCGTGAATTACCATGCCTGGTTAAATCACTGAATTTTAAATGAAAATAAACTCGTGTACCTGTTAGACGGGCTTGTAGGCATGGCTGCATGACTGTTGCTGCTAAGGGCCATGCCTACTGCTATGGACTCTACCTCTCCAGTAGAAGTGACTTCATCTTTGGAGTAGGCTGGTTCTGGCCTCCAGACCAGCACTAGTCCTCCCAAGCCCTGCTTTTCATTACCCTCAGTCAGAACTCTGATTGTTTCCCACCCTTCTCTTGATCACCATAGACTTGCTAGACAAAAATGTGCCATGTCCACTGTAAGGAAAACTTGATGTATCAAAGGAACGTTGGCTTCAGTACCCCCCACCCCCCCAGTGTACTGAAGAAACAGTGGGGGTGAGAACACAGATGGGTCTTGAAGTTGAGACTAGAATGGAGGAGAACTGGACTCTGCACCTTCCACTTTTATGGTTTGGAAGATGATTCCCAAACCGCTCTGTCATTTTTGTTTCAGCAGTATGCTTGGCCTGGCCACTGTCAGTCTGTCTGCGGCTCTCTCTTCCTCTAATGCTCAGGACCCTGCTTAGGGATGGGCCTTGCCTTTTCCCTGAGGGTCTAAATGGATTTTGAAGGAGCCCAGCCCCGTCAGTGTTCATTAGATTCTCTGCCTTGGTAGAGGAGTCTGCTAGAGACTGAAACAGTAATACTGGATGACGTAAAGCTAATGTTTGAGAATGTGATGATGCGGGCCTGTGGTCTTTGCACTTAGTTCGAGGCAGGAGAGTGAAGAATTCAAGTTCATCCTCAGCTCTGTCATGAGTTCGAAGCCAACCTGGGCTGCATGGGACTGTTTCAAAAAAAACAAAAGCTAACAAGAATTGGTGTTCAAGCCGGGCGTTGGTGGCGCACACCTTTAATCCCAGCACTCGGGAGGCAGAGGCAGGCGGATCTCTGTGAGTTCAAGGCCAGCCTGGTCTACAGAGCAAGTGTCAGGACAGACTCCAAAACTACACAGAGAAACCCTGTCTCGAAAAACCAAAAAAAAAAAAAAAGAATTGGTGTTCAGTGATGACACACCAAGAGAAAGTACTAATAGTATTTGACCGTTTCTGCACTTAACTGTATTACAGCATAATTTGTGTCATCTTGGAAACCGACATGACTCACATTTCTCACCAAAGTCTGTCTGGGTCCCATGTGTTAGGTTTCTGATGTCGGCTTGTGTGTTCGCAGCCCAGAAGCAATGCTTCCTCTCCTCTCTGTCAAAGCAGTTGAGACTTACGTGGCTAACCGATGTGTCGCTCTTTTCAGTCATCTGGTTCAGTTCTGTGTCTGTGACAGTTTGTTACCTACTTAAGAAACACTTCAGACCAAGCAGAACCCAAATAGACTATTTATAGAAGCCCAGCGGAAATTCCTTTTATAAACTACAAAATTAGTGTGTTTCATACATATTTGGAGGACCGGGGGTAGAGCTGAGTGATAGAACACTTGCCTAGCAGCATATCTAAGAGCCCTGGGTTTGCTTCTAAAAAAAGTATTTTGTACTGTGTTGCTTCACACAAATGTATGTAAGCATGAAAAAATATAAATTAGGCTGTCAAGATGGCTCATCAGGTAAAGGTCCTTGCTGTCCAGCCTGATGACCTGAGCTGGGTGCCTTGTGGTGAAGGAGAGAATGGACTCCCTCGAGTTGTTCTCTTACCTCCACATACTGGATGTGCATGGATGCCCTCTGCCCCTGTACAGAATAATGTGGTATATGCTTATGATCCCAGCACTTGGGAGGCTGGGGCGGGAGGATTGTTTCCTGCCAGTTCAAGACCAGCTTGTTTTATACAAGGAGCATCAGGTCAGCTAGGATAATATAACAACAAAACAAGCTAGGTGGTGGTGGCACACACCTTTTATTCCATCACTTGGAAGGCAGAGGCAGGCTGATCTTTGAGTTTGAGGTCAGCCTGGTCTACAGACTGAGTTCCAGGACAGCCAGGGCTACACAGAGAAGCACTGTCTCAAAAAACCAAAACAACAACAGAACACAATAAAACAAAAGCAATCAGTAAATGCTTACTATCCATGATAGCGCGTCATGAGGCTGTAGTCGTTGGTAGACATCTGGATGAATTATATGTCTCCTCTTTGTGTGTGTGTTTTGCTTTAAGATTGTGTGTTTGTAGCCTGGGCTGGGCTGGAACTCACTATGAGGTCCAGGCTGGCCTCTGACACAGCATTGTTTTAATCATTATGGATTTACTCTGTTTTATTTTAGCTTAAAACAATAGAAACTTTATTGGGCAGTACAACCAAAGTTGGCGATGTGATTGTCCTTGGAATGATAACCCAGTTGAAAGAGGTAAGTTAAGACTGACTTGCTTCCTTTTATTTTTGGACTGAGTTGGTGATGTGCTGCCGGGCAGTACATTGTCATAAGCAACACAGGAACACATTCTGCACCGAAAGCTTAGGAGCTGACCTCTTCACCTGTCCACTCTGTGTCGTCGTTACTGGGAAAGACTGACCAGGTGTTCAATTTGCATGGCTTCCGGGTGTACCCCACCTGACCTCTGCTTGAACTGACTCTGACTTTCTGAATGAGCAAGTTGCTGACCACATCCTGGTGTCCTGGAGGTGCTGGTCATTCTCTTAGCTGAAGGCATCCGGTAAGGCCGAATGGCAACCAGCCAGGGCCTTCCTTGTCACCCTGTGGTCTGCAACAGTCGTTCTTAGTCCTTGTGAGTCTCCAGTAAGTGGCTAGTCTGAGGTTGCCAAGAAATAAACATGAAAGTGTGGACTAGGTATTACTCACACCTACAGACCCACTTCTCTCTGGTGGATCCTGTTGTCACTCTAGGTAGAATTTCAGTTATTTGTGATAGCATTCATGTTTATACAAATGTGAGTGTATTTCATTTAATTCTGTTTTAGGGGAAGTTTTTCCTGGAAGATCCTACTGGAACAGTACAGCTGGATCTTAGTAAAGCTATATCCTTAAAGAAAAAAAAAATCCCGACTGGATTTGATGGCGCACACCTTTAATCCCAGCACTTGGGAGGGAGAGGCAGGCAGATCGCTGTGACTCTGAGGCCGGCCTGGTCTACAGAGTGAGTTCCAGGACAGCCAGGACTATTACAGAGAGACCCTGTCTTGAAAAACCAAAAGAGAAATTCTGAGGCAGGTGTGGTGGCACATGCCTTGACTCCCAGTTTCTTAGAGGCAGAGGCAGGCCAGTCTCTGTTGTCCTTGTCCACATCGTGAGATCCAAGCCAGCTAGGGCTACATAGTGAGACCCTGTTTAAAAAAAAATCTAGGGGCTAAAGAGGTGGCTCATCGGTTAAGAGCATCTGCTGCTATACGATGTGGGTTGAATTTGCAACATCCACATGGCAGCTCACAACCATCTGTAACTCCCATTCCAGCGGATCTGCTGTCCTCTTCTGGTCTCCTCAGAATGCATATGATGTATATATGCAGGCAGGCAAAACACCCATACACATAAAACAATTAAGTAATAAATTTTTGAAAATTTAAAAAGCAAACTCTGCTACAGGCCTTGGAGTTTATCTCCTTGGGAGAGTACCTGTATAGTACTATAAGCATAATAAATAGATAAGTAAATAAAACTATTGTCTCTTTGGGTTTCCAGTGTAACTTCTATGTGGTGGTAACATGGGATACAGACATACTCTTAGAGACTGAAGTCTTTCTCATTGGGGAATCTGGAGAAATTGCTGAAGAAATTTGTAACATGCCAAGAATGACCTCTATTATTATTATTATGAAGTTTTCAGTTTATTATCGTGTGTGTAATGTGTATCCATGTATAGTGCATATGGACATCACAGGACAACTTGCCAGGGTTTGTTCTCTCCTCCATTATGGGTGCTGAGTGTTGAACTCGGTCTTGCCAGTGAGTGCCTTTACCTGCTGAGCCATTAGGTAGATAAGCCTGCAGTTTATTACTTAAAACTCTTCAGGGCCAGGCGTGGGTGCTCACTTATAATCCTAGCACTTGGAAGCTGACTTTTAGGAGCATTGTGGCCAGCCTGGGCTACATGTTTCAACCTTTCCTTGCAATGAACAAAAAGCCATGCCCCCCATCCACACACACACACAAATCCAAAACCACACAGCAAAGCTAACTGAGCCGTGGGGCTCAGGCTCTATGCTGCTGTTATTGCTGTTTCGAGCGCAGTCTTGGACTCTTCCTCAACTGCCCTGCACCAGTTCCACAGTGGCTTATACACCGAGGCGTGCTTTGTCCTGGCCGAAGGTAAGTGCGTGCGCCCTTGTCATGCCCTTGCTGGTCGGTAAATCTCTTCCAGCCTGGGGAAGACACCTCATGACGAAATTCCAGAGGACATTCTCGATGAGCATGTGGCATGATGAGCAGGTGACTCTTAAGAAGCAGGCTATTAGAAAGCTTTCAGGGCTGTGGAAATGCCTTGAGATTAGACAGTGGAGAAAGCTGCACAGCGAGTGTGTACTGAAGACCACGATATGCACGCTGCGATGCGTGAGTCGCGCTTGTAAAACTGGAAACTCTTGTAGACTTCATAGAGGGTCACACACTGAATCATTTCTCATCTTTATGGCTGCTCTCTGTGCTCCAGCGTGTGCTGAGACCCCCCAGCACCCCACCCTACCTTAAAAGATGCGGCTATTGGGATGGGGTATGCTTGTTTAATGTAGCTTTCCTTATAACATTTGGACTGTCCGTGGCCTTGGAGTTGGATATCTCAGTAAGATTGGTAACTTCTATAGTTTAATTCATTGCTTTCTGTGACATGGATTTGTCTTTTAAAATAGTGTAACTGAACAGATAAAAGTGATACCAATTGTCTTTTTTAGGTTGGTTTGAAGATCAAGTGTTTCATGTCAATGCCTTTGGGTTTCCACCCACTGAGCCCTCTAGTACCACAAGGTATTAAAGTCTTTGATTTCTATACCACAGGAATTTGTATACTGGCAACAGTGAATGTAACGTAGTTTAGTCAGTCACTACAAGGTGTCAGACTTTGTGTTGAAATGGAAAAAGCAATGGAAACTCACCTGTCTTAGCTCTAGGAGATCCGATGCTCTCTTTTGGTCTCCACAGGTATACACTCTCTCTCTCTCTCTCTCTCTCTCTCTCTCTCTCTCTCTCTCTCTCTCTCTCTCTCTCTCTCTCTCTCTCATACACACAAATACTCATAAATAAAGATTTTTAAATGAAACTAAAGAAAATAGAATATAGGGCTGGAGAGATGGCTCAGAGGTTAAGAGCACTGACTGCTCTTCCAAAGGTCCTGAGTTCAATTCCCAGCAACCACATGGCGGCTCACAGCCATCTGTAATGAGATCTGGTGCCCTCTTCTGGTGTGCAGACAGACATGGAGGCAGGAAGTTGTATTCATAATAAATAAATAAATTAAAAAAATAAGAGAATATAAAGACATAAAAAGAAAAATGAATTTAATGAGCCTATACTTGATGTTATTATTTTTCTATCTGTATAAATCATCTATATAAATAATTCTCATTCTCTAGTCCGAATCTCTGTCAATGTACGGAGTGTGGCTTGGTGGTGCACAGAACAATGAAACAAAATGAGTTGCTGAGCATTTGGGAAGCCGAGGTGGAAGGCAGCACCACCCTCCTTTTCATACAGAAGGGTAGTGCAGGGAGCTCCTGCCTAGGGCCCGCTAGGGAGCAACTGAGGGGAGACTTAAATTGCTCCCTTGACATTGAAGTGTGTTGTTGCGGTAACCTTTCCTGAGGAGACTTGGTAGGGCAGCAGTGGCAGACCAAACATCTACCAGCTGAAGCAGTGGCCTCACTGAGCTTACAGGATCGTGGGTGACCTATTGAAAAGTCTCATCCCAGCATGGATGACGACTTCCCCATAATTGCATAGATGGAGCCTGTTCTCCCCACTCTCCCCAGTTAACTTAACGCCTCCCATATGTGCTAGCACCTCCCAAGAATAACTGCGACAGGATTACGTGAGTCATGAGCACAGTGTCTGGACTCTCAGTGAGGTTCTGTTTACTGGCCCCACCTTCTCTTGTGAAGACTGCCTGTAGGCCCGGCCTTGCTGAGGCTCTCTTGACATTCTCTTGCGGGTAATCACAGCTGAGGGCAGCTTTTGAAGTGTGCATACTGGATATTCCTTTATAGCCTGTTTTCATGTATGTGTGTGTTTTAAATAATCTGCAGGCAAACATACTTCATCTCTGGAATATTGGGTTGCACGATTGTTGTATCTGGCACATTTTTACTTTCTCAGTGGACTGACATGCTATAGGAGATAATTGTGTTATAATTATATAGGGCGTACTATGGAAATATTAATTTTTTTGGAGGGCCTTCTAATGCATCCGTGAAGACTTCTGCAAAACTGAGACAGCTGGAAGATGAGCACAAGGATGCTATGTTTGTGTTTGTGTCTGATGTGTGGCTGGACCAAGTACAAGTGCTGGAGAAGCTTCACGTAATGTTCTCTGGTACATACTATTTCTGTATTCTCTCTCGAACTGTTCTGGGGGGTGTGTCCTAAAACTAAATGATTGCCATGCTGTTGTGGTAGGGTGCATCTGTAGGCCTGTTACATGGGCCTGAGGTGGGGGATTGAGCCATGATTAGAGATCAGTCTGGGTGGGCAACATAGGCAACCTTGTTTTCAAAAGAAAACAAAAACCCTCCAAGCTTTCACTGTTAAAGCCAGCCAGGTGTGGTGATGCCTACCTTTAATCCCATCACTTGGAAGGCAGAGGCAGGTGGGTCCCTTGTGAATTCTGGGGCTATATATTGAGATCCTGCTAAAAAATAATGAAATAATTAAAACGAACTTTTCAGCCTTGAAAAGCTGTCTTCTTTTATTCTCTAGGTTACTCACCAGCACCTCCAACCTGCTTCATTCTGTGTGGTAATTTTTCATCTGCACCATATGGGAAAAATCAAGTCCAGGCTTTAAAAGGTATTAAGGATCATGTTTATAAGACAGCTTCTTTCCCCTCAATATATATAAGAGAGTTTTTAAGCTAGGTAGTGGTGGTGCACACTTTAATCCCAGCATTTAGGAGGCAGAGGCAGGTCCATCTCCATGGGTTTGAGGCCAGCCTGGTCTACAGAGTGAGTTCCAAGACAGCCAACGCTACACAAAGAAACCTGTCTTGAAACCCCCCCCAAAAATTGAGTGTTTCTTCTATATTTATATAAACTATATTGATAAATTATGTATGATATTTTAATTTTATTAAAGATATATAGGTTTATATTTAATCAACTGTAACATTATGGATATATACAAATTAAGTATCTTTAAATTTTTTAGACTCCCTAAAGTCTTTGGCAGACATAATATGTGAATACCCAAGTATCCACCAAAGGTAAAGTTCTCTGTGGCTACCTTTTATTGTTTTTAATCTAAAATAGTTTTTTTTAGTGAATCATGAAGTTTATTTATGTCAGTGATTATAAAGAAATTGCCTGTGGAAAGAAGTTGAGAATGTTAAAACATCCCGGGATAAAATTCTCACATCATCATGTGTGTTGCATGATTTATAGTGAAACAAAACTTAGAAGGGAGAGTGGCAAGTTCATCTGTCGCTTTTGGTGACAAACTTACCTCGAGGTGGACCTTCAGTATGGTTATCCTTGGCCTCATGTGCCTGTGTAAACATAAATTAATGTGGGCTAGCAAGATGGCTTGGTGAGCGGAGGGACTTGCCAAGCCTAGTAAATGAGTTCAATTCCTGAGACCCATAAAGAAGAAAGCCAACTCCCACAAGATGTGTCTGGATTCCGTGTGCATGCCATAGCAGACACAGAGCCATGCACACATACATATGCATGTGCACACACATGCAAGTGAGATTCAGTCCATCAGCCACACTAGCCACAGTGCAAAGTAGAACACTTGATTACCACACATCAATATATAGTTTTGAATTGGAGACTTTTAGAAGTCGTTACACACAATGGCACCCCGGTATCGGGGAAACTGAGGCAAGAGGATTACAGACTCAAAGCTAGCCTTGACTATTTAGTCTGTGACTCAGCTGAAGGCAGTGACTTCATTTTGATTCCTGGCAGTGTCGCACGTTGTTATTTCTAATGACTGATGTTGAATTTTCCTGCAGTAGCCGTTTTGTATTTGTACCTGGTCCAGAGGACCCTGGATTTGGTTCTATCTTACCAAGGTAATCTTGGTTCACATATTTTTTTTCTTTTTTGACAGTCAAGAGAATTGTGTAACATTTATAAACACTTCCTATGTCACACTGTTTTTATAGGCCACCGCTTGCTGAGAGCATCACGCAGGAATTCAGACAGAGGGTACCGTTCTCAGTGTTCACCACTAATCCTTGCAGGTAAATACTAGCCTTCTGTGTTGAGCTTATTTCGTTTCCTTTAAAAATGATCTTTCTGATTTATTTCTGAGACTTGAGTAAATCAATTTCAGATTCCTCAAGGTTTGAAAACTGTTTTAACTATATCCAGATACTGAATAGTGAGTTTATGGTCTCTGTGTTGACAACAGTATTCCCAGGCTTCTCATGAGTCCCATCCTTGTGGATCCAGATGGCCACTGTCCTCTCTTTCTGGGTGTCTGGTAGATAAATGACACTCTGTGCTTGTCCCAAGCTGTCACCTGCTCTGCTTTGGGATGCCCTTGGTTTTCCAATTGCTCAATCCATAACTGTAGAGGTTTCTCTTACACAGTTTTTGAGGTAGTCCTATCACCTTCAAGGGTCACCTCTGACCTCTATGACCCGGCATCTTCTCTAATCTGGATCGATAGCCTCTGAACTGGTCTCGGGCTTCTACTCCTTCTCTGTGTAGTCTGTTCTTAACACAAGAAACCCTAGCATGTTGCCCTCCTGTCTTGAGGGATGGGGTCTCTCGTGCCATTAGCAACAGCCCATAGCTTTGCAGTAGTAACCATGCCCTCCCTGCATGATGCGCCCTGTTTCTGCCTTGATTCCTCTCCAGTTCCTTCCTTCGCACCGGGCTCTGCGCCCCAAGCACACTGTGGCCTAGGGTGCTGTTAGGCCTCTTCCCCTGCCTGCACTGCCTCTCCTCCAGCTGTCTTAGGTCCGTGTGTCTGATGAGCCTTCCCGGCTTTGATCCTGTCTTAGTACCTTAGCCTCCTAAGCCCTCTCCTCCCAAGTGTGACCCCTCTTGACCTCTCTCCATTCCAGCATACATCGTTACCATGTCTTGTTTAGTTTCTCTGCCCTCTTCCCCCATGAGAAGTAAAGAGTGTAAGACTGGTATCTTTTTCTTCTGTTCTGTTCACTTATCTTTTGCATGGTGATGGGCACATATTAAGAGCCTGGTAGAGTGCTTTCATGGGAGACCCAAAGGGCTTGATTCAAACCATAGCTCTGTGCATTCGAGAGTTCGTGCACACAGGGGGCTGAGGGACTCAATTGGAGAACAGATGAGGTAGACTGCTTGAATTTCTGCCGCGGTGACCGTTGAGAAGTACAGGGGGGGATACTGATGTTAAAAGACTTCTAAAATTATTTTTTCTTGAGGAAGTCAAATATCCAACTACTGCTTTATTTCAGAATTCAGTACTGTACACAAGAAATTATTATCTTTCGTGAAGACTTAGTGAATAAAATGTGTAGAAACTGTGTCCGTTTTCCTAGTAGCAATTTGGATATTCCTACTCATGTAAGTAGTCTTCCTTGCTAAGCTACCTTTTGTTTTATATTTTATTAATTTGTGTATGTAGGTGTTTTACTTACATGTATGTATGCGTGCCATGTCTGTGGCTGATACTATGGAGAGGGCATTGGATCCCTTGGGTCTGGCGTTGCAGAGGGTTGTGAGTCTCCATGTGGGTGCTGGGAATCAAACCCTAGTTCTGTGCAAGCGCCACAGTGCTCCTAACCATTGAGTCAGGACTCCAGCCCTTGGTTTTTAATTTCATCATTTATGTGTATTTCTGAGAGTATAATATGTACACATATGAGCCACAGTGCTCCTAACCATTGAGTCAGGACTCCAGCCCTTGGTTTTTTTTGTTTTTGTTTTTTTTTTTGGTTTTTACGAGACAGGGTTTCTCTGTATTGTTTTGGAGGCTGTCAGTCCAGCCCGGCCTCGAACTCACAGAGATCCGCCTGCCTCTGCCTCCCGAGTGCTGGGATTAAAGGCGTGTGCCACCACCACCCGGCTCAGCCCTTGGTTTTTAATTTCGTCATTTATGTGTATTTCTGAGAGAATAACATGTACACATATGAGCCAGTTCCCATGGGAGCCAGAAGAGGGCATTGGGTCCCTTGGAGCTGAGTTACAGGTGTTAGCAAGCAGTCTGACATAGGTGCTGCGATCTGAACTTGGGTCTTCATGATTGTTTAACCACTGAGCCATCTCTTCAGCTGTTGTGGGCTTTTTGTTTAACTAAACTATTTTGCATTTATTTAGTTATTTAGTTAGTTAGTTAGTTAGTTTTTCAAGACAGTTTCTTTTTGTAACTCTGGATGTCCTAGAACTCACTTTGTAGACCATTCTGGCCTCTACCTCCCGAGTCCTGGGATTAAAGGCATGCGCCACCCTACCCCACCCCAGCTTTTACTGAGCTATTTTAAATGTTATATTTTATGAACTTTGTTAAGCTACTTACTTTTTGCTTGTGTTTTGGTGTTTTCTTGTGGTTAAGGTGGTAATGGAATTCTGTTCTGATGTTAGTGCTGTAGCTTTCTACTGAAGAACCTAGGGACAGAGCAGGAAGGCCAGAGCAAGCAGGGACTTTGTTTGAAGCTTCTCATTTTCCTTTAAAACTCTTAGGTTTGGCTGGGCAGTGGTAGCACGCACCTTTAATTCCAGTACTGGGGAGGCAGAGGCAGGAGGATCTTGTGAGTCCGAGGCTAGCCTGGTCTACAGAGTGAGTTCCAGGACAGCCAGAACTGTTACACAGAGAAACCCTGTCTCAACACCCCCCCCCAAAAAAAGAGAAACTCTTAGGTTTACTTCATAGTATGTGTATTTTTTTAGATGTTCCTATTTCTCATGTTTATTATGTATATCATATGGTATGTCCATATCAGGAGGACATGCAGTGTTTGTTAATTCAAAGTTCCCAAATATACAGTTGTCATTCTGTGTTATAAAAAGGTCTATTTATTTGTTTGTTTCTTTGTTTTTGCTTTTTAAGATAAAGTCTTACTGTGTAGCCCAGAGTGACTAGCTGCTGACTTACTTATGACTTACACTACGAGGGTGTTAGTTTTCTTTGTACTTTTGTGTGTATATGGTGTAGGTGAGAAGACTATGCACATGCCGTGGCTCTCATTTAGAGGCCAGAGAACAGCTTTGTGACATCAGTTCTCTTTCTGCCTTTCTACGGGCAGTGAAGCCCACTCAGGTCACCAGGCTTGCATTGTGGGTGGCAAGCCCTTTACCCACTGAGCAATCCTGCCAGCCCTGTAAAATTGTTAGAGTTGTGGTTTTTCTTCTTAATAAATATGTTTTCTTGGCTTATACATTAGCATGACTTTTTTTAAAGATTTACTTGTTTATTATATATACACTGTTCTGCCTGCATGGCAGAAGAGAGCATCAGATCTGATTATAGATGAGCCACAATGTGTTTGTTCTTAACCACTGGGCCATCTCTCCAGCCCCTGATTTTTCTTTTTTTTTTTTTAAGAGCTGGGTCTTACTGAGTTACTCTGGCTGACCTAAACTCATTGTCTCAAATAATCCTCTTAGCTTCCTCTGTATCAGTGACAACAGGCATGTGCTATCATGTCCAACAGTATCAAATTGTTATTAATTTAGATTTTTTTGAGATAAGATCTCCCACTGTAGCCCAGGCTGGTCTCAAATTCATGGCAATACTCAGCCTCCTAATTAGTGGGAGTACAGATTACCACACCCCTCTTTATTTTTTCTCCCTTAATGAGCTGAATTAGGAAATAATTTTATTTTATGTATGGTTAATTCCTAATGACTAAAGGGAGGGTCGGTATTATGATAAATGGTGTTGAATGAAAACTTAAGTTGTTTTCCCCTAGATTATGTGATAATTTCATTTTAAGAGCAGTGTTTATTGGTGTCCTGTGATTCGGAGATCCCTTGTTTCTTAATGTCCTAGGTCTTCACAGAAATCAATACTTGATTTAAAGTACTTGTTTCACTATTCTTGCTTTCACGGATGAGCTGTCTGCTTTGTGTGTGTTGCAGTTTGTGAAGACTGTCTTATCTCAGGGGCATCTGACTCCTCTGCCTCTCTACGTGTGTCCCGTCCACTGGACATATGATTACACTTTGAGAGTGTACCCCGTGCCCGATCTGCTGGTCATTGCAGACAAGTACGATCCCTTCACCGTGACCAACACTGACTGCCTCTGCATAAACCCTGTAAGGATACCATGGATGGTCAGAAGACAGCACACTTCTGTCTTTTCTCTGACTTTAAAAATTACCTCTTCTGTGTCACTGTGTGTGTGTGTGTGTGTGTGTGTGTGTGTGTGTGTGTGTGTGTGTCCTGGTGAATGTCACAGTGAGGGTCAGTTCTCTCCCTCCACCATGTGGGTCCCAAAAATGGGACAAGGTTGTCAGGCTCGGTGGCAAGCACCTTGCCCATTGAGCCTCTTTGCACCCTACAGCACAGTTCTATGAATTTATATAGAGAATGAAATCATCGTGATAAAATATATAATCAAACACTGATAAAATTTGGTATACATACTAAATTCTCAGTATGTGATGTAACTATAAAGTATTGTAGGTTTTTTTGTTTTGTTTTAGTTTTTCCACACAGGGTTTCTCTGTGTAGCCCTGGCTGTCCTGGAACTCACGCTGTAAACCAGGCTGGGCTTGAACTAAGAGATATCCCCCCTCCCACCTCTACCTCCCAAGTACTGGGTCTAAAGCCATGTGCCATCACCACCTGGCTTAAATTTTTTAAATAACAAGCAACAAAGTATAAAATCAAATGAGTATTTCTCCTTTCAAAGCAGTGAGGCACATACTGCAATTCCTCTTTGGGAATTGCTTTTGGATCCTGTAACTATTTCCTTAACCTTGCTTCTCTTTAGAGAATTGTGACTAATAGAAACTTCCCAAATGTTCAAGCCTGGTGAATGAAATCTCATTAGGATGCATTTTATTATTTAATTTTTATATAGAACCTTGAAACTACTCTAGAATGTTTGAGCTGCTTCAGTATCTGGAAATATGATTGACTTTAGGACTTGGAAATACATACCACACAAATACATAAACATAGTTTATATCAAACAAAAGATTGTTTTTAATAGTGGTGTGTTTGCTTTGAGGCAGGGTATCATTGTGTAGCTCTGGAACTCTATGTAGACCAGGCTGGCCTTGAACCCAGAGATCTGTCTGCCTCTGCCTCCTGAGTGCTGGGATTAAAGGTGTGCCCTACCACACCTGTCCCCACTTGTGATTTTTACTCTACATGCTGATTCTTTTTTTTTTTCTTGATTACTTTTTTCTTTCTTAAAAAAAGATAATTTTACTTTTAAGTTATATGTGTCTTTGTGTGGCTATGTGCATTTGAGTGCCGGTGCATTTGAGTCCAAGGGTGTCGAATGCTCCTGAAGGGGAAATGGTTGTGAGCTGTCTAAAGTGGGTGTTGGGAATTGAACTTGGATCCTCTTAAAGAGCAGCATATGTGTTTAACTGCTGAGCCATCTTGCCAGCTCATTTTTTTCTTTATCTCGGTACTTACAGTACTGAGCGCTTGCTGTAGGCCCAGCATTGAATCAGGGCTTCAGACAGACTGAAAAGCTTGAGCCTTTGTGGTAACATTAGGACGTCATCATAGACAGTCTCTTGTAGTTCTTGCTCAGTGGTGCTGGGGGCACGCTGGAATCCTGTCAACACGTCACTGAGGGGAAAGGTAGGGAAGGTTCCTTGAACACAATGTCTGTCTTCTACGCATGTTTAATATTTTACAATATTACGTGTTTCCAAGCTGACTGGAGCCATACCAAAGCATTTCCAGCAGCATTTGTTGGAATAAAACTGGTCAACTTAAAGGCTACTAGATTGTGATATTTTATAGTAACCTCTAAAAAAAACTGTGCTAACATCTATTCTATTTTTATAGTCCCATCTGGTCATCTCAAATCTTGACTAAGAAATGTGATTCTAAAAATAGGGATTCCTTTTTACAAGTCAAGTAGTCACTTACGGACATTTTTATCTCCAAAGGGCTCTTTTCCAAGAAGTGGATTTGCATTCAAAGTTTTTTACCCTTCCAGTAAGACAGTGGAAGACAGGTAAGCATGGCTTTCTCTTGCTTTTCTCTTGCTGAAAGTCACATTTGATAGGTATGCTTAGATTTTCCTTGCCTGTCTGCAGTGGCCTACTGGGAATGCTTCAGACTGAACAGTAGTCATGCTAAGTTCTTGCATGGTCCGTTTCTGTTGATATGAACTTTCTCAGTGGCTTCTTGGGCTGGCTGTATAGGTGGGCAGGTTCCCACACAGGTTGACCCCTGAGGATGCTTCCTGTTCTTCCCATAGGTCAGTCCTGTCCCCCACGTGACCGTTTCTCAAAGCCTGCGCAAACCAAACTGGCAGCAAATAGATATGTGTGGTGACAGGGTTCAAAGGTCTTAGGAAAAAACAACTGATCACAAAGAGGGCATCAGGTCTCCTGGATCTGGAGTTACGAGTAGTTGTATGCTGCCTCATGTGGGTGCTGGGAACTGAACTCTGGTCTACCACAAGAACATCAAGCGTTCTAAGCCATCTCTCCAACTCCTGAGCCACTTTTTTTTTTTAAAGGACAAAGTCTTCCCAGGCAGTGGTGGCACAAGCCTTTAATCTCAGCGCTCGGGTAGCAGAGTCAGGCGGATTCTCTGTGATTTTGAGCCCAGCCTGGTCCACAGAGTAAGTTTCAGGACAGGCTCCAGTGCTACAGGGAGAAACAAACAAAAGACAGTCTCTCATTACGTAGCTGGGATTAAAGGCATGTACCACCATATGCACTTTTTTTTTTTTTTTTTTTTTTTTTTTTTTTGGTTTTTTGAGACAGGGTCTCTCTGTATTGTTTTGGAGGCTGTCCTGGAACTCTCTCTGTAGACCAAGCTGAACTCGAACTCACAGAGATCTGCCTGCTTCTGCCTCCTGAGTGCTGGAATTAAAGGCGTGTGCCACCAACACCCGGCTCCATATGTACTTTTTTGAGCACGTATTTTTAAAGCATTCACATCTTCCATCCCCCAATTTATACTGATTGAACTCAAGGTTTTGGACACACGAGACAAGCATTTAACCAATTAGCTATGTCTCCACCCCATGTCCCCATGTTTTTTGAGGACAGCGCAAGGTGACCTAACTTGCTGTCCTACCTCAGCCTCTGGAATGGTGGAATTATAAGTGTGTCACATCACACTTAGCTTTCATTTCTTGTGTTTTTGTTTGAGCTAGTATTAGCTGGCTTGGGACTTACTGTGTAGCCCAGGCTGGACTTGGAATTTGCAGCAAGTCTGACTTTTTTTTAAAATTAGACTACCTTTATAAAGATGTATTCTTTTAGGAGAACAAGTTGGGTGTGAGACATAATTTGTGATTCCTCTTGAATTTGCAATGTGTGCATGTATTGATGGACCTGTTTTAAATATAGCAGCTAAGTAAGTATTAAGAAATGAGTAATACAAAAACAGAAAAAAAAAAAGCCGGGCGTTGGTGGCGCACGCCTTTAATCCCAGCACTCGGGAGGCAGAGGCAGGTGGATCTCTGTGAGTTTGAGGCCAGCCTGGTCTACAAAGTGAGTTCCAGGACAGCCTCCAAAGCTACAGAGAAACCCTGTCTCGAAAAACCAAAAAAAAAAAAAAAAAAAAAAGAAATGCGTAATAATACTTTATTTTATTTTTCTATTTCAGCAAACTTCAGGGCTTTTGAGACTCAGGAGAATAAATGAAATGAAACTTCTTATTTTTATCTTGTGTAATATGTATATTAAATTGTAATAAAGTTATGGTAAACCTTAGAATGTTCTGTACAAGTTGTATTTTATGAAAATTTGATATTATGTTATACTTCAGAAAGTTTTATAGATAAAGTATTTTCTCTGCAGTCTGAAAAAACATGCAGATATGTTTAAAATGTAATGCAATTACAAATTTGTACTTGTTTCATTATTTTTCTGTTAGGAACAATTCAGTTCATTTTAAAAAATAAGTATTTAAAATTTGTGAATCTTCTTATTCTAACTTGGGTTATTGACACCATAGTAACTCTAATAGTATATTAACAGGTTTTTAAATTGTTTCTTCACAAAATTTCTTACAAAGTTGAGAAAAATCTGCGTTGGGGTATTGTATATTTACTACATAGTTATCCATAAGTGCCTTTTAGCAGTGGAAAATTTTAACTGTCATTCCCAGTTTTTTTTTTTCTTTTTAAGTTTTTATTCGTTCTGCCTGCATGTATGCCTGCAGGCCAGAAAAGGGTATCAGATATCATCATAGAAGGTTGTGAGCCACCATGTGGTTGCTGGGAATTGAACTCAGCTCCTCTGGAAGACCACCAGCCAGTGCTCTTAACCACTGAGCCATCTCTCCAGCCCCAGTTTTTATACTTACAAAGCATAAGGTTTTTATTGTGTAGTGTTTTGCTATACCGAGGATTGAACTCAGGACCTTAGACACTGCTAGGCAAGCACTGTACCACTGAGCGACACCTGGAGCTATGTAGTTTACTTTGAATCATGTGTTTCACTTTTCTGTGCTGCTGTGATAATACCAAAGACAGAACAATTTACAGTGAGCAAAAACTTACTGGGTTTGGGAGAGGGAAGCCCAAGGGCTGGGTGAAATTTGAAGTTATAAGGGTGACTTAATAATAGGTAACCAGTTCTTGAGGACATTTACTGTCCTGTCACATGCCTTAAAGACCTCCCTGCCCTCACCTATCTGCCTCAAATACGAAGGTATTTAAAAACTTGATCGCTACTGGGGATGGTGACACAGGCCCTTAACCTCAGCTCTCAGGAGGCAAAGGCCAGTGAATTGTGTGACTCTAAATCCAGCTGGACTATGTAGCAAGTTCCAGGCCAGTTAGAGTTACATAGTGACACCCTGTCCCAAAACAAATCCCCCAAAAAACTTCCAAATAAATCCATAGCAAAAGCAGAAAATACAAATAAACATAAATTTAAAAATGTTTTATAACTGGCAATTTCATCATCAGACATAATCTTGTAATCTTTAGAGGCTGGAGAGAGGGCTCAATGGTTAAGAGCACTTGCTGCTCTTACAGGGGATCAGCGTTCAGTTCCCAGCACCCATGATAGAGGCTCTGACATTCTTATGGCTTCTGTGGGTATCACATACATGTGTGTACATATACACATAGACACTCACACACATAAATAAAAAAGAAAATAAATCTTTATTTTTTCAGATAGGACTTCTCTGTTTAGCCCTGGATGTCCTGGAACTCAATGTGTAGAGCAGGCTAGCCTCACATTCAGAGATCTGCCTGCCTTTGCCTCCTGAGTGCTAGGATCAAAGGCAGGAGAATAAATCCTTTAAAAAAGAGTTAACTATTTGGGTACACACCCCAGTTTCTTCTCTGTTTTTTCTCCTGCAGAAGTACTTTGGGATCAGCCTTTACATGTTAAATTTGTTCTTTCCTTCCCTCTGTATAGGCATGCCTAACCATCCACGCATTACATGCATAGCCAGTGCATTCTGGGTAGCAGGGAATCCAGTCCCTCACCAGAAAAGCAGAGTCCTAGGTTTCATGAAGCTTACCTTCAAATGAGGAAAGCAAAAAAAGTTTAAAGAGGACAATTTTTGATGGGCTGTGTGGAGGTGGGAGAAGCATGGTGATGGAGTTAAGCTGACATTTAAATTCTCAGGATTCCAGGGTGTTCTGCCATTAGGCTAAACCCGAGGGAGACAGATGGTGACTACATAGTAGTTAAGAACAGAGGAAAGGGGCTAGGGCACCAGGTAGCTCAGAGGTTAAGAGCACTGACTGCTCTTCCAAAGGTCCTGAGTTCAATTCCCAGCAACCACATGGTGGCTCACAACCATCTGTAATGAGACCTGGTGCCCTCTTCTGGCCTGTGGACATACATGCAGACAGAACACTGTATACATAATAAATAAACAAATAAATCTTAAAAAAAAGAACAGACATCAGAGAGACTGTAGCGATATGAATGGGTTTAGTTTAAAGATACAAGGCAAGGATTCGTAACATGGTTTAGTAGCTTAAACCCTTGCTGTGTGTGGAACCTCATCTCCTGAGTTTGATCCCCTACTGGGGATTACACATTGTAGAAGGAGAAAAATGGAGTTCCCCAAGTTATCCTCTGACCTCCACTGGCATTCACAGTAAACAAGCAAATAAATGCAATGATAAATTTAAAGTGATACCAAACAACCGTGTGAAGATAAACTGTAAGAAAAGGCAGGAGAGCAGCTGGGAGGAGTTTATTACAGAAGGTTGTATGGACACGGTGACTCAGACAGACACGAAAAGCAGCAGACATTGGGGCTACAGTAGGACAAGGTAGGACGGATGGCTGAGTGGCAGTGGAGGATAGGTAAAGAGGAGGCAAGGATTCTATTTAAGTTTTAGGCCTAAAAGCTGGGGAGGTGGTGGTATTCACTGAGACTTCAGGCTTGAGATGCGTCAGAGTCTCTGTTCTGAACATGCTGAGGTGCTTATCAAACATTCGGGTGGAGAAATCTAATATGTGGGTCTCCAAGGGCTCAGTGGTCAGGTCGGAATGAAGGTCTAATTTTGAAGTCAACAGTTTCACCCCAAAGTAAGATCCATGAAGGCACCTTAATTTTTTTTAATTGAAGTTTGGCCTTGAACTCAAGAGATCTGTCTTCCCCTGCTGGGATTAGGGTTGTGCGCCACCGTGTCCATCTGAGTACATATAATACATATTTGTGCAGAAACAACTAAAAGAACAGGATATTCTCCCTCCCATACACAAAAAAAGTGTGAGTTAAGAGAAAAAAACCTGGAAAAGATCTTGTGACTGCAATAATGCCAATGTAAACGGCACTAAATGCTGTACACATAAAACTGATCCGGGGCTGGCCAGGTATCAACTCATAACCTTACTCTGGACCTGGGGGCTGTAGCCCAGTGGCAGAGCTCATGCTACACCTGTGAGGTCCTGTCTCTTGACCCTAGCCTTATAACAAAATTTCTATGAAGTCAGGTGGCATAAAATTCCATTGTATTACTCCCACACCTGTCCCATTAATTCCTCGTGAGCTTATATTCTTTCTTACAGACTCACAGAAACTACGGAATCATCTAAGGAAATGTGGTTTTAAAAAGATGTTCAACTTTAATTTTCAACCCAAGGAAACTGATCCGGACAAACTCCATGACTTTGCTAAGTGATTTATGGGCCCTTATATTTACAGTATGAAAAGTAACTTTTCCTTGTTTATTTGGTATTTGCTTTTGAAGAGTCCATCTTTTGCCCCCAAAGAGTTTTTAAGGAATAATTATAAGGTGGGATACCTGAAAATGGAAAGAACAAAAATTAGGCCTTAAATATTGGTGTCACAAAGTGAAAAGGGCCAGATAAAAGGTTTGTGGATTGTAGCCTTGGCTGGGAAACTTTTCATTTGTCTGTGAAAGCGAACAGTTAATAAGATAAAGACACAGTGCTGAAAATGAGGACAGTTAGTCACGACAGACTGCAAAGTACATTACCCAGGCACAGCAGACTAAAACCGGCAGCAGTTAGAATGGCTGCTTGGTTTTTAAGCAGCAGCCTATTTCTACCCCTTCTACGAGGTCACGGCGCCTCCTCCTAGGTGTCACTATGGCAACGAAGCACGCGCTGCCTGCTGCCTGGCCGTTACCTTCCTAGGCTGCTCCGGTTCGGGCTGGTCCTTCACCGGGGCTGAGTGGGCACCATGGCCAAGGCGGCGGCCTCCTCGGCGCTGGAGGACTTGGATCTGAGCGGAGAGGAGGTGCAGCGGCTCACCTCCGCCTTTCAGGACCCAGAGTTCCGCCGAATGTTCTCCGAGTACGCCTCGGAGATCACAGACCCTGAGAACCGCAGGCGCTATGAGGAGGAGATCACCGCCCTGGAGCGGGAGCGCGGGGTGGAGGTGCGGTTCGTGCACCCAGAGCCCGGGCACGTGCTGCGAACCAGCCTGGACGGGGAGCACCGCTGCTTCGTGAACGTGTGCAGTAACTCGCTGGTAGGCGCGCCCAGCAGCCGGCCGGGCCCGGGGCGCGGCGGCACAGCAGCTGGCAGCCACTGGTCCCTGCCCTACAGCCTGGCGCCGGGCCGCAAGTACGCGGGGCGCAGCGGCTCCCGCTACACGGTCTACGACGTGGTCTTCCACCCGGACGCCTTAGCGCGGGCCCGGAGCCACGAGCGATTCCGCGAAATGCTGGATGCCACGGCCCTGGAGGCGGTGGAGCAGCAATTCGGCGTCAGGCTGGACCGCAGGAACGCCAAGACCCTGAAGATCAAGTACAAGGGGCTGCCCGAGGCTGCAGTGCTCCGCACGCCCCTTCCCGGGGGCGGCCCTGCCCGGCCCGACGGGGAGCCACCCGGGCTTCTCCCGGACCTGCTATACCCGTACCCGTACCGCTACCCCGAAGCGGCGGAGAGCACGGCTCGCACACCGGCAGCCCCGGCTCCCCAGGCACCCCGGGCGGAGCAGCGGCCGGAGCCCACGGAGCCGCGGTGCACGGTGGTGCAGCGCCACCACGTGGACCTCCAGGATTACCGCTGCTCGCGCGACGCCGCCCCGAGCCCGGTGCCGCACGAGCTGGTGGTCACCATCGAGCTGCCGCTGCTGCGCTCGGCCGAGAAGGCGGACCTGGAGGTGAAGGGGAAGCTGCTGTGCCTGGACTCCAGGAGCCCGGACTACCGGCTGCGCCTCTCGCTGCCCTACCCGGTGGACGACGGCCGCGGCAAGGCGCAGTTCAACAAGGCGCGGCGACAGCTGGTTGTCACGCTGCCCGTGGCCCTGGCGACCGCGCGCCGGGACCTCGCTGCGCCGCCGCCGGAAGTGTCCGCGGCCGAGACCGGATCTGACGGCGCAGCCAGCGCTTCCGAGGGCGACCTCGCTGCTGCGGCGCGGGAAGATTCGGTGAATGAGACCCGAGCTGACCGCGGGGACGGGAGCGGTGTGGGAGCCCCAGGCTTCGGGGCTGCAGACGCTGAAGGGGAGCTCGTTCCCAAGCCGGGGCGAGACTTCGGTGGGGACTCGGTGGCATCTCTAGACCTCGGGGAAGGGTCTCCTTCTGGGGACCGAAGCCTCCCTTGCACCGCGTTCCCGGTCTGTGACACCGAGTCCCGTGCGGGAAACCCGGGACTGTGCGGAGACCCCAATGCCCAGGCGTGTGAGGAGCCGGAGGGGACCCGCCACGACGCCTGGGGCTCAGCCATGGGTGGCTCCGGAGCCGAGAGCATCGAACCATCGTGCCCTCCTTTGCAGTGCAGTCAGGACGAAGACTCCTTGACCCTGCTCATTCAGGTGCCTCAGATTCTGCCGCAGAGTCTTCAGGGGGACCTGAGCCCCCTCCGATACAAAGTGTGCTTCTCCACACAGGACTCAGGCTATTCCTTCACTCTGCAGTTTGCTCCACAGAATAAGTTGAGTACCAGAGACCCGGCGGTTAGCATTTCTGTCAGCAATGCAGTGATAGTACTGGCAAAATCTCCGGAGAGCCGTGGACACTGGCGAGAATGGTACTGTGGCTTCAACACCGATTCTTTGGAGGTAACCGTTTTCACTATTTGAAATACCCTATGTAACTTTAATTTTTTTTTGAGGCACCTAAACGAATGTTTTCCATCTATTGATATTGTGGAAGAGAGTGCGTGGTAAGTGCGTTCTCACAGCGAAGTTTGCACTCCATGCCTTCAGGGTTGTCCGTAATGCAGCCGTTTTCTGGGGGTCCATCGACTGGCTAGAAGAGACTGGATTTAGTGATTCCTAGACCTCTGGCATTTTATGCAAAAACTGAGGGTTCTGTCTCTCCTGAGAAAAGGGTTATAACTTAAGTCGTTCTCAAAAGGATTTATGTCGAAAAAGCACTTCAGAGTGGTCATATTTTAACTTGGGAGACCACTTTCTTCTGAGTTTATGAATTTGGGCTTTGATAAAGTGTGCGTCTCATACATAGCCCTGGCAGTCGTGGAACATGTGGACCAGGCTGGCCTTGAACTCACAGAGGTCCACTTGCTTTTGCCTCCTATGTGCTGGCATTAAAGGTGTGTGTCACCATGCCCAACCACAGTGGTTTTTCTTTTTAGTTTTGCTTTTTGAGATAGGGTTTCTCTGTGTAGCCCTGTTGTCCTGGAACTGGATCTGTAGACCAGGCTGGCCTCTAACTTAAAGGTGACTTTTTCTCTGCCTCCCAAGTGCTGTGATTAACGCACGTTGCCGTCGTCCCCGCCGCCACCACCACCTGGTTTAGAAATGCTTTTGATGGAGTGCTTCAGTAATAATGTCCAAAATATAAGATTTTGGATCTTCAAGTAATAGAAAGGTAATTGTTCTAAATGTAAAATTCTTCTCATTTATTGGTTCACTTGCAAATTCAAATTTTTTGCTTATATTAAAGAGAATTTGAAACTTATCTCTGATTTTGTCCCCTTTTTGGACCATATAAAGCACAGAATAATCTTATTTGGGTAGCAGTAAACTGACCTTACGAATTAAATGTGGTTAAATGGCTCTTCCTCACTTGATGTGAATATAAAAAACTATATTGTGTTTAGATTTGGGTAATAGTGTTTAAATTTTCTAGTAATAGTTGAGAAATCTGTTATTGTCTTAAAGTCTACTTCCTTTTAAATAACTACGTTCATGTGGCACACTAAAATATATCACTTCACTTCTTAAAAATAAAACATATGGTGACTTCTTTAAAAAATCTGTGCTCATGTTTTCAAGTGTGTTTGTCCTTCTGAGTGCCTTCCTTTCCTGTTCTTTCTCTTCCTCTGAGAGGTGTTTCTCTATGTAGCCTTGACTGTCCTGGAGCTCTCTCTATAGACCGGCTGGCCTGGTTGGCCTGGAACTCACAGAATCCACTTGCTTCTGCTACCTGATCGCTAGGGGCAGAGGTGTGTGATGCTACGCCCAGCACTGAGCATTGAATGGTTTGTTAGACCCTGACATTTAACATTTAAAAATAAACTGTGCTTCTTTTAAATAAAGTATTGTAATTGGTTCTTAAGTGGCCAAGAACTGTTTCTGCATTTTGTTGATGCCTGGGGTCTGAGGTAGCCTAAGGTAGCCCTGAACTCCTGTGTAGCTGCGGTGACCCTGAACTTCTGCTTCCCAAGTGTTGGACACACACACTTTTGTGCCACTGCGTCCAGTTTGCATCGTCAAGAATGTAAGAGACATATTCTGGATATTTCCTAGCTGATCTATTGTAAGAGACATATTCTGGATATTTCCTAGCTGATCTATTAGGACTTATTAGAAGCTGAACTATAATAGGCTTGCATTTATAACCTTGAAGGGGGTTGGAGGGAATATTCCTAAGAATACCAGGGGCACCAGGTATGATGATGTGTGTACGATCCTAACACTTAGAAGGTGGAAGCAGGGGGATCAGAAGTTCAAGGTCACCTGTAGGTGCACGGAGGTCAGCTTGGGCTACCTCAGACATCATATATTTGGAAAAAATAAAATACAGTTTGTAAGTAAGATAATCTTGGTAGGGAAAGCACACACCCCTTAGAAAAAAGCATCAAGACTTCTTTTTATCTTTCTGTTTTTAGGTGGATCTCATGAATATAATATGTTTTTCATATTATATTCTGAACAATACTAGAGTTCTTTTCAAAATAGCACTTAGGGTTGCTGAAATAAACACTTTAAAAACTGTAAAAACAAAAGCCGGGCATTGGTGGCTCACGCCTTTGATCCCAGCACTGGGGAGATAGGCAGGTAGATCTCTGCGAGTTCGAGGCCAGCCTGATCTACAGATCGAGTTCCAGGACAGGCTCCAAAACAATACACAGAAACCCTGTCTCGAAAAACCAAAAAAAACCAACAACAACAAAAACGCTGTAAAAACAATGAACTCTTACGATGACCTGTAAAATAAGAGTATTTTTTTCTCTTTCTACTTTAGGAAAGATTGTTTCTCGATGAAGAAAACGTTAATGAGTTTCTTGAAGAGGTTCTGCACTCCCCATCGACACAGGAAAGGTCCCTAGCCCCCCCACCATTGATTGAAGTTCTTCGGGTTACAGATGAGAAGATTCAGATTCATACAAAGGTAATATTTCAGTGGGGCTTAAAGGAGAGTGACTAATGGCAAGATTATGTAAAGTGACTTCAATTCTTGAAAAAAAATATTTTTAGTTTTCCTAATCAGGGTTTGTGCCTTGGCTGTACTGGAACTCACTATGTAGACCAGGCCTGCCTCTGCCTCCTGAGTGCTGGGATTAAAGGCATTACCACCATGTCCAGCTGATAGTAAGACTTGTCTACTTGTTTACTGTGTGATTAAAAACTCCACTCTTTATTCTCATTATTTTTAAAAAGTGTTCATTTTACTGTAGTTAACAAGGGATAAAAAGTCAGAAAAAGAAGCCAGCCTGGTCTACAGAGCTAGTTCCAAGACAGTCTCCAAAGCTACACAGAGAAACCCTGTCTCGAAAAACCAAAAAAAAAAAAGTCAGAAAAATTTAATGTCCTACTAAACAGTTGAACAGTGAACCTTGGATTCAGAATTTTACACTTAGACAAATTTAGCAATTTGTCTTGCTGTTTCTTGAAATCCAAAATCTTGGTTTTTCTATTTTGTTTTGGTTTTAAGATTTATGTTTAGCCTGCAGTGGTTGCACATACCTTTAATTCCAGCACTTGGGAGGCAGAGGCAGGTGGATGTCTGTGAGTTCAAGGCCATCTTGGTTTACAGAGTGAGTTCTAGGATAGCCAGGGCTGTTACACAGAGAAATGCTATCTCGAAAAACCAAAGGAAAAAAAGATTTATTTATGTGCATTGCTGTTTTGTCTGTATGAGTATGTCTGATCCCCTGGAGCTGGAGTTACACAGCTGTGAGCTGTGGTGTGGGTGCTGGGAATTAATCCAGCTCCTCTGGAATTGCAGCCAGTGCTCTTAACCTTGAGCCGTCTCTGCAGTCCCACAAAATTGTTTATTCTGGATATTATTTAGAGAAACACCACATCAAATCATTTTAAAACTCACACATCTCAAAGAGATGCTTATCATGGCCTTACTGCTAAAAAAAAAATACACCAAAGACAATTGAGTGCGACAGTTTAGCTTGTTAGTTTGTTAGCTAATCCAAGGAAACTATTATATGAAGCAGTATACACCTTCCCTGCTACACACACACAATAAAGGCACTCACTGCCAAGCTGGAGGACTTTGCTCTCAGCATCTATGTTACAGAAGGTGAGAATGATACAAAGAGGTCAGGGAACAACTTGTAGGAGTTGGTTCTTACTTCTATGACATAGATGCTGGGAGCAAAGTCCTCAAGCTTGGCAGTGAGTGCTTTTATTGTGTGTGTGTAGCAGGGAAGGTGAGAACCAACTCCTACAAGTTGTTCCCTGACCTCTTTGTATGTGCTGTATCATGCATGAACACATATACATACACAAAATAAAAAAAAATTTTTAATGATTTCAGAGAGTACAATGATTCAATTTCTGTTACTTCAAATTACTAACTCTGTTATTTCTCTTGATACAGTTGCAAGAGTGTAGTGGGCTTCAAGGAGAGGAAAAAGGAGTCAGTGAAGAATGTCCACTAAGTGAACAGGGAGAGACAGAACATTTTACCACCTCTACCGCTGACCCCGATTCATCTGTTGCAGTTGAAGCACTAAAAACAAACACTTGTGGCTCAGCTGTGGGCCCTCAACACATTTGTTCTGATCTTCCTCACATGCTGTCTAGAAAACCTCAGCAACCGAAGGCAACAACGGACCCCGAGTTTATAAAAGAAAACAGTGCAACCTCCTCAGCAGAGGAAAAGGAAAATGTAAAAGAGCCAGTCATAACTAAGGAAAAGGAATTAGATGGAGATCACCTGTCTTCATTACTGGACAAAACGGTAGTTCAAAACATAGATGACTTTGAGAGCATCCAAGAAACCAATATGCAGGATGGTAGTGTGCAGATTATTAAAGATCACACAACTCATTGTGCATTCAGTTTTCAGAACTCTTTGCTGTATGACTTGGATTAATTGTATGTAATTTTGAAGTTTAAATGTTAAGTAATAAAAATTGGGGACCTAAAATAGCTTCTTTATGTTTTCAACTATAAAACAGGCAGAAGCAGGCAAATCTCTGTGAGTTCAAGGTCAACCTGGCTCACAGAGTGACTTCCAGGACAGCTAGGGCTATACAGCGAAATTCTGTCTCAAAAACAAAAAAATGGCTACTTAAAGATGCATAAATAAACAATGAAGTGATGCTGGTGGGGAAGCTAGCAGCCAGGAGGTACCTGTAATCCCAACTGGTAGCACTGGAGAGAGACATGGCCAGTTCAGGTCAGGCTCAGCTACATACATGCCATACGTGAGATCCTGTCTTCAAAACAAAACTGCCAGGCAGAGGTGCATACCTTTAATCTCAGCAGAGATAGTCTATAAGTTGAGGCCAAGCTGTTCTATAAAATGAGTTCCAGAAGAGAAACGCTCAATTTCCTTACTTACAGAGATATGCTTTGTAATTTTTCTAATAGACATGTTTTTCTTAAGGAGAGTAAAACAGTTAAACAAAAAATGGGCTGGAGAGATGTCTCAGGGGTCAAGAGCACTGGCTACTCTTCCAAACATCTTGAGTTCAATCCCCAGCAACCACAAAGTGGCTTACAATCATTAATGAGATCTGATGCCCACTTCTGGCCTGCACTGTATACATAATAAACAAAAACCCACATTTATTTTATTTTGCCTCGGGAGTGGGGGGAGTGGGGGGGACATACCAGCCACATCATGAATATGGAGGTTAGTGGACAAGGTGTGCCTCAGGACAGCTAGAGCTACAGAGAGAACCTGCCTCAAAACAATTGTTTTTCTCTTAATGAAGGTAATTCTTTGGAAGTTGGGGAAATTTGGAGCAGTTTGGAGCACTTGCTCTTGCAGAGGGCAAAAGTTTGATTCCTACCCCATATATTAGAGCTCACAACCATCCTAACCCCAGGTTTACAGGATCTGATGCCCTATTCTACTTCTGGATACCAGGCACACATGAATATATATACAAGCAGGCAAAACAACACAGAGAGAAACTTAGAAATTTATAAACAATCATTTTCAAAGTCAACTTTAAGTGATTTCTTGGATGCTAATGTATTAAAACCATCTTTTGGTTTTAAAGAACACATTTAAAGTTTTTAGAGAGGCTGAAGAGACAGCTCAGTGATTAAGAGCACTGATTGCACTTCCAGAGGACCTTAGTTCAATTTCTAGCACCCACATGGCAGCTAACAATCATCTGTAACTCTAATCCCAGAGGATCCAATGGTCCCCACAGGTGGTACACAAGCAGACAAAATACCCACACACATAAAAATGACTTAAAAAAAAAATCCAGCCATTTGTTCTGACAGGAAAATTATTTTACACAAAAAAACCATTATTTTGCAATCTTTGTAACTCTTTAAAATGTGATATAGGAGCCAGGAGTGGTGGTGCACACCTTTAATCCCAGTGCTTAAGAGGCAGAGGCAGGCAGATCTCTGCGAGTTCGAGCCCAGCCTGGTCTACAGAGCGTTCCAGGACAGGCTCCAAAGCTACGCAGAGAAACCCTGTCTCAAAAAGCAGACAACAAAAATGTAGTAGAAGAAACCCTCAGTTTCCCCCCTCAAAATATTTCAGAAAATATGAAAGAGAACATAAAAGAAAATCTCTGTTGATGTCATCACTAGCCCCAAGGGCATGAACTAAGTATTTGTGTCAGACAAGGCTACTAATTACTAGTAGCCTTTGAACACTCCAGGAAACACCTACTTCCTTTAGTCCTTTGAACTGGTGATAGCACGTTAGGGGATCACATTTCTCCCTATACAACTGTAGCACTATGTACTGGGTACTTAGATTATTTATTCCCTGAGGTATGCTCCAGCTTCGCAAGCATGAGGTTCTGCAGTAATTCCAGTTACAGGCAGAACTGGGAGAGTTACAAATACAAGCTAGCCAGAGCTATGGACACACACCAATCTGTAAACAAGCAAGCACACAAAGACAGCCTTAGTGGGTAAAAGTTCCTGCTAAATGCCTGGAGTCCTGACCCTGGGGTCAACACCCTCTGACCTTCAGCATGCACCACGGACACACACGTGTACACCCATACATGTACAGTTACAAATGTGGTAAACATTTAAATAGTCAACACAGTGCCAGACTGAGATGTGAAGGTAATAGAAAACTAGAGGACTTTGAACCCCACCCCCCCAAAAAAAAACCAAAACCAGATGACTATGCTTGAACAGCACACACATCAGTTTCCAGTGTGAAACTGATGAACAATGAACTTTGTCTCAAACAGTCTCAACAATGAACTTTGAGACTGTGGTAAATGTCATCTTTACACAGAAATGACCTCTGTAACTTTTGGCTGAATACAATTATATTATGGAAAAGTAATACAAAATGAGTGATATAAAGCTTGTTTCCTACTACTGTGTCTGTTCTTTTTAAAAGCATCTCAGGCACAGCTGGCACAGACCTGCGGCACCTTGGCAAGACTGACTTTGTATCATTTCTGGCCTTCAGAAACAATTCAGGCAGCATTTCCCTTATGCAGCAGCTTTTCTTACTGTTCATTATCTATGCCTGGCTAATTTGAAAGCCAAACTATTTCTTCCTAAGAGAATGCACTGTCATGAGCCAGCGTCATTTTAAACTCACACAATGTATAGCTAGTAAATATTAAAATATGATGCTCATGCTCAAAACTTCTAGAATGCCTTTTATTGGTACAAAGACAACATTTTGCAAAATGATTAGGGAACTCTTTATGAAAAAAATGAGTATTTTATTTTGGCAGCACTAAAAATAAAAAAAAATCAAAACCACTGTATTTCTATATTGAGGTGAAAACAGTGTTTAAACTTTCTTATTAACCAAATACATTCCAACATAAATCAAGTAATATGAAGGCTGAAAGCACAGGCAAATCTTAACACAATAGCACAGGAATCAGTAATACTGAAATGACTCTTCTGACAGGGTGTTTAACAAACAGAACTTCTGAGTGATTAAACCGGTCAGACAATTCCTCCAAATAAAAGTCAATAGTGACTCTGGGTTTGTTCCAGCAATACTCTTAATAGTCTCATTGTAATACTTTTTACTGTTGTGTCAGTTTTAAATAAGTCTTGCTATACTTAAAATAAGTTCTGAAAGTGGAAAAGTATACAAAGTTTTAGATAGAAAGGTTAACAGATGTGACTTAAATAACATTTTTAATCAATAATAATCTAATAATTACCCTTAAGCAGATAGACTGAATTTTAAAACCCAAGACCCAAAATGGAAATTTCAGTTTGAAATTTTAATCAGACATAACTGAATAGGATTACTATATATTTGGACACCTTTTACAAGAAATCTGTGTATTAAAGCAGAAACCAGTTCCTATACCCTTTATTCAATTGTATATCCCATTGAAAGAACTATAAAAAACAGAAGACTGTCATTTTTGCAATTGTGATTTGTTTTTCACTGTAGTCTTCTATAACTTTTACACAGTTCATGGTCCCTAATATCTCCCCACCCTCCATTTTTCCTAGGTGGAGAAATGGCTGCCATAGAAAACTTCTCACTGATAACTAGAGTTTCTGGAAACATGTACTGTTGGTTATTATTTAAGAATGACTCGATCTGGGCACTCTGGGTGGATGGCCTGCATGTTTTCTTGTGATGCATACCACAGTCTCCAGCATGAAAAATCCTCGGAGCTTGAGGAACTAAGACTTTCCAGAATTTAGGAAGACAAGATACAGTCAAATATTGAAGAGTCCAGTCCCAGTTATAATCATCGTAAGTACAGAAAGTGTCTGTGCACTCGATCAACTTCTGGTAGGCATCTCGGGTCAAGGCTAAGCCCATATTGTGCTCTGTGGATTTCCAAGTTTTCACATCTACCTTGTTAGCAATGCCATAGAAACTCCGACTGGTAGTGTAGGTCCCCAGGGAGAGGACATCACACCCAGGACACTCCTGCTGCTTCAACTTCCACATCTTTTTGAAGACATGGTAAAAGTCTGGGGCTAAGTAGTGGTCCTCTTCCAGGAAAAGAATAAGGCCAGTGTAATCTTGAAGAACTCTGACTCTCTCCCATACAAAATGCAGCTTCCACCACCAATGATGTTTGGTTTGTGAGAACTTGGCCTCTCTGTAATGGCCGAAGGAGTCGGGGTACTCGGCATTGATGCACCCCAACTTCACAGCTGCGTTCTTCTTTAGGTCTCTAGGGCAGTCTCTGGGGTCACTACCCGGAAACTCATTCGGGTACAGCTGAATGCTGAACGGAAAGAACACTTGAAGAACCGGGCAGAAATCCACGCTGGCTATCATATGGTTGATCTCTGCGGACCAGAAGTCATGGCTAAAGATGACGAGGACTTCATCAATGCCCTGGGCTTTCCGAAGCGAGTCGAGCAGCAGCCTGAGGTATTCCGGCCGGTTATGCACCTGGACCACCAGCACCAGCTCCCCGGGGCTCCAGGTGCCGTCATTATCGGCATTCCTCAGCATCTGATCAAAGTTCAGCTGGTACACCAGGGACCGGTACCGCAGCGTTAGGTTGTCCACCTCGGGCCGCGGGGCCGCGGGAACCAGAGGAGCCGCCGAGTCGTTGGAGACCCTGCGGATGCCTACGGACACGGCGAGATGGCCCGCACCCCGCGGGGGCTCCGCGTCCAGCAGCGGCGGGGCGAGGCCGTCGTTCTTCCTTTGTCGCCCATTGCTGCTCCAGAGGACGAAGCCGCAGGCGGCCACCACGAGCGTCAGGATCAGCACCTTCCGTTTGTAGATGCGGAACCTCATGGTCTCCGGGGCCGGGAGCGCGGGCGCGGCAAGGAGCTGGCGGCCTCTGCACGGAAGGGGCGGGCGGGCGGCGCCGTCGCCTTGGCCTGTAGCCCTAGGAACCGGCCCCCGCGGTGACCCTCGCTAACTCATCCCGGGCCCCGGCGTCCTGGGGCCCGAAGGCTCTCAACTGCCTCGCGCCGCCCGGGCTCCGCACATCGTCTCTGGCAGTTGCAGCTCGAGCAGCCGCCCCGCCGCTACGAGGCGCGGCTCAGCGTCGCCTCGGTGCTCCCCATTCAGCGCCCCGGATCCCGGAAGAAAGCCAGCCGCGGCCGCCGCAGCCCGGCTCCGTTACCTGCGTCGCTCGTGGCCCCGCGTCCTCTGCGCTCTCATCCTTGCTCTCCCGGCCGAACGGCGGCACCGAGCGCCGCAGCCTCGCCCCGCTCCGGCGGCGACCGTTCTGACAAGCCGCGACTGGCCTGCGAGCGCCCGGGCCCTCCGGCCCACACCCTCCACCCCGCCCCGCCGGCCGTTGGTTGGCCTTTCCCAGAAGCGGCCGGGGGCGGCTCTCCGCGCGACACCGCTGCCTATTGGCTCGTGGCCCCGTCGCTCAGGTTCAGTTCCGACTTCCGCTCCGCTCGGCCCTTTCCTGTTCGGCTCGTGCGGTGGAGGCGCCGATCCCGGACGCCGCGTCTCTCGGTAAGTGTGGTGCTGAGCGGCGGCTCTGGGGCCGCGGCTGCGGGGAGGCCGGGCTCGTTGAGGAGCGGGGAGGGGGGCAGATGCGGCCCGGCGCGGCTGAGGTCGGCATCCTGCGGCCCCCTGCCCCGAGGCGGCGCTCCAGCATGGCGGCTAGCTGGGCCGCACGGCGCGCGCAGGCCGACAACGACACGTCAGCCTTCGGGGCCGCTGGCCGGTGACGGTGCTCTAGAGGGGCAAAGGGGTAAACCCGACGAGGTTCGGAAGGAAGGACAAGGCGGGCCGTAGCAGGGACTACTGCACCCCGTCCTGCGCCAGTCACAGACAGCCACGAGCTAGAAAATGGAGTCCGAGGGAAGCTGGCTTCTCCTCGGACGCCGCCACAATCTCCTTGCGACGAGCCTTGGTGAATGGAGCTCTGTCTAGGACAGAGAACTGTGTTAGCTACTCGTGTCGTTGCCTTTTTTTTTTTGTTTGCTTGGAGACAGCCTCGCGGAACATGTGTGAGGTCTGTTTTTGTAACAGGTAGTTTATGTCTCAAAAGCCACAGTTTTTCTGTAGGCTTGCAGTGGTGGGGATTGAACCTAGGATGGATGCTTAAGCTGCATGTTCAGCCCAGTGTTTGAGGCACTCAAACTGGTGTGCACGTGCACTGCCGTTTATTCATGTGGAAAATGAGTAATGAGTGGGTTTACGCTTTTTTCTTTTGGTTTTTCGAGACGGTTTCACTGTAGCTTTAGACCCTGCCTGTCTTGGCTCTGTAGACCAGTCTGTCTCTCGAGCGCCAGTACTAAAGGCGTGCGCACCACCATCCGGCATGTTTACACATTTTTGATTACTAAAACTTGTATCTTTAAAACTTCAACAGTGTAAGCCGGGCGTTGGTGGCGCACGCCTTTAATCCCAGCACTCGGGAGGCAGAGGCAGGGGGATCTCTGTGAGTTCGAGGCCAGCCTGGTCTACAGAGCTAGTTCCAGGACAGTCTCCAAAACAATACCGAGAAACCCTGTCTCGAAAAACCAAAACAACAACAAAAACTTCAACAGTGTAAAATCAGTGTCTGAAACTTTTTTACAGTTTTCATCGCGTAGACACCTCCACTGCAAAGATGGTCAACGTGCCTAAAACCCGAAGGACTTTCTGTAAGAAATGTGGCAAGCATCAGCCTCACAAGGTGACCCAGTATAAGAAGGGCAAGGATTCCCTGTATGCCCAAGGAAAGCGGCGCTACGATCGGAAGCAGAGTGGTTACGGTGGGCAGACAAAGCCGATTTTCCGAAAGAAGGCCAAAACCACAAAGAAGATTGTGCTGAGGCTTGAGTGTGTGGAGCCCAACTGCAGATCCAAGAGGATGCTGGCCATTAAGAGGTGCAAGCACTTTGAACTGGGAGGAGACAAGAAGAGAAAGGGCCAAGTGATCCAGTTCTAAAGCCTGTGTCTTCAGAGAGGAAGATGACCTGTCAGAAAATAAAAGTTATTGTTTCTGATACCTAAGCCTTGTGCCATTTGATTCTAAGTGCAATTGCATATTTAGGGTTTTTTGCTTTTTTTTTTTTTTTTTTTTCTGTGGCTTTGGAGGTTGTCCTGGAACTCACTTTGTAGACCAGGCTGGTCTCGAACTCACAAGAGATCTGCCTCCCGAGTGCTGGGATTAAAGGCGTGCGCCACCAACGCCCGGCTGCTTTTGTTTTCAAATGTGGTGTTTAGTGATGGTCTGTCTCTACCTAAGGGTACTAGGATTACAGAATTGCACCGTACCGTTTGTGGTGCTCCGTTGGATTGAACCCATGGCTTCCTGCATGGTAGGTTAGGCATGCACTCCATCTGCCCCATAAGAAGTTAGAGGTAATTCCAATGACTGCTGAAAACATACATTGTGGATATGCAATTCATTTCCCAGAACAGGTGGTAAAGATTTTGTCGTTCTCAGAATGGCTTGCCAGGCTAATACTTGTTTTAGTTATGTTTCAGACTTGTTGACTATGGTTGACTGGCAGTGATGTGTTAAGTAACTCATTCAGAAACTTACCTTAGTGGAAGTTAATAACTAAGAATAAAATTCTGAATTACTGGGGGTGGGGGATACAATTATGGCTCAGTAGCTAAGCCCTGCCTGCTTGTAAAACAGATTGGACTCCTAGAATCCATACGGTGGCTCACAGTTGTATCTAGTTACAGAGGATCCAACACCTGCTGACACCAGACATGCATGCACAGACACACATGCAAGCAAGATACCCATTTGAATAAAATACTCTGATTCAATGTATCTCAAAGCTTTTTTAACTGGTAGTGGTGCCAGGTGTCAAACCTAAGGCCTTGCATATATTAGGCAAGTGCTCTGCTACCAACCCATACCCTCATTACTTAAAAAATTAACAGGGTCTGTAGCTCTGCTGGAAACACATCAGGTAGGCCTCAAACTCAGTCATACCCCCCTCTGCTTCCTTTAAAGTGTGCCACCATGCCTGCCCCCTGTATCCTCCTTGAATAGAGTTCTAATAAAAGTGTCCTATGTTTGAATCTAGAAAAGGAAAATAGCTTCAAGTGAGAAAAGGGAATTTTTGGTTTTTTTTTTTTTGAGATGGGGTTTCTCTGTGGCTTTGGAGGCTGTCCTGGAACTCGATCTTGTAGACCAGGCTGGTCTCGAACTGCCTTTGCTTCTAGAGTGCTGGGATTAAAAGGTGTGCCCCACCACTGCTCAAATGAGAAAATTATAAAATGAATCACTTAGACTAGAGCAGTGGTACTCAACCTTCCAAAGTCTTTGATTCTTTAATATAGTTCCTCCTTTTGTCGACTCAACCATAAAATTTCATTGCTACTTGATAACTGCAGTTTTACTATTGCTGTGAACCATAATGCAAGTATCTGATACGCAACCCCAGGGGGTCACCACCCATGTGTTGAGAACCACTGATGTAGAAATTCTTTCCCAAACCATACAGCAACGTGCTGATACTATGCAGGATTGTTTCCAATAGTCTTCCTCTAAACTTCTGGAGGTCAGAAGAGGGCATTGAATTCCCTGGAACTAGAATACACACAGTTGTGAGCCATAATATGAATGCTGGGAACAGAATGCCAGTCCTCTGCAAGAGGGTATGTGTTGTTTTTGAGACAGTGATTCTCTGTAGCTTTGGAGCCTGTCTCGGAAGTCTTAGACCAGGCTGAATTTGAACTGACAGAAATCTGCCTCTCTTACCTCCTAGAGTGCTGAGGCTGGGACTACAGGCGTGCATCACCACTGCCCAGCTGGGTATGTGCTCTTAACTGCTGATTATTGATCCACTCCAAAAAATTAAGTTCAGCTTTAATTAAATTCCAGAGTCAAATGGTTGAAAATGCTAATATACATATTCTTCCCCGTGCAAACATACAAAAAGCTTTAAATCACAAATACTCAACCATCTACATCTAAGGAACTTTCTTTTATACCACTAATTATTTTAACATATCAGAGGAATTTACATAACAAGTTAGAGAACAAAAGTAAGAGATAATAGGAGCTTCCATTCTATCCACATTATCTACTAAGACCACGGTGTGGGCAATGGAGTGCAGATTAATTGTAGTAGTTCCTTGAATGAAAGACTCCAGACACAATCTTCCACAAACACAGGTTTTGGCAGTATCCAAATCTCGACAAACATGGAAAGGAATGATATGAGGGCCATATGGAATCCTAGTGGGGAAAAACAGATAATGTTACTAAA
Organism: Mesocricetus auratus; assembly: GCF_017639785.1. Taxonomy (NCBI): domain Eukaryota; kingdom Metazoa; phylum Chordata; class Mammalia; order Rodentia; family Cricetidae; genus Mesocricetus; species Mesocricetus auratus. Next base: position 47,372,256 of record NW_024429186.1, read on the forward strand.
CTCTATATTTCATTAGAACATTGAGTTATAATGCAATAAAAAAGTCAGGAGTCAGTATAACCATTTTATTTTCCCATCTGTTAAGAATAGTACAAAGAGATGGCAAAACAACAAAACATCCCTAGTTTTTCCTAGGTATTATCCTGAAGGTACTCTGGAGGCTGAGGCAGATTGGAGCTCAGGTCAGACAGGTCTATACATGGAAACATCTCTAACAAAAACATGCTGAGGTCAACCTGAATGCAAGAGACCCTGTCTTAAAAGCAAGGCTCTGTTGACAGGCTGTAATCTCAATTTCTCTGGAGGCTAGAGGAGAAAGATCCTAAATTCAAGTGGAAGGATATCTGCACCCTAAGGTTCAATCTCCAGTTTAAAAAAAACAAAACAAGCCAGGTGGTGGTGGTGGTGGCGCAGGCCTTTAATCCCAGCACTTGGGAGGCAGAGGCAGGTGGGTCTCTGTGAGTTCGAGGCCAGCCTGGTCTACAGAGCAAGTTCCAGGACAGCCTCCAAAACAATACAGAGAAACCCTGTCTTGAAAAACAAACAAAACGGGCTGGAGAGATGGCTCAGCGGTTAAGAGCACTGACTGTTCTTCCAAAGGTCCTGAGTTCAATTACCGGCAACCACATGGTGGCTCACAACCACCTTGAATGAGCTCTGATGCCCTCTGCTGGCATGCAGGCAGAAGATTATATACATAATAAATAAATAAAATAAAAAAAAAGAAAAACAAAACAAAAAACAAAAAAAAAAAGACTAAGACCATCTCTAAAAAAGTAAGATGGATGGCCACTAAGGAATGATGCCTGAGGCTGACGATTAAGGTGTACTCAAGTGAGCGTGACTACATGCACACGCAAATTGTATTATCTTTCTACTACCTTAAAGACACTCAATAGTCCTGTTCTAGTTATATCCTACTGTTATGATAAACATCCTATCAAAAAGCAATTCAGGGAAAGAAAAATTCCTGTTATACTTCCAGGCCACAGTCAAATCAGTGAGGGAAGTCAGGCAGGAACCCAAGCAGGAGCCTGAAGCAGAATCCACAGGGGAACGCTGCTAGTCAGCTCACTCACTGGCTAGCTAGTACAGGTTACTGTTCACCCAGCTTCCTTATACAGCCTAGGACCACCTGGCCAGAGACAGGACTACCCACACTCGGCTGGGTCCTCCAGTATCAACTACTAATCAATCCTCCATACACAAGGCCACAAGCCAACCTGGTAGAGAAAATTATTCAACTGACACTTCCCAAGTTTACAGTTGATGCTAACTAGGCTAGTTCACTTACTAGCTTCCACATCTATCTGAAATAAACATGAACTACAAAAGAAAACAAACAAAAAAGCCAATCAAACAAAAATCAAATCAATGGAGCTCATTTTCATGAAACCAACTTCAGTTAGTGTTCAGGGTTAAGAGGAAGAGAACCATCAGTTACTGAGTCACATGCAAAATGTTCTGGTATATTAGCTCATTTAGCCTCAAAATTTTGTAAAGTGGATATTATTCCAATTTCAGATAAGATTAAGAAGTTAACTAATGTGCTGGCCGGGCGTTGGTGGCCCACGCCTTTAATCCCAGCACTCGGGAGGCAGAGGCAGGCGGATCACTGGGAGTTCGAGGCCAGCCTGGTCTACCGAGCGAGTTCCAGGACAGCCTCCAAAGCCACAGGGAAACCCTGTCTCGAAAAACCAAAAAAAAAAAAAAAAAAAGAAGTTAACTAATGTGCTAAAGTCATCCAATTCAAGTCTGGTTTAACAAACCATACTTAACCATTATGCCAAATTGGAATCCTCAAACTTCTGGGTGATAAACAGAGCTGGCCCCCATTCTGAAAATCCAGTAGGTTTTGGTTATACACCAAGAACTTGCAACGCTTAATAAGTTCCTACACCTGCTCTACCTGATGCTGTATCTTGGGAAATGGTGCTATACAGTCATCCAGACATTGATGTTTAAGACAAGAACCCCATGATAGCATAGCATATTTAAAATAAGATTTACTTATTCTTATTTTATGTATATGAATTTTTTGCCTGAATATATGAATTTGTAATATATGTGTGCCTGTGGAGACATGTCCGTGTGTGTGTGTGTGTGTGTGTGTGTGTGTGTGTGTGTGTGTGTGTGTGCGTACAGTGGATCAGATCCTCTGGAACTACAGCTACAGGTGATTGTGAGCTTTCCTATGTGGGTGCTGGGAACTGAACCTGAGTCCTCTGCAAAAGCAGCCTAAAGATAAAACATTTAATACACAAGTAGGAAACAGCAAGGAAAAAAAGTCCATACTCTTGCTAATCTTATATTCCTGGGGGGAAACTGATAGCAAATAAATGTTAAAGAACACATAAAATGGCAAGTGAAAAGTACGACTACACTATAACAACAACAAATAAGTAAGCCATATAAATGGGCAGATGAGATCTTTCTAGAAAGGCATGAATGTAGAGAACCCAAGTAAGAGAATGAGCTATAAGACTCTAAGCAGAGGTAAAGAACATGAAGGCCACTGTAGCAAGGGGGTCAGACTGTGAGGAGGTTTCTCAGTGTAACAGCGTGGCTGTCCTGGAACTCACTCTGTAGACCAGGATGTAGAGGTCCTCCTGCCTTTGTCTCCTGCCTGCTGGGAGTAAAGGTGTGGGCTGCTACACTGGGCTTATTTAACATTAGGAGTTAGAGATGGCTCAGTGGTTAAGCACTGGCTGCTCTTCCAGAGGTCCTGAGTTCAATTCTCAGCAACCACATGGCAGTGGTTTACAACTATCTATAATGGGATCTGGTGCCCCCTTCTGGCCTGCAGGCATACATGCAGAACAAGTAATAAAAATAAATCTATTTAAAAAATCCAAATGCTGTGGCATCATAAATGCCCTCACTATTCCCTCACTCCTCCAAACATCTAAAAAGACCATTACTGAGTTTCATCAGAGTATTAGGATGCCACCAAAGCACCATATTTTATGACCAAAAGGCTTACCTGTTGGATAGCACGGTTTGTACACAAGATTCTAGTAAAGTTAGTGGTACTTGAAGCTTTACAATTGGAAGGGCTCCTGGTTTTTCAAAAGTATTTCCAAAAAGATCCAAGTACTCTAGGGATAGCATTTTAAATTCACAAGGTAGATTTGTAAGTTTATTTCGAGCTGCTGATAGAAAACGAAGGTTTGTTAGTTGTCCTATCTTGAAAGGAAGATGAATCAGTTCATTATCACTAAGGTTTAAATTTCTAAGTTCCTGGAGTTGGCAAAACTGCACAGGGAGTGCCTTGATTTTGTTCTTGCTGAGATCCAAACTCTGAAGTGTCTTCTGGAGTGTGGACTGACAAAAAGACACAGCAAATGACTCCAGGTGATTGTCATTGAGGTTAAGTTCTTGAAGGTGGGTGAGGTCTCCGATTGTAGCTGGAAGCTTTTTTATACAATTGTGACTCAGGTCTAACTTCCTAAGGTTTTTTAAGCAGAGCATCCGCATATCAACTCGGGCAAGCCTGCAGTGAGAAGTCTGAAGATGTTCCAGAGAGTATGGAAAGTTCTTGCTTAGAGGGTAATCCTTTTTGGATGTGATAACCATTTTGGTTTTAAATTTCTCAAATTCTGAAGTCTTCACCGGTGTGGGTGTTGAAAGTGGTATGCTGACATCACAGCCTCTATGAGCCATTCTCACAGCTGAAAGTAAGCTCTTTAAACTGCCAGGATTGGCCTGAAAAACATTTTAAAATATATGTAATTATAAATCTTATTTTAGGTACCTCATGTTTGTTAGTTCTTCCCTTAAAAATCCTAGAGTTGCATACACAGGCTATGTAATTGTTTTTTGAAATCAGCTTTAAGAAATATTTTAGTACTTGGTCTAAATTTTAACTTTCAAAGTTTTGGGGGGCAGTGAGAGGGCCAGCGGGTAAAGGTGCTTGTTGTTAAGCATGGCATCCCGAGTTCAAACCCTGAAGCCCACATAGGAGCAGGAGAGAACTACACTTGAAAGTTGTCTTTAAACCTCCACCCATGGACAGACATGCATACACAGTGAATAGGGGTGGGGCTGGAGAGACTGCATGGCAGTTAAGAGCGCTTGCTACTCTTGCTGAGGACCAGGTTTGGTTCCCAGCACCCATATGAGGCAGCTCACAATGGTCTCAGTACCAGTCTCTGACTACATATTAGAGATCAGGATGTTTTAAGGGCCTCAGATACCGTGACAGCACATATCGGCATACCGCCATGCTCTCTGCCATGATGACAAAGGACTAAGTCTCTAAAACTGTAAACCAGCTCCCAATGAAATGTTTTCATTTATGAGAGTCACGGTGCCTCTGCACACCAGTACAACAGTGACTAGGACAATGTATTGATAGCAGTAGCAGGGACAGATAATGGTTGTGTGTGGTGGCTCAGCCTGTAATCCCAGCACTAGAAGTGGAGGCAGGATTGCTATCCATTTCAGGTCGGCTTGGGCTACCTAAGACCCCATCTCAAACAAAAACACACACCTGCAAGAATCTCTCTAACCGCCATGTGGGCTATCAAGATGCTTTAACAGCCGATCTGGGTCTTTGTTTTTTGTTTTTGGATATAGTCTCCCTGTGTACCCCTGGATGACCAAGAACTTGACATGAACATTACACTAGACTTTGGCTTATAGAAATCCTCCTGCCTTCACTTGCTGAGTGCTTAGATTACAAGCATTCAAAGCTGCACCTAGCTTGTGTATTTTTTGTTGCTGTTTTCAATATCCTACCTTGCTCAGACAGATGTCCACAGGAGGCTCCTTTAACCGGACAGTGGCTTTCCCCTCATCCACAAATTTGGTGAAGAGCTGCTCAATGTTCTCTTTCAGCTAATTAAAATTAAAGGTCAGGGGGAGGATAAAATTAGTCATTACTATTCAGTAACAATCACTGCAACTAGAATGTGCCAGTCTTCCAAGTTTTAGTTTAGCTTTTAGCCCCAAAGTTTAAATGTTTTATGAAGTTTGTTACGTTGGCTTCTTTTTTTTTCTTTAATTGTGTATACAGTGTTCTACTTCTAAGGATTCAGGCATTATGCTAGCCTGCCCCCATCACCTGGCAGAATTCACTCAGGCAGTACCCTTGTCAGCCCAGGTGCAAAGGACCCCTTTAAAAGACAGACCTCTGCCCACTTACGCTCTCTTTCCCGATTTCTTTCTCTCTTTCCCGATGTTCCCCCGGGGCAGACAGGACTTTTTCTGTCTCCCTTTTCTCTTCTGTCCTCTCTGTCTCTTTACCTCTTCTCTTTCATTCTCCACCTTTCCCTTTCTAATAAAACTTCTCACCTAAGCTCTGTCTGCCTGCAGACCAGAAGAGGCACCAGATCTCATTACAGATGGTTGTGAACCACCATGTGGTTGCTGGGAATTGAACTCAGGACCTTTTGAAAGGACAGACAGCCAGTGCTCTTAACCTCTGCGCCATCTCTCCAAGTCTGGCTTTCCTTCTTTTTCTTTTTAAGCAGATGAACAGTTACTGCATTGTTTGTCTTTCCTTTATTTTAAGAGAACATTCCCTTTCTTCCAACCCAGTTACATGGCTGTAGTAAGACGTGCCAGCAGTGGCTCACAGCCTCTGTCCATTATTCCAGGTGACATGCCTTCAGCTAGATTATATATATGCAAACTCCATGGGAGCAGCTTGTTTCGTTGCTATGGTAACCTCTGAGCTAGAACACTGACTGATACAACTGGTGCTCAAAACTTTTTCTTTTCTTTTCTTTCTTTTTTTTTTTTTTTTTTTGTTGAGACAGGGTTTCTTTGTGTAACAGCCCTGGCTGTCCTGGAAGTCACTTTTTGATCAGGATGACCTTGAACTCACAGAAATCCGCCTGTCTCTGCCTCTCAAGTGCAGGGATTAACTGCTGAAGGAGAGGACAGGGTAAAAGAAGGACAGCAGTAGAAGCAGACTCCTTAACATATCAGACAGGAGGGGAACAGTTTAGTTCACAATTCACCATTGGCTAGAAGAAACGCAGTACAGATGTACAAGGCCTACCAGGAACCTGGGGTTCTATCCTCAGGTGTAACCCCAGCACTTGAGAGGTAGAGGCAGGGGATCTGAATAACAAGGCCATCCTTAGCTACATAGTGGTACAGCTGGCCTAGTATGCTCAAGGTTCTAGGTTCAATCTCCAGAACTCCAAAAGTAAAGAAATGATTGAATAAGCAGCTTGAATAAAATAATACTCTCTTCCCTCAAGTATTTGCTGAGAACTATAAGGGAAAGAATCCTAGAAAACGTATAAAATGCACGAAAAAAAAATCAGATACAAGGGTGGGTAATGAATCATTCCTTTATCTCCACAGTAGACAAACAAAGACATCTTGCTTTTCACTAAACAGCAGTGTGCGGTAATGAAGGAAAACGGATTGTATACATCTTGTTTTCAAGCCTTCGGTTCAAGTATCGGATTGACTTTATAGTTTGCCACTCTACAGGCACAAAGAGTCTCTGGACATGAATAAAGCAGAGTATATATGCGCTAACCAACTTTAATAACAAGTCAGATTTAACCCAAACTCAAGTTTGGATAACATTCATTGTTAAATGCATTCTCTCTGTGTGTGCTGGAAACCGAACCCAGAACCTCACTATTTATTGGCAAGCTCTCCATAACTGAGCTACAGCCCCAACCTCTTTTCGTCATCTCTTAAGGACATCCCATTTGTAAAGGAAAAACTAAAAAGCTCTGGAAAACGCTGTGGAAGCATGCTTGGCTAGACGAGGATGCGGGGTTACTTTACTGTACCCTCACTCCAGATGCTTGGCTGCAGCGTCAGAAGTTTGTACACGGGCGGGGTCGCCACCTACCGAGTCACCCCTCCCTCAGAAGCCCGCAGCATTGAAGGAGTGCGTGAAGGCTCAAGGCGCCCCGGTGGCTTACTTCGTAGCGAGTTCCGCGCTTGTCCTTCATGGTAGAGACCAGCAGGCAGGCGCCGCGGCCGGGCTCGGCCCTTGCCAGGGGCTGCAGCCCCCTGCTCCGCGGTGGCTGGCACAGGCTCACCACCGCTCGCACACCCTTGCCTCGGCTCTTGAGCCCCAAGACTGGCAAGTGCCGGCTAAGGACTTCCACCTCACACGGCAGCTTCATCTCTCGGCTGGGTGGCTCCTGGGCCGCCAGGCTTTGAAACTTGGCGCCTCCCGCAGGGCGGGGCCTCCGGGGTCCTCGAGCCAGGGCTGCCCATGAACCGCCTGCGTCCGCCGGCTTTATGGCTCCCTGGGGTTCCACTCCAAATTCCCCGTGGGACGGGTGGCATGCCAAGTTTTGGGCTTTATTTAATGTCTCCGGACTGAACCCCAGCGTGCTCGGTGCGCACCGGAGGACCTTCCCTCAGCCTTCGGACGGGCGGCCGCCGAGGGCGCCGTGTCTTCCTTGGCAGGTGGCGCGGTGGGTCCCGGCGAGCTCCGGTGCAGCTGTTTGGGTGCCCATTGCGATTCCCTGATCACGCACACCCTGGGCTCCGAGAGAAGGCAGGTGTCGCCCGGATAATAGGCGCAGGCGTTTGGGGACACACACCAGTGAGGACGTGCCCTCGTCAGGCACCATCCGCCAAAGCAGAGCGGAGCTTTAGAGCGGGCAAAGCGATTCTCGTTGAGCAAACTTCCCGTTGTAGCGATGATCTGCTACTGAGCCTTGGAAAGATGATGGAGACCCACCTCCACTTCTCACTCCTTTTTTAAATTTACCCAGCCCGGGCTAGGGAGGCGCTTGCTCTCCAGTGGAGTGGCGCCTTAGAAACCCCTCTTGCCTTAGTTGGGGGCACTGTAGTTAACATTTTATCCGAGTTGCACTCTTGAGATTGTGGGATGGCGTTCAGAAATACCAATATTCAATTTAACTGGGGCAAAAGTATGATTAAGTCTTCAGTGAACATCCCTGTTCATATATAGCATAATGGCTTTTGTGTGCGTTGATTTCGAATCCTGAAACCCCACGTTATTAGGCAAAGACAATAAATTGTCACCCACCCTGCACCCATTTAGTATTCCCTCATACACTCGTATTTTTGATTGTTTAACAGCTTTTCACCCAGTATTGTCACCATAACGCCTGGCACTGGTTTTTCTTCTTGAAAACTCCAATTGCACCTAAAACTTCATTTATTTTCCTGAGTTTCAGGCATGTACTAGGCATTCATTTGACAATAGACAATTTCTCTGACTGTTCTCATCTGTGTCCGTCCGTCATCAGCATTATTCACTGTGGTGGGTAGTTAGTTTAGATCGTGGTAAGATAGTAGGGACTAGAGTCTGAAGCCAGTTAAAAGACTGGCAGCCCTTGCCCACCTGAGCTTCATACAGCAAGTAGAGCATGGCCAATTTGCCAAGAAAGACTGGAAGGCCTTCTCCTGGGCTTCATGCAAAAATAAAGCCCCGTGGTACAAACCGGGGACAGACAGTAGGCATGGAAAAGTCCCATGACAACCAATGCTTTTTTTCTCACCTTCTTGGCCCACTCCTATTCTCAGGAGTGCTTTATCTTTCTCAAGAAACTGTGTTTATTTTTATTTTCAACCATGTGTACCATTGGGGCAGTCCTTTGTCTTGGAACACAAACGCCTTGAATCTTAATAGACCTGGCTATGGTTATTCATGTGTGTCTTAAATGTCTAGACTATAAGCTTCCTGGGTTCTGAGTCATCAGTGTTATCTACAAGACTTAGCTAGTGTTTATACAAAGGAGGCACTCAAAGCATATTTGTAGAAAGGATAAATCAATGTAGATATGCTGTTAAACTATACACTGGGCAGTGATGGCACACACCTTTAATCCCAGCACTCAGGAAGCAGAGGAAGGCAGATCTCTGGAGTTTGAGGCCAGCCTGGGCTACAGAGTTCCAGGACGGGCTTCAAAGCTACACAGAGAAACCCAGTCTCAGAAACAAACAAACAAACAATCCCCCAAATTATAGAAATATTTGCTATTGTTTAACAATCAGAGCAGGCTCATCTTAAATTCATGTTCTGTATAAAAGTAGATAGCCCTTTAGTCCCTGTTCTGATTCAGTCTTCCTCTACCTTGGGGGTGGGGCAGAGAAGTAAACTTTAAATTGATTCAAGTTTTAAAATGTAATGTGAAAAGATAAAAGTATCACAGGGGCTGGGCGTTGGTGGTGCACGCCTTTAATCCCAGCACTCAGGAGGCAGAGGCAGGCGGATCTCTGTGAGTTCAAGGCCAGCCTGGTCTACAAGCTAGTTCCAGGACAGCCTCCAAAGCCACAGAGAAACCCTGCCTCGAAAAACAAAAAACAAAACAAACAAAAAAAAGTATAATAGGAAAACAGTTTATTTTAAATAGCAACTACAATCACCGAAACAAAAAACAGTGACTTTCTTAAGGATTTTCTCTTCACACACATGCACACAAACACAGGGGTACACAAGAATTTTTTAATACAACCCAAAAGCAGTAATTTAAGAAACAGAAAAAATTAAAGTACATAAGCTTTTACCCCCCCCCCCATATCTAGCAAGATATCCCTTGTGTAATAGTGGTACTTATATCTTGGGGGTAACCAACACCTGTCTAATTGGAAATGGGCCCATTCAGCTGGAGGGAAATCTTGCCTGGTACCGGATACTTAGCCAACTATCCATGGCTACTGAGGTCATGTACCTCAGAGGACAACCTACTACTGCCACAGTCCTAAACCCATGTAATTCCTAACTTCATTCTAACACTTATCTGCATACCCAAAGGCAAGCATAACTCCTACCCTTCATCAAAGATGCTCCTCTTCACAGCCGATTGAGACCTTTGCAGCAAGCCCCAGCCGTACAAAATGAAGATAACAACTGTGTGATGGCTGCCCAGCCCACCTGACACATCTACAATACAACCACAAACACTTAAGACTCAGGGAACATCACAGAAGAGGGAGGTAGAAAGATTGTAAGAGCCAGAGGACAAGCACATTTGCTTCCAGACTGTGTCTTCTAAATGTATCAGGAAAACTACACTCATGAAATCGAAACAATATGGCTGCCTCAACAAGACCTAAACAATGACCACAGCAGTTCACATTTAATGTGAATGGAGGAAATCTCATAAGGAACCATTAGAGGAAGAGCTACAAGGTAATTAAGACTGCTGAGAGAGAATCAGTCTTCCTCTGGCATGAGTCCTCTAAATAGTTATCTAATCCCAAGTGGGCATCTCTGAAAACATATACATATAGGCAACACTATATGGATTCAGCATTCGCATTTATTTGGGAAGAAGGGAGGCACGAGAGAGGTTTGAGGGAAGAAAAAGAAGGGGGAAATGATATAAAGTACACATTTATGAAATTAAAAATTAATTAAAAAATTGATACTGAGCCAGGCGTTGGGGGCACACGCGTTTAATCCCAGCACTCCAGAGGCAGAGGCAGGCTTATCTTTGTGAGTTCGAGGCCAGCCTGGTCTACAGAGCGAGTTCCAGGACAGCCTCCAAAACAATACAGAGAAACCCTGTCTTGAAAAACCAAAAAAAATTTTTTTGCATGAAAAAATATGAGATGGTTAATTTTGGATACCAATTGACTGGATTAAGGAATACTGCTGAGCGGTAGTGGTGCATGCCTTTAATCCCAGCACTTGGGAGTCAGAGGCAGGTGTATCTCTGTGAGTGCAAGGCTAGCTTGGTCTACTGATCAAGTTCCAGGACAGCCAGGGTTACATAGAGAAACCTTGTCTTGAAAAACCAACAAAACAAGACAAATCACATGACTGCTCTTGAGGCTATCTGAGGGTTTTTCCAGAGAAGACCGATGCAAGAGTAGACCAGTGGGGAGGATCCACCCTCAGTGTGGGTGATCTTTCTAGTGTCTTCTACAGTAAACCTTCCATCTTCAGCCTTCAGGTTCTGAGGCCTGAGCCATGCTGCTGGCATCTCAGGGTTTCTAGCTTTCAGGTAGTATGCGAGCCAGTTTTCATGATAGATTCCATTTCTAATATGGATGTCAATCATTTATCTATGTAATACTAATTTTATAGTCAGTGGTTGTTCTAGAAAGTGTAATCATCATTACTATTAAAGATAGGGTCTTGCTATGTAGCTCAGGCTACCCTGCACTATGCTTGATAGCTCAGCTGGCTTTGAGTTCAAATTTGAATTTGATCCTCTAGCCTTACCCAAACGCACTACCACATGCAATTTGAGAAAGATTTTTCTTTTCTTTGACAATGTCTCACTAGGCAGCCCTATCTGACCTGGAACTTTTTCTATAAACCAGGCTCCAATTTACAGCCTGCCTCTGACTCCCCAATGCTGGTATTAAAGGAGTGTACCACTACACCTGGCCAAGAAACAGGATTTTACTATGAGCATCGCTAACCAGTTTTGACATTTCTGAAATTTTATTTTTAAATTTAATGTTGAGACTGGGTCTCATTACGTAGCCCTGGCTGGCTTCCGAGTTAGAGATCTGCCTGCTTCTGCCTCTCAAATGCTGGGATCAATTCCATGCCCAGCAGGAACTGGTTTTGGATCTGATTTTATCTAAACTGCTGTGCCATCTAAGAGCACTGATAACACTGATTGGCTGCGTGATGACCTGACGCTCTGGACTGTTGGGGTCCCCCGAATTGAGGAGGGGTCCCCAAGCTGGATTCGTCACCCCAAGAATCAAGAGTCCACGTGCCAATTGATGCAACACGCCAGAGGCTTTAATTAGGCATCTGCAGATGGGCCTCCCGGTCAGCTTTTAGACCGATTGGCCCCAGGTTCAGTTACAATCAGCTTTTAAAGGCAAAAACCACAGCCTTTGGGAGGGGTCCTGGGAGGGGTCCCTATCTTGTGACGGGGTGGGCGGTTACGTGACTACTGACCAGGGGAAGTAGATGTCTTCCTGACCTACACGTTGTAAATTCCTCAAACCTTGGTATGAGTTAATCATCTCTCCCTAAGTAAATGGTGGTTATCATCTCCTTGTTTCCCACGAACCTTGTTTGCCCATCTCTGACGCCCTGGTCGGTTCGTCACAGGTGGTCAGCAGCCCAGAATTGGCCTTTTGTGGGTTTACAGCCCTTCGGCAATTAAGGTTGCTAACCCATACATTCCATTCTGTGGTCTTTCATGGACCTGACAGGCAAGGCGATGGCGGAGAGCAGAATAAATATGGGCTGCAGGGTGTGGAGGACGAAAAGCAGTGAGAGGTAATGAAGCCGAGGAGAGAACATCTCTGACCACCCTCCCTCCCTCCCCACCTCCCCCGAAGCTCCCCATTGTCACTGAGAACACCAAGGTTGACTTTCACATTTGGTCGCAGAATTTAGGTTCCTGCCCTGTTGTTTTTCTTTTTCTCCCCCCCCCCTTTTAAAACAAACAAGCCATTTTCAGAAGTTCTTAAAGGCAAAAATGAATTTCTGTGGATTTTGCTGGTCCCAGCTTTTAGGTTCCTTACAACGCTAACAGGACTGCATAGAGGCTTTTTCAGCATTACTGTATTGTCTCCAGCCACATGTGGCAAGATCATCATGAGAAATGGAGATGACATTTGGAAGCCATTAGACTTCTAGGTGATGCATCTAAGAAAGATTAATCACACGATAGAGACATATGTGCTGTCATTTTTCCTTTTTTTAATTGCTTAGATGGAATTTTATGCCAATGTTTTAACTTAATTGGGTGTTAGCTTGAGGAGTTTTGGGGGAGCTTGTTGTAATGGTTTTGCTGTAAATTGTGTCGGGCACTCTGCTGAAGTGTTGCTGAAAAGCGAGGTGCTGGTAACAGCTCAACAATCCGTGGCTGCTCATTCTTGCCGACTCCTCCCCCTCTGACGCAGGTTAGCACTGAAGGTGGTACGGAAGCCTGCATGCGTGTTCTACTCTCTCACTCCTTCCTTGCTCTTCAGCCTCCTTCCCTCCTCCTTCGCTCGCTCAGCCTCTTTTGTTCAGTACGTGTAACTTGAAGCTAATTTGTACTACTAGATACCTGACTGGAGCCACAGATTCAGACTCTGTATTGTTCTTACTGAAACACAGCATGGAATTAACATTAAATAAAACAAACTTAAATTAAAAATGCCAAATATACTACGCTTCCATCCTTTATACTTCTAAAATAAAATCTCTAGTCCAAACATAAAAAAAGTTTGCACTCAGTGACAGTGCTCGCCTAGCAAATATAATAAGACCCTAGACTGAATCATTAGCAGCCCCCACCCCTCACAAAAGGAACCGTAACTTTTTAATGATCTATTTTTATTTTATGTGCATTGGTGTTTTGCCTGCATGTATGTCTGTATGAGGTGTCAGACCCCCTCAAACTGGAATTACAGACGGTTGTGAACCACCATGTGGTGGCTAGAAATTGAACCAGGGTCCTCTGCAAAAGCAGCCAATGCTCTTAATCACTGAGCCTTCTCTCCAACCCTGGTCTGATGAAATCTATCCAATAAAATAGTTCAAAATTTGATAGTTATCAGGAAATTGGCAGGTGTGTACACTCAAACCTACATGCATATTTTCCAGAATGGCACAAATGTATTGCCATAATGCTAGCCAATCTCTTAGAGTTAGCTCAGAAAACAAATACTCTTTGGATCCCAAGAGAGCTGGTAAACAGATCTGTCAAATTCTTCACAAAAGGTCGACTAGCTAGGAAGGGTATGCTTCTTGCTTTTGCAAAGCCAGTGATCCCACTAATAGCAGCCAGCGCCACATAAATGAAAGAAAAATAAGGCACCAGTGAGCTGGTGTGCTTTTGCACTGCTGTCTTCTTTCTTTGTGTGGCATGGATACTCTTCCAGACTTGTGTCCCATATGCTTGCTTAGTTGTATTACATGTCATCACAGCTAAGAAAGAAAATAGAATTGGAGTTGGAAGGGTTAAGAGAATTCTCTGTGTGTGTGTGTTTAATGATAGATTTGAAGAGTTTGATGACAGAAGTTGTTACATCTGGCCTTTAAATCTGTGACCCTTTCTTTCACTATGAAATAATTGGGTAAGGATTGTCTACCAAAATCCCAAAGTAGCACACTTTTTTTTCCTCCTCCAAGTAGCATACTTTTAAAGAACTTTTCTTTAGGTACTCGGAAGAGCTACTGTTCAAAGGGCTTTTTTTTCTTCGTTATTGTTGCACACTGTGCCACACCCTGCAGAGCTAGTTAAAGCTTTCATCTCAGGGCTATGTGCAATTTTAGGTTTCTGTGGAAACATGGCATTTCGATTTTTCTTTTGGTCAGAAATTTACTTGCATTCTGAAATTTGCTGTTTGTTGGTTTATCAAATTACCTGATCAAAGCAACCTTTATCCCACATTATTTCTTTATTCAAATTCAGCCACCTAAACTGCTCTTGGATTGAAGCAGAATAGCAAGTGTGAGTCCACTATGGACAAATAGCAAGTTCCAGGTCTGCCTAGGCTACACAGGGAGACTGTTAGAAAAACAAGAGAAAAAAAATAAATTTAGCCAAGTATATTTAAGCATCAAGCATATTAAGGTTTATATACTCAAATATACTAAAGACCTTAAACATTATTCACCATCCCCTGGAATACTGTGGGTGTATCTCTAGGAGGAATGTATCCAGTTAAAAAAGTAAAAATCCGTTGTTTAATAAGACGGAAAGGAACCCCTAGCGTTGACTGATATTCATTGCAGTTGGTTTAAATTGTTTTATAAATTCACGCCAGTAGGTGTCAGTGTTGAGTGGAGGTTAAAATCATTTTTCTAAGCGGGCGTTTGAGTTAAAAAATTTTTTAAAGACTGCGATCGGGATATAATCATTTGTGAATAATTTCAGAAATAAAACCTTCAAGAAGAAAACAATGTAAAAAGAGACGGGGTCTCGCTATGTTGCCCAGGCTGGAGTGCAGTGGCTATTCACAGGCGCGATCCCACTACTGATCAGCACGGGAGTTTTGACCTGCTCCGTTTCCGACCTGGGCCGGTTCACCCCTCCTTAGGCAACCTGGTGGCCCCCCGCTCCCGGGAGGTCACCATATTGATGCCGAACTTAGTGCGGACACCCGATCGGCATAGCGCACTACAGCCCAGAACTCCTGGACTCAAGCGATCCTCCTGTCTCAGCCTCCCGAGTAGCTGGGACTACAGGCGTGCGCCACCGCGCCCGGCGATGGGCGAGGCGGCCGCGGAGATACTAGAGCTTCGGGCTGCCGTGACGTCAGCCACTGTGCCCGCCCCTTCGCCTTTAAAAATGTCACTCAAACCACCCTCCCCCGGACGACGTTGTCGCACTGCGCACGCGTCACGTTCCCGCGCTGTATTCTGGGAAAAGCGTGGCTCTCGGAAACTTGAAGAGCGCGTGCGCGCGCTTGCTCGTTCCTTTCTCCTCTTGTGCCGACTGAAGGCAAGATGGGTCACCAGCAGCTCTACTGGAGTCACCCGCGGAAGTTCGGCCAGGGCTCGCGCTCTTGGTGAGAAGGGGATCGCGGTTAGCGGGAAGGGGCCGCCGTGGGTGGCGGGGCTGCGGGAAGCCGCGGGCGGCGCGCCGGCCCGGGGTTGGGAGCCGCCGCCGCCATTGCGGGTTTGTGCTAGGTCGGGCGGGCCCGGGACGGGACGGGACGGGACGCGCTCTTCGGGGAGGGATGTTGGATTCCCCGCGGCCTGCATAAGTCAACGCCATCTCATGCTTGTTACCCATCCAGCCGCGTCTGCTCCAACCGCCACGGCCTGATCCGGAAATATGGGCTGAACATGTGCCGTCAGTGCTTCCGTCAGTACGCGAAGGACATAGGCTTCATTAAGGTACGCGCCTCCGACGCCGGCCTCCATGATGCGGGCGGGAGCTTCAGAGCGAGACCCACGGGGCTGAGTGAGGCGGGCTTCAGCGGTCAGAGTTCTAGAAAGCGCGGGATGAGTTGCTGCGTCTGGTCGAGCACAATGTTTTTAACCTTGTAGTAGACACTGCAGTTACTACATAGTAACCGAGTGTTTTCTACACGACTGCGTGTCTTAAATTTCTGCCGAGAACGTTTGAGCATAGGCTGAAAGCGCCTTCGATTTCCGGCCCGGTAGACTCGTGACTTGGGCAAGGTTTTGTCTTTTTTATCGGCTCTAAGGTCGTGATCACATTAATGCTACTTGAAACTTGGTTGATTTCCCCAAAAAGACACTTTTGGTCCAGAGCAGATTTGCTTGCTTCTTGTTATAAAATCAACTACTTTCTGTTTAATTGGACTAGTTTGGTTTTGCAAGTCTCCCGGTTTTTCCTCTAGCTCTAGTCCAGAAACTCATGAGATCTGTAGACTAGGCTGGTTTCGAACCTCTGCTAGGATTAAAGGCGTGTGCCACCACTCCTGGATTCAGGACAACTTTAAAAAAGCTTGTGTTTAATGGGCCTTCGTTATTTTACCTGTGCTCTCCAGTGCAGCAGGCACAGTTTTAAGCTCAGTTTTCCTGTGTTGACCAAATGATTACCGTAAGCCAGAGATGCAGCTTAGAGATTTGAGAGATTCGATGTGAAGGTGTCATAGAGTAGAGAATGGTTGCTGGCACCCTTAAAGCTGGTCCTAGTTTTTTTTCAGGCCAAGATGAACTGTAGCAGAGCTACTAAATAATATGGTTATTTTGTGTGGTATTGTGTTGGGAAACGATTTTTAGAGGGAACCAGTGAAAATGTTAGAATCATAATGTAACGTAATAAATTATGTGTGCTTTTTTGCAGTTGGACTAAGCAACCTTGAATGGATTATTCAAGACTGTCTACCCAGTGAAACAGATCATGCTAGTCTTTGTACATAAAGAATAAAAAAGTGAAGACCTTCAATTTGTGTGTTTTTTGTTGTTTGAGACAGTCTGTTCAAGCTAGCATCAAACTCTGAGATCCACCCACCTGCCCTGCTTCAATAACTGATTCCTTTTGGCAGGGACACAGGCATGCTCCACTGAGGTGTTGGGGATCCAACCCAAGGCTTCTTGCTTGTTAGGCAAATGCTTTACCAATTGATCTAAATCAATTTCCTGTGGCTAGAAAAGTTTGTTACAGAGGTAACCTTAAAATTGCCTTTTAAACGGATCTCTGTAAGTTCGAGGCCAGCCTGGTCTACAAGAGCTAGTTCCAGGACAGCCTCCAAAGCCACAGAGAAACCCTGTCTCGAAAAACCCCCCAAAAGTTGCCTTTTAAAAACACCATAGGGCTGGAGAGAGGGCTCTTCAGGGGATTTGGGTTTGATTCCCAGCACCTGTGGCTCAATCTGTAGCTCCAGTTCCAGGGAATCCCTTCATGGGCTCTGGACATGCATGTGGTTTGCAGACAAATGTTTGCTGCTCACTGTGGGCTTGCTCAGTAGAAGCCCTGATTATGTAAGTGATAGACCAGAAGGAAGTTCTCATAATGTTTATGGTCTTTGGGCTTGTGTGAGAATTAGATGATACAGTGTTAGCCTGGTGGTGCTGAACACCTTTTGATCTGAACACTTAGGAGACTGAGGTAGGTCAATTTCTAGGCGGGCCAGGGCTACACAGAAACCCGGGGAGAGTGCCAACAAAGTTCCCCCATCCCCACTACCACAAATTATGCAGTTTAGTTCCCCACTTTTGGGGAACACACATCCAGAGTGTAATGGATAAGCCTTGCCCTGGGTAAACCACCTTCGTGATCATAGTATCTCCCCTGTCAGGATTCTTAGGCTATTCCGGGTTTAGGGTTTAGCAAAGCCGGCTGAAGGTGGATCTAAGGGTGTGGTGTGTGCTAGTAATCCTAGTATTCAGGGTAGAGGCTGGAGGATCAAGAATTGAAGGCTTTGCCTTTAGAAGTTCAGGCCAGCCTGGGCCAAGTGTGGGATTTGTTTTTTGTTTTTTTTGGTTTTTCGAGACAGGGTTTCTCTATTGTTTTGGAGACTGTCCTGGAACTTGCTCTGTAGACCAGGCTGGCCTGGAACTCACAGAGATCTGCCTGCCTCTGCCTCCTGAGTGCTGGGATTAGGGATTTGTTTTAAGTGTAGAGAATTAATCTTCATAGTAATCCACCTTGGTCTTTAGAGCTACTATTGTAGTTGTGATCTAGGTGTGATGGTGCATGCCTGTAAACTCATTATTTGGTAGATGGAGGTAGGATCAACCGTTCAAGGACACCTTAGGCTAAGTAGTGAGTTGGAGGTCAGGCTCATCTGTACAAAATCCAAACCATGCCTCAGTTGCTGTCAAGCAATGTCTAGGAAAGCTGTATTTCAGTGGTTTGGCACTGGGGTAAGCTTCATGTTGCTTTTTGAGGATGGACGAGAAGTTGTCATTTGAGCAAATACACAGAAAATCTGGGAGCTGAAGATGAGGGAAGTTTAACATGCTTTAGTGTGAGAAGAATCTGACTGGATCATGAGTCCCTTGCATGAGCTGAGGTCTGTGGCAGCCTGATGGCCCTGTGTAAAGTCCGTAATACATTTGCAGTGTCTTAGGGAGCACAAGAGGGAAACAGTAGCCAGTCCCAGCCGTGTATGTGGTACTGGAGGGAAGCTTGCTGTGGAAAGGTGGCTTGACTCCTCTACCAGCGTTGAATAGGACTCAATACAGATGGTTTAAAATTTGCTCTGTGCTAGACTGTATGTGAAGGGTTAGAGTCCCTTTCAGTAAGTATGATCCTCAGTACATATCTGAGGAGACTAATGCTTAGACATAAGGTAACATCCCCAAGAGACAAATCATGGGGTAATTACCCCAAGGCAATCTTCCCAAAAGAGACAAAGCTAGAACTTGGGTCTGTCTGACATGCTTGCTTAAGCTCTTAACGGTCACAGTGCTGTAAAAGAACTGCCTCTTATCTCCAGATGGCATTTATCACATGTCCTTGTGTCTTTACAGCAGAACCGCACAAGAAGATGTCTTGCATATTAAGGGGGTCCCTAAATAAACTTTGGTGGCAATATAGCCTAGCTACATAGCTACTGGATCACATTGGAAGATACTTTCAGGTTGGGTTCCTGCTTTTGTCTGTTTTGTCTTTTGAAACAATGCTGCATGGCTTAAACTATTTCTCAACATTCTGGAGACTGAGAAGTTAAGATCAAGGCACTAATGAGGGATATGCCCTGGGCCACAGATAGTGCCTTCCTAAATGTCCTCACATGTGGATGGGACGAGTGAGTGTCTTTGGATTTATTATTAAAGATACTGATGGTGAGATTTACTCATCTTCCAAAGACCTTACCTGAAATCATCACCTTGGGGACCAGAGTTTCAACATGAGTTTTGGGGTGACTTCTACAGCTGTGAGGACTGATACCCATTTTACGAATGTAGTTGGCAGCAGTAGTTTGAAAACCACTCTTGCCACTAAACTATGAATGCCTATGAGCAGGGGAAAACTTTAGTAAATATTTGTAGTCTAGCAAGCAGAAATAATGAATGAAAAATAGGAAACCGTGTATGTAATACGATTTCATTGTTACAGAAAAGCACAGGAAAACATTCCAGTATGTTATCAGTGTTTGTCTGTGTGTGATAAATGTAGGTGCAGTATCAGATTAAGACTCCATTAGGCGCCGGGCGGTGGTGGCGCACGCCTTTAATCCCAGCACTCGGGAGGCAGAGGCAGGCGGATCTCTGTGAGTTCGAGGCCAGCCTGGTCTACAGAGCGAATTCCAGGACAGCCTCCAAAGCCACAGAGAAACCCTGTCTTGAAAAAAAACCAAAAAAAAAAAAAAAAAGACTCCATTAAGCCTGGGGTATCCAATGACTGCCAGCTGTAGTAAGTATCCTTGATATCAGTGTCTTTAGGCTTTTTATCCTTAAGCCAGCTCATTATTATAATATGATTATTATTGGAAATAGATTCTTTTCTCATACAATATATCCTGATTACACTTCCCCTTTGCTCCACTCCTCTGAGTTTCTCTCCATCTACCCTCCCCTCCAGATCTACTTCCTTCCTGTCTCTCATTAGAAAAGAACATGCTTCAGCTGGGCAGTGCTGGAGCATGCCTTTAATTCCAGCGCTTGGGAGGCAGAGGTAGGCAGATCTCTGAGGTCTGCTCTACAGAGCTAGTCCCAAGAAAGGCTCCACAGATACAGAGAAACCCTGTCTCGAAAAAAGAAGAGGCTTCTAAGAGATAAAAACTAAACATGACAAAATAAAATATAAGATGAAGTAAAAACTTACATTGAAGTTGGACATGGCAAGCCAACAGGAGGAAAAGAGTCCCAAGAGCAGGCACAAGAGAGCCGCTCATTCTCACAGTCAGGCATCCCATAAAATGCTAAGCTGATAGCTATGATATACAGCAGAGGACCTGTGTTTGCTTCGTCAGTCTACAGCAGCTCATAAGTGCTTCGTTTAATTGATTCAGAAGGCCATGTTCTGGTGTCCTCCATCCCCTGTGACTCTTAGAATCTTTCTGCCTTCTCGTCCTTGGGATTTCCCGAGCTCTGAGGGGGAGGGATTTGATGGAGACCTCCAACTTTAACTCTATCCACGTAATGTGTAAGTCAGCTCATTCTAACCTTAGAGTGCTCTGACAGTGACTTCTTTCTAGTGTCCTTCTGACTTCCTTTGCTAATTTCATTTGCCACCCAAATTCTATGTGATCCTGTTCAAAACAAGTTTAACCTCTACAACACAGGATCAAATGGTCAAATACTTAGGCCCAAGGGCTCTAGAATTTTCTCATTTCCAGGATGTCTATTGCTGGTTTTGAAAAATTATTTAACTTTAAAAATTATTATTATTATTATTTTTTGGTTTTTTTTTGAGACAGGGTTTCTCTGTGGCTTTGGAGGCTGTCCTGGAACTCGCTTGGTAGTCCAGGCTGGTCTCGAACTCACAGAGTGCTGGGATTAAAGGCGTGCACCACCAATGCCCGGCCAGAGTCATTTTTCAGTCCTTCCCTTAAGATCAGTTGTTCTCAAACTGTTGCAGGGATGTCTGTACAAAGGTAAGAAACAATGAAGTGCGTGAACGATAAAGAAATACGGTATGTGATGATTCTCACCTGTCTATATCATATCTAGAATTTCCTGGGAGACAAGCCTCTGGGCAAGCCTAGGGGCTTGTCTTGACTAGGTTAAGTGAGTGGCACCACCTACTGTGGGTGTCACCAGTCCCTTGGATGGAATCCTGGACTGCATGAAAAGGAGAAATTGAACTTCCTGACTTTGGGTGTAATGTGATTGACTGTTTCAAGCCCCGGTTGCCTTGACTTTCCCACTACAGAGGACTGTACCCTCAATCTGAAATAAGCCTTTTCTCCCTTAGCTGCTTTGATCTGGGTGTTTTCTTATAGCAACAGGAAAAAGTAATTAAGACATCATGTTACAGGCCTTCACAATGTCTGCCAGTGCGCCACCAACGCCCGCCTAAAAATTATTTTTACATTATGTGTATATGTGTGTTTGTGTGAGGTTATTGTGCATGTGTGGTTACCCACGGAAGCCAGGGCCTATAGACCTTGCTACAAATGAAGTTAGAGGCAACTGTTTGTGAGGTGCCCAATGTGGGTGTAGGGAACTGAACTCAGGTCTTTTGCAAGAAGGATAAATGCTCTTAACCACTGAACCATCTCCAGCATTCTCTATTCTCTCTCTCTCTCTCTCTCTCTCTCTCTCTCTCTCTCTCTCTCTCTCTCTCTCTCTCTCTCTCTGTCTGTCTCTCTCTCTCTCTCTTTCAATAAAGCTTTATTTATTTATAAATAGGTGTATGTGTGTGTTGGGGGAAGTTATGCGTTTCTGAGTTTAGGTGTCCACAGAGGCAGGAAGAGTATATAGGATTCCCCAAAACTGGAGTCACAGGCTGGTGTAAGCCTCCATGTGGGTACTAGGAACAGAACTCTAGTCCTCTGAGAGAGCAGTAAGCACTCTTAATTGCTAAACCATCTCTCCAATCCCAACTGCTGGTATTTCAGTTGTCCTTTCACTGTGGGATCTTATTTCTCCTTCATCCAGAGCCTGATAATAGTACCTGACAGATACATATTTAAAATTATTATTTTTTTTATTTGTGTGTGTGTGTGTGTGTGTGTGTGTGTGTAGACAAGGTCTGGCCCTGGCTGGCCTGGAATTCCTTACACAGACCTGGCTGGCCTCGAACTCACTGAGATCCTCTTGCCTCCTCCTGAGTATTGGGTTAAAGGTGTGTGCCACCCCACACTGCTAATGAATTTTTTAAAGTTATTTTGTAGGGGAAAATGTAACAGTACATGGGATAAGGATATTGTTGGCTACTTATTGTGAGAAATTACTTAAAAGAGAAACCAAAAACCCAGGTTAGTGTCTGTAGCCTTTGAGACCCGACCGGAACCCCGAAAGAGAGTGAGTCCCTTTCCTCTCGGCTCTTTATTCCACACACCTTCTACGGGCGTGGTCAGCGCTCCAGGTACCTAAGATCTCTCCCTACTTTGTTTGTAGGGCTGTAGAGATGACTCAGACCTAAAAGTACTTGCTGCTCTTTCACAGAATGCAAGTTGTTTCCTCAGCACCCACAACACACAGAGACACATGACTAGGAATACAAGCAAATCCTTTAGAGTTATTTGTGCTGGTTGCAGATGACTGGAGTATTTTAAAACTCTAGGAAGTGACAAGCTTAATCCGGGTGGGTTAATTTTTATGTAGTCTTGAATTTAAGGTGATTTGTTGTGGAAGCACAGCTTAAAATAAGCATTGGAGGAGGCAGAGGCAGGAGGATCTTTGTGAGTTTGAGACCAGCCTGGTCTACAATAGTTAGTTCCAGGACAGCCTCCAAAGCCACAGAGAAACCCTGCCTCGAAAAACAAAAACAAAAAACAAACAAAAAAATAAGCATTGGAGAAACCAGGACTGTCAATCATGCGGAACTATTTTCTTCAACAGAAGGAAATGAATGAAGGCCATTTGGTTGGTAATCTTTTGCTCTTCTATTAGGATCCAGCCTCCACCTGAATCCCCCAACATCCCGAGCTTTGCCTCTCAGTGAACAGAGCACATCTTTATGAAAAAGGCCGCATGTAGTTTGCATCCTCCACCAAAAAGAATCTATCCTTATGCTTATCACAGATCCTTCCTCTAGGCCCTAGGCCTGAGCTCTGTCTATCAGCCAATAGAATTCATTCTTGTTGTAAAGGTCATAGGTTCGAAGGTCTTCTATGTTTAAATGTGTAAGAAAGTAAACCATGAGGTCAGTCTCTGGAAGGCACAACCTGGTGTCAGCAAAAATGGTACTGTTTCATTCTTCATCTCTCATGGATCCCTCCTGGTAAGTGTCATAGCTTGGAGGTGAAAGGCTTCCCCAAAGCAAGTGTTACAGCTCTGAGAGGGGAAAGTTTCCCCAACGCAAGTGTTACCTCTGAAGGGTAATGTATCCTGGCAGTTGGGAGTCAAGGAATGCCACAAAGTCACACCACACAACAAACTTCACACAAGAGATTTATTGGGAGAGACCCAAGAGGGTGGCTGCTTCTGCTCATGCAAGAAACAGCAAAGAACTGAGCAAGAGGCAGGTTTTATATATGGTTCTTGTTGGGGGGGGCAGAGCTTTCCAGGGTAGGGATTGGTGAGATTTCAAGAAAAGTTTTGGTTGGTTTTCAAACCTGGAAATGGACTCGGACCTTTTACCCTAATCCTCCACCCCTGTGAGGCTTGCAGGGGACTGGGGGGAGTCTTGACGATTTGTTTAATTATAAAGTTTCTTAGACTGGGTGCGGTGACTCACACATGCAATCCTAGCACTCAGGAAGTAGAGGCGGGAGATCTTAATGGCCCAAAGCTTTGACTACATGGTGAGTTCTAAGACAGTGTGAGAACTTCTATGAAAAACAAGGCTTTAAAAGCTAGAACTGGTTTTGTTTGTTTATTGAGAATCCTGTTAATTCACCCTGTCTCTTCTGTATGTTATCGATTCTAGACTTCCTTCTGACCATTGTAAACCACCTCTGGACTCCCTGGCAGACTTGTGAAGGCCTGTAACATGATGTCTTAATTACTTTTTCCTGTTGCTATAAGAAAACACCCAGATCAAAGCAGCTAAGGGAGTAAAGGCTTATTTCAGATTGAGGGTACAGTCCTCTGTAGTGGGAAAGTCAAGGCAACCGGGGCTTGAAACAGTCAATCACATTACACCCAAAGTCAGGAAGTTCAATTTCTCCTTTTCATGCAGTCCAGGATTCCATCCAAGGGACTGGTGACACCCACAGTAGGTGGTGCCACTCACTTAACCCAGTCAAGACAAGCCCCTAGGCTTGCCCAGAGGCTTGTCTCCCAGGAAATTCTAGATATGATATAGACAGGTGAGAATCATCACATACCGTATTTCTTTATCGTTCATGCACTTCATTGTTTCTTACCTTTGTACAGACATCCCTGCAACAGTTTGAGAACAACTGATCTTAAGGGAAGGACTGAAAATTGACTCTGGAAGTGACAATTCTGAACCACAAATGAACCCTAGTCTAAGACTTCAAAGAACATTCTCTTAGTTAGGATTTCTATTGCTGTGAAGAGACACCATGACCATGGTAACTCTTACAGAAGAAAACACTTAATTGGGGTTGGCTTACAGCTTTATAGGTTTAGTCCACTGTTGTCATGGCAGTAAACATGGCAGCACACAAGTAGACATGGTGGGGGAGAAGGTGAGCAGGTTCTATATCTTGATCCACAGACTGCAGGAGGGGACTGACAGCCACAGTGAGTGTAACTTGAGTATATGACACCTTAAAGTCCGCCCTTACAGTAACACACTTCCTTCAACAAGAGCACACTTCCTACCTAGCGCCACTCCCTACCTATGGATTAAAAATTCAAGCACATGAATCTATGGGGGCCATTCCTATTCAAACCACCACAAACACATTTCAGTAAGCTGTGTTCCTGGCCAAAATGACCAACATTTCTTTCACCTTTGGATACAGACTGTCAATAATCTGGGGACAGAGAGTCCTCCACCCCTCTGTTAAAACAAGATCCTGGCTTTGCCACTGAAAAGGAAGTTAGGGTGTGATAGTGACATAGCCATATCTGATGGGATTGGCAAAAGCCATGAGGCCAGCACAGCTGTTTGACAAAGTCCGGCAAAGCTGAACCGCGTGATGGCTGCGTGCCACCGTTGGGTTTCATCTCTACCTGTTGCATACTTGGGGGACTTTTAATATTTGTATAATTTAGGAATATTGGATTGATGGAAATTTTCTTATGAATCATTTATGCCTTCCTCAAGGAGTACTGCTTCTAAGCTTCCCTAGGAAAGTGCTGAACACATCACCCCTCCCTCTTTTAGGGAACTATCCTTATCTACCTAAAGATCTTCCTTATACCTTGGAGGCCGTGACAACGTAAAGAAGCCAGAGGTCTCTTTATGAGGCTATGAGACACTTTTGAAACATCTGTCCATGTACTTACGTAGGAACAAGATATTCAAAACAAAGTAAATTCAAAAATGTCTACAAGATTCAGTGGGCTAGAGGAAGGGGCCACAGTTCAGATTGCAAACCTCTTCCCACTATCCATTCAGGCGATCACGTAGCATATACAGCAACAAAATTAGGTTGGCTGAAGTTACCTTTGTCCTAACAGAGACTTATACTGATGGGCAAAGAATGCTGTAGAAAGAGTATTCGATAAAGATATAAAATGTAAACACTGTATTATGCCAGAATTTGAATAATAACTGCAGCAACTTTGGCCTGAGGAGATTTTCTTGGGCACTCTGACCATTAAGAGTTAATAATACACTGCTTGGGACATGGCAGTATGCCCAGGTCTAGTGTCCTTGCCCTTGTACCCACAAAAGTTACCAACCTGAGAACAGGCTGTCATATGCCTCTAGATTCTTAAAAATTGGGTTATGGAGCCGGGCGTTGGTGGCGCACGCCTTTAATCCCAGCACTCGGGAGGCAGAGGCAGGCGGATCTCTGTGAGTTCAAGGCTGGGCTGGACCGACAGCCTCCAAAACAATACAGAGAAACCCTGTCTCATAAAAACCAAAAAAAAAAAAAAAAAAAAAAAAAAAAAAGATTCTCCTGTGTCTGGTTCCTCCGGTCGCTGCTCTTGCATACACCCATCTTCAGACCCTGCCCTCATCCGGAGCTGGACTCCAGCATGATAGTATGAACAGAACTGGACTTCATTAAAAGGCATTTTAAACAGATTTAGGGGTGTCATTGGTAAGAAGAGGGGGTCCCAGGCAAGAGAAAGCTGCGCCAAAGAGCATGACCATCAGTTTCTGAAGCTATATGTTAAATGGTTGCTAAGGAACCCTGTCTTCTCTTGGTAATGAAGTCATAAGGTGTTTCATGATGTGTACTAAATAGGATTACAGCTGACAAGGCAGAAGGCAAAGGTTTCAGGGACTTTTTTGGTTTTTCGAGACAGGGTTTCTCTGTATTGTTTTGGAAGCTGTCTTGGAACTCGCTCTGTAGACCAGGTTGGCCTCGAACTCACGTAGATCCTCCTGCCTCTGCCTCCTGAATGCTGGGATTAAAGGTGTGCGCCACCAACGCCCGGCTCAGGGACTGTTTTTTACTGTAAACAAATGTTTAGTCCTATTGGTGAGATTCCCAGAAAATCTGGGAAACAGGCCATATTTAGGGGTCATATAGGCTTAGGACATAAGCATGATTCATTGTTATTTAAAAAAATTTAAATGTATATATTAATTTTGAGATTATAATATAATGACATAATTTCTCCTTCTCCACCTCTTATTATCTTTCAAATTCATGTCCTCTTTTTTTTTGTTTGTGTGTGTGTGTGTGCCTAAATACATAAAAACCTGCTAACTCTATATAGTGTTACTTATACATACATTTTCAGGGAGCATTTGGTATTAAATAACCAGGTGGTGTGCTCTTTCCTGTGGAAGATTATTTCTCCCACTCCCATCATTCCTCAGTTGCCTCTAGCTCTTTGTCTAGGGCTGAGGTCTGGTGACCTTTCTCCCTTCCACACTTGTATGTCTATTGGTGCTGGCCTTGTTCAGGTCCCCTTCAGGAAGCACTGTTACTAAGATTTCATGGGTGTAGCTTCTGACATTTCTAGGAGTCACAATCTCACAATAAATTTTTTCTTCCTCCGGCTCTTACTGTCTTCCTGTCCCCTCTTCGGCAATGATCTCTGACCCTTAGGTACAGGAATTGTATTATAGATGTACCAGGTGGGACTGGACTCCACAACTATGAATTTTGATCACTTGGGGTTTTCTGTAATGGTCTCTGTTGCAGAGAGATAATTCCTTGATTAGGGTGATAACTGCAGCATGGAGGTTTGAATAGAAATGGCCTCCATAGGTCCACAGGGAGTGGCACTGTTAGGAGATGTGTCTTTATTGGAGGAGGTGTGCCACTAGCGGGTGGACTTCGAGGTCTCAGAAACTGAAGACTGCTGTCTGTGGATGCAAATGTGGAACTCTCAGCCACCCCGTCAACACCATGTCTGCCCGCACGCCTCCCTGCTTGCCACAATGACGATAATGGACTAGACCTCTGAACTGCAAGCTAGCCCCATGAAATGTTTTCCTTTATGAGAGTTGCTGTGGTCATGGTGTCTTTTCACAGCAATAAAACCTCAAGACATACTCTTATTTGTAGGTTTAAGATAAATAATTAGATTGTAGTTGGGGATTATGCAGATTTAGTAAGTGTGGTAACTCACTGCTATTTTATCAACATATCTCTAAAACTTACACAGAAAATGTTCATTTTGTTGGACATTTTGGTTCTCAGCTGAGGAAATTCAACTGGACTCTTTCCCCCTTTTCTGTTTTCACCTCGACCCCTTTTTCCTTCAGATGGGATCTCTAGCCCAGGCTGTCTTCAAACTCAGTGTGCAGTCAAGGGTAGCCTGGAACTTCTTGGTCCTCTTGCCTCTACCACCCAGCTTATGAAGAGATGGGGATGGAGGTCAGGGCTTCTGCCAGCTGAGCTCCACCCCACCCCCGCCCGCTACCCCACGCCCTGTCAGCTGTCTCTCCTCACACCATCTAGTTATTCTGACCCCCAACTTCTCTTCTTCCCTCAGACCTTCCCATTCTGGGGGGCTGGCTCCTCCTGATCTTGCTTTTAATGTTCCTGGCCAACTCTTGAGATCAAGCCTGCAGCCACTAGAAGTTGACTGTAACCCCGAAGGGGAGTTAGAGGGACATATGTAGGTAGACAAGGCTAGCAAGTCCCAGCTCACCAAGATGATGGCTGTTTGTTCATTGACTCTGAGAGGTGAAAGTGCAGGAAGCCTCCCTCCCTGCCTCCCTGCCTCCCTGCCTCCCTGCCTCCCTGCCTCCCTGCCTCCCTGCCTCCCTGCCTCCCTGCCTCCCTGCCTCCCTGCCTCCCTGCCTCCCTGCCTCCCTCCCTGCCTCCCTGCCTCCCTGCCTCCCTGCCTCCCTCCCTGCCTCCCTGCCTCCCTGCCTCCCTGCCTCCCTGCCTCCCTGCCTCCCTGCCTCCCTGCCTCCTTTCCCCTTCATTTTGGCACCAGGTTTCTCTGTGTAGCCCTGGCTGTCCTGGAACTTGCTCTGTAGACCAGGCTGGCCTTGAACTCACAGAGATCTGCCTGGCTCTGCCTCCCGAGTGCTGGGATTAAAGGTGTGTGCCATCATCATCACCACTGACGATGCTTCTGCCACTGCCACCACCACTACCACCACCAGGCAGAATGGTTTCTAAATAAGGTGCTATAAAATACTCAAGCCAGTTTCTGGCTATGGGATTCCCAGCCTTAGGGCTCCTCCCATCTGGAAGGAATAAAGTTGATACTTTCCCCTTCTTTGTGGCTTTGTCTTCTGTTTCACTGACATTCAATTCTTTGTGTCAGGGATGTCCAGAGAGCCCCTAGATCAGTGGTTCTCAACCTGTGGGTCACGACCCCTTTGCGGTCAAATGACCCTTTCACAGGGATGGCCAAAGACCATCAGAAAACGCAGATAGTTATATTATTATTCCTAACAGTAGCAATACTACAGTCAAGAAGTAGAAATAAACCGGGCGGTGGTGGCGCACGCCTTTAATCCCAGCACTCAGGAGGCAGAGGCAGGTGGATCTCTGTGAGTTCAAGGCCAGTTTGGTCTACAGAGCAAGTTCCAGGACAGCCTCTAAAGCTACAGAGAAACCCTGTCTCGAAAAACCAAAAAGGAAAAAAAAAAAGAAGTAGAAATGAAATAATTTTATGGTTGGGAGTCACCACAGCATGAGGAATGTTATTAAAGGGTTGAAGCACTAGAAAGGGTGAGATCCCGTGCTCTGGATGACTACCAGCGCCCTTATTAAAAAACAATTTGGATAATCATTTACACAACATCCTGAGCAAGTAGTGAAGGAGTACATTTAATTGGAAGACTGTAGCTATTTGCTGAGGTCTTGAATAAACGGAGAAGAGTGAAGAAATGTCTGGAGAAATGAGTGAGGAGTGCTTACAGAGAGAAAAAAGTGTTCTTTTTCTTCTTACATAGTATAATGGTTCTGCCTGCCCTTGGGGATTATAGGCTTGTACCGATCAATCTGATGATGTATTTGGATATGGCTGTATTCAGAAGATAACTTTGCAAGTTCCTACTGTGTATAGTCTAAATCCAGAAGTGAGCGCTGTAGGTATGGTTAAGATTTCAAGTGTTGAAGCAGCAAGAGAAAAAAAAATGGCTTAGTTTAATAACGCTGTAAGAGTGTAAGTACCAATAGCATGATGTACATGTGCAGCCTGATAGTAATTATGCTGATGGTGTAAACAGCTCCCCTGTGTAGACACGCTGAGACCACACTGCTGAATATCATGCCTTAACAGCAACTGCTAGAGAAATCAATAAGTCTTTTCCCCAGGAACCAAAGATATATGGGTTACTAAAACCCCTAACAATTGCCCATAAAGTGTAATGTCTCATTATATTAATGCTAAAGGAGGTTTGCATTTTATTTCCTAAATAATAACAAGATTGCAAATTAAAGGACTAGTTGACAGAGTGATAAACATTCATGGCAGCACAGACAAATCAATAAGAGAATAAGATAAAAAGAAATGGAACCCGCTTCGCGGCGGTGTGTTAATTGACTTTCCTAGGCTGAGCCCTGCTCACCAGTGTTCTGGTCTCACCTACCCACAAATCCCACTTCTCCAGGGCACTTGTGCATCCGTTCTGCCTTTGATGGTGATTAACTCCTATTAACATTCACGAAGATTGAGTGTGGACACTCAGCACAGATGGTGCATCCAGTCAACTGCAAAAGGAGAAGGCTTGTGGAAACTAACACAGAATTGGAATTGTAGCCTCAAGACCAGTGGTTCTCAACTTTCCTAATGTTCCTCATGTTGTGATGACCCCCAATCATAAATTTGCTACTTTGTAACTGTAATTTTGCTACTGATATCTATATCTATATACACACACATGCAATAACAATAATAATATAACAAACATTATATAATATATATCATATATATGCAATAACAATAATAATATAACAAGTAAATCCTGCAATGGTAAAATTTTGCTCCTCCAGGCCGGGCGTTGGTGGCGCACGCCTTTAATCCCAGCACTCGGGAGGCAGAGGCAGGCGGATCTCTGTGAGTTCGAGACCAGCCTGGACTACCAAGTGAGTTCCAGGACAGCCTCCAAAGCCACAGAGAAACCCTGTCTCAAAAAAACCAAAAAAAAATTTTTTTTGCTCCTCCACCACTTACCGACCCCTACCTGGAATTCTCCAGGGAGTCAATGCTAGTAGAACGAACCATCTCCATCTGTACAGTGGTTCTCAACCTGTGGTTCATGATCCCTTTGGGGTTGCATGTCAGGTATTTACATTATGATTCATTACAGTAGCAAAATTACAGCACTCATTCCTTTGTCTTTCCTCGTCTTAACCTGTTGTCAGGCTGGAGAGCATCAGCCCTTGGGCATGATGGTGGGCATGATGGCAAATGTCTTTAATCCCAGCACTGTGGAGGCAAGAGGCAGGAGGCTCCTTGAGTTTGAGGCCAGCCTGGTCTACATAGCAAGTTCAAGGCCAACCAGGGCTATAAGTGAGGCTCTGTTTCAAAACAACAACTAGCAAAAAAAAAAAAAAATCCAAAAAACCACAACTGTTACATCTGAGTGTTCTTTGGGATACTGTTTTTGAAAGATATCTTCAGACGTGAGATTTTGTAACAGCAAGATTTCATATTTATTTAGTGTTGTAGAGCAGTTTCTCATGCATTGTCTCCACCGATCTTCAGACAAGCAGATAAAGGTTGTTATGTGTGTTTTATAGACCATAAAACTGAGACCAGTAAGGATTAAATGACTTGAAGATGCACAGCTAATAAGCTGTGTAGCTATAATTTGATCAACTGGCTGCAAGGTCAGGATTTTCTGCATTGTGGGAGTTACAGAAAATGCTGCCTTATTTTGGGGGGGGTGGGGTAGGTTTTTTCTTTCTGTTTTTTTATGTATATGTGTGGTATGTGCATGTATGCACATGTATGTTTGGGTGTGTGTAAATGTGCGTGCGGAAGACAAGGTTGACCTCAGGTATCTTCTATGGTTGGTCAGGTGTCTTCTATGGTTGCAGTCTACCTTATATATTGAGGCTGGGTCTCTCATTTGAACCCAGAGTTGCCAATTTGGCTAGTGTGCTTGCCAGTTTGCTCCGGGGTTCCCCGGTCTCTACCTCAGGAACTGGTATTACAGGTAGGCTAGTATGCTACCCAGCACTTATGTGGGTACTAGAGGTCTGCTTTTGTGACAAATGCTCAACCCATTTAGCAATCTCCCTAGACCCAGTATATTATTTTTTCTCTTTTCTCCTTCCTTCTTTTGTCCCTCTCTTATTTTCTTTTTCTTTTGGTTTTTTTTTTACGAGACAGGGTTTCTCTGTATTGTTTTGGAGGCTGTCCTAGAGCTTGCTCTGTAGACCAGGCTGGCCTCGAACTCACAGAGATCCGCCTGCCTCTGCCTCCCGAGTGCTGGGATTAAAGGCGTGTGCCACCAAAGCCCGGCCTCTTATTTTCTTTTTTCTCTTCCTTCCTTCATTCCTTTCCTCCTCCTCATTTTTTTATTTTTGAGACAGGTTTCTCTGTGAAGCCTTGACTGTCCTGGAACTCCCTCTGTAGACCAGGCTGGCTGCAAACTCGGAGACCCATCTGCCTCTGAGTCCTGAGTTCTGGGACTGAAATTGTGCACCATCACTGCCTGGCTCTTCTTTCCTTTCTTTTCTGATACAGGCTTCTCATGAAGCCCAGAACATGCTGTGTGGTGGAGGCTAATATAGTCTTAAACTCCTCTCTCTACCTTCCACGTGCTGGGATTACAGATATTTGCAAGCATGCCTGGCTTGGGATATATGCATAATATATACATACATATACACATACATACATATATACATACATACATACATACATACTACAAACATACATGTAGTGAGAGATCTACCTATGCATCTGTGGCGCTGACCATGCCTAAACGGGTGTGGTCATAGGTGGGATTTGGTCTATAGCGAGGGACAGGCTTGCTCTCTCTCTTGGTTCCAGTCGTGTCACGGAGGGCAGCTGAGCTTGGATCCTTGGAGTGTTGATCCTAGGTTATCTGTTTCTCATGTAAGTGATTTCTCCTCAATAAAATTAATCTATATCATTCCAGTTTGTAATTTGTACAACCACACATACATACATATGTCCCCGTTTAAGGCAAGCAAACATAGAGAATAGTTTAATAACCTGGTATTCCACTCAATTTGCATTATACACAGCCTCTAATAAATACTTGGCACCCTGAGACCCTTATACCCCTCTTTTTTTTTGTTTTTTCGAGACATGGTTTCTCTGTAGCTTTGGAGGCTGTCCTGGAACTTGCTCTGTAGACCAGGCTGGCCTCGAACTCACGAGATCCACCTGCCTCTGCCTCCCAAGTGCTGGGATTAAAGGTGTGTGCCATCAACATCTGGCTCCCTAAACCATTTTAAATGCCATATTCTGTAATCTTTGGAAGGTTTTAAGAATATCTATCCATTTGATATATATCTTTGTAATCTAGAAAATCTAGCTAACATAACTAGAAGATTTGGTTATTATAGATGACTATCTATATTCTGTATTTAGTTAGACATTACATTTTTAAAAGATCTGTATAAACACAATACCTAAACAAGAGCAGAAATATACTATAACAAAATTGACATTAAATTTGTATCAATAAACCAAAATCCACACCAATGTATTTACTTCTATGTCTCTGTTTTGTTTGGAATCCCTTTTAAAACTTTTTACAGGTTTTACATGGAAATCCATGCAATCCACGTTGATGACACCATTTTGTTGAGGAGGTGTTTTGTCCTGCCAGGTCCCACCGTATTTCTCAGCCCCAAATAAACACACAACTTACCATCTTAGGCTTATGCTTAATTGGCTTACATATTATTAAAATCAACCTATAGATTTAATTATAATGTCCCACTATAGAAAGGGACATGTGCAACAGAAATAAATGACTACATGACGTCATCTGCCAATCAAAGCATAGAACCACACTCAATATACTTCTAGTAACCAAACTCCTTCCCTTGAACCCCATAAAAAAGAACTCCAAAGAATAATCAGGACCCCTGGATATCTTCACTCATGTGCACTGCTGCTCCCTCACAGCAAGTATAACAGGGACCCAGACCTTAGCAGGCTTCTACACCTTAGCACAACCGACTCCATGATGAAATGCCATTCAGGTTTTAAAACTTAGAGCATAGACAGCACCATCAGCCAGAATGGAAGCAAAGACCTAATCTATGAAGGTTCATAGTTCTGGGAAAGTCTCTAAACATACTAATGCTAGGATATTCAATTGCATTTGTGTTGATTAAATAAAATTAACATTGATCAGGAGGCTGAGTTAGTAACTAGTATACAGAAAGTATGCATAGAGGATCAGAGGGCAATCTGGGAGAGATAGACTCAGGAAGTAGTAGGGATGGATTTGGAGTGGCATACGTTTTTCTGGTTTGGTAGAGTGGAAGCAAGGGTATTTTGGAGATGCCAGCAACATAACAATGAATTTATGGGGACATGATTTGTTGCAGCAATGGAAAAACAAAAGAAGTATAAAGTGTATAAAGTCGAGAGACATAAAAGCTTTTTTTTTTTGCCTAAGAAAATGTTTTGAGGTCTAAAATGATAGTTTTGGGTTGGTAGTGCAAACTAGGATAGAAAGTAAATTAGGCACAAAAGTTTTGGCTCATTAAGGTAGGATAAATAGTAGAGTAGTTTCTCTGAATTTGCTGAGTACAAATGGACTGGACATTGTGAATGTAATCCTTACTTGATAATTTTTTTTTCGGTATTTCTTTTTTTTTTCTTTTTTTGGTATTTCGAGACAAGGTTTCTCTGTATTGTTTTGGAGGTTGTCCTGGAACTTGCTCTGTAGAGCAGGCTGGCCTCAAACCCACAAAGATCTGCCTGCCTCTGCCTCCCGAGTGCTGGGATTTAAGGCATGCACCACCAACACCCGGCTACTTGATAATTGTTTTTTTTTTTTTTTTTTTTTTGAGACAGGGTTTCTCTGTATTGTTTTGGAGGCTGTCCTGGAACTTGCTCTGTAGACCAGGCTGGCCTTGAACTCACAGAGATCCACCAGCCTCTGCCTTAAAAGTGCTGGGATTAAAGGAGTGCACCACCACTATCTGGCAAGATATGTAATTTTTTTCTTCCTGGGAACCTCATGAAACAGCAGAGTAAGTATTTATTTATTTATTTATTTATTATGTATACAGTGTTCTGTCTGCATGTAGGCCAGAAGAAGGCACCAGATCTCATTATAGATGGTTGTGAACTACCATGTGGTTGCTGGGAATTGAACTCAGGTCCTCTAGAAGAATAGCCAGTGCTCTTAACCTATGAGCCACCTCTCCAGTCCCCAAGATACATAATTTTTACAAGTAGAGAAACAAACCAGTGAAGCATAAAAATTGTGTAAGAGTCGTGTGTCCTAACTGGAAAGTATTCTGATACCGACA
Organism: Mesocricetus auratus; assembly: GCF_017639785.1. Classification (NCBI taxonomy): domain Eukaryota; kingdom Metazoa; phylum Chordata; class Mammalia; order Rodentia; family Cricetidae; genus Mesocricetus; species Mesocricetus auratus. The sequence continues at coordinate 47,407,080 of NW_024429186.1, forward strand.
TATGCACTATAATTCAATTTGGGCACTAACTCCTAGAGTTAGCACAGACCCACAAGTTAAAGGACACTGTCCTCTGTGAGGCTGCCATCATTTTGTGATGTTTGCTGTACTTTGGGGGTCTTTGAGCTGCAGATGACCAACTAGCTACAAAGTTGGAGGTTTCCCCCACATCCCAGCATTGACTACAGCCACAGCTGCGTTCTAAAGGATACAAACCAACACCAACTAGATGAAGAGATGCAGAAGGCGAGGTGTAAAGGATCCCAAGAGACATCTTCCGTGCTTTCTCCCCATGGCAACAGAGCATGGTACCCCTTCTGCATACTGAGTGTTCCAGGAGCTCCACTCTATTTCAGCATCTAGAGATGTTATTGGCTTTTTATTATGTGGGCAGGGTTGAATTGTTAGCCAGGTATTTATTTATGTTTGAGAAAAGGTCTCATTCTATAGAGCAGGTTGGCCTTGAACTCACAGAGATCCACTTGCCTCTGGCTCCCAGGTGCTGGGATTAAAGATGTACACCACTAAACCTGGCTCTTTTTTTTTTAAGATTTATTTATTACATATACGGTGTTCTGCCAGAAGAGGGCACCAGATTGAATTTTAGATGGTTGTGAGCCACCATGTGGTTGCTGGGAATTGAACTCAGGACCTCTGGAAGAGCAGTCAGTGCTCTTAACCTCTGAGCCATCTCTCCAGCCGATCTGGCTCCTTTTCTTAACCCCTAATGTTAGGCTGGTTCAATCCTTAGTACTCTAATCACATACTTGGGTTTTGCTCTCATCACTTGGCATAAACTCATATGTGATCCAAGGGCTTCCTGAATGACAAAGATACTATTATGACTCACAAATTTCAGTGACTTTTGGGGGCTGGAGAGATGGCTCAGAGGTTAAGAGCACTGCATGTTCTTCCAGAGATCCTGAGTTCAATTCCCAGCAACTACATGGTGGCTTACAACCATCTATAATGATATCTGATGCCTTCTCCTGGTGTACAAGTATGTACACAGATACTGTATACATAATAAATAAATATTTAAAAAAATTTCAGTGGTTTTGAATTTCCCTCCCTGGATCCAGCCAGAAAGGCTGGAGAAATTCTTTATTATGTAACAAATACATATAAAAAATATACTATATAATACACCAATGTTCACCAGTGAAGTGTGATTCATTCTAGGAGACATTAGTCTCATTTATCAAACAGGTGTAAGGACGCCTACTTTACTGAAGTGTTGAAAGTACCAAATGAGTTAACAAGTCACAATCTAGTGTGGGTGGTTTTGGATGGTGCAGGGCCTTGAAGTTTGGGGACTCCAGACAAGACTCACTTTACAGGCATCTGAACATTTTGAGAGCAGGCCAGGTACACTGGCAGCAGGAATCTGGCTTGGGACGTTCTGTCAAGCAGTTGCCACTCAGAATGGAGTCACCATGATTTCACAATCTTGAAGGGTATGTAGGTCTTCGAGGTTCCTGTGCTTTGGGTACCACCATCTCAGCAGATTGTGGAGTAAGGAGCTTGTGCAGTCCCCAAGCCTCCTGCTTCTGCTGCCGTCTGCCCTATTTTCACTGATGTTTTCTTTGTTCTAGTGGGCCTTCACGTTTTTTTCAGCTTGGGATCCAGGAGTATTAGGCCTGTAAACACAGGGCCTTAGCGTTTCTTAGACTGCTTCCAAGCGCGGAAGTGATGGACTAAAATTCAGGCAGCACACTGAGGAAAGTCAAAAGTGAACAAAGCCAGCTGTCAATAAGTTGTAGTGGCAAACGTTTGTTTATTGGGAGAGCTGTTGGCACAGATAGAGAGCATTTAAATGCATGCAAATGAGAGATTAGGGTTTAAAGCTTTGTAAATGCAGGTTAGTCACTGACCCGCCACCAGGCAGATACTGGGTATTGTTTAGTAAGTCATAAGCTTCTCTGGTCCAAGTCAGGGAGCCCCTGATCTCACAGTACAAGCTGAATTTTGCTTCATGCCATAGCTGAGCAGAACAGGCTATGATTTCCCAGAGCAATAAGTGACAACGAATTTCTCTAAAGCAAAACTAATTGCAATCCAAACATAATCCAGAATCTTTTACATTATAGACACCATAGGACACTTACAGCTATTTTTCTGTGGGAGAAAAGTTTATATGGGTATTATTACCTATCAACACTCCTTTTTCTTTGTTTTATTTGCCGTGCTTGGCATCAAATACTGAAGCTAGACACACACACTACCACTGAGCTACACCCCTAACCCCTAGATAAAATCTTTTAAAAAATCTTATTATTATTTATATTATTACATTTATTTGTGTGTGTCTGCATGTGTATATTTTTGTCAGGTATACATGTTTTGAATATGAACATCTTCTCTTTCAGACTGTGGTTTTCCATTATTTTAGGTTTCATTTTACATCTATTGCTTTATTGTGTGTGTGTGTGTGTGTGTGCGTGTATGTATGTATGTATATGTGTGTATATATGTATTTGTATGTGTATGTATAAATGTTTGTATGTATGTGTGTATGTGTGTATGTGTGTGTGTGTGTGTGTGTGTGTGTGTGTATGGGTGCACATGCATGTTAGTATGCTTGTCTTATGGAAACTGGTTCTCTTCTTTTACCAGGTGGGTCCCAGGGAATCCACTTCAGGTCATCAGGTGACTTAAACTGCTGAGCCATCTCACTGGCCCTTAATACTAGTATTTATTTACTTTTATTAATGATAATTTAAAAATGTGTATCAGTTTGTAATGAGTCCAACATATTAGCTTTTTATTTTGTAAGATATTTTTTAGTTTTGTATTTTGTTTAAGAACTCTTTGCAGTGAGGATATTTTATCTACATTTGCTCTTAGTGTTTGGTGTATGTGTGTATTTCATTTAGGGGCACACACACACGCTTCACACACATATATATGCAAAGTATATATACACACATACTATATATATGCACAGTTTTTCAAGGCAGGGTTCCAGAGACTGAATTCAGGTGGCAAGGCTTAATCAGCAGCAAGCTCCTTTACCTGCTGAGCCATCTCACCAGCCCAGAAATGTTTCCCTCACATTGACTAGGTAAAGTTCCATGATAAATCCTACGAGGAAGCCGGGCGTTGGTGGCGCACGCCTTTAATCCCAGCACTCGGGAGGCAGAGGCAGGCGGATCTCTGTGAGTTCGAGACCAGCCTGGACTACCAATCGAGTTCCAGGACAGCCTCCAAAGCCACAGAGAAACCCTGTCTCGAAAAAACAAAAAACAAAACAAAACAAAACAAAAAATCCTACGAGGATTTTGTTTGGAATTGCATTGACTCTATGGATCAGTTTTGGGAAAAGATAAGCTTCTTAGACACACACACAAAGTATATTTATTTGATTTTCTCATGTCTCTGAAAGTTTTATTCTTCTTTTCTTTTCTTTTTTTTTTTCCGAGACAGGGTTTCTCTGTGACCTTGGAGGCTGTCCTGGAACTTGCTCTGTAGACCAGGCTGGCCTCGAACTCACAGATATCCACCTGCCTCTGCCTCCCAAGTGCTGGGATTAAAGGCGTGCACCACTAACGCCCTGCTCTTTTTTAAATTATTCTTTTCTTGTTTTTTCTTTTCTTTCTTTCTTTCTTTCTTTCTTTTTTTTTTTTTTTTTTGAGGCAGGGTTTCTCTATGTAGCCTTGGCTGTCCTGGAACTCATTATGTAAGAGCAGGTTGGCCTTGAACTCAGAGATCCACCTGCTTAAGTCTGCCTTCCCAGTTTTAGGATTAAACTTTTTTTTTTGCTGGATATGGAAAATAAATCACATTATCTATCTATCTATCTATCTATCTATCTATCTATCTATCTATCTATCTATCTATCTATCTATCTATCTTTCCGAGACAGGGTTTCTCTGTGTAGCCCTGGCTGTCCTGGAACTCGCTCTGTAGACCAGGCTGGCCTTGTACTCACAGAGATCCGCCTGCCTCTGCCTTCTAAGTGCTGAGATTAAAGGCATGCACCACCACCACCCAGCAACCTTTTTTCTATTCATGTTCAGTTGAAGACATTTTCAAATTAGATGCTTCTGCTGCAGGAACTGTACACATATTGTATGTATAGTGTGTGCGTGCATGTGTGTGTGTGTGCGTGCGTGCGTGCGTGCGTGCGTGTGTGTGTGTGTGTGTGTGTGTGTTTTAGAGCTCCAGAGGAACATGGCAGAACATTGAAACATCCAGAAGAAGCATGCACAAATCCTTTAGTAACAAAGGAGCATTTTCATAGGAGAAGTTCTGACTCCCGGCTGGGTGAGAACAGCTTTGCTGCTGTTCGATACTCTAGTTATTCTCACTCCGTTGGGAACAGGGTCCTCAGGCCTGAGGAAGACATTTAATTTCTAATATTGGTCTCTATAGGATAGTGCTGTTGTATAATCTCCAGCACACTTTCAAGCCGAAATAGAGAGCTCCCCTCCTTTCCTTGGGGGTATGCTACCATTGTCTAGAAACAACACAATTATAATAATAATTGCTATTCTTGGTAACTTAAGAGTAGCGGGGTTGGTCAGTCAGACGCAGACTACTAGGGAAAACTTGACCTTTTCAACCAAACGTGCAGGATTTGTCAGACAGCAGAAGGGTGGATGTCCACTTGGCCTTTTGGCCTTTCACATTAACCCATGAAGTTTACATCCCCAATCTGCATTCTAGATTCTTGGGGGGAAAGGTGTGCTGTTCAGCTGACCTTTATTTAACAAGAAGAAATTGCAACTAGCCCTGGGGTCTATGACAACACTATAGATTGACCTTTTAAATAAGGTCTGTTTCTTGTTTTGCAGGAGACACGATGCCTCCTGCTATTGTGATTTCTTTCTAGCATGATTGAACATTTGTTAAGTGTCTTAAAACAATGTACTTTAAACCCAAACAGTGCTTAGTGAGTCCTAATGTGGCCCAGGAGGATCTCAGGAAAAACTATATATGCTTAGGAAGCTAGATGGCAGAGTGATCACACAGTTAAAAGCTTTGTATGCAGTTGTAGAGAGAAACTAAGCTCTCGAATAAAGAGAGAAACTCTTCCTTATATGAATGATAGAAGCAAGGTGCTTTAATGTGATGGTTAAAAAGGCATATTTTTAGAAGTTAAAGTCAGAAAAACATACCATAAATTTGATAATTAAGACAAACTTCATGCATGAAAAATCTTGAAGAGTTAGAAAGCATCTAATGTAATAATTGAAAAAAAAAAGGATGGGAGAGATGGTTCAGTGGTAAGAGCACTAGCTGCTCTTCCAGAGGACCAGGGTTCAATTCCCAGCACCCACATGACAGCTCACAACTGTAACTCCAGTTCCAAGGGATCTGGCATCCTCACACAGACTTACATGCCAGCAAAACACCAATGCATATAAAATAAGAATAAGTAAATCATTAATATTAAAAAACCCAAGGAATAACAGAGCTAGGCAGTGGTGGCTCATGCCTTTAATCCCAGCACTTGGAAGGCAGTGGCAGGCAGATCTCTCAGTTCAAGGCCAGCCTAGTCTATAGAATGAGTTCCAGGACAGCCAGGGATACACAGAGAAACCTTGTCTTGTGCCCACCTCTGTCCCCCACTCCCAATGACAGAGTTTATAGGAGATACTGATTTGGCAGAGACCAGTATGGGGACTCTCTTTTTATTTTCTCATTTTCTTCCTTGTTATTTAGACAGTTTTGCTATATAGCACAGGCTAGCCTCAAAGTTGACATTGTCCTGCTTCAGCCTCTGCAGTGCTGGATTACAGACCCGATTTATCACTTTGGTCAAGTGTACCCCAGGCTGGCCTAGAACTTTTGATCTTCCTGGCTTATCTTCAGCTCAAATGATTGACATGTCTCTTTCAAGCCCTTCTAATGACGTTTCTATACTTAAATTTCTATCCATTGTATTCCTTTGTTTCCTCGTGCCTCTCATTATGGAGTATGCATTAACTCCTTTACATTGCTTAGGATGCCAACAAAGGAAAATATCTGAAGATACTTAAGATATTGAATTAAAAAGTAAGAAAAACCATCAGTGAATACAGCCTTATAACCGTTGCCCAGTGCTTTTCGTTCAGGCTGCCAGGGTTCTGTGACCTTGGCTCTATTGCATAATTTCTCTGAACTGTGCTTTTGTTTATTGGTAAGCATGAGGGTTACAATACTGGCTGCACAGCTGCTTTGCCATTGTGAGGACTGACTGCTGTTGTATGGTGATATATTAAGAAATGCATTCTGTGCCCTCAGGTCCCCACACATAGCTCCAAAGACCCTTGCTATCATTCAAGTGATGGATGCTTTTGTAATTTAATGAGATGGCTGGGTGACTGGGAGTCCTGGACAGGATCGGGGAGCTGTTTCCTGTGTTTGGCGGGTTGAGCATTCCTCCTCCTCCCTCAACATACAGAAGGGGAGAAGTGATGAAAACTGTTATGATCAACGGCTAGAATTTTAAAAAAACCTCATTTTTATTATTATATGTGTGTATATATATATATATGTGCGTACCTGTGAATTTACATGTGTATTTGTATCTGTGTCATATGTGTGTAGGTTCCTATAGCATCCACAAAAGGGTGTTAGATGCCCTAGAAGTGGAGACACAGTTAGCTGTGGGCCACTTGACATGAGTACTGGGAGCCAAACTCTGAAACAGCAGCAAGCTCTCTGACCTCTAGAACCAGCTTTCCATCCTCCAATGGTCAATATTTACTATGTCATGAAGTCTCCCTTACAAGCCTAAAATAGTGTTTTCAGGAACTTCTGGACAGCTAGCAAGACATCTGGAGGTGTCTAGATTTTTTCTTCCTTCCTTCCTTCTTTCCTTTCTTCCTTCCTTCCTTCCTTCTTTCCTTCCTTCCTTCTTCTTTAATTTTTTAAAATTAAAAAATTTTTTAATTTTAATTTTAAATAGCTTGTTTTATATGTCAATCCCAGTTACCTCGCTCCCCTCCTCCCGCACCCCCATCCCCCTCTTCTTTAATTTTTGAAACAGGGTGTCTCTATGTAGCCCTGGATGTCCGGCAATTCTCTATGTCTCTCTGTGTAGATCAGGCTGGCCTCAAACTCACAAAAATCTGCTTGCTTCCATCTATATTTCCTCTCTCTGTGTCTCTCTCTTTGTATGTGTGTGTGAATCTGTTGTACTTTTATTAATTAGGCCTCTGAATTAGCCTATTCCAATTGCCATAGTAGAACACATTAGAGAGAAATTAACTTTCTCACAGGTCCTGAGGGCTACAAGTTGCAGACCAACTTGTAGCCCTCGGGGTTAGTTTACGGTGAGGCCTCTCCCCATGGTGTTCAAACAGCTGAGGTCTAACATTTGTATCATCACATGGTTTTTTCCTCTGACTCAGCATTTGTAACTGGCCTCTTTTATTTTCAAGACCACTTTAGTGGCTTGTGGGACACACCTGTAATCCCAGTGCTTTGGGGAGGTGGAGGTAGGAAAGTTGTGAGCTGGAGGTCAGCATAAATGACATAGGAGGACGATGTCTCAGAAAACAAACAAATAAACAACAACAACAACAACAAAAACAAAAACAGGTCTGGTGAGAAGGCTCAGTGGGTGGAGGCACTTGCCACCAGACCTGATTTCTTCTCTTTTTCTAGACTGGGTTTCTCTGTGTAACAACACTAGCTGTCCTGGAACTCACTCTGTAGACCAGGCTGACCTTGAACTCACAGAGATCCACCTGTCTCTGCCTTCTGAGTACTGGGATCAAAGGCATGTGCCACCACACAGCTACACATTGACGTTTGACTGTGACTACTGAGGTGCCTCCACACGCCAGTTTCGTTGGAGGAAGCTGTCCTGGAATGTAAGTCCATTTCAGCTTTGAAGTTCAAGGCTGGTTGACTCCCTTCCATAAGTCTCACTAGCCACTGTTTTTTTTTTTTCTTTTGGTTCATTCCTAGTTAAATATCACCAAGGCAGGGAGACTTAGTGCTAGCTGCATTTGGTGATTGTCTGATCTATGACTGCACTCACATTTAAGCTACAATGCCTAATTGCAAGACAAAAGGCCTTTTAGGAATCAGCAAACTCATCCTTGGGTAAGGGTATTTAAAACCATCTTAGACTTCTTTTTATTTTTCTAGAGGCAAGTTTATATTATAAAGTCTAAGCTTAAACACTTAATTGTTTTGCCTCGGTTTCTAGAGTGCTGGGATTACCTGCATATACTCCCCTGCCCGGTTTCTAGACTTTCTTTCAATACTGACCTTGCTTTTGAGACTAGCTCTGACTTAGTGTCTTTGAATAGGATCTAAAAGAGAGGCAGGGGATGTCTAGAGCCCCATGTAGTTTGTGGCTCACTGGAAACTCATCCTTGAACCTGAGAGTCCCTACCCCTGCGTAAGGCGGAACTTCCCTCACCAGTGTCCTTGGTGTTTTGGCCATTGACAACCTTCTCTTTCAACTTTACTGACTCAGTTTGTTTTCTGTGACAGGAGATATAACACACTGGCTAATCTTTAAGGAATAAAGGTTTATTTGTTTGCCAGTTCTGGAAGCTGAGAAGCTCAGCGTTGAAGGGCTGCATTTGGTGGAGTCCTTTCGGATGGGGATTCTGCAGTGCCACAAGGTGGCGCAAGGCATCATGGGACACAAGGCACCACTGAGAGACAGCTGGCTTTTTGTTAACAGACCATCATTAGGAAGAACCCATTAATACACAAATTAGCCTTTATGACCTAATTACCCCATAAAGGGTCCACCTCTTATCAGCAAATGACTTTGAGGCCCCTCTTAAGTTCTGGGCAGACAAACATTCAAACTAACCTTAATCCATACTTTCCCTGTTTGTTTGTTTATTTATTTATTATGTATGTAGTGTTCTGCCTGCATGTATGCCTGCACACCAGAACGAGGCACCAGATCTCATGATAGATGGTTGTGAGCCACCATGCGGTTGCTGGGCATTAAACTCAGGATCTCTGGAAGAGCAGTCAGTGCTCTTAATCACTAAGCCACTTCTCCAGACCCACACTTACCTGTCTTAAAGATCAAGATTCCTGGGTACGTGTTGACTGGCTCCAGCCAGTTGCCATCACCTTACTTAAATCCTAATGGCTTTATCTTTTCAAGCTTATCTTTCTTACGTTATTTCTTTTCTTGAGCTTACTGACAAAGCAGTATTAGCACTATTTCTAGAGAACACAAAGTGAGCTTTAAGCTCTTTGGCCTTAAAAATAGTACATTTCACCAGGGAACCAGAGGCAGGTGAATTTCTGTGATTCGAAGCCAGCATGGTCTGAATAATGAGATCGTGTCTCAAATTCAACCAGTCAATCAACCAACCAACTAACTAGCCAACCAACCAACCGGTGAGCCAGCTACCCAGCCACCCATCCACCCACCCACCCATCCAACATTTCTCCTTTCCTTGTTATTCACAGCATATACTTATGTTTAGAGACTCAGCGTTTGCCAGATGTAGTAGCTTATGCATGTAATTCTAGTACTTGGAAGTTGAAGCCGGTGGACTGAGGACAGTTTGAGGTCAGGCTGGGCTTTGGTGCGAGTCAGACCTTCTCTCAATGAAACCAGGAAAAAAAAAAAGGTTCAGCATGCACATTAGTGGGCCTGGGTGGAAGTCTGTTTGGTACTAACAACAGATCACAATATCAGCAATAAAAACCGCTTGCCCTAAATGAGACCAGCAGCAGAACAGTGCTTGCCTTTCTGTGTAAGAAAGTACTGAGGGAACTATGAATGAGTAGTGGAGACACGACCTACGAAGGGAGCAGTGAAGATGATGTCCTTGTAGATGGCCATTGCAGGAATGGCTTTCCTGAGGTGCCAGGCTCTGATGTGGCCCTTTAGGAATGGTGGGAAGGAAGGGAGAAGGCGTTCCAAGGACAAGAAGGGGCTGTAAGGGCAGGAGGCTAGATGGAGAGGGACCGAAGCTTTGTTTGCAGCAGATTTGTTGCTAGTTACCAATTATGGGTTCCTCTGTGGGGTGTATTTGAAAGCGCTTCACGTACATTGTTCTTTTTAATGCTCCCTTTGCCTGATGGTTAACACTGGTTGTCAACTTGACAGCATCTATGATCAAGTTGGAGATACACCTCTGGGCTTGTCTGAGGAAGTTTGTAGACTGGGTAAGCCAAGCTAGAAGACCTGCCGTCAATGTGGGTGGCGTCATTCTGTGGGCGTGGCTTAATGACGGAAGAAAGCATTCATGGTTCTCTGCTTCCTGATTGCTGGTGCCATGTGATGAGCAGCCTCTAGGTACTGTTCCCGCGACCTCCCTGTCATCGTGGACCATACCCACAAACTATGAGCGAGCATAACCCATCCGTAAGTCGCTTCTTGTCTAGTATTTGATCACAGAGCTAGAAAAGCAACCAATGCGCTTAGGACCAAGAAGCGGATGGCGTTGTTCTCCTGGGGAAACCGAAGCTCAGAGAAGTCAGGTCACTCGCCGATGGTGACTCAGCCAGTTCTGAAACCAGTGTTCTTAATCGTCAAAGCCTTCCTTGGGGGAAGCGGGTGTAGGCTTGTGGGAAGCAAGTCTGACCTTTGAAATGGAAAACACAGGGTGCTGCAGAATGAGGTGCTGGTTAGAATTTAAGTTTTCCTGGTCTTCAGCGCCCCTGGCTCACAGGAGCTCTGTTAATTTAGAGCTGACATTTAGGGTTGCCGCACTGTGGCGAATGAGTCCTCACTCTGCAGGTGGCTCTTTCTCTGGCAAATGAAAACAGTCTCCAATGCTTTCCTCAAGGACACGGCTGGAGCAGTTACTAGTGGGAAATATCTCCTGGGTAAAGGAAAGCAGAGAGGGGGAGTCAGAGAGCGGTCTGGGAGAAGGCAGAAGTGAAAGAGAGAACAGCAGGAAGCAAATGCGGGTGAAAGCAGAGGGCTGCGGTGACTGCCCTGCTCAGAGGCGAACAGACTCTGATAACGAAGGCTCTAAGCTGATTGAAGGACTGGCCCTAGCCGAGAGGCAGCCTTCTCTGTAAACACGGCTGCTAAAAGGGATTCTTTTCGGTTTGCACGGCACTTTACAGTGTGCCAAGCGCTTTCCCATCTGTTATTTATCTTGACGTCAGGGCTGTGGAGGATGGCATTGCCATCCATGTTTGTCAAATAAGGACGCCCCAGAAGCGGGAGGTCTTAGTGCAGGATCTCAGGTTGGTTAGATAGTGGGGACCAGAATTCAGGTCCCAGTTCCTTGAAACTTTGCCCCATCACACTGCCGGTGAGACACGTGGGGTCCTTACAGAACCATTGCAACTTTGGGAAGGAAGCTACGGGACTGCCTTGGAAAATTTCCAGGGAGCCTGTTAATGTATAATGACTTTAGAAAGTTTATTGAAGCCGGGCGTTGGTGGCGCACGCCTTTAATCCCAGCACTCGGGAGGCAGAGGCAGGCGGATCTCTGTGAGTTTGAGACCAGCCTGGACTACCAAGCGAGTTCCAGGACAGCCTCCAAAGCCACAGAGAAACCCTGTCTCGAAAAACCATAAAAAAAGGAAAGTTTATTGAAATCTCTCTAGCTAAGACTGAACCCACAGCAGAATCTTATTAATTTATATAATCAGCTGATGAGAAAAAGCAACTCTGAATGAGTTCAAACAGTTTAGGTTTTCTGGAACTCCTTGTTCAGGTCACAGACGACTGAAGATTAATCCCTGATTTTAAAAAAAAGCATAATCATTTTCTTTTTCTGTTTCTATAAGTAAAAGACTTTGTCTCCTTTTACACTTTGCATCTGGCAAATATGTCAGTTTCTCCTGGTTTGGATGCCCCAAGAGCCCTCAGAAATCCCGTTTCAATACTGAGTTTGTCATTGCTAATGATGTTTTTTTGCTGCTTTTTTTTTTCATATTGACATGCTGCAAATTGAGTTCTTCCCTTTGCTCCTCCTGGTGCTCCCTAGTCCTCCTCCATCTCATTCACAGTCTTTATAGTTCCTCATTGCTTTTGAGTCAAGCCACTGATATTTAGGACCTCATTGTCTTTCGCCGTGACTAGCACTTACTGCTGTGTAACAAGTTGCCCCGAGTGTGACAGCTAACACAGCATTCTGCAGACTTGTCAGCACAGAAGGAGCATCTTCAGGGAGCTTCGAAACCTCGAGGAGATGTGACTCAGCTCTCCCTTAATGCCCCATAATGGCAGCAGGGAGCCCGAGTGGCTGTGAGTTTTCTTTACACCGGGAGTTTAGAGACTGCAGGAAAACAGAAAGTCATTTTAAAAACTAGGAATCTGTCTGAGGTTCTTGGAAAGCCAGGGGTTTGCAGTTGTTCCACAGTTCTTTAACAGTGTGTGTGTGTGTGTGTGTGTGTGTGTGCACAGGAACACACAGGGTGCATGCATACATGCATATGCCTTTTTTCTTTTTGCTTTTCAGTTTTGCAAGTTTCTGTGGGCTCAGAAACTCTCTCCTTAGCCCTGTCCAGTCAACAAACAAGCCTTTCAAAGGCATTCATAATTCATAGTTATGTGTTTTAATCTTCAGCAGATCTTTGGACTTTCCTTCTCTGTTTACAACACCCATGTAATCATGAGCGCTGCCTGTTTTATCCAGACAGCTCTTAACCTACTTGTTTTAAATTCCCAGTTTGCTGATTCCAGCGTCTCTACCATACTGATTCTAATGCTAGCTGTGTCTCTGGAATGTATTCTTGCATTTTTGGTATGACTATTACTTTTTTCCTTCTTCTTGTTGTTGAAAGCTGGACATGATATATTGGCTTTATTTGTGATTTTAGAAACAGGCAACACTCCAGTTCATAAAACAAAACAGGCGTTCCAATGAGCTGAGCAGAGGAGATTGGTTTTATAGAAAGAAAAGGGCTGAAGAAAGTATAAATGAACAAATGGAAGACTGGCCATTTCTAAGTTCCTTTCCTGACAAGGAGGAGGCAGGGAGAAATAAGGATAGAAAAGGAACTGACTGGTTGACATCAGGTTATTTTGGCTTAGTATTTTTTGCAAGTATCTGATCAGAAGGTCCTTGATTATACTAACTGGAATAGGTTCGTCAGAGGGTTTGATTCTCCCTCTTCCCTTATGTATAAGAAAGCTAGGTAACAACTTAGTTTCTGGTTGGTGATGTGGAACTTCAGCCCTAGAGATTCCACTTTAATTTCAGTCAGGTTGCTGGGCGTTGGTGGTGCATGCCTTTAATCCAAGCACTCGGGAGGCAGAGGAAGGCAAATCTCTGTGAGTTCGAGACCAGCCTGGTCTACTGAGAGAGTTCCAGGACAGGCTCCAAAACAACACAGAGAAACCCTGTCTCAAAAAACCAAAAAAATTTTTTTTCAGTCAGGGTTATTGGGGCCTAGTGCAGAAGTATAGTTAAAAATAATGCCCTTAGCTGAGCAGAGTGTTATGTGCATACCTTTAGTCCCAACACTTGGGGCAGGGGCAGAGGCAGGAGGATCTCTGAGAGTTTGACATCAGCTTAATATACATAGTGAAACCCAGGATAGCCAGAGCCACATAGTGAGACCTGGTTTCAAAGAAAACAAAAACAAAAAACCAAAACCAAACAAACAAAAAACCAAACCCTCTTAACATGGGTAAAAGAATGCTAATACATAGACCTTTAAAGGTGACACAAAGGTTTATTTTATGACTTGCATCTCAAGCGTCTCACATAGACTCATGTTTTGGATACTTAACCCTCAGCTTGAAGGTCCTACTTTAGAAGACGGAACCTGACAGGCAGAAGTAGGCATTTAGTTTAGTTTAGTTTAGTTTAGTTTTGTTTTGAGACAGAGTCTCTCTATGTAGCCCTGGTTGTCCTGGAACTTGCTATAGTAGATCAGGCTGACCTCAAACTCACAGAGACCTTCTGCCTCTGGCTCCTGAGTGCTGGGATTAAAGGCGTGCACTACACGCCAGTCTTCTGTAGGCAGGCTTTGTCTAACCTGCTTCCTGTTTGCTGCCTTGTGGAGAACTGTGGGCACAGGCTGCCGTTGCCATGGCTTCTGTACCACAAAAGACTGAAATCTCTCTGAAACGTTGAACCTAAAGAAATCTTTCTTTCTTTGAGTTGTTTTCGTCAAGTATTTTGCTCACAGTGACATAAAGGTAATACAGTATAGGAGAGGGATAGACCCCAGTCTTTTGGTGAGCCTTAACCTGGGCTGTGAACATTGCATACCCTGGACAGGATGGCTAGAGTGTGCTGCCCACATTGTGCACCAAAATGTAACAGATAATTGTAATAAAGTCCACGGGAGCCCAGAATAAAGGCAAGTCAGGTATTTATTGGGGAGTCACTCATGAACTATAAATAAAATAGAGATCTACCACAGTCTTCTGCCCAGATGCACCGGAAGCTACCCTCTGATCTCAATCAGAGAGAGAGAGAGAGAGAGAGAGAGAGAGAGAGAGAGAGAGAGAGAGAGAGAGAGAGAGAGAGAGAGAGAGAGAGAGAGAGAGACAGTTTGTTCCCAGTCCACTCATAGCCTCTGAGGCCCTGCCCAGGAGGGATTGGTACCTCAAAGACTATTGACTGAAAGAGTTCCCACAACAGCTAGGGTATACTGAAGTAGCTGTTTCCCTTTCCCTGGGTTAGTTAATCTCTGACAATGGTCAGCAGGTTGGTCTCTGACTACAATGCTCTCTCTCTCTCTCCCTGTCTCTCTCATTTGTCCCAGTATCTCACTACATAGCCCTAGCTATCCTGGACCTAGTAGGCCAGGCTAGCCTTTAATTCACAGAGAGCCACTTGCTTTTGCCTCCCAAGTGAGATTAAAGGCATGTGTTTCCATGCCAAGCTAAAATGGTTTTTCTTTCTTTCTTTTTTGGTTTTACGAGACGGGGTTTCTCTGTATTGTTTTGGAGGCTGTTGGTCCAGCCTGGCCTCGAACTCACAGAGATCCACCTGCCTCTGCCTCCCGAGTGCTGGGATTAAAGGCGTGCACCACCACCGCCCGACCTCTTTTTTTTTTTAAAGATTTATTTATTTTTTGTATATAGTGCTCTATCTGCATGTACACCTGTATGCCAGGATAGGTCATCAGACCCGATTACAGAAGACTGTGAGCCACCTTGTGGCTGCTGGGAATTGAACTCAGGACCTCTAGAAGAGCAGCCAGTGCTCTTAACCTCTGAGCCATCTCTCCAGCCACCAAGGTTTTTCTTTTCTTTTCTTTCCTTTCCCTTCCCTTGCTCTTTCTGTCCTTCCTTCCTTCCTCCCTTCCTTCCTCCTTCTTTCTTTGAGACAGAGTTTCTCTGTGTGTACCCTGGAACTTGATCTGTAGACCAGGCTGGCCTCAAACTCACAGAGATCTGCCTGCCTCTGCCTCCCAAGTGCTGGGATAAAAGGTGTGTCTTATAGGCAGGCTTCGTTAAGAAGAATGCTCTGACTTGGTCCAAATGGTGTTTTCCTCTGATAGTTACCAGGAGAGTCCTATAGGACTTTTAGAAGCAAAACTCAATAAAATATTGACGCCTCCTGTGATAGGCTCCCTGAAAGTTTTAGACTCTCTGGGTTGTCAATGCTGGGACTTCAGCAACACAGCGGTTTTCCTGCCCAGTACTGGCTCCTGCAGAGGCCTCTGCGGTGCAAGCTGTGATTCTCTGTATTTGTCTGTGTGTTTCCCCACTTTGGGGGCAGCAGTTTGCTTGGTGATCTTGTTTCTCTGACTGATCCAAGAGGAAGGAACTGCTGATTTTTCAATTTGTTCAGCTTTTTACTTATTAGGGTGCACTGGCAGCTTCCACAGGCCTAACCACTAGCCTGGGGTTTTATAACATCATCATGATCATTTATCCCATTCTTTCTGGCCTACTTTCTGCTCAGACTTATGGAGCAATCATAGTGCCAGACATGGTATTTATTAAGTGCCCTACCTGTATCAGAAACAACCCAAGAAAGCAGTGTAGACTCTGTGAGTTGCCTAGAAACAGAGGCTGTGTCTGTGTGCTACGGACATAGAGAATATTCAAATAATGCTTTCAGGAAAATTGAATAAGGGGAAGGAAGAATACTGTTAAACATTGAAGAGAGTCCTTGAAATTTGTGATAAAGGTGCTGGAGTGTAGCTCTTCACAGTTCATGGCTTCTGGCAGGGGTGGTTGGGAGGGGAAGGACTCAGTTTTCTTTTCTTTCCTTTGGGTTTTTTTTTTTTTTTGAGACAGGGTTTCTCAGTATATCCCTGCCCTGCCTATCTTGGAATGTTCTCTGTAGACCAGGTTGCCTCAGACTCACAGGGATCCTCCTGCCTCTGCCTCCCCAGTGCTGGGACTAAAGGTGTGTGCCACCGCTGTCTGTCAGGACTCAGTTATCTTTAAGGGGCAGGCCTCTGGGAGTTTGGCCATGCTCCAGGGAGAATATGGGCAATACAAATTGGACTTGGTGTAGTTTTTCTTTCTTTTTTTTGCAGGGAGGTGTGGGGTAAGGTCGCAAGGGTGGAAGGGTGGACCTGGGAGATACAGTAAGCAAGTGATCGGGGTGCATTGTAAGAAATTCCCAAATAATTAATAAAAATATTACGTTGGGGAAAAAATAATGGGATGTGAGGTGTGATTTCAGCCTGTCCCATGGTTTCTCTGTGGTGCAAATGATATCAGGTTTTACTACTGAAAAAAGGAACAAGACACAGGAGAGCCTTCTACTCTTTTCATTTTGCAGATGAGGAAAGCAAAACACAGGAGTTGAGTAATTTACTTGAGGTCATGTGGCCAGTTACTATTTCAATTAGATTTGGACTTGAGGTATTCCGACTCTGTTTCTGTGCTTTTACAGCGCATTTTATAAGGCGTTTTCAACTATATATCTTATTCGCTCTTTCAAAAGTTCTATTGAAAGACCCCGGCCCAGTCTACACAGGCAGCTGAGGCTTATGAAAAATTCCGTTTCCCCCACAGCTGAATAGTCCTTGCTATCAGAAGGGAGCTCTGCCCAAGGACACGGGCTTTGGGTGTCTGCTGTGACCAGATGGCCAGCCCAGCAAGATTGGGCAAGCACAGAGACCTATTGTTCCTCAGATAGGGCCAAGGCCGAGACTTGAGTTCTGAGAGAAACCTTAATTGCCCTCGTTCTGAGCCCCAGCCTCATTTAAATTGCCCAATCAGGGTCCTGTAACTAGGCTTCTCGCTTCTGTACTGCGCTTTTTGCTATAAAAGAACCCCTGAGTCCCCAGCTCGGGGCTCTCAGTTCCCGAGACTGAGACGCCCCGGGTACCCGTGTATTATCAATAAAGCCTCTTGCTGTTGCATCCAAGCTCGTGGTCTCGTTGTTCCTTGGGTTCGGGTCTCCCTCCCGTGAAAGTCCCCCGCTTGGGGTCTTTCACTATGAAGTAGTTAGGGCAGCGGTTCCATAAACTGAAGGTAAGACATACATATATTTATTTTTTTCCCCAGGTCCTGATTGTCTCTCTCCATGTAATGTTCTTTCACTCAAGCCAACCAGAGGTAGTTTTACTGATTTATAATAAAAATTAGTGACCGCCTCATTTAGAAACATATCACTTGAGAACTAGACTCCCTATCTGTGTTTTGAAATGGGAAGGTATATCTATCCAATGGGAAAGTGACCCAAGCTTTTCCTCAGATGTACCTTAAAATATTGGCTGGCTTTCTCTCAAGTCAATGGATTTGTTGTTTTGTAGCTACAAAGTACTCTTGTCACTGAGTTCCAGTAGGGAGCAGAGTTAAGAATTACTTTCTTTTCTTTTTTTAAATTTAAGTTAGAAACAAGCTTGTTTCACATGTCAATCCCAGTTCCGTCTCCCTTCCCTCCTCCCCTCCCCCACCAACCCTCTATCCCATCCCCTTTCTGCTCCCCAGGGAGGGTAAGGCCTTCCAGTGGGGATCTTCAAAGTCTGTCATATCATTTGGGGAGGGCCTAGGCTGAGAGAGTATCCCTCTATGTGGAATGGGCTCCCAAAGTCAATTCGTATACTAGGAATAAATACTGTTCCACTACCAGAGGCCCCATAGATTGCCTAGGCCTCCTAAGTGACACCCATGTTCAGTAGAAGTTTGCACTCCCACAAGCAGTGGAGGAATATTCCTCTTTCTCACATTCTCTCCCACATAATCTTTCTTATGAGTCTATCAGCTATTTTAGATTCCTCTATTGAGAATTCTCTTTAGTTCTGTACCCCACTTTTTAATTGGATGATTTGTTGTTTTGGTGCCTAGCTTCTTGAGTTCTTTGTATATTTTAGAAATCAGGCCTCTGTCAGATGTGGGGTTGGTGAATATCTTTTCCTATTCTGTGGGTTGCGTTTTTGTCTTGTTGACTATGTCCTTTGTCTTATAGAAGCTTCTCAGTTTCAGGAGGTTCCATGTATTAATCGTCAAACTCAGTGTCTGTGCTACTGGTGTTATGTTCAGGAAGCTGTCTCCTGTACCAATTCGTTCAAGGGTACTTTCCACTTTCTCTTCTAAGAGGCTCAGTGTGACTGGATTTATGTTGAGGTCTTTGATCCATTGGGACTTAAGTTTTGTGCATGTCGATAGATATGGCTCTATCTGCAGTTATCTACATGTCAGCCTCCAGTTATGCCAGCACCATTGGTTGAAGATACTTTTTTTTCCCCATTGTATAATTTTAGCTTCTTTGTTAAAAATCAGGTGCTCGTAGGTGTGTGGGTTAATATCAGGGTTTTCAATTTGATTCCATTGGTCTTCCTGTCTATTTTTGTGCCAATACCAAGCTGTTTTCAGGACTCTAACTCTATAATACAGCTTGAAGTCAAGGATGGTATTGCCTCTGGAAGTTTGTTTATTGTATAGGGTTGTTTTGGCTATCCTGGGTCTTTTGTTTTTCCATATAAAGTTGAATATATTCTTTCAAAGTCTGTGAAGAATTGAGCTGGGATTTTGATGGGGATTGCATTGAATCTGTAGATTGCTTTTGGCAAGACTGCCATTTTTCTATGTTAATCCTACCTATCCAAGAGCATGGGAGATCTTTCAACCTTCTGGTGTCTTCTTTAATTTCTTTCTTTAAAGACTCAAAGTTTTTGCTATACAGGTCTTTCACTTGTTTGGTTAGTGTTACCCTAAGATATTTTATGTGGTTTGTGGCTATTGTAAAGGGCAATGTTTCTCTGATTTCTTTCTCAGCCCTTTTATCATCTATATATAGTAGGGCTACTGATTTTCTTGTATCCTGACACTTTGCTGAAAGTATTTATCAGCTGCAGTAGTTCCTAGGTGGAGTTTTTTGGGACCCTTATGTAAACTATCATATCATCTGCAAGTAGTGAAAGTTTGACCTCTTCCTTTCCAATTTGTATCCCCTTGTGTTGGGGGAAGTCCTGTGCATTTGTCAATAAAGTACTGTTGAGCCTATAGGGAACCAAGATAGGAGGGACTAGGAGTCCAGGAGAACTCTGGGAAGGAGAAACACGGAGAGTCAACATGTAACGCCATGGGGTAGGACCCCGGAACTATTCTCCGGTAAGAGACATACTTAGATTAACAATTATGGGGTAATTACTTAAAGCAGAGCTAGCCAGTAAGAGACAAGCAAGGCCAACAGCTTCATAATTAATATAGCCTCCTGTGTGTTTATTTGGGACTGATGCGGATCTGAAACCAGGTGGGCCGGAAGGCTCCTCTCAAGGAAAGCTTCTCTTAACACCCTTGATCTCCTTTTGTTGTCATATTGCTCTAGCTAGAACTTCAAGTACAATATTGAAGAGGTATGGAGAGAGTGGACAGCCTTGTCTTGTTCCTGATCTTTGAGGAATTGCGTTGAGTCTCTGTCCATTTAGTTTGATGTTGGCTGTTGGTTTGCTGTATATAGCTTTTACTATGTTGAGTTAAGCTCCTGTTATCCCAGATCTCTCCAAGGCCTTTATCGTGAAGAGGTGTTGGGTTTTGTCAAAGGCTTTTTCAGCATCTAGTGAGATGATCATATGATTTTTGTTTTTCAGCTTGTTTATATGGTGGATTACATTGATGGATTTTCATATGTTGAACCATCCCTGCATCCCTGGGATGAAACCTACTTGATCATGGTGGATGAGTTTTCTGATGTGTTCTTGGATCCAATTTGTCAGTATTTTATTGAGTATTTTTGCATCAATATTCATGAGGGATATTGGTCTGAAGTTCTCTTTCTTTTTTTTTTTTTTGTTGTTTTTTGTTTTTTCGAGACAGGGTTTCTCTGTGGCTTTGGAGGCTGTCCTGGAACTTGCTTGGTAGTCCAGGCTGGTCTTGAACTCACAGAGATCCGCCTGCCTCTGCCTCCCGAGTGCTGGGATTAAAGGCGTGCGCCACCAACGCCTGGCTTGAAGTTCTCTTTCTTAGTCGTGTCTTTGTGTGGCTTGGGTATCAAGGTTATTGAAGCCTCGTAGAACAAGTTTGGCAAAGACCCTTCTGCTTCTATTTCGTGAAATACTTTGAGAAGAATTGTTATGAGCTGTTCTTTGAATTTCTGGTAGAATTATGCACTGAGGCCATCTGGCTCTGGGCTTTTTTTTTGGCGGGGGGAGACTTTTGATGACTGCTTCTATTTCCATAGGGATTATAGGTCTATTTAAATTGCTTATTTGTTCTTGATTTAATTTTGGCAAGTGATACCTATCCAGAAAATTGTTCATTTCCTTTAGATTTTCAAATTGTGTGGAGTACAGGTTTTCAAAGTATGACCTGATGATTCTCTGGATTTCCTCAGTGTCCGTTGTTATGTCCTTCTTTTGTTTCTGATTTTGCTAATTTGCATGTTCACACTCTGTCGTTTGGTAAGTTTGGATTAAAGTTTGTCTATCCTGTTGATTTTCTTTGTTACATTAATTTTTTGTATTGTTTTCCTAGTCTCTGCTTTATTGATTTCAGCCCCCAATTTGATTATTTCCTGGCGTCTACTCCTCCTGGGTGAATTTGCTTCTTTGTGTTCTAGAGCTTTCAGTTGTGCTGTTAATTCTCTAGTGTAACTGTCCTCCAGTTTTTTCATGTGGGTACTTAGTGCTATGAGCTTCCCTCGTAGCACTGCTTTCAAAGTGTCCCATAAGCTTGGGTATGTTGTATCATCATTCTCATTGAATTCTAGGAAGTCTTTAATTTCTTTTTTTATTACTTCATTGACCCAGGAATGGTGCAATTGTGCATTTCAACCCTTGTACTTTTTGAATTGTTTCTTGTTATTTTTGCTTTGTCTTTTCCTCTCTTTCTTGCATTTGTTGAAGTTTTTTGTTGTCTTTGGTTCCATTTCTTGCATTTTTTGGATTTTTTTTCTCTATTTCTTGCAATTATTGTATTTTTTTTGGTTTGTTTTTTCTTCTATGTCTTTAAGGGATTTTCTCATATCTTCTTTGAGGGCCTTTATCATTTTCATGAAGTTGTTTTTAAGGTCTTTCTTATCTGCTTCTTCCGCAATGGACTGTTCAGGTCTTGCAGGTGTAGATTCTCTAGTTTCTGGTGGTGTCATATTTGTTTTTCTGTTGGTGGGTGTGTTTTTGTATTGTCTCCTTCCCATCATTTCTTCCTGTGGTTGCAGAAGGAGTCTCTTCCTCCCCTGGTTGGTATGTGACCCCTTTCCAGTGGATGGGAGCAGGTCCAATACTCTGGTGGCTTTCCTCTTGTGTGGATGGAGGCTGTCCTAGTATTGTGACCTTAGCAAACTCTAGATAGACTGCACCCTCGCCTCACCTGTCCGGTGGATAGAGACTGGGACTTGGAAGCTGGCAGTCTCTGGGTGGGTTGAATCCCGTCGGTGTGGAATCTGGATCTGCTGTGCATGAGCAATCCTCAGGTCTCCGGTGTTTCTGCTTAGGCCACCGGAAATTAGGCTTGCCTCACCTCCCCTGTCCCATGGGTGGAGACTGGGACTTGGAAGCTGGCAGTCTCTGGGCGGGCTAAATGTCGGGCTGGGATCCGGATCTGCTGTGCGCAGTCCTCAGGTCTCTGGTGGTTCTGATCAGGCCACCGGAAAGCAGGCTGGAGATTGACCCACACTTACCTCATCTGTCCTGTGGGTGGAGAGTACAGGTTTTCGAAGTATGACCTGAAGATTCTCTGGACTTCCTCAGTGTCCGTTGTTATGCCGCCCTTTTCATTTCTAATTTTGTTAATTTGCATGTTCTGGCTCTGCCTTTTGGTTAGTTTGGATAAAGGTTTGTCTATCTTGTTGATTTTCTTGAAGAACTACTCTTTGTTACATTGATTCTTTGTATTGTTTTTGATTTCAGCCCTCAGTTTGATTATTTCCTGGCATCTACTCCTCTGGGGTGAGTTTGCTTCTTCTTCTTTTTTTTTCCCTGAGACAGGGTTTCTCTGTGAGTTTGCTTTTTTTTTGTTCTAGAGCTTTCAGTTGTACCGTTAATTTTCTAGTGTGACTATTTTCCAATTTCTTCATATAGGCATTTAGTGCTATGAACTTTCCTCTCAGCAGTGGTTTCAAAGTGTCCCATAAGTTTGGGTATGTTGTATCTTCATTTTCATTGAATTCTAGGAAGACTTTAATTTCTTTCTTTATTTCCTCCTTGACCCAGGAATGGTGCAATTGTGCGTTGTTCAATTTCCATGAGTTTGTAGGTTTTCTGCAATTTGTGTTGTTGTTGAATTCTAACTTTAAAGCATAATGGTCTGATAAGATATAGGGGGTTATTTCAATTTTTTTGTACCTGTGGAGGTTTGCTATGTTGTCAAGTATGTGGTCGATTTTAGAGAAGGTCCCATGTGGCTCTGAGAAGAAGGCATATTCTTTTGTGTTTGAATGGAATGTTCTATAGATGTCTGTTAAACCTAAATGGGTCATAACTTCTGTTAGTTCTTTTGTTTCTTTGTTAAGTTTCTGTCTGGTGGCCCTGTTGAGTGGTAAGAGTGGGGTGTTGAATTCTCCCACTATAACTGTGTGAGGTTTTATGTGTGATTTGAGTTTTAGTAATGTTTCTTTTATGAAAGTGGGTGCCTTTGTATTTGGGGCATAGATGTTCAGAATTGAGACTTCATCCTGATGGACTTTTTCCTGTGATGAATATGAAATGCCCTCCTTCATCTCTTTTGATTGATTTTAGTTTGAAGTCTAATTTGTTAGATATTAGGATAGCTACACCAGCTTTTTCTTGTGTCCATTTGATTGGAAAATCTTATTCCAACCCTTTACTCTGAACTAATGTCTGTCTTTGATGTTGAGGTGTGTTTCTTGTATGCAGCAGAAGGATGGATTCTCTCTTCCTATCCATTCTGTTAGTCTGTGTCTTTTTATAGGCTAGTTGAGACCATTAATATTGAGGGAAATTAAGGAGCATTGAGTGTTAATTCTTGTTTATTTTGGATTTGTTGTTGTTGGTGGTATTATGTGTGGATTTACACCACTTTTTCTTTTGACTTTTGGTAAAGTGGGATTATCTATTACCTATGTTTTTGTGAGTGTAGTTAACTTCCTTAGGTTGGAATTTTCCTTCCAGTACTTTCTGTAGGGCCGGATTAGTGGGTATGTATTATTTAAAGCTTTTTTTTTTTTCCTTTTGGTTTTTCGAGACAGGGTTTCTCTGTATTGTTTTGGAGGCTGTCCTGGAACTCGCTCCATAGACCAGGCTGGCCTCGAACTCACAGAGATCCGACTGTCTCTGCCTCTAGAATGCTGGGATTAAAGGCATGCGCCACTAATGCCCCGCTAAATCTGGTTTAGTCATGGAATATCTTGTTTTCTCCATCTATAGTGATTGAAAGCTTTGCTGGGTATAGTAGTCTGGGCTGGCTTTCATTGTCTCTTAGTGTTTGTAGAATATCTATCCAGGACCTTCTGGCTTTCAGAGTTCCATGGAGAAGTCAGGTGTAATTCTGATAGGTTTGCCTTTTATATGTTACTTGACCTTTTACCTTTGCTGCTCTTAATATTCTTTCTTTATTCTGTTATGTTTGGTGTTTTGATTATTATATGGCAAGGTGACTTTTTTTGTGGTCCACTCTATTTGGTGTTTTGTAAGCTTTTTGTATTTCATTGGTATGTCTTTGTTTAGGTTGGGAAAGTTTTCTTCTATGATTTTGTTGAATATGTTTTCTGCACCTTTGAGTTGGGTTTCTTCACCTTCTTCTATACCTATTATTCTTTTTTTTTAAATTTTATTTTCCAGTTTAAATTTGGATAAGAAACAAGGTTGCTTCACAAGTCAGTTCCAGGTCCCTCTCCCATTCCCTCCCTTCCTCCCTATACCTATTATTCTTATGTTTGGCTTTTTCATGGTGTCCCATATTTCATGGATATTTTGTGTTAGGGATTTGTTGGACTTAAGATTTTATTTGGTCGATTTCTCCTAGTATATCTTCAATGTCTAAGATTCTCTCTTCAATCTCCTGTATTCTGTTGGTTCTGCTTGCATCTGTAGATCTTGATCTTTTACCCAGCTTTTCTAATTCCAGCATTACCTCAGACTGTGTTTTTTATTGTCTCTATTTCAACTTTCAAACCTTGCACCATTTGAATTGTTTCTTGCAATTTTTGGTTTGTCTTTTCCTCCATTTCTTAATTTTGTTTGTTTGTTGTTTCTTCCATTTCTTTTAAGGACTTTCTCATTTCCTTTTTTAGGCTCTCTATCACCTTCATGAAGTTGTTTTTAAGGTCATTCTCTTCTGCTTTATCTGTGTTGGTATGCTCAGGTCTTGCTGATGTAGAGTCCCTAGACTCTGCTGGCATCATACTGGGTTTTCTGTTGTTGAATGTGTTATTATATTGTTGTCTTTCCATCTCTTCTTCCAGTGGGTGCAGGTGGGGTCTGTTCTTCTCCTGGTGGGTACAGGTCCAAGGTTCTCTTCCAGTGTAAGCAGGTTCAGTACTCCGATGGGTGCAGGTGGGTCTGAGACACTTCCCTCTCCCCGTGGGTGGAGGCGGGACTAGCACTGCAATGTCAGCAGATTCTGGATGGCCAGAGAGATCCCAAACAGGGCAAGTGGAAGTCGGGCCTGAGACAGGGGCCCACGCTCACCTCTCCTGAGTGGGGGTGGAACTAGCACCATGATGTCAGCAGACTCTGGATGGTTTGGTCCGTATTGGGTGAGTTGACCTGCCTGCAGTCCCCAGGCCAGGAGACCCCAAAGAGGGCAAGCGGAAGTTGGGCAATAGTTAAGAATTCTATAAGGGGGAGTTTTCATATGAAGGAACTGAGTTCAGATTGATTTCCAAAAGAATCAGATGATTTTTAAATTAACTTTATTAATGTTCTGGAAGAAAAGGTATGGCAAGTTAATGAAGAGGCTATAAATTTCACCCAGAAAAGGAAAAGTGGAGAAAAGTTATTCCATATGGGGAAGAATGACTTGAAATGGAGTTTCTTAACAATAGACTTTTAGAATTGGTTTTTTGAAGGTTTAAGAGTATAAGAAGAATGGAAACAATTCAAGTTTGTACTAGGAAATTGAATTAGCTCAAGCTACTGAAATGCGTGGTCTATATTTGTTTCTTCTCATTCTCTGTTGCCCTTTTCATATTTATTCATTTATTTTGTGTGTGGAGGTTGGCGGACAACTTATGGGAGTTGGTTCTTTTCCTTCCGTGTGGGGCCAGGGGAAACAAACTCAGGTTGTCAGGCCTTGTGGCAAATGTCCTTACCTGTTGATCTCTCTTGTCAGCCCTGCCTCTATTTCTTCTCCCCCAATTCCTATTGAACCTTGGATAGTATGATTGCTATTAGTCATTTGCCTGTTGCTTTCAGATTCATCCTCTACTATTCTTTTCTGGTTAGGACTGGACAGTGCAGTTACTGGTAGATGAATGAGCTGATGTCCTCAGCTGTGCTTTGGCCCACAGTGTAGACTCTGCGCCATGATTCCAATCTTATAAAGTGGAGGGTGGAGGTCCCACAGCCTAGACTCAACACCACAGTTCCAGTCTTATAAAGTGGAGGTCCTAGACTCTGTGCTTTTGGTTCACGATTTTTTTTCTATTTCTTCCAGCATTTTTTTTTCAAATTGACCTTTTTTTTGTTTTTCTTTTTTTTTTCAAGACTTTTTTCTCTGTGACTTTGGAGGCTGTCCTGGAACTAGCTCTTGTAGACCAGGCTGGTCTTGAACTCACAGAGATCTGCCTGCCTCTGCCTCCCGAGTGCTGGGATTAATGGTGTGCGCCATCACAGCCCGGCAAAGTAACATTTTTTTCTATTGAATCTTTAGGAATTTCATATCTGCACCCCAATCCATTCATTTCCCAGTCCTTCCATATCCTTCCTCCACTCTTGTAATTTCCCTACAAATGAAAATAAAAACAAAGAATAAAAACAGTCCTCTATCAACCACAGCCTTCTGTGTATGTACCACTTCTCTCCTCCATCTTTTCCATCTCTCCATGACATATTGGTTCATTATAGAGGCGTTACAAGTTTCAGTGTGTTATGCAATATACCCTTTTGCTCAAACAGCTTTACTTAGAAATGTTTATTGCAACAAGTCATTAGCTGCTGGTTTCTGCTACACCATTCATACTGAACCCTCACAGAGACTCTCAGGTATCCTGCTGATGCCCTGAGTTGTGGAAATCCTGCAGCTATGGACCCACATGGCTGGCTTCTTCATGGGAGAAGATGTTGGGGTGTGCCAACTTCAAGCCCTGAGTTGGTCAACTCTCCAGCTCTCCCGTGCCCCAGCCAGCTCCCCCAAGCCAATCAGGCAAGGGGCAGTTCTCCTGTGTGCTCGTCACTGCTGGCACCACTGTGCAGTGGCTGGTTAGCTCAACTTGGTCCTCAAACATCGACTTGTCTTCAGGTTGCAATACAGACCACAGATATCTTCACAGCCTTTGGTGGTGACATGGGCCATGGACATCAACACAGATCCTGGACATCAATACAGAACCCGGCTACAGTAGGACCTCAGGCCCAGACATGGCACTAGGAGGCTGCACAGGCCTCTCACATCAGGCTGTTCCTCACCATGTCAAGTCTTCAGTTCCCCCTTTCTTCATGGCCCACAACAGTTCATCTTCTCTTTCTGTCCTATCTCCCCATCACATACTTGCTCACTTCCAGTGATCTCGTCTCTGGGCTTTGGAACTCCTTTTTGTGATGTAACCATCTTGGTGCTGCTCATCTTTGTGTCGCTTCATTGTCCATTTTGCTTCTCAGCTCTTCAATCGTTTATGTAACTAATGCCCCGTGTTTAATTCCTCCTTCATGTGTTACCCACCTCAGTTTTTAATTACTCGTATTTCTTTACAAATCTGTTGCTGCTCTCTGTTTTTGTTAAAAGTGTATATGCTGCTTTAAGTAACTGAGTTAATCTATTCCCAGTCATTCAGCCATCACCTGCTTCATAGGTCCCTGCCTTTAGTGTCATTCCCCCTCTTGCTTAGAGGACTCCCTGCCAGCAGTCCTGCAAATAGTTTGGTCGAGATCAGTGGTTCTCAACCTTAATGCTGTGACCCTTGAATACAGTTCCTCTCATAACTGCAATTTTGCTACTGTTATGAATTGTAATATGTGATCCCTGTGAACGGGTTGTTTGACCCTCAAAGAGGTCTCGACCTACAGGTTGAGAACCACTGGTCTAGGTGCTATTTACTAAGGGGACTTTGAGGAAAAAGAAAGTCATGACATAGAGATACATAAAAGTTTAAAATCAGTGCCAGGACACAGCAGTAAACATTCAGTGTGCCATGAATAAGTTCTATGAAATCTGGATAATTTTGCTGCTTTCTAATGTCGTAATTCTGGTCCAGGAGCTCACACTGAAATGCCAACAGAGTTCTAGGAACATAACATAATCAAATGAAGTAAGCTGAGGAAAAGTCTAAATATTTTAAAAATAGAAATACTTTATGTGAATATTATTTTCTTTTTAAAGATTTATTTAAAAATCTGTCTGCATGTATGACTGCAGGCCAGAAGAGGGCACCAGACCTCATTACAGATGATTGTGATCCTCCATGTGGTTGTTGGGAATTGAACTCAGGACCTCTGGATGAGCAGTCCTGAGCCATCTCTGAGCCTTCTCTTCAGCACCCAAACTTCATGGGTGTATTAAAACATTATAAATCTTCCTTCGTTCGTTCGTTCCTTCCTTCCTCTTTCTTTCTTCCTCCCTTTCTTCCTTTGTCCTCCTCCTCTTCCTCCTCTTCCTGCTCTTCCTCCTTATTTCTCTGTGTAGCTCTGCTGTCCTGGAACTGGACTTGTAGATCAGGCTGCACTTGATTTCACATAAATCTGTCTCTACCTCCCAAGTGCTGACACCACTAGACCTGGCGCCCATTCTTACCTTTCATAAAGAAAATTTTCTCAGCTGGGTGTGGTGGCGCACGCGTTTAATCCCAGCATTTGGGAGGCAGAGGCAGGCGGATCTCTGTGAGTTCGAGGCCAGCCTGGTCTACAGAGCGAGTTCCAGGACAGCTTCCAAAGCCACAGAGAAACCCTGTCTCGAAAAACCAAAAAAAAAAAAAAGATTTACTATTTTATTTTTAAGTGTGTGTGTGTGTGTGTGTGTGTGCAATATATATGAATGCAAGTGGCCATGGAGGCCAGAATGGGGCATTGGATCCCCTGAAGCTGGAGTTAGAGGTGGTTGTGGGAACCAAACTTTAGTATTTTAAGATCAGTACTTGCTCTTAACCAGTGATCCATCTCTCCAGCCCCCTAGACCTCATTTTCTTTCTCCATCCATTTGTTGATGGATGTTAAGGCAGATTCTGTAAATTGGTTATTGTGAATAGTGATTTAGTAAGCATGGATGAACAGGTGTCTCTGTAGTATGTTGACTTAGATTTCTTGGAGTGTATTCTCAGGAATCATCCTTACCCATTCTTTGTTTGTGTCTTGTTTTTCAAGGTGGGGTTTCTCTGTGTAGCCCTGGCTGTAGACCAGGCTAATCTTGAACACACAGACACCCATCTGCCTCTGCTTCCTGAGTGCTGGAATTAAAAGCATGCACCAGCACTCCCAGCCATACCTGTCCCGACCCGCAGGACACTCAACGTGGGTCTGGTGGACACCTAGGAAAAAGATGAGGGGCAGGGGATACAAGGACAGACGCCAAGACAAGAGTCTGATCAAGGCGACAACTTTATTCATCCCAAAGGGATTTATATAGGGGAAGAGAGGAGGGGAAGGAATGGGGGATGTGCTGTAGCTGCGATGAATTTGGTGGAGTGGAAGGTCAGTGGGATGGGTAGGGCATCCTGTGTCCTCTGGTAACCTGACTGCAGACTCTAACTTTATCTTTCACATTCCACGTTCTATTGTTTAAGCTTATGCCCTAGATAAGCCGCAGGTCTGTTTCTGGAATTTGGTAGGTAGCAGGGTGGTCCCGAGCCACATACTTTCTATGAGGGTCTTTTCTTATGAGTACGTGAGGCAGCCATACCTGGTTGATGGCTGGAGGTCCCTGACACATACCCATTCTTCATTCTTCCTGTTAATCTCTGGTCTGGCATATAATTTTTTAAATATTTATTTTATTTTTTTTGAGAATTTCGTGCATGAATACTGTATTTATAGCATCTCCACCTGGCAGATCAATTAGGGTGTAATGCATTCATAGACGTGGCTTCTGGTTTCCCATTGTGTTTGGCCAATGAGAGGAGAGGCAAGAAATGCAAGGGAGGAAGGAGAGTGGAGTTTCAAGGTTGACTGATCTTGTGGCTGGTTAGCAAAGAGCGCCCTCTTCATCCATGGCTTGGGCTTCACAGATGACCTGATGAGCAGCAGCATGATATTTAAACCTTTTATCTCAAACTTCTGTACCTGTATTAGCAATCATGTTCCTGAAGAGCCTTAGTATAGCATCTTTTGGCTGAAGTACAGGTTTGTTTCTTCTTTACACATCTGCTCCAAGATTGTCACATCTGGAGCAGAAACCTTATTTCTCATTGTCTTCCCTGCCTTTAGCTTTTCTACAAAAGACAAAAAATGCTAGTAACTATCAGTTGCCATTAGTTGGCAGTTCTAGAAAAGTGGAAGTCTGCTCAGTGTTTTTGAAATAGTATGTTCTCTTAAAATAATATGTGCACATAGTCTTTGCCTCTATTCTTTCGTTTCTCAAGTGAGGACCATCACAGCCGGAATGGTTCTGCACTATTCCACACTATGAAACACAAGCAGAATAGTTCTGCAATATTCCACACTATGAAACCAAGGAATGTTCTTTGTTTGATGTAGGTTTTTTTTCTTTTTCTGTTTCTTTTGAGACAAAGT
The DNA here is from genome assembly GCF_017639785.1 of Mesocricetus auratus. Lineage (NCBI taxonomy): Eukaryota > Metazoa > Chordata > Mammalia > Rodentia > Cricetidae > Mesocricetus > Mesocricetus auratus. The sequence goes on from NW_024429186.1 coordinate 47,437,107, forward strand.
CTCACTATGTAGCTTTGAGTATCCTAGAACTTACTCTGTAGACCATGCTGGCCTTGAAATCACAGAGATCTGCCTGCCTCTGCTTCCTGAGTGATGGGGTTAAAGGCGAGCACCGCTACACTGATACAGAGTTTTGAGTGAATAGGAGTGTCTATGGGGTGGTCTACTAAATGGAATCTTCTAAGTTAGAAGGCATACTTACAATTTAGTTGATCATTGACTTATAATCAGCTGCCTTAGAAGTAAGGTTGTATGAGGGGACAACATTGCCTCAAGGACTTTGGGAGGCTCATGGACACTAGCTGACCAGCTCCCTGATGCTGGCTTTGTTTTTCAGGGTCCCTCTGTCTTTTATTGACTATCTTATTTCTTAGCCTTATGGTTTTAACCCTCATATCCATTTTCACTGAACCATATGTGAAACTTAGAGATTTTGCTAAGGGTCCCTTCCCCTTACAACCTACAGAGAGCTAGTGCCTGCCCCCAAATCCTGTCTGTTCTCTCTTTTAGTGGTCATCTCCAGTCTCTTGGCTCCATTCTCCCCGCTCCCTTTTGCCAGCCCCTTCCTGTGGTTTCATGCCTTTATCATCTTAGATGAAATTTCTTTTTCTCCCTCCTCTTCTTTCTAGCACCCTTAATTCCTTTGTTCCCCCAGTGCATGCTCCACCTGTTTTGCAACCTCCATTTTGTGTCTTCTTCTTATCTCAGATACTTCCTCTGCAGACCTGAGCTGCCAGGAGATCCCAGAGGCAGCCACGCAGCAGCACGTACGTACATTGGCACTCACGTAGGTCAATAAAGTGCACGGCTCTGCTTTGCAATTCTTTCAGCGTGTTGGCGCTTTTCTCACTCCCTAGGCTGCTATCTGTACCGCAGCTGCTTCGCTCTCTACAGATAACATTTCCTAGTATCTTCTGGGAACAAGACAGAGCAGTTGCTCCATGAACGCACGAACACTGGTGTCCGCATTAGCAGAGTCCTCTCCTCCTGGCACTGTGATACTGAGTCTCTGTGTAAGGTTGATCTGTGAACTGTGTTAAATTCTCCCTCCTCAGTCTCCTCCCTGACCTTCCTGTAAGGCCAGAGTTCTCTTCTATTATTATTGTTGTTGTTATTTTGTATTTATACCTCTTTCATCTCAGGAAGATTCTTTCAAATGGAATAGAATCACCTTTAAATATTTTTTATTGTAAAGCAACAGCAAAAGCTTCCCTTGTTGATGGCTCAGTGCCCATTCTGGATGTTTCTCTCCTCACCCTCGTCTCTTTCCTTTCTGCATGCATTAAGTGTAATGACAGGGCCAGAGACTCTGACTTCTTTAATCTTTAGTAATATTATTTTCTGCTTCTATCTTAAAAAGATTATTATTTTTTTCTTTTTTTTGGGATAAGATCTCACTGTATGTTCTTGAATGGCCAGGAATTCGATATGTAGACCAGGATGGCCTCAGATTAACAGAGATTTGCCTGTCTCTGCCTCCTGAATGCTGGGATTAAAGGTGTGCACCATTGTGCCTAGCTCTACCTAGAAAAGTTTACCAATGAATTCCCAGTTAAATCAGATAGACATGTTTCAATTTAGTCTATAGATACTGTCTTCTTATAGGGTCTTCCTCTCAGCAGCATCATCATCTTATTCTGCACCATTTTCTGGGACAGTCTCATCCTTTCTCATGACTTCAGTCATGACGTATGTGTTATATACAAGATCTCTGTGTTCAGCTCACTATCACTTGGACTCCAGGATGCTTTTCATATATAGCATATTCTGAGCTGCACATTCCAAAGTTTTATAAATGCAACATTTTCCTTACAGAGCACTGTATACAAAATAAATAAAATCTTTAAAATATTTTTTTAATTTTAATTTTTTCTTATCCTTAATAATTTTATATATGTATACAATGAAATATGATCACACCTATCCTCGGATTTTCTTCTCTAGCTCCCCCAACATGACCCCTTACAAACCTCATATCTTCTTCTATTTTTTTTAATAACTCATTTAGTGCTGCACATATGTTCATGGGTGTGGGACCATCCACTGGAGTGTGGGAAATCTACTAGTGGCTTCTCCCTCCAGGAAGAATGGTTTTCCCTCCCCAAGTCCCATCAACTGCTGAAAGGTCCTCAGTCAGGGTTGATGCCTAAGAGCCCCTTCCCCATCTGTGCCAAAATGGCTTGATCCTCTGTAGATAACCACAGCTCCTGAGAGTTCATGAGCGCAATCGCCACCTTACACGCAGAGAACAGCATTTCACAGCACTCCTCCACGTGCCCCTGCTATGACCTTCTTTCTGCCCTCTCTTCTGTGATGTTCCGTGAGCCTGGACTCAGGATGACAGGGGCTGATAGGCATATCCTATTTAAGACTGAGCCCTCAGTCTCTGCTTTCAGAACTTTGACTAGTTATTCATCTTTCCATTGACTACTACCCACTGGAAAAAACACAATAAAACAACAACAACAACAACAACAACAGCCCCCTCCCAAAAAAAAAAAAAAGCTTCCCTGACCAAGGCTGACAACAGTTCAGGTTTATGGGTATAAATATAAATATTTAGAAGTCAACTTGACAGCATGGCTATTTGACAAAATATCAATAAGAGGCACTACCCCAAGGTTTATGACCTCTGTAACCATTGATTTCTCACAAGGGTTACAATACCAGGCATGTAATTCCCTCCTGTAGATCAAGTTTCATATCCAACTATAAAGTGGTTAGTTACCCCATAATAATTGTACCTCTATTGCACCAGGGGATGCATCTTGCTTGGAGGTTGGTACTTTAGCACACAGTTGGCGCTGTGAAAAAGCACTGATGTCTTTTCTTCCCCTGTAGCCTGCACAGCACCTTCTGGAACTGTGAAAGTTAGTCAGCGGGAAGTAAATCCATTTCCAAACCTGACAGGGACTCATCTCTCCTTCTAGGGACTGCTATCCTCACCTTCCGTCCTTGGGCTTTTTTTTCTTCATCATTCCTTCTTTCCATGAGGTCTGTTATTGGTAAGAAAACCTAGGCACCATTCCAATTCTTTCTTTAATGTTCTGGGTAAGCTTGCAATTAGCTCTTCCTTTATATTCTAGTGTCTAAGGTGCTTATCACCTCTTCTCCATTTGCATCGCTTTTCTTCCTTTCAAAAGCGGTTTCTGAAATCGCAGGACTTGCCTTCCTGCATCTGTCTCCCCGCCCACTGCTGAACCTGTTCAGAGACTTATGGTTCCCTCCTGGGCACCACACACCAGCCAAAGCAGTGTTTAAGGCTCCCAAGAAACCACCAGTGGAAAGCTTTTGACTAAAGGAAAAAAATCTGTTACTTGACTTTTCGGAGATCAAAGAGGCCAGCAGAACTGAGGAATGCAGAAGAGTCCTGGCGCCTTTGCTGTTAAAACCCAATTCAAAGGCTTAGGCTCCTTAAGTCCCCTGCAGGGTGATCTTACTCTTGACCCAGAAGTAGACCCAAGAAGAGTGCCGCTGTACTAGTCCACACCTTCACGTTCTGCTGTTTTTTTTTTTTTAATCTTAGTGGGAGAAACTGCCTGAAATTTAGGTTCATGAATATAATTTCTTTATCATTTTGCTTCTTGAGTCTTAGTCTATGACTCTTTGTCCTGTCCTCCTGTCATCCCTCTGTGTGGTCTCTCTTACATTTAATCAGGGAAGTGTACACTTCTAGTGCAAACTTGAAACCTCGTCTTTTATGCCATTGGGCAAAGCTCTGATAGTTCTTTCTTGGCCTCCACAAGGCCCCTTTAGCATGTCACCCCCAGCCCCCAGTCTTCAACATTGCTCCAACTTCCTTTGCTCTCCAGAAACCACTGTTCTCTGGCTGGCTGTTTTGTCATGGCAGTATAAGTTCCACAAGGGCTGGGGCAGACTTTTTATCATGATGCTCTCAAGGTCAGTCATGTCCTATGAACTTTATTAAGCTTGTCCAGTGAACAAGTCAAACTTCCAGCCCTATCCGCTAGCAATGCAAAAACCAAATCAAGAAAATACCTGATAACTTCTTTTCTCATTAATGCATTAACATCTATCTGGTTACCTGATTAGAAATCCTCAAAACTTTCTTTTTCTTTATTTCTCATATCCCAAACCAAGAGTTTTTCTCCTCCTTCTTAAATGACCTAGAATCCATTCTCTGTTGTATATAATATCAGTGCCACACTGCATTTATCCAGGCTCTGGTTTCTCTTTTTTTTCTTTCTTCCTTCTTTTCCTCTTCTCCCCGTCATGGATATGAGAATTCCATCAAAGAACAAAGAAGGAGAAAAAAATTGGACTTAGGTTGGTGATATGGTTAGAGTAGGACTAGCTATAAGGCTGGGTCCCTGCCTTAGTCCCAAGGAGTAAGTTGCTATGGTAGAATTTCAGGCAGCATGGAAATGAGCAGAAACTATTCTTGCTTTTGTAAATGCTCATTATATCCTAAATGTGGTTGAAAATACTCGTGTATATTATTTCATTTGCTCCTGCAATCCTGTGCGCTAGCATTCTCTTATTCTAAAGGAGGAACCCAAGAAATGGAAGGTTAAGAAATAGCTTATTCAAAGTCATAGATACATTTTATTAGTGGCAGATATTTATTAGGCAGGTATTGAACCCTGCCTAACCACTTTTGAGCAGGAGACCTAACTTTGGTCCACAAATCCACCCCATAGGCAGTCGTCAGGTTTGCAAATCTGGCCTGAGGGTGTGTTTCAGCCACTAGGGCATAGTGAATGCTCAAGCGACATTGCCGTCTTAGTGATGTGATTTGTGTCCACTGCTTCACGTTCTCTATTGCTTTGGCAGTCCCACCCCAACTTCCTACCTTGTGCACGGCATCTACATTAAATATTGGAAAGGCAAAGACAGACTGGGGAATGTCCAGAGAAAAATAACAAAAATGACTTGGGAGAGAAAGGGGTTGACATACATGGGAAGATAAAAAGAGATAGATTTACCTGGCTGGGCTGGGTGATAGCGAAGAAAGGATGTGAATACCCGAGAGGGCAAATAATGGGCTAGATCTGTCTGTTTTTAGGTACTTTGCAACTACAGCATCAATAGTTCTCTCGGTGTGTTCTTACGTTGACATCCAACAAGGATTTATTGAGTTTAGGCAGCTTTGTTTTTCGATTCAATGTGTTTCCAGAGGCTTCCTCTTAAGTGGATCAGTTGTAAGGTAAAAACCCGAGGGCACCTTGCTGGTGCCTTCATCTGAATGGATGTGCTTTGCAAGTCATCAGGTGAACGGGATGAGATGGCAAGATATGACTTTCATGCCTGAAAGAGATCTTAAAACCAAACCATCTTTATTTTATAGATGCAAGACCCAAGGCTCCAAGCACTCACGTGAGCGGAGCCAAGTCAAATGGTGGAGTCAGAGACAGGGAGGCAGGTAGACTGGCTGGGAAGAGCCAGGATCAACACAAGGATGTATGGAAGGAACCCTTTGATCAGCTCAACCTGAGATTCAGCTTAAGTCATGCAAAGGTCCTTCCCTCATGGTGCTTACATTCTCACAGGGACGACTGTTGATGAAATCTACTGTAAATAGACTATCTTCCTCCTGGATCTATACCCAGCAAGTCTAAAGTCAATGGGAAAAATGTAACTTCCAAATAAACCAGACTCTCTGATTCATGTCCATGAATCCCAAAGGAACACCATTGTAGCCCTGACATTTCCTCCTTCTCTAGTATTTCTTTTCTTCTACCTGTAGTGCTTTAGGACTTCTGCAAATTCTTTGACATTTCTTACACCTAGAGACCATGTACACCCTACTCCCTTGAGTCTGAGTAAGGACTTCACTACTCAGAATCAGAATCAGAGTACTTACTCTGCCAAGGGTAAAATCAGCAGAATGAATAAATAGTACATGACTTCTGAGGCCAGGTTTAAAAAGGCTGCAAAGATTCTGCTGGTTTTTCTTGGGTGGTTGGGAGCCTTCAGCTTCTATGTGAATATACATATAAATATAAATATCAACAATGTGTAGATGTGGATATATGTTATGCATGCATATACAAATAAAATAAATATATGCACATGTGTATGGAAATATGTGTAAATGGAGAGAAAGAGGGAGGGGGGAGGGAGAGAATGTGAGATGTCCCAATGTTGCCTTTCTAGCCCAGGGCGAACAGGATGACGTCAGCTCTACCACCATCTCATTGCAATCATAGGAGGGACTGAAGGAGAACTGACAGATTCATGGGAAAATAAGTGGTTATTGCTTTTGTAGGCCACTGTTTGGAGGTAACTGGAAGACTACCCTTAAAGTGCTACTCCACACCCGTCCTTTCCTCAAATCTCTAGTACTGTCTGCTTACTTCTGTTGGTTGATGGTCACTGCCGTAATGCACGGAGAAAACAGAAGCAGCCAATCAGATCCCTTCATCTTTCTCCTCTACACCCACCTTCTAGCTGGGCCTCCTATTGCAGTCAATAAGGGAGTGAGGTATCCCTTACCCTACAGGTCCTTCTTCATCTTATTTGGCTGGCTGGTCCTGCACTGAACTTTGAAACTTGAGGCTATGACATGAAACAGAGAAAGCTTAGCGTCATGGATCCAGTGGTCGTGCGAGTGCATCAGTGGCGGTGGCCATCTGTGGCAGCATCCGCATCCTGTGTCATCATGATAGTGGTGCTAGGTTGCCTTGAACTCAAGTGTTGGCTGGTCTCCCAGCCTCCTCGTGCACTTATTAACCCTTGGTGTCTTAGGATGCATTCTTCGGCTGAGGTGATGGCTCAGTCAGTACAGTGCTTGCTGACAAGCACGAGCACTTGAGTTAAGATCCCCAGCATCCATAAAAAGCAGAGCCCAGGTGGCAGAGCACAGGTGGCAGAGCCCAGGTGGCAGAGCACACCTGTAGTACCAGTGCTGGGGAGGCAGGCAGTGGGATCCCTGGGGATTTGCAGGCAAGTCAGTCTAGGGAAATGGTGAGCACCATGTTCAGTGAGAGACCCTGTCTCAAACAATGAGGTGCTGAGAGAGTGAAGAAGCCAGTGTATACTTCTGGTATCCACATGTACATATGCGCACTTGTGCCAGCACACATGTGCATTTATACATGCACAAACAGACATCATACGTTCTTTACCTATTTAATGCGGCTAGAGCTTTGTTGTTTTTAAACCATGAAAACCTATGTGTTTAGCTGTACCACTCCTGAGCACTTACCAAAAGGACTCTGTATCCGATGACAGAGATACCTGCCCAGCCGTGGTCACTGCTGTGCTACTCACAGTAGCTGGGAAATGGAACCATCCTAGGCATCCGTCAGCTGATGGATGGAGAACGGAAATGAGAATTTCAGGAAATGAGTGGAGCTGGGAAATGCCATATTGAGTGAGGTAGCCTAGGCCTAGAAAGACAAATGCTGTATGTTTTCTCTCACATGTCACTCTCAGCTTCAAACTTTTGGATTTCTGTGTTTAAATTGGAGTGTTTGTCGAGGCCAGAAAACAACAAAGGAACCACAGGGGAGCAGTAAAGAGGTCTTGAAAGCAAGTGTCTTAGTTAGGGTCTCTATTGCTGTGAAGAGACACCATGATCGCAACTATAAAGAAAACATTAGTTGAGGCAGCGGCTTACATTTTCCAGAGGTTTAGTCCATTATCATCATGGCGGGAAGCATGGTGGCGTGCAGGCAGACACGGTGCTGGCTACGTCTTGATATGCAGGCAACAGGAAGTGAACTGTGACACTGAGGGAAGCTTAAACAAAAGAGACCTCAAAGCTTGCCCCCCACAGTGTCACATGTCCTTCAACAAAACCACACCTCCCAACAGGGCCACTCCCTATGAGCTTTGGGAGTGAATTACATTCAAACTACCACAGTAAGGGAGTTAATAAAGCATATGTGATATGAAAATGAGGGTGGGGGTGAGGAAAGGGTTAAAAGGGGACAACGTGAATGGAATGGGAGAAAGGTGGGAGTGGGTTATCCAAAAGCCCACAGAAAGCTACTACTTTATAAACTAACTAGAAAATATAATATTTTTGAAACAGGGCATTATCATATAGCTCTGGCTGGCCTGGAATTTACTATGTAGACTAGAATGGCCTTGAACTCATGGATTATTTTCCTATCTCTGCCTCCCAAATACTGGAATTAAAAGCTTGTGATATCATGTCCGACCTGCTAGAACATATATTTTTTAAGAAAAGAGTTAGAATGAAGGTATTCTATGTGGTTGAATAATAGGCTCCTCCCAGAAGCCACGGGTTTCAAAATGAAAATCCTAGAGCCGGATATGGGGTAGTTCCCTATGAGCTGTTGCCTAGTTAGACTCCCAAAATGACACAAAAGAAGGTGTTCTGATTCCTAGATCAGAAATGATGAGATCGAGGGCGAGCACAGTTAAACTATCCCAGGTCACAGACGTGTAGAAGGCGGAGGCGGTTTGAGCCCTGGGCAATCTTGTTCTTCCTGCTGTGTTCAGACCCTGGGACACCACAGCACAGTAAAAGGCTGCAAAGAACGGAAGCTTAGTAAAATGGGTGCTGTAGGAGGTGTTCATCTCTGGAGCAAGGCTCTGCTTTTACACAAAAGCTCCTTGTGATGCAACGTGCGCTGGGTTTAAGAAGAACAGCTAAATAAAGTGTTTCCCAAAGATTTGCATGAAACATCAGCTGGGTTTTGATGCTTGCCAGTTGTTTAAAATGTTTATTCATGTTCAACAATGTTTATTTATTGAAAGTACCATCTATTTAAATCAAATTATCTCCATAGCTGAATATTTATATGAGCACTTTATTGAATATTCCTAAACATTTGCCTAAACCACAAACGATTTATTCACAGTTATAAATGTTCGCTTCTTTAGAGTAAAAAAAAAAATTGCTTAGAAGGCGCTCAGAAGCCAATTGACGTTTCCGCAGTTTGTGAACATCTGCGATGCTTCCCGCGTGTCAGCCGTCAGATTCCTGCCTTGGAAAATGGCTAGATATTCTAATTATTTATGTTCAATAAAATATTAAAAATTTACACAGCGTCTCTTTTACTGTGTCGTATAACAGCAGCATCTCTTGGCATTGGGACAGGCCAATAGATGGATTTTGAGATTTCTCAAGCACCTCAGCTTTCTGCAGGCATTTAATTAGCTGAAACTCCATTTATTTCACTGTACACTACAGCGCCATGAACATTAGGCCTTAAATAACCCTGGGCTCAACAGATGCCAGTATAAAGTGTGAAAAAAAAAAGCAATAAGCAAAGTGATGTAATGCTTCACAGTTTTGTTTGCTGCACTGATGATTCCAAGGAATCGATTTGGAAAGTTCACTGATATCAATAAAGGATTATTGACTCCTGATCTATTGGCACCACCCAGCACTCATCTTGCTTAGAATAAGTTGAATGAACTGTAGGACCAGGTGCCGGGGGAGAGTGAGTAACTGGGTCATGTCCCTCTCATCCTCCCCACTATGATTCTGTGACTCTAAAATCACTGAGTGCAAAGGCTGAGAAGGACCTCCATGTTCCCCATCCTTCTGCTTTTGTCAGTTAGTATGATTATTGGCCTCACTGTTGTTTGCAGTGCTGGGGACTGAACCTATGTTATCATGGTATTCTAGGCAAGTTCTCTACCACATTTCTGCTCCCAGTTGTTTTTATTTGTTTGTGTTGCCTCAGTGAATACTCTCCTCTTCCTTCTCCTCCTCTTCTCCTCCTCTCCTCCTCCTCCTCCTCCTCCTCCTCCTCCTCCTCCTCCTCCTCCTCCTCCTCTTCCTCCTCCTCCTCCTTCTTCTTCTTCATCTTTGAGACAGCTTCTCACTATTCCAGCTCTGGCTTGGAATTCTCTGTATGGAACAAGTTGGTCTCATACTCATAGAGATCTTGCCTCTGCCTCCTGAGATCTGGGATTAAAGACATGCACCATCATGCCTTGTTTTTTAATCCAGTGGGGTGCCCAGTTTCAAGACTGCATAGATACATTTATTCATAATGTTTTACCAGTTCTCTGAAGCCATTTGGGCAAGAAACTGCTCTTGCCTGGATTGTTTGGCTGTATGCTATATAAACTGGATTCACAGGAAAGTGACTGCCGAACTTGCCAAAACAAGATGGGGAAGTCCTTCAGGATTCCTGCTTCATGGAAGAGTCTGCCAGACATTCTGCAGGACCCATAGAAAAATGACTGACAAACCGTCAATACAGATGGGACAGTTTCAAATTTCCTGCTTCGCTGAGAAGTCTGCCAGACACTCTAAGCCTATGGGCTGAAGATGGATGCCCCAACGTTACAGAGGAACTTCAGGTGACAGTCTAGGCAGTGAGATGTCTCTGTCAATTCTAGAGTTTATAAATTATCCTTCTGAGGTCTTTGATGAAGTTGAATACAGATAGTTATGGCTTTCCTTAGTTATGATAAAAGATAAGTTACATGTAAAACTTTAGACTCAAAGAGATAGGATAGATGATGAAATATTGTCTTCAAATTTCCCCAAATGTTGGTGAACTAAATATTGTTAACTATAGTTCTTTCTTGATAATTGGTTTGTTATATAAAATTTTACTATGTTAAAGTTAAAACCTTACTTTTTATTTAGACATAAAAGAGGAGATGATGGGGAAATGTCCTTATGAATGCTGTGAATATATGTTTCTCTTATTGATTGATGAATAAAGTTGTTTTGGCCAATGGACAGACAGAATGTACCCAGGCAGGAAGTATAGGTGGGGCTACCAGATGAGAAGAAGGTTGAGAGTAGCTGCTGAGGAACCAAGAGGTTCAGGCATCACCTGATAAATCAAGAACTCATGGAAATACATAGTTTGATATAAATGGGTTAATAATTAAGAAAGAGCCAGCCAATAAGAAGCCTGAGTCATCAGTCTAACAGTTTACAATTAATAGAAGCCTCTGCATATTTATTTGGGACTAAAGGGCTGCAGGATCAGGCGGGACAGAAACTCCGTCAACAATTTGAGTACCCTTTAGTTCAACCAAGTTAATCCATAAAATTAACCAGTGCATCTGTTGTGAGTTGACTCCTGTTAATTAATATCCTTAGCTATCAGGCCAGATATCTGAGATTATGACCATTTTGGAAATGGGGGCTTATCAGAAATAATGGAGTCAAAATGAGGTCATTAGGGTCAGTCCCTAAGGGAGAAAGATGAAAATAGAAACAAGTATACACAGAGGAGAAATGATGTTCATAGACCCGGACCTAGGCAGTCAGCCATGAGAAGTTAGGAGAAGGCAGTGAAAGAGTGTTCTGTAGGATCCAAAAGAACATGACCCTGCCAACATCTTGACTTTGGATTTCTTGCCTCCAAACCTATGGGACAACAAATGTCACTTGCTTTTTAAGGAACCCAGTGTGTTGCTACAGCAGTGGGAGAAAGCTTGATACATCTTTTCTAATGTGTGGTATGTAATAAACATCTTCAGATATCCTTCTGTGAACATCCACGCCGTGACCAGCAATCCCTTCCCACCAAACACATTCACACCCCTGTCTCCATGACTCAGAGAATGGTCCCTGTGTATCAATGTTTTCAAAGTATCCTATCAAGAACTTTTAAGCTTTGTAAAAACAAAAGCAACTTCAGCTTGTCAGCAAAAATGAAAAAGATATTTCCTCCACATACTTTTACTTGACAATATTACATTGTTACTGTTTGATAGCCACCCTGCTACCCACCTCAAAGCAGATATCAGGGAGAAACAATGAACTCTATGTTCCCTAAAGACAAAAACCTGATTGCAAAGCTGTATGTGACATGATGTCCACCTAGGCTCTTAGGAAAGAGTGTCCCTTATGTTGAAAGCATCATGCACAGTTTTATAGTGAACACAAAGCCATTGCTCAAAACAGTAAAACCCCTCCAAAAAATCTATGCAGGATATTTTTAATTTTTGTGTAGTGGTTAAAAATAATTACACTGGGGGCTGGAAGGATAGCTCAGCAGTTAAGAATACTGGCTGCTCTTCCAGAGGTTCTGAGTTCAATTCCCAGCAGCTACATGGTGGCTCACAACCATCTATAGTGAGATATGGTGCCCTCTTCTGGCCTGCAGGCATGCATGTAGACAGACAGAGTACTGTATAAATAATAAATCTTTAATAAATAATAAATAAATAAATAAATCTTTAAGCAAAGATAATTACTACACTTGATCTTAGCCAAAAGGCCGAGAAGCGATAAGCAAAGATAATTACATTAAAAACACTAATGGTTTTGGTTGTGAGCCTAGCCTTTAACGGCTGAGCCATCTAACCTTCAGAGTAAAAACGATCTTATGCTCTGAATAAAGTTGGCTATTGCATGAGAAAAAATGTTAAAGGTTAAGTAAGCAACATAAGCATTGAATAACAATATTTTGTTGAGGTGAGGCTGGAGAAATGGCCCAGTTGTTATGACGTCTTGCTGTTCTTGTAGAGGACTGTGGTTTGGTTCCTAGCATCAGCAAGGAGGCTCACTGTAACATGGTTCCGGGGATTCAATACCTTCTTCTGGCCTCTGTAGGTACTGCACTTATACATAGGCAGAACATTCATTTGCATAAAATATGTTGATAAAAATATTTTGGAGCTAGAGAGATGATTCAGTGGCTAAGAGCACTTATTGGTCTTGTAGAGTTTGTGGGTTTGATTTCCAACATCCACATGGTGGTTCATAACCCTCTGTAAGCCCAGTTCCAGGCAATTCAATACCCTCTTCTGATCTCTGAGGGCAGGCATATAGTATTCATACACACATTCAGGCAAAACAGTCATGCACAGAAAATAAAAGGAAAGAAATCTTTAAAAAAAAGACCTTTTTGGGGGGAGGGAAGAAAACTAAAGTCATTGACATAGGGTAAACTTTTAAAGTTCAGAGATAGGAATTTTTTAGAAAACTCATTTGCTTGAGCTAATTTGTTTTTGCCTGCTTTTTATTTGTTGGTTTTTATTTTTTGTAGGGTCATTTGAGATGCTGGGGATTGAACTCATGGCCTGGTACACTCTGAGCACATTTTCTACCCTGAGCAGAGTCCTGTCTTTGGCTGAGTGCTGTTTGTTCAATAACTAAGAGTGACTGCCCTCGGAGTCTGCTTGGTTTCATGCAATAAAATCAGAAATCCAAGCATGGTGGTGGTGCACACCATTAATGCCAGCACTCAGGAGGCAGAGGCAGGTGGATTTCTGAATTTGAGGCCAATCTGGTCTACAGAGTGAGAACCAGGATAGCTGGGGCTACACAGAGAAACACTGTCTCGGAAAAAAAGATCCCCCGCCTTCCCTAAAACCATGTTTTGTTGTCTGTACGTGTTGGAGTTTAATGTGTACATAGACCTAGATATCCAGAGGCAGGCAGACCACAGCTGAGGTGCTGCTGGAGGCAATGGTCAAGGGTCCAGGCTTCTACCCTCTTGCTGCAGCATCTACAACACATGGCTTCTGTTCCCACCATCACAAGGTAATGGTGGACACTCCAGGCATTGGCTCTTCCTTCTAAGGAGAGAGGAATGGCAAAAAAGGATAAAGATGATGGCTACTGAATTGTTCTCTTTAATCAGAAAAGGACAGTTTTCTTGGACATTCTGTTCTTGAGGAACTATAGTCTTACACTGTTCTGTTACTGCTCCACACAAAATATAGGTAGTAAGAAATATGGCCAACTATACTGGGCAGAAGGGTTAGGGGGCTTGTTAGAAAAACTTACTACAAAGAATGAATAGGAAAAACCAGACATGTTTGGTCTTAAATTTCCAACTCTCTCCTGCTCTTGGGAGACTGAGTAATATATGCTATCATTTAGCCTAGGGTGAAAGGCAAAAGCACTTAGGTCAAATGGACTGGAATTACTAAGAGTGGTTTTGACTGGAAATAAGCAGGAACTTTTGAACAAAGAGAGTAAAAGACACAATGAGCAAATATGTTTCTTCTTAGATAAGATGGCTACCATATCCTACAGAAATGCTTGTAAATATACATGGGGGTTCATGTGCAGGGATGTTAAATCCAGCACTATTTGGAAAAGTTAAAGTTGTTAAAAAACTTTAAATACTATCAATACAGAAGCATCACTTGTTTTTGTATGTGTGCTCTCTGTGTGTCCATGAGGGGGCACTTGTGTGTGCATGCATGTGGAGGTCAAAGGTGAACGCCAGACGTCTTCCTCAGTCACTCTCCACTTTATTGTTTTAAGGCAGGGTCTCTCCCTGAACCTGGAGCTCACCAACTTGGCTAGCCTGGCTGAGCAATACTCACCAGCAGCCCTGTTTCTGCCTCCCCAGAGCTAGGATTCCCACCTTGTCTGGCTTTATATATGAGTTCTGGGAACTGAACTCAGCCTGCATGTGTACATGGAAAGCACTTTAACCTCATTGTGGGGGTTCTCTTTCCCTCTTGGTCCATAGGCCACCAGGTTGAGAGGATAAGAGGCACTGGCATTGACAGAAAGCTTTGTGTGAGGCCCATGAGTACGAACAGAGACAGCTGTCCTGGAGATGGACGTCAGTGAATCAGTTCTACTTTATTCCAGAGTATAAGGAATATATAGGATTGGGGAACTGGTGACAAACTGTCATTTGCCTTGAGTGACATGGTCCTATCATAAGGCCCCTGGTATAAGTCTTAGTTATCATATGTGCATCAAGGGAGCCTTCTAATAGGGAATCTATGCCAGGGTTCAAGCTAAAGATAAGTCAGGCATCTGGTTTAGAGACAGGTATCCCATTTAGAGACAACTTTCAGATAAGGTCAGCCCTTCAGGCTAGAGGCATGAAGTTCTGCTGGAGGGAGGGAGCCCCAAGTTGTCTAGCTATTGAGATAAGCTGCCAGGTCATGGGGAGACTGAGACCTCTCCCAGCCAGCAATGTTGTCCCACACCTCTCTGTACTTCCTCTCTTCCTTTGGAATGGGAATGTTTACTTTGTACCACTGTGTTGGAAATATGTAAACTTGCTTTGTGATGTCACAGGGACTTTGTGATGTCACAGGGACTTTGTGATGTCGTAAGGACTTTGTGATGTTATAGGGACTTTGTGATGTCACAGGGACTTTGTGATATCATAGGGACTTTGTGATGTCATTGGGCTTAAAGTTAAGAGATTAGCTGGGGCTTGGAGGAGACTCTGAACTTACGTTTTTGAAGAGTATTTGAACTGTTACAGACTCTGGGGACTTTTGAAGTTGGACTGAATGTATTTGATTTATGAGATGGTCACAAGCCTATTGGGGTGAATGTTATACTTTAAGATCAATGTTTGGGTGACAAAATGACAAAGGGTGGACTAGTGATGGTTTATATTGATTGTATACTTGAAGGATCTATAGCCTCAGAATAGACAAGCATCTGGGCATGAGTGTGAGGATTATATATAATAGCTTCATTGAGGGAGGGAGACTTACCCTAAATGTGGATGTCACCATTCCATGGCCTGTGCTCCTGAACCACATGAAAAAGAGGAAACCAGCTAAGCACTGGCATTTGTCACCCTTTGCTTCCTGACTGTGGAAGTGATGCGACCAGCCTCTTTCTGCTTCTGCCATCATACATTCCCTGCCAAGACCAACTGTATCCTCTGTAATTGTGAGTCAAAATCTCTTCCTTAAAAAATAGAAATTGAGCCAGGCAGTGGTGTGGGTCTCTGAGTTCCAGGCTATCCTGGATCAAACAGCCTTAAAAAAGAATTAAAATTGTTAAAATTAAATTAATTCTCTCTGTCTCTCGTGCTACCAAGCTAGTTATAGACATCCAAGGCTACACATACATATTTGTTCATTCATTGTTGTGTATGTGTGTGGGCACTCACATGCCTTGGTGTGCCTGTGGAGGTGGGAGTATAACCTGTAGGGGGTCCAAGGATCCAGCTTAGGTTGTCAGGCTTGGCAGATACCTTTATCTGCTAAACCATCTCGATTTTCCTCTTTAAATGAATTTTGTTAAGCATTTTGTTGCAGCAACAAGACAAGTAACTAGTACAAATATCTAACAAATCTCTTTTTGTATCTGTATCCTGTTGCTTTTGTTTTCTGGAGAGTTCTGATTATGCACCTGTTTGCCAAACACAATCTGAAGTGATTGGGAGATTCTCTTAAGCAATTTCTTACTGGAGTTTTGGAACAGGAAAGCAATACAATGTCTGTGATGCATTTTACTTAAGGGTTTTCCTTTTATTGCAGCATTCTGTTTCTTGCTGCTACTCTCCTCTGACCCTCCTCCAATTTTGATCAGATTCCAGTCCTGCCTCCGTCTAGTATCGCCTCACGTTCTTCGTCTCTCCCAACTCCCTCCTTCCTATCACAGTGGCTAGGATGTGGCGTCCAGTCCCCATGGATAGATACATCTACAAAACACTCCTGTGCCCATGGCTCGGGGAACACTGCAGAAGAAGGGCTGAAAAGACCGCAAGAGCCAGAGGCTCAGGGAGCTGGTGTGAGGCTGTGTGTCCTAGTAATGTCAGACGCGATACCCATGACGTCTCACCAGCGTGGCTGCCCAAACGTGAACTGAACGAGGATGGAATCAATGAACACGTCAAAGAGGGTGGGGGAAGGGCCCAAGAGGCCTCAGCCCTACATAAAGAAGTACAGGCAACCGAGGAAAGCTGGGAGTGGGAGATGTGGCTCTCCCTAGGGAAGAACACACCAAATGGTTGTCCAGCGCCAAATGGTCAGCCCTGAAAACATACCTGCAATAACATCGTGTAGACTTAGCAGGTGGAATGTATCTGTGTATAAGTACACGTACATGCATGTAGTGACAATGAGTGAAAAAGAGACTAGGAATTTGAAGGAGAGTGGAGAGGGGTAGACGGGAGGGTTTGTGGGGAGGAAAGGGAAGGAAGAAATGTAATTATATTAATCTCAAAAGCAAAAACCCAACTATTTAAAAAAAACACAGCTAGGTTTAAAGGTGTTCCTGCTCTTGCAATAGCCCTGACCACACTAAACAGCCTGAATGGAACCCATCAGGTTATGCATGATTAAAAAAATAAAAGACTTAAAAATAGTAAGGGGACTAGCTAGGAAAGATGGCTACTGGCACTCTTTGGCTTGTGGCCATATCCCATTCATTTCTATTTCTGTGATCACGTTTTTCTTCTGTATTATGTCAGCTCACCTGCCTCTTATTGGTACTTGGGATTCATTTAAGGCACACACAGATAGTACAGGATAATCCCCCACTCAAACTCCTTAACCAAGTCTCTGAAGCCTTTGTTGTATAAGATGCCATTTACTGGTTCCACAGATTTGAACCTGATGTCTTTAAATGTCATTGCTCAACCTTCCAACAGACAAAATGTGTGACAAGGACCCTCTCCCACTGGGCAGCCTGTCCTAGATAAGCCTTGTAGCAGAGCATGGATCCTCTCCCGGCCATTAGAGTGTCTTTTGCATTCTCCTGGCCAGTGATATGCTGGCAGAAAGAACTCAAATCTGATTTTCATGTTGCCAGAGGCCTCTGACTTTTAGGTAAAGCCACAGTTAGCAACAACGGCAGCCTAGAGGGTTTTGGTGAGCTGCCTCAGCCCCCAGAGGTAAACTGAAGGACCGTGTTGGGATTGGGTGTCACCATGTCTCTGCTAAAGAGAAATGTACTGTGAATATGAGACTCAATTCTCTCTTTCTACCACATGGGTCCTGGGCATGGAACACAGGCGGTGAGGCTCTGTGGCAAGCTTTCCCACTGGCGTGGCCGTCTTGCTGGTCTGAGAAATGTACTGTGCTCTCCCTTCAACTTTAGAATGTCTCTTTTCCTCTGGATTTAAGGACAGTGTGGGTCTGACTGCAGAACCTTCACCCCAGCTCTGAAGTTCTTACTGCTCGACTGTGGAATAAAAGACAAACACCTCAAGGTTTTGGTACCTCTAATTTTTCACTTCTTGGAGGCCTCAAAGGACCACACCACAAAGTGTGCCCAACTAAGCTGGCCCCTAGCTGGGCACAGTAACCTTTAGCTAAGTGCTGTGTGGGCCACTGGGGGCAGGGGGAGGCTTTGGGGTTTCAAGCCTTCCTTGAGGTCTGCTATGTCTTGTTGAAAGCCTCAGGAAACCCCGTGTCTTCATCTCCATCCCTGAAGTTTGCCTGTGTTATTTGCTATTAATAAGGTTTTGTGTGTGGGGGGTGGGGGCAGGAGAGCGGTGGGGGTGATGATGATGGTGCAATTTAACAAGGGTTATTGGCTTTATTCCCAAGGGGCATCTTTAGTTAGGCTGTCATCAAATAAGTCAGGGTCCTGACTGCAGAACAGGGTTAGAGTTGCAGTTAGACCCCAGCTTTGAGTCACTCAGGATCCAGGAAGTAACTTTCCTGTATCCAATTAGCATATACATTTGAATGAATCAACTTGGCTCACAGCATGGAGAATGTCCTATTCATTGTACCTTTTCCAAACAGGATCCACAAAGGCAGTGGGAGTTATCGGTATGTTACCAAGAAAAACAACAATCCCCCTACTCTTGCCCTGTTCCTGGCTGCTCTGGGTTCCCCCTCTTCCTTCCATCCCTGGGAGGTCACTTCATCCATTGCCCGTGGTTATGTTTATCATGTAGCTAATACCCCTTGACTCATTACACAGAGTACCCAAATATTGCCTTTCCTATTGCCTTTCCAGGGTAGCTGCACCTTCCCTGGTGGATCCCTTTTGGATTAATTACAGTCAATCATTGCCTAACGGCATTCTGGACACGGTTTCCATTTGAGAAATGTGGCAAGGGAGGATACTGAGCACGGCATATGAACTGCAGTTGCCCTCAGGCTGTGATCCTGGGAGACCCTGGTGCTTTACCTCTGACAACAGATAATAACCACAATAAATAAGTGGATGGAGAGGGTTATCTCTGTTTTAAGTTCTCCTAGTCCTTAAATCATAGACATCTGCTACTGCAAGAAAACCCGCAGTCAGTGATGGACAAAGGAGCCAGAGTGTATCGGAGAGACGGAGACCCCTAAACTGGTTTGAAATTGTGCACTGGGTCTCCTGTTGACCCTGGCATTCACAGCTGTAGTGTTGCCGAGTTACAAACACCTGCTATTTATAATAGGTGTTTGAAGTTAATGTGACAAACTCCACTCAGCTGATGTGTATCAGGGAAGTCCTCTCAGCATGAGGTCACTCCCCTAGTGAGGCAGAGTCAGACCTCAGAACTGGGAGGGCACAGGTGAATTGAGTAGAAAACGTTATGGCCCACAAGTTGTCCCTCGGGTTTTAATGGAGATCTGCAGTTGGGGTTTCTTATTTTCCTGTCTTCTGTTTTGCGTTTTGGTGTTTTGCAAGGTAAACTTTCAGTTGATTGGCTAAATGAAATTCACTGGGTGGGGGGAGAGAGAGAGAGAGAGAGAGAGAGAGAGAGAGAGAGAGAGAGAGAGAGAGAGAGAGAGAGAGGGAGGGAGGGAGGGAGGGAGGGAGGGAGGGAGGGAGGGAGGGAGTGATATCAGAGATTTACTGTACTGTAGCATGTTTGCATTTTTTTCTTAGTCCTTGGTGAGATCTGCAAAGAACATCAAGGCTGGCAATCATCTTCCCCTTTCCCATCTTTAAGAATTGTGAGGACACAGAGTTGGCTTTCAGTGAGTCCAGCTGTGGAAAGCTACCCATGAACTTCTTATAGCCAGCTGTTACCGGGGGATCATTTTGGCTGTATTAGACATTCAATTTATCCCAAGAACAGAGGGACTAATTCAACCCAGGTTAGCACAAGTGATGAATATTATTTTTGGTTTTTCGAGACAGGGTTTCTCTGTATTGTTTTGGACCCTGTCCTGGAACTCGCTCGGTAGACCAGGCTGGTCTCGAACTCACAGAGATCCATCTGCCTCTGCCTCCCGAGTGCTGGGATTAAAGGCGTGCGCCACCAAAGCCCTGCTACAAGTGATGAATCTTAATGTCAATGTTTACTGAACACCCATTTCTGTGCTAGGAAACTTACATCTATTTAAAAGATGACCTATAGTCTAGATCTCTGCCATCATAGACCAAAGTGTTGAGCAGGGCAGGCACAGGACCAGTGCATACCAGGTGCGTTCGGAGTTGATGGATGATATAAGCTGCTCTGTCATCTGCAATGTGAAAGGCCGCATGCGGCTCCAGTCCTGTTGGAGTCAGAAAGAGGATCTCAGAGGCTCCGTTGAACTCGGTGCTCGCTAGGTCCTGGATATCTACCACTTTGTCCATGGGAATATCTGCAACTGTTAAGTAAAGTACACACACGCGTGTGCGCGCGAACACACACACACACATTTAAAGATGACTTATAGTTGCAATGTAAAAAGTCAGTTAACACTCCCCCTTTTAAAAACAGGGTCTCAGCTATCCCAGGCTGACTTTGAATTTGATATATAGCAGGAGCGCTATATCCTGAGTGCTGAGATTACAGGTATGCGCTACCACTCTGGGTTTATTTTGTCATGAGCTAAATCCGTAGCCCTTGCCTTTCTACTCAGGAGTAGATGGCATAGTGACTTTGGATGGTCCTTTTCACCTCAAGATGGCACCCACGGTGTCCCTGGCCCTTGTTTCATTTCCTGTATTGCACAGGAATGCATTTTACTATATACATTATTTTACAATTTGTAGATTTATTGTCATGTTTTTTTTTCTGGGGCAATTCTATTGTATGTTTTACCCTTCCAAAAGTTATATGTCTCTTTTGGGCTTGATAAAACATTACCTTGTCATTGTCCTAGGGGTAAATTGTGGTCTTGGCTCCCTCTTTTTATGACCTGTACCTCTGATATATGCAGCTGCTGGAAATTATCAAAACACCTGTCTTCTAAAGAGATCCCCGGGGAGTGGACAGTCCACATTTATTTTACTCGGCTGTTACCTAAACATAATAGGATCTCCGAGTCTGCCTTCAGACCAGCATGAACTACATGTGTTTAAAAAACCAGTCTCGTTGCTTTATGATCATTTGGATGAAAAAGTAGTTTTAATAAGCTTCATTGTTCACATTATTTACACACTTCGTGAATTCTCTTTCAGTGTTCACAGTCATGAAATTCTTTAAAGGGAAAAAATGGTACTACTTAGGACAAAGGACACAGTGCAGAGCTTTGGAGGCGGCTTTGTGCAGGACTCTCCACAGGTTTTTGTCTAATGGGCTACTTTGGAGGAAACACTCCCCCCATACACACACACACACATCCACCATAAATGAGGAGGCACAGGGGCACTGTATAAATCAGGGGTGTCGGGTTGCAGCACAGTCAAGGCCAGGAAGGGAAGTACAAGGAGTAGGTATGCCTTTGATTACAGTAAAGCATGGCGTTTGGAGGAGGGAGACACAGAAGAGGATGGAGTGGAGAAACACAGTACCTGTGGTGGTTTGGATGACATGGTCTCATAGGCTTATAGGGAGTGGCACTAGTAGGAGGTGTGTTCTTGTTGGAGTAGGTGTGGCCTTGTTGGAGGAAGTGTGTCACTGGGTGTGGGCTTTGAGGTCGGTCTCAGAGGCTCAAGCCAGGCCCAGCGTCTCACTTCCTGCTGCCCGTGGATCCAGATGTGGAACTCTCAGTTACCTCTCCAGCACCTTGTCTGTATGTAGTCATGCTTCCTGTTGAAAATGGACTAAACTTCTGAACTATAATTGGACCCCAATTAAATGTTTTCCTTTGTAAGAGTTGCTGTGGTCATGGTGTCTCTTCACAGCAATAGAAACCCTAACTAAGAGAGTACCTCTTAGGATTAAGGCTCTGGGGCTAGTGATAGCTCACACCACATTAACAAATTTGTACATGTGTGGTGTCCCTGTTTGAACATATTAAAATTGGTTGAAGGGCTTAAATGAACAGGATTTTTTTAAAATTTTAATTTTAAATAGCTTGTTTTACATGTCAATCCCAGTTCCCTCTCCCTTCCCTCCTCCCGCACCCCCTCACCATCCTCCCCATCCTCCCACCCTATTGTCAATTCCTTCCACATAGGGGATATCTAGAGTCTGTCATTTCACTCAGGATAGGGTCCAGGCACTTCCCTAAGAGTCCAGGTAGAGAGAGCAACCCTCTTTGTGTTATGGACACATGATGTCTGTTAGTATTCGAGGGATAAACACTGATCCACTGCTCAGGACCCCATAGGTAGCCCAGGCCTGCTCACTGACTCTCACATTCAGGGGGTCTGGATTGGTCCCATGCTGGCCTCCCAGCTGTCGGTCTGGGGTCCAAGAACTCTCCCCTAATGAACAGGAATCTGATTGAAAGAATAACGTCAATGAGTGATATTTATATCTATCTATCTATCTATCTATCTATCTATCTATCTATCTATCTATCTATCCTGTTCCAGATCACTCTCTTAGTTACTGCCTTATTGCTGTGAAGAGACACCACGATCAAGGCAACTTATAAAAGAAAACATTTGATTGGGGGCTGGCTTACTGTTTCAGAGGGTAAGTCCATGGTCATCACTGTGAGGATTGTGTTGGCAGCAGGTAGTCAGACTGGGCACTGGGGCAGTAACTGAGAAGTATGTCCTGATCCTCAGGCAGGAGACAGAGAGCTTGAGACTGGGCTTGGTATGGCACTTTTGAAACCTCAAAGCCCTCCCCAAGAGACACAACTCTTCCCACAAGGCTACGCTTTCTAATCCTTCCTAAACAATCCACCAATGGGATCCAGACATTCAAATATATGAGCCTATGGGGGACATTCTCACTCAAACCACCACAATCACTAAGAGAAATGAATCTCAGGTATCAAATCTGAATTGAAAAAAAAATAGTTCAACTTTTTTGGGTGAGACCACTTGGGAAACTTTTGACTTTGCAGACCCCTAGTAAATAATGTGGACCACTTAGGATGTCACAAAACCTTTGAACCCAAAAGGAAAACTTTATATTTAGGAAATGTTGCCATTTAATGAAACAAAAGCACTTTGTTCCCTAATATACAATTGTATGACAAAACTGGTCTTGGAAAACTACAGTTGTTGTAAAAATGACTGAGCTTTGAATTGAAATAATTGCAGACTGACAGGCAGAGCTAAGGAATGATGAAGAGAGAGATCCCAGCATGCACTTGTCTGGTTTGTCTCCAAGGTCAAATTTATAGAACAGTGGTACACTATCCCAGCAAGGCTACCGACATTGATGCGGCCCAGCTGGTCACACTTGGACTAGCCCAGGTTTGCTTTTGCTGTGTTAATCTGTGGCTCTGTATCTAGTTCCAAGCATTTCCTGTCATTCTTTTTAAAATTTAAGGGTGTGCAATTAGTGGTTTTCAGCATTTCACAGTTTTGTAACAATTACTGTGATCTGATTCCTGCTCTATGGAATTTTAGAATGTGGCCTCAATTGTAGTCAAGATACCAAATGCATATATTGAGCTGTTGCCCTTTTGTTGACCACATTTAGTTTCCTTCTTCTCCCCATCCTGAATCCTGCCCCTCCCCATCACCACAGCATCGTTGGTATCTTGAAAACTGAACTCTGAGTGATGATTAAGGAAAGTCACTGAAGGTACGGCTCTGTGGTTCTTAGACACACTCCTATTTGGGGTATAAGCACTGGGTCTGAAAAAGACATTGTAATGGGAGCCTTTCTCTCTCCTTGGCTCTGGTCTTCCACTCTTTTTTAACAACCTGCTGCTGGGTACCCCTGACCCTGCAAGTAACCCTTGTGGCTGCAGTGGTAGGCAGCCGGGGAGGAGAATGTGTGTGGTGACTGTTACAGACAGACCTGAAGTCCACTTCATGGTTTGCAGCTCAGGGAGTTGGGTCTGGTAGCCCATTTAGGTGTTTGCATAACACCATGGACAATTACCATGTGCAACTGGCTTAAAAATTGTAATTGACTTTTGACTAGTCTATATGCCCCATTAGACTAAGCGCCAGGAGGTCAGGTCCTGTATTTTAATGCT
Organism: Mesocricetus auratus; assembly: GCF_017639785.1. Lineage (NCBI taxonomy): Eukaryota > Metazoa > Chordata > Mammalia > Rodentia > Cricetidae > Mesocricetus > Mesocricetus auratus. Next base: position 47,460,897 of record NW_024429186.1, read on the forward strand.
TAGCTTAGCGCTGTAACACCATTCCAATAACAATGGCAACGCTGTTCAGCTCTTATTGAGCATCTGTTGTATAGCAGGCAGTAGGCCTGGCTTCACTCATCCTCTGATATCGCCTTACATGTTTTCTGTAGGTTATCACCTATGTTGATTTTATAGGCAAAAAAAAGAGTGTTTGTAAATATAGCCACTTGTCCATGGTTGCTTGGCAAACTTAAACAAACTAGGCGTTTCTGTCTTTGTTGTTAGCATTGTTCTTACAAGTTCCACTTGTGCTGAGACTGACCTTCAGTGTCAACTGCTGTGTCCCATAGTTAAAGCAGAACATTTTAGTAGCAATCCAAAGTTTTTTTTTTGACAAAGTTCTGTTCTCTTGTAGCCCAGGCTGGTCTGGAATTCAATATGTAGCCCAGGCTGACCTTGAACTCTATAAAATTCTCTCGCCTCATATTTCCAAGTGAACCACCACCATACCTCGCTTAAAATCCATTTTTCCTGTTAAAAGTATAATTTTAACTGATTGTCTGAATTTTGTCTGTTTTATTTTTTATTTATTTGTATTTTATTCTATATAATCTGTCTATCTATCATCCATCCATATATCTATCAATCATCTATCTATCTATCTATCATCATCCTCATCATCTATCTGCCATCTATTTGTGTGGGTTTTTATGTGTAGGCATGCATATGCCGTGGTGTATATGCAGAATGCAGGATAACTTGGAGTGAATCTGTTGTCACCTTCTACCATGTAGGACCTGGGATATAAAACTCACGTTGTCAGACATATTGGCAAGTGTTATCATTTCACAGAGTAAGGTCATTGGGTATCACAACACAAACTCGTAGAAGAAAAAAAAAACCCCAAAAAACCCAAACAAACCCATGAAGTTCCAAGTCCGGACACTAGGGGGTGCTCTTGTAAGGCAAACGCAGGCTTTCCTACTGAAAATAACAGTCTGGGTGTTTGAAAAGCATAGTCACCAAGTGGATGCTCTCATTTAGTAGTGAGATGCTCAACCCGCTGAGCATGAGAAGCAGAGAAGAAATGACTCATTCAGAGTCTTGAAAAGAGACATTACAAGGCGTAATCTTGGCGCCCTTAGGAATGTAGAACTTAATGGGGCACCGTGTTTTGTAGATTGGACCCAGAACACAAGAAATCATCAAGCCCTTTGAGGGAAGAGGGTGGGATTCAATCCTGTTTTGAACATTTTGAGGTTGGCATGTATACATACATATGTGTTTATAATTTTCTCCTTCATTGTGGAGAAAACTGAGTTGGGAAAGTGCTTGTTGTGCAAGCATGAGAACTTTGAGTTCAATCCCCGGTGTCCATGTACAACACATGGCATAGTGGTGCAGGCTAGTCATCCCAGCACTGGCCAAGTGGGGAAAGGGAGACCCCGTGGACTTCCCAGCTGCCAGCATAGGCAATCCATGAGCCCCAGGTCCCAGCAAGAGACACTGTCCCAAACATGAGATGGGAGTGACACCTGAGGTTAACCTCTGTTCTCCTCATGCAAATCCACATAGATGTAGAGCATGAACATGTGTGCAGAAGAATTTTCACATACATACACATACACACACACACACAGTCCGTCACACAGACAGACAGAAATGCTTTTGCTCACTTCCCTTTGTACTTCCTCGTTTTCCTGACCCTGTTTGGATAGACTGGGTGGACGATGCAGTCTGGGAAGCTTCCTCTCCACTCAGTCCCAATGTATGCCTCATCCCTATTTTGGGAATAGTTTAGCTCTATGTATTGCAGAGTGCTGCACCGGATCATGGGAACTGCTGAGTGATTTATGGATGAGAGAGAAGTGCTCATCTCCACTTCCTTCTCCCTCCCACTGGCCATCACTGGCCATCACTGGCCACTCTTTCCTTTCAGTCTGGACCTCTCACACCTGTCTGTCTCAGGGGTTCCTTCTTCAGTAAAAAGGACGGACGATGGTTTTTATTCATGGCCATGACAGAATTGTTACATATTTTAAACACATGAAAGTAGAAGAGAGAAACCGCACTAAAGAATCAGACTAGTCCCATTGAGTGTGTGCGGGTGTGTTTGTAGTGTGTGTGCGTTTGTAGTGTTGTGTGAATGTGTTTGTAGTGTGTTTGCACGGGTTTGTAGAGTGTGTTTGTCGTGTGTGTGTGTGTGTGTGTGTGTGTGTGTGTGTGTATGTACATGGTATTCAAGCACTCTCCCACCAAATGGTATCCTCAGCCTCTTTCTTTAATAATGTTGCTCTGGTAGGATCTAATTTAGTATAATTTAGCAATTCAAGATTTAAAAAAAAGTTACAGGGAGTCTTGATATTCAGAAAGAATTTGTCTTGATAGTAGGGAACATACTCTATTTGTCTCCTTATCTTCTCTTCACATCGCATGTGGTTTTCTCTGGATGTTGGGTCTGCTTCTATTTTATTTATCATCCAACCACCCATCCACCAATCCATCCATCCACCCATCCATCCACCCACTCACCCATCCACCAATCCATCCATCCACCCACTCACCCATCCACCAATCCATCCATCCACCCATCCATCCAACTACCAATCCACCCATCCTTCCACGTCCCTCACTCAGCCTCCCCTTTCTCTGGTGGCGCATATGACTCATTGTACCCTATACAACCACCACTCCAGGTGAGATCTTATTGAGTCAAAGGTGCATCATCATCATCACCATTATTTTAAATGTATGCCCTGGACTCTGTGTCATCGTTACAGAAACACTTCCATTTCTTACCAAGCTAACCACTAAGAGACACAGAACACTCAACCTCCCAGAACAAAAGTCCAAGGGGGTGGGGGAGACTATAGATGTGTGTGTTGGGACAGGTAATCTCAGATTATGTGAAGCCCACTGGCCGAATTCCTGCTCTTTTCTAGTTAGGAGAATTGAAGCAGTCCAGGTACTCGCCTTCTGCCCTACCCCGAGCTAGATTTGAGCTCTGCAGCAGGGAATTCCATTCTTTCCTAGTAGACTTGCCAGGTGGCACTTGGATGCTGTGGCTTCGTTTCTTCTCCTGTTGCATCTCTTCCTCACATCATGAGCTCGTGAAGCTGGGGTTTTAAGATTCCAGGAGGTTTCCTTTCCTTTGGCTTCTGTGAAGTGATGGGGTCCAGTAACATTCAGGAGGCAAAAGGTAGGACCCAAGTTTATGACTCACCTTTGGTCCTGGTCACTGTCGGCAATGGCATTACTTTTCTCTCCTGTTAGACTGGGTAGAGACTCCCAGTGCTGAAGGCATTGATCCGGAAGACACTGTCAATATGCAAACCTCAGACTTGAGGGAATCATCCCCATTATCACCCATTAACAAGGTTCCTTGATCAGAGACTCCAGTTGTTAGACAACCAGGGTCTGGGGGAAAAAATACCGAAAAACAAACTCCAGAGCAATAAGAGCAGACAGAGGAGGGGACATCTTCCAGGCACAGAGTCTAAGGAAGAAGGTTGGCTCACAGGGACACCTTCGAGAAGGTTCTGGGAGCCTGGGAGCATAGAAAGCAAAGTCAATCCGACAGGAGATTGATGGGAGTCAAGGACAGATTGCGTCCATCCACAGTCTGCCCGGCTGGGATCCGGGCCTGAGCTGGGCAAGTGCTTGGGCTACCCCCACAGCCTAGGCTTTTGGCTCTCTCCCATGCCCTCCTCTGGATACTTGCTTTGGGCCCACCTTTGAATGCCAATGGTTTTCCTTAGCTCTTCACAATGCTTTCATGTGTTCCACTTCAAGATTAGACATTATGACAAAGCCGAGGCAGGGGCATTCCGGCTATGGGCAGCCGCCTCTGAATCTCCAGGGATGTCTCGGAAGCTTGCTACTCCACATCTCAGGCGTCCCCCGACCAGAGCTTTTCACTCATGATTTTCTCCAGCAAGCCGAAGCTCCCATTGCCGAAGTTATTTTTCTTTTGCAGTTTCTTTCACACAGCTGAGGCTCGTCCTGAGGCTCTTGGCTGGTTAAGGCTTCTCCTGGGAGGCAAGGGCGAGTTTAATTGGAAAAAGATCTCTTGCCTCTGGTGGCGATTATCATTCCTTCATCCAGGGGCGCGATGCTGACCTCAGGCTGCTCCCCGTTTTTTAGTGCTTTGTAGGAGAGACCCATCATCAGACCTCACTGCAGTTCAGGCTTCCTTGCTGCTGCAGCATGGTTTGAAACGGAAAAGCACCTCCCTCCCCACCGCCACCCCTTCAGCCAAACTAAATGGTTCTGAGAAAGGCTTTAAAACCACTCTCCCGTGCTCCAGGTGAGGTCAGGGAGAGACTTTTTAGCGAGGATTTTATTAGCCCGAACTTGGAGGCTTTCATCGTATTTACCAGGACCCAGGGCCTTCAAAAGCACATCGTCTCTGGGAGCCTCTGAGGTCGCAGCTGTTGAAGTGCACAGCCAGGGCTCACATTTCCCTTCTTCTGATTAAATGTGGGTAGCTGAAGGCTAAGCATTTCTAAAGATGCAGCTCCGGTGCTTATAGAGAACGTCTGGGCAGAACAAGAGGAACAGAAGTCTGTGGGTCTGGGAACAGGAAGCCATAGGTCCTGCCTCCATCTTGAGTCTGAGGTTTATTGGCCATGCACTTTGTCTTTTATTTTATTTTTTTTTAAAGATCATGCAAAATTGTTGCAAAGGAGATCGCTTAGCCGCTCGTTGGCCCAAGTTTGAGCTTCTCAAAGGCAGCTCAGCTGCCTTTCTTTCTGAATCCTTGTTAAGAGTCCACAAGACCACGGCTCTCTGGGAGCAGCCCCAATGGGCCAGCGGCTACTGAGCCAAGATCCTCCCTTTCTCTTTGTATCTCTCTAAGCTGGACTACTCCCCTGCAGCAGATCTCCATGTTCACAGTATAATAAACCCACCAGGCCTGTGATCCCTGACATGGTCTTTTCAAAACAGTGAGGCTTAGCTGAGATGTAGGTCAGGGTGCAATGCGTTCAAAAGTCCCGGGTGTTCTGCATGTCATGACAAGACTTTCAACTGAAAACCCTTGCTGTACCCAGAGGCCATCCCAGGGTGGTTGCTATGCCCTGCATTCCACTGTTATCAGTAAAGTACATCCAGAGCCTGCCCTAACTTCTGATTGGTTCCTTGCTACATGACAGGCATCTGGCTGCCTAGTGATAAGGGCAAGGTCAGGCAAGGTTGGGGGCAGGGTGGCTCAGCACATGTTGCTGAGTCAGAGGCCTATGTCTTGCTGGGTCTTTTCTTCAGCCTGTCATGGCTGCCAAAGCAGAGGGCTGGGTGAGGGGCTGGGCCTTTCAGATTACCTCAACGTTCATATATCACCAAAAAGACTCACCTAGTACAGCTACAGAGGTGGGGGTCCCTTGTTTGACTAACCTTCCACATTGTATATAATCATCTAGTTTCTCATGAGACCATAAAAGCAACATACAGTTAGAACAGAATTACATACAGCTGGGAGGGAGGGGTGGGAGCAAGAGGAGACCAGACTCCCAGGCGAGGGTTTCATGACACCTCCCACCCCCCTTCTGTGAGGGAAAGTCAGCACTCCTGGCATTTAGGGTCTCTTATGTGTCATCACAGTTGCTCTGATTAAGATGAAAATGGCCGTTATGGTCAGAGGACATCATTCTACAACAGGAATGCTCCTTGACTAAAGAGATCCACTTATTCCCTTCCCTTTTGTAGGATCTTTCATTGGATAAAGGGATTGCTTTTTCCAGGGAGAAATTAAAAAGTCTGGAATCTCTGAGGGAAAAAGACTGTTATCTACTGGTATTTAAGAATACTTTGCCCGAATTAGTTTGCCTTGTAAGTTTGAAAGGTAGCCAGCTGAGGGCTAACAGGGAGAGAGGAACATTTAGATTAGTGTGTGCACCGACATATGTGTTTTGGGGAAGTAGCAGCAGCTAGGGGGGGCTGGTACCTGTCTTGGGTGGGGTGGATGGTCCCAAGGAAATGTCTTCCTCTGAAGCAGTTTTGTCTAGTTCCTCAAAGGCCCACAAGCCATCGTTATCTCTCTACTCAACTCTATTGAGTCAGGCAGCCAAGTAATTAGAGAGAGGCCCGGCGGGAAACATTCCATTCTGCCTCCCTCTCTCCATACTTGAGAATGACCTTTAAAGTTGCTAATTGTGTTGTCTTCTTGTGGCTTTTAATCTTTCTGCTTTATTTATTTATTTAGTTGGTTGCAAATGAATAAGTAATTTTCTTGTTTAGATCCTTTTGGGGATGAAGGTAGGGGAAAAAAATCTCTCATTTAAGAAAGATTAAAGAATTAGGCTCTCCAAGGGATGTGTTCCCTGATTGGTTATTCAGTAATGAATGGTCAACCCTGAAATCATATACACATAGTCAACACTAAACAGACTCAGCAGGTTGTATTTATATAGTTATTAGTTTATATATATGTATATACATATACATACACACACATATGTAACAATAATAATGAGAGAAAATGAGTCCATCAATCTGAGAGAGAGTTGGGGGCATGGGAGAGACTGGGTGGAGGGAAGGAGAGGGAGAATGTGATGTAATTATATTTCAATTAACATAAAATAAAAAAGGTTAAAAATAATTTTTTTCTTAATTGATTTCTTGGTGTGGAACCATAATTTGAGAATCCAGCCTGTATTGGGCTGTTGTCAGCTGGCACTAACCATCATGACTTTAAATGCTAACCTAAAGCCGTAGTTTACATGTATGGGTGTTTTTCATGCATGTATGCCCATGTACCACATGTATACAGTGTCTATGGAGGCCAGAAAAGGGCATCAGATCCTTGAGTTACAATAGTTGTGAGATGCCATGTGACTGCTGGGTTTTGAACCCACGTCCTCTGGGAGAGAAACCCCTGCTCTTAACCCATGAGCCAGCTTTGGGGGTGATGTTTTGTGACTCCATGTTTCCTTGCTAAGCATTGCTATGTAAGTGTGTCACCTACAGCAACCCTGGGGTCTACAAGCAATCTGTCCCCTCCCTGTTTTTACAGAAGTTTTGTTTGAATGCAATTGCATTCAAGTAGTGTTACGGATGTATTACTATTACAAAAGCCCAGTTGAGGTTTATGTCTGAGATCCCACTGTCCAAAAAGCCTAAATTATTTATCATCTGGCTGGCTTGCAGTAAGAGTTCACTGGTATGTTTATCTATCCCCCAGCCCACTGTCAGAGCCGAGCAGTCGTGTGCAGACCACTCTGTAAACACAGAACCTGTCACAAGAGGTCAGTGGTCCCCTTGTCTTCCCGACTCTGGCTTCTCCCTGGGTCCCTCCTTAGCCATGCTTCTTGTAGCATCCTACTGCTGGCAATAAATAAAAAAGGCAATGGGGAGCTGGCAACTGTTCTTAAAAAATAAACAACTATATTTAAAAAATCCGCTGTATTTCTGACATTAAAAAAGTATAACAAACAGAGACAAAAAGCAAAACACAAGAAAACAATACAAAACCAAACTATATTAGTGGCACCTTATTTGCTTGGAGCTGTCTGAGGTTCAGAGAGCCCATCTGGGATCCATTTTAGTTAAAGTCCCACTTGTCACTGCTGTCAGGATGGGAACATATATTTGAAACCTTTTTGCTTTAAGGAAAACATAAAGCTTTGCTGCACTTGACATTGAGCTGAGACTTTGCCACTCTTGGAGAGATGTCAGATCCAAGAAAGACATGTGCAAAATGAGAGTCAGACAAAATAATTATCCTTGAAGAGGGGGTTTGCATTGTGCTCAAACAGGATCTGCTTTCCAGAAAACCCATGGGTCCCTGAAACAAGAAGCTGTGAGTAGGTTAGTGATGAGGTTGCCTTTAGAAACAGTCTAGACTTCACTCACCCACTTAATGGAGAGATCTGTAGGAGAGAGCTGACAACAGAGAGATTAACTGTGCTTCCGGTCAGCTCAGAGATGTGTTTTGTGTTCACTTTCAGACTAATGCCTTTATTAATTATTAGCTAAAATTGACAACTGTTCTCTATTGAAATGAAGACGACACACCTGAAAACACAGCAAGGCATGATGAAGCAGTGACATCTGGCACTCCCTGGCCACCACCTTCCGTTTAGAATAGCAACCGACACAGACGAGATGACACCTCATTGGTAAAGGTGTTGCCTTCTCCGCTTGCCTTTCCTAGATGGGAGGAATGATTGCGCTGGTTACAGGATTATCTTTCAGTCTTTCTGCTTCACCATTTAAAGAGGAGGCTGTTTAGGTCCATTCAGGGGTGGGGTACCCAGATCAGAAGACATTAGTAAACATTCATGACTTAGGAGTCCCGGTCTCAGGATTGATACCTCTACCACGGAAGAGGAGAGCAGCATGCATCCCATTGCCCACGTGCCAATGTGAGCTCTCAGCTTAGACTGTCCAGGTACACTGTAAGTTAGACAAGGCACAGAGGGAACTGGCTTGCAATTTATAGATGATCCAAGTTACCTTAAAAAAAAATAACCAGTGTCCTCTCAGGCAAGTATTACGCTATTGTGGCTTCTCTTATGGTCCCTGAAAGATGGAAGCAGTAAGATCAGGAGGTTTGGACTAGTCTGGACTACATAATACATAAGATCCTGTCTCAAGACAAAGGATTAATAACACATACATTGCACAGGACATCATGCAGACCTGAAACAACACACCTGAACTACTTTAAAACATCGCAGACCTGACACAAAATGCATGCTCCCCTCCCCTCAACACACAGAGGAGCACAGACAGGCTTAGGTCTCATTCATATTGTGGATCAAGTAAAACTTTTCACTGTACACATACAAAGCATCGTTCCTTATTTAGAAGAGCTACATATGGAAGAATCGCCCAGAGAAGCCTCCTTACACAGCTGGAACTGCAGAAAAAGATGATTGTTTAACGGGAGTGTTGAGAAGCAAGCAAAGCTTGGGCCAACACATTTGAGCTGAATTTAGGGGTGTTTGGCACTCCCAAGGACCTAGCTGTCTTTGCTTGTGAAGTCCCTAGGGGCTCAGCTCTTTGGGAACCTGAAGATGGAAAATGCTAGCCAGGTCTCAGTCCAGCTCAGCCCTGCAGGGAGGGTGGGTTGAGCATGGGGGGAGGATTGAAGGGGCTCTGCAGACTTTCCACTAGATGTCCTTGTAACGGGGGACTCCTCTGCTTTACACCCTTAGGAAGTGGCATCCTCGGGAAGCGTTTATGATCCACTGACTCGGGTGTGCAGAGACAAGCTGGATATGCCAGGTGGCTCCTTCCTTGCTCTCCTTCACCCATGGAAACCATACCAATTAGTTTTCGGAAACTTAGAAACACCATGAATCTGCTCCGAGATCCTGTTGGACGTGTACTCTTTGCAGTGTAGATTTTAGGCCTAGCATCATGGACCTGTGTTTCTGGTAGGAAAACCGGAAATATAAAACGCTAAGAGCAAGGAAGGGTGCTCTTCAAGAGTTATACTGCTGAAAATGTGTTTGGTTGGAGGCAAGAACTCAGGGAGTTCATTTTTCTCACATAAGCTTAGAGGCTGACTGTCTTTTCTACTCCTATTTTGTTATCTCAGTGATGTCACGCTGGTATCTCTGATGGTCTCCCAGAGGTTGTTTTCTTTTTCTTTTTATGCCATTATTTTTTTAAAAAATTTTTTTGCGGGAATTTTAAACATTTAAATTAGAAACAAGCTTGCTTCACATGCCAATCCCAGCTCCCTCTCTCTCCCCTCCTCCCCAGCCTCCCAACCAGGTCCCTCAGCCCCTCACTCAATCCCCACTCCGATCCCCAGGGAGGCTGAGGCCCTCCATGGGGGATCTCCAGAGTCTGTCATTTCATTCAGGGCAGGGCCTAGGCCCTCCCCCAAAGGTTCAGGCTGAGAGAGCATCCCTCATTGTGGGATGGGCACTGAAAGTCTGTTTGTGTGCCAGGGATAAATACTGATCTATTACCCAAGACCCCATAGATTGCCTAGGCCTCCTCACTGACACCACATTCAGGGGGTCTTGATCAGTCCCATGCTGGATTCCCAACCAGTCTGGGGTCCAAGAGCTCCCCCTTGTTCAGGTCAGCTGTTTCTGTGGGTTAAACCAGTCCAGTCTTGATCCTTTTGCTTATGAGTCCTCCCTCTGTGTCACTGGATTCCAGGAGTTCAGTCCAGTGTTTAACTGTGGGTGTCTGCCTCTGCTTCTATCAGTGATTAGTTGAAGGTTCTGTTTCCCAGATCTCTGGCAGTGGGATTGTATGCTGGCACTCCCCTGATCCATGTCTAAAATCCATATATGAGTGAGCACATAACATGTTTGTCTTTTTGTGACTGGGTTACCTCACTCAGGATGCTTTCGTCTAGTGCCATTCATTTGCCTGCAAAATTCAAGATTCCATTGTTTTTTTTCCGCTGAATAGTACTCCATTGTGTAAATGTACCACATTTTCTCTATCCACTCTTCATTTGAGGGCATCTAGGTTGCTTCCAGGTTCTGGCTATTACAAATAATGCTGCTGTGAACATAGTGGAACAGATGTCCTTGTATGAATTTGCATCTTTTGGGTATTTGCCTAAGAGTAGAATTTCAGGTTCTTGTGGTAGACTGATCCCATTTTCCTGAGGAATCTCCATACTGATTTCCAAAGTGGCTGCATGAGTTGGCACTCCCACCAGTAGTGAAGGAGTGTTCCTTTCTCCACATCCTCTCCAGCATGAACTGTCATTGGTGTTTTTGATTTTAGCCATTCTGACAGGAGTGAGATGGTATCTCAGAGTTGTTTTTATTCACATTTCCCTGATGGCTAGGGATGTTGAGCACTTTTTAAAGTGCTTAGCCATTTTAGACTTCTCTTTTTTGTCATTCTTTATTGCTTCTTGCATGCAGAACTAGTTACCTTAATTCCAAAAATCTCAACAAACAAACCAGTTGGCAAAGGGAGTTAGGTGCCAGATAGCTCCATCTTGATCGGGGGAGCAGAAACTTTCCCAGCAGCTCTCACCCTTTGGCTGCTTCTATCTTGCTGACCACGTCTATGTTGCATGACTCTCTTAGCCTATAGAAGAGGCTCAGCAAGCCAGCAGTGGTGGCGCATGCCTTTAATCCTAGCACTCGGGAGGCAGAGGCAGTCGGATCTCTGTGAGTTTGAGGCTGGGCTGGACTGACAGCCTCCAAAACAATACAGAGAAACCCTGTCTCATAAAGCCAACCCCCCCCCAAACAAACAAACAAACAAACAAAAAAACAGTTTTCACAGAAGTTGAACATGACTCTCACAGAGGGAAAGAATGGGCATGTGTCAGCATTTAATTTATTACTGAGGTAATTTGAAGGGTAAGGAAAGGTGATTCAAGGGAGATTCCATAGACTAATTTGCTGAGATAAGTTTTGTAGGTTAGAAACAAAGCTGGCTAATGTCCAACAGGACAATAAGACCCTAACTACTGGTGTTATCTCCTCAAACAGACAAAACCATTGATGTCTTGTCTACAAGAACACACAGAAGTCCTCACACAATATCATAGAATACGGTTCCAACTACTAGAGTAGAAAATTAAAGTGTTATATTCTGATAGAGAATAAGCCAAGGAGAGGGCAGTAGCCAGTGCTCCAGGGTGATATTACTAGGTTGTCCATTTTGCTTTATTATTTTGTTTTAGAAGACATCTTCTCCTAAGACCCCCCACCCGCACAAGAGAATTGATGTTGGGTCCATTGGCTCCTGTGCCTTCTGTACAAACTATGTGCAGTTGGTGTGGCAAAGACTAAAATTTGCTGTTGGCATCTGAAGGTTCCTATTTGTTTCATCCAATATATCTGCTGGCTCAGGGCAGCTATCCCAAATACTGAAAAAAAATCTATACATGCATGCCCTGCTTTTGGAAAAGTGAGCACTCAAATCCAAACTTAAAACCATTAAGTTGAAAAATACATTTTATTAGAAAAGGATTGTGTACCTCATGGCCTAAGGAATTGCCATGAGTATTATATGTATTAATAATCACTTCTTCTGAACTAATTTAAAATATTTGATTTCAGCCTTGAAGAGCACATTGTTCGCCTGGACTAGAGTATGCTTGCACTCTGAACTCTATTATTGCCCAAAGACATATTTCTTTTTGTTGTACTCATAGAGAGCTTCCTTTAAATTGTATTTGTAAGGCTTGCTTTGAAACCCTTGCAAAGCTCCTGGTCACAGAGGTGCTATGGAAAGGATTTCCCATTGAATGAAGAAAGACATATTCATCTGATGTCCTCTGGACTTTTTTTTCCTTTTCAAAAATTCACTCAAGTTGGAAAAGCCTCTTCACATATAGAGGATAAAGTTAACTGATTTATGATTTTTAAAAGGCATGGCTAAATCAGGAATCAAGCCTATATAGTTCCAAAGTCATGAAGAGATACAAATCTTAATTAAATTTCTTCTAAGAGGACATTAGAAACAGCAATAAGAGACCAGGCTAACTGATTACACACCTATAGGATGCTTGCTCTGACAGAAGCCTGATAGGATAGTTTAGATTCAATGGGAAGCAGGGCTGTGAATCAAAGAAACTAGCCAGGGTAGGGAGCCTTTCCCTATTGATTATGCAATATGTATAGGGAAAAGTGACTAATAGGAACGAGTCTGGAAAGATGACTGAGTGACCAAGAGCCTTTACTGCCCTTCCAGAGGACCTAAATTCATTTCCAACATCCACAGGGGGCTAACAGCTATCTGTAACTCCAGTCCCGGGATCGGATGCCCTCTTCTGACGTCTATGGGCACTGCATGAGCACGGTGTAGGCAAAGCACCAATAGACAATAATTAAAATCTTATCTAGAAAGAGATGAGAATAAAGTCACAGTCCCAGCCATCTATCTAGGGAGGATTATTGCTTTAAATGGAAATGCAGAGAATTGGCTCTGCCTGGTTCTAAACTCCCATCTGTAAGGGAAACACCGTGACTGTCAAGCAGCTCAAGTTCTCAGTATAGAACCCGTGAACCAGATAGAGCTCTGACCGGCTGACTTGGCATTGTTTAAGAGGAACAGTGGCTTTGATTTTCTGGGCTCTAATGTTCTTACGTCTTTCTTTTCTTATGTGGGGATGAAATACCCACAGACTAAAGAGAAAAGACACAAGAATCTTCGGTGTGTGAGGTGCCAGGAGTGGTCTGTAACGGGTGTCCAGGCAACTTAGAATTAACACTAAGTTCTCGAAGTTGTCTGAAGCCCTTTTTTCTGATAGCGCCCATGTGCTGTCCATGAGGCTGGCACTTCCTTCTTTGCTCTTTGTCCCACGACCTCAGCGGGAGCGTTACAAGTTTGAGTGGGAAGGACCCCGGAGAGGCCGCCCCGACAGATCCATCTGCTCCTGTTACACAGACCACCCGCTTCCGCCGTTCCAGGAATAGCGCGTTAGTCTGTGGAGGTGCCCTCTCACACTCCATTTTCAGCTGGTGTGTTTTAAAAGCGCTGGTGCTTTGGATGGATGTTTCTAGAGAGATACATTTCTTAAAAGTAGCTTCCAGGGAGGGACTTTGTTCCTGCCCAGTGTCCTGTTTTACTTTCTCGTTTCTTTTTTCCCTTTTCCTCTCTGGAGAGCCCAGAGCACATTTCTCTCTAAAGGGCTTAATTACCCTACCTTTTTTTTGTACCACGGCTCCATAGGTGGCCCTGACAGGAGGAAAATCCTTGGTCTGTGAGCCTCCCTTTGGGGTAGGCACAAGGGTGACATTATTTAGTGTATCACAGCTCAGTGTGATGAAACACGGGTTAAGGACACTCTTTGAAGTCATGGGGGAATTGGAAACCTGAGACCCTTCCAGAACTTCTGTCTTGGTCAACTGCTCTTGTGTTTATGATTTTATTTTTGGCCACAAACACAGAGACACACTAGACAGTACAGGTATTGGTTAGTGCAACTCTCCTGTCAACTTCCTTGCCTATCTAAAAGCCACATGAGTGCACGGGGACTCAGTCGTTTGTTGGGGAGGCGTCATGGAGAAAGGTGCTGGTGGGGTGACAGCATCACGGAAGACAGCACTGTGACCTATACACCGATGTAGCAAACTTCAGACTTTCTCTGTGATTTGTTTTCCAGCTGGGAGAGTGTGCCGTATGAACACTGAGACCAGGAGAGTGTGCTGTATGAACACTGAGACCACATGAATACATGCTGCTCCTTTTAGGTGAGGCTTTAAAATTTTAATTTTTAAATATTTTAAAAGTGTTTTGTGTATATGGGAGTTTTGCCTGCATGTATGTCTGTGCATGTTGGATCCCCAGGAACTGGAGTTACAGGCTGCTGTGAACTGTCATTCAGGTTCTGAGAATCAAACCCAGGTCCTTTGCAAAGGCAGCACTGTTTTTTTTAAGCTCTGAGCCATCGATCCAGCTCCTTAGGTGACTGATGTGAAAACAGGGAAGGGGTTTCAGACTGAGCCACACGGAGTGTGGAGGAGAGTGAAAGTATCACCACGGCCAACCCAGGCACTATACTTTAGTCACTATAAACTTTAAACATAGTTCTTTAAAGTGTACTTATTTGTTTTTATGACGATGAGTGTTTCACCTGCATCTGTCTGTGCACCACTGTCATGCCTGGTGCATAACGAGGCCCAAAGAGGCCCAGATTTCAAGCATAGAGTCCCGTGGCCCCTGAGCTGGAACAGGGCTAAATGTTTCCTCCCTGAGCATTTGCTCCACGCAAGCTTCCAAAGGAGGGAAGTGGCCAACAGTTTTGTTTGGCTATGGCGCCTATGAATCACAACAATGCCAGCATGACATGATAACTCCAAGGTGCCATAGCTCGCACATACCTCGGTGGTAATCAACAAATCTCTAATTGGCCTTAAGACCCACTCATCATGAGGGAGACCCATGCCTGGAATTGGAAACCCAGCCAAGTACTCAGTGCTAAAGAATTCATGGATTTTGGAGGAGAACCTACAACCACTACTTTACTAAACTGGCATAATCTAACTATATTCTAAACATTTTCCCTCATACTCACCAAAAAGTGTCCTCACTCAAGGAGACTTTTCTTTGCAACAGACAAAGACTATTACAGAAAAACACAACCAATCAAATGTGGAGCCAAGACCCAATGAATACATCTACAAAACATTGCCACACCTAAGGCTCAGAGCACATGGAGGAGGAGGGCACAGAAAGATTGTGAGGACCAGAGGATCAGGGGGGGTTGTTATGAGTCTGTGTCTCTTAGTAACTTCAGAAGCTACACCCATAAAGTCTCACCAACATGGCTGCCTAAGCATGTGCTGAACAAGGACAATAGACACACCAAAGGGGCGTAGGGGAAAGACTATGAAGACTATGAAGTCTCAATCCTACACAAGGAGCTGCAGGCAACGAAGGAATTCTGAGAGCTGGAGAAATATTCTTCCCCAGGGTAGAACACCCTAATTGGTTATCTAATACCAAATGGTCAGCCCTGAAACATATATACAAGCAACATTACCCAGACTGAGCAGGTTGCATTTAATAATGTCTGTCTGTCTGTCTCTATCTATATATCTATACATATATACACATATACATATATATGTACGTAACAATTAAAAAAGAGGCAATAAAGTTGAAAGAGAGCAAGGAAGGATCTATGGGATAGCAAGGAAGGGAGGAAGCGAAAGGGAGAAATGATGTAATTATATTATAATCTCAAAAAAAGTGGAAAAAGAGGATGTAAACCTCTGGGACTGGAGTTATAGACAGTCCCCAGTCATCACGCTTAAAATGGCAGGCTCTTTTAACTATCAAGAGACTTCTAATGAGCTTAAGGCTGTTGTGTCCAAATTCTGAATCTCAAAATTACCAAGAGACCTTATCTGATGCAAAAGCAGAGTCTTTAATAATTAACGAATTAACTGTATTAACTGGTGTCCTCCATCCGTTTGACACTGCAGGTGGATTGAGAAGGACCCAGAGGGACCACGGGGCAGGGAATTTATTGGGGTAGAGCAAGGGGAGTGTCTGGGGTCTGCAACAGTCAGGATTGGCACGCTTTTCGGTTTGGGTGATCTGTTCTGTGCTGATTGGTCAGCTGGTTACTATGGCCTATAGGCCCTCCCAGGGCAGTTGCTATTCCCTGCCTGCCAGCTAACTTCTGATTGATTCTTTGCCACATGGAGGGTTCCTAGCTAGTGACTAAAAGGTGGAGCAAGGTTGGGCAAGCACATTGTTGAGTCGCTGGGCCTTTCTCTTGCTGGGTCTTTTCTGTACCTCGTCATGGCTGCTAAAACAGGGGCCTGAGTGAGGGTCTGGTCCCTTCAAAGGCCAAACAAGAACCCTAGCTCATTTTCTCGGGGATTATGGCAAGGTCAGTTTTCCTTTCTTTTCCTCCAAATTTTGCAGGTGACAGTTTAAGCCCCAGGGCTACATTTACATATCCATATTATATTTCACTTTTTAAATCAGCAAAGGTACGTTTAATTCTTAAAGAAAAACTTGGAGTCATCCTTTATTTCTGGCTGCTTGCTTACATTCACCATTTGTCAGCTGGGCCTTTAGAACATGCTGGCTGCAGTTGACACTCACACGTTCTGTTTGTGTCACCCTGGTCCCGGCTGATTTCTTTCCCTGCTGCTGTACTAATGTGTTAGCTCTATGGGGTGTGTGTGTGTGTGGGGGGGAGTCTGGGGGAAGGGGCAGACTTTCCCTTCTGTCCAATCCACTACAGTCTTTCCTTTCCCACTTTTCCAGGTCCAGTCCTTTCCTTCCGAAAGGAGGGGAAAGGCAGAGTGATGACCTACAGCCTCAGTCACGGGTCACAAGTCATCGATCAGCTGTAGCAGGCTGTGAAGGGACAAAGGGAATGCCTGTCTGAAGGGGCCGTGTTCTGCTCCCCGTTCCAGCCTTGGCTTTCAATTTCTAGGATGCAGACTCTCCCTCCCTCTCTCCTTCTCCCTCTCCCTCCCTCCCTCCCTCCCTCCCTCCCTCCCTCCCTCCCTCCCTCCCTCCCTCCCTCCCTCCCTCCCTCCCTCCCTCCCTTTCTCCCTCTCTCTCTGTTCTCTCTCTCTCTCTCTCCTCTCTCTCTCTCTCTCTCTCTCTCTCTCTCTCTCTCTCTCTCTCTCTCTCTCTCTCATTCATCTGTTTTGAGAGACTCGAGCCCAGGGACTTTAGAGATAATTGGGAATAAGATGTGTAATCAGAGGTTGAGAATGTGGCCTGAGTTAATTATTAGTGAAGTGGTAGAGACCACACCGTGGTCTGACTCAACAATCGTTTCATGACTCAGTGGCAATTAGACAGGCCTTTTAATGCCGGGACACATCAGAGAGACAAGTGATCAACAGCAAAGAAAATGTAAGGGGACTACTGGACTCCCAGTGTTTGGTCACATGGCAGTGGAAGCAGAGGCGCCAGGCGAGTGCTTGAAGTCTGCTGGTCACGACTTCTTCCACAGGGGACAAAACAGATGGAGTCAGAGCTGGCCTGAGGCTAGCCCTAACCTAGGAACCAAAGGAC
This sequence comes from Mesocricetus auratus, assembly GCF_017639785.1. Lineage (NCBI taxonomy): Eukaryota > Metazoa > Chordata > Mammalia > Rodentia > Cricetidae > Mesocricetus > Mesocricetus auratus. Next base: position 47,478,285 of record NW_024429186.1, read on the forward strand.
AAATAGGGCTAGCCACCCAGTCACGAGGACTAAACTTGCAGACTGTTTCAGCAGCTGAAGAAGGCAACCCTGGGTGGAAGGGGTCTGAGGGCTGTGCTCTCAGGCAGTAACTCCAGGAGGTGAAAGAGAAACTGAGGCAGAAGCTCTGAGAAACAAGGAGAATTTGCTCGCATTGATTCACGAGGAAAGGCAGCTTTTAGAACTGGCTTTTCTAGAAAATGTGTAAGGGAAGAAAGCAAAGCACCAGCGGGCCCATCACCGTCTGTCTGTGATGGAAAACACCCACTCTTTCGTGTGGGGCCATCCTGTATCTGCAGAGGCTGGTATTGGATGAGGCGAGGCTAAACACTTGGGCTAGTGAATTGACACGTTTTGGCGAAGTCTCAAGTCCTTATTCATTTTGAATCATATGTAACAGACTGAAAGCTGATACTGGAGATAACATTTTGAAGTTCACCAGGATATGAAGTATTTTCTTTTTCCCCCTCTTTCCCGGCCATGGTAGGCAGTGTATTTGGTTACGATGGTGGCAGGGTAAGGAGTTCATTTTGCTTGCTCATGCTTACCAGGTTTTTGTTTAAAGCTTATTTTCTGTCTTTTGTATGAAGGAGAAGTCTTTTCTTTGGTACTTTTTGAATTTGTTTTATTGTCACCGTTCTGTCCTGGACAGATGACAGCTGGGAATCAGGGAAATTAGAGATGCCTGAAGCCACTTCACTCCTGCTGTAGGGGTCAAAATGCATCCTGTAGTGCATCCAGGCCATGCATGGGCTTTGGTGGTTTTTGTCCGTTGCTGTGTCTTAGTGTTTGGAACAATGTCCTGACAATGCTAGGTGTAAATGCAGTAGATAAAGTTGGGCTTAGTTTCTGATTTTAATATGAAAGAGAAGTCTTTTTTAAGAGCACTGGCTGTTTTTTCAGATGACCAGGATTCAATTCCCAGTACTCACATGGTAACTCAAGACCATTTGTAGCTCTAGTTCTAGGGGATCCGATGCCCTTTTCTAGCCTCCTCGGACACCAGGAACACATGTGCTGCATAGACATGCATGCAGGCCAAAACCTATATGAAAAAAATAATAAAATGACAAAAAGTATGTATTTATTTTCGAGACAGAGTTTCTCTGTGTAGCGAGGCTATCTTTGTAGAGCAGGCTAGCCTCGAACTCAAAAAAATCTGTCTGCCTCTGTCTCTGGAGTGCTGGGATTAAAGGCTTGTGCCACCAAGCCCGGAAATAACAAAAATATTAAAAATAGATTGTTTGTAAAGAATGCTAAGCATAGAGCAGGAAATTAGGCTGTGAGAAGAGTGGAATGGAGAGTTTTACATGAGATGTCCAGGGTGGCCTCACCGAGGACGTGCACCTGATTGAGCATTTGAGTCTTTCTTCCAAATGACTTACGATGCCATCAGAGAAGTTTTAGCTGAAGAGGGAAGTGACCTACAATTTAAATAGCAACCGGGCGGTGGTGGCATACACCTTTAATCTCAGCACTCCGGAGGCAGAGGCAGGCGGATCTCAGTGTGTTTGAGGTCAGCCTGCTCTACAAAGTGAGTTCCAGGAGAGCCAAGACTGTTACACAGAGAAACCTTGTCTTGAACCCCACCCAAAAAATCAAATAGTAACTCATGATGGCCCTCTCATAAGAAGAACCACTCTTGAGATGTGAGCTAAGGACAGGTGGTGGCTAAGAGGCTCCTATAGTGCTGCAGGATACTGGCAGCAGGGACAGTTGAAAAGCTTTCAGACTGAAGCCAGTAGTGGGTGGGTCTTGCCTGTGTGGGGGATGGAACTCGGTCCTCACACTTGCCGTGTAAGCGTTCCATTCCTGAGCTAAGCTCCTTCCCTTCTGATGACTGTTTAATGCTGGACTGAACAAATATTTCAGGGCTCATTCCAGAAGTGACCTCACCTTCATCCTTGATGTCTCAAGAAGCTAATTTTCAGTTTCTGAGGGACGGCATTTTGAAGATTATACTTAACGAGTGAGGGTTAGTGAGGGACTGTGGTAAGGATGGTGTGAAATAAAATGGAAGACTTGTTCCAGGCCTGGTTCCAGACAATTCACCAATTACCAAGGACAACGGAACCTCCTGTCAAACTCTCTGGTTTTCAGCCTTCCTTCCTTCTTTCCTTCCTTCCTTCCTTTCTTCCTTTCTTCCTTCCTTCCTCCTTCTTTCTTTCTTTCCTTCCTTCATTCCTTCTTTCATCCCTCCCTCTCTCTTTCTTGAGAAAGAGGCAGAAATCATTTAGCAGCGTCAAGTGTTAGATTTTCATTATGATTCTGGAAGAGTGAGCTCTGTCACCTGTTGGCTAATATTTGCTGAGTAATGTGCACCTGGTACCTGTTATTTGCTACTGATGTAAAGGTGACAAGACACAATAAGAACATTCAAGATGCTTGGGTCACACAGGTGTCTGTGCAAACAGTCTTAACTGCAGGGTTATTGGCAGGTCTGGGATGAACATTTAAGTCAGCTCTGGAATGTCAGAGGGAGATTCCTGGAGAAAGAAGGGCAGAGAGATGAGTTGCTTTGGTGAAATCAAAGATGTTGAATGGCAGTACCTCAGGCTAGAGAAGAGCACGTGCAAAGGCTGGGAGTGAGAAGAAATGTATCCAGAGTGTCTCAAGCCAAAGATGCTGGGAGGCAGCTGAAGTAGACATTCATATATCACAAGACTCCACGATGTGAGACTGCCATTGACTTCCTATCCCTGGACCTTTTTATTTTGTTTGAGCTGCTTGCATTTTTCTTATCTTCTATCAGTAAACGTGTTAGAAATGGATAAAAAACACATTGGGACTCAGTGTCAGCTACTGCCAATTTCCTTCTGATTTTAAAAACCTCTGCTCTTCACTTCCCTACTTTCAAGTTTGCATCCATAGTTAATTCTCTCCTAGAGTACAGAAATATCCCAGAAAGAGTCCTATTACCACACCTTCCAGCTTGCTATAGATAAGATGAGAACAAGGCACAATTACATGTGTTATTGGTCAGTCTATTTTCTTTCTGGCCTTTTATCTCTATGGTTTTGTTTGTCTTTTTGTTGGAGTTCTCTCTTTTTTAATCAGAGGAGGAATTGTGATTTGTGTGGGTCCTAGATACACACAGTCACTTATTGTGTGGGTTATAGACACACACAGTCACTTATTGTGTGGGTCCTAGACACACACAGTCATTTATTGTGTGGGTCCTAGACATATATAGTCACTTATTGTGTGGGTTCTAGACACACACAGTCACTTATAAAGATTCCATGAAGCGATGGCACTCTAGGTGAAGAAAAACTCCAAACTTCAGTTTAGTAAAATCTACTTGAAGAAGACTTAACAAGCTTTTTGCCCTCCTTCCCACAGTTCTCTTTGGGTTTCCAGTTCTTCTTGCCCCCCTGAAGTGAGAGCAGATGTTCAGTTGTTAGTTTATTACTAGAGATCTTACATCTGGAAGCAATTTTGCAGATTATATTTGGACTGTAGTTCATCATCTAACACTGAACATGGTCCACTAGTAAGGAAATAAACCTGGTGAGGTTTTAGAGATTGTCTAAGGACACCTGTCCTGCTGGATACAGAGCCCAGATGGTCCTCAGAGGGAACACAGTCTGATTGGAGTTGAGAGCCCATCCCTTTCCATCCTTGATACTCACTGGAGGCAGGCATCAAATGATGAAAACCAGTAGTCCCAAGGTCCTGCGGGCTTTCATTTGACATGTTTACTTGTTCAAAGCATCAGGCAATTACACACCTTTGTTAATGTAATTGATCCCTAGACATTTATCCAAAGTCACAAAATAGGGAACAGGGTATAAATCCTGATGGATCTATTGGAAAGTAGTTAGTCACTGAGCACTAAGTATTTTGCTACTTCTGTAACTTGTAGTTATCTGTCTCTATGTACTTATGTTTCAAATATTACAAATATGTGACTATATCTACCTGGAGATACCTATCCATGGATTTCTATCACATATCTTTAATTTCTCAATTATCTGTTTATCTTATCTATAATCTATCTTTATAAACTATCACCACCTATGTATATATCATCTATATCTATCTTTTTTTCTGGTTATCACATGTCTTTTTTTGAAATATTTTCTCTCGTTGCTTCTTAGCTAGCTGGGCATTCCTCCACACCACTGTTGATGTCATCAAGATGTCATGAGGGTGGCAGCCATCCACATTGCAGCCCACAGACTGTGCAGTACCCAGAATCTCTTTAATAGTTCCAGAAAGTTCTTTGGCTAAAGGTCGGTGTCTCATCTGCCGGGTAATGCTGACAATCCCATCAAAAGTGATATTTCCGCTGTGTTTAATGTTCTTCTGCTTCTTTCTGTCTCGTGGTGGCTCCTTGAGGGCTTTAATGATCAGGGCGGAGGCAGAGGGCACCACCTCAATCTGGGCCTGTCTGTTCTGGATGGTCAGCTTCACTGTGATCCTCAGGCCTTTCCAGTCACCGGTCGCCTTGGCAATGCCGTCACCAACTTTCTTTGGGGACAGACCCAGGGGACCGATCTTGAGGGCCGAGTTGGACTTGGCGCCGACCTCACTTCCGGTGCACCTCAAGTACACGACTTTGACCTCGTTGGGGTTGAACTTGAGTGGCATGGTGGAGGTGGCTGGTGTCGGATGAACCCGGATTCGGGATGACCGAGGAAAGTTGCACTGTAGCCTCCTCCGAGCTGAAAGCCGAAAAGCTGTATCTATCTTTTATCATCTGTTTACATCTGTCATTTATAAATCTACCTACCCACCTATTTATCTACCTATTCTTCTACCTATTCATCTGCCTATCAATCAATCATCCTGCCTATCTATTATCTGTCTATCTATCTATCTATCTATCTATCTACCTACCTACCTACCTACCTACCTACCTACCTACCTACCTATCTATCTATCTATCTATCTATCTATCTATCTATCTATCTACATTATCATCTATCCATACCTGTCTCTCATCTAAGTACTTTATGTGTAACTTTCCCTTGCATCAAGTGAAGCTTGCGCATGACCCAGGATTTTTTTAACTCATTCTAGCTGTGTTAAAAGGCTCAATGAGAGTTTTTGATTTTCATGCTGAACTCTGCAGCAATTTACAGCAGGTCAATTATGGCTTATCTCATAGAGTTCCTGCTGAGGTAGGACTGAGCCAACAAACATGGGACTTGGGTAGGAAATAGGAGATGCTTCTGTTTCGAGGGGGCGCCAGTAGCTGTGGCTTATCCTGTTATTATTGCACTCTGGTGAGATTTTTTAAAAATGAAAGGTTGCTTTGAATCTTCAGGCCAGGACCTATTTTGTGATCATTATAGCTTTTCAAGTCCTGATACCTACTTATCTCTTCAGTAGGTGCCTGTGCGTTTTAGAATTTTAACTCTTTCTGATGCTGTGATAAGTAGGCTCGCAGTGGGATGCCAACAGAAATGTTTCTTCTTGGAGCAGCAAAGAGATAAAGGCTCTTAGTCTATCCACACAATCTAGGCCCATATTAACACGTACAGATGATCTTAGTGCTTAAATACAATTAAAGGGGCACAGCCGTTTTTTAAAGCCTGTCAAAACCAAGCAAGGTTTGTAAAATAGGCTTTAGTATTATTTATCATAAAGGAAATCTCCCAGCGTTAGGATAAACAGTGAGGCCTAGAGGATGCTTCTTAGAGATGAGCAGATCACACTGACAAAATCAATCCTGTCTGCTGTTTCTACTCAGCAGTTGTCAGGTGAGTGCTCCTTCTGTAACATTTGAGTCAGTCTATGACATTCCTTCACCTCCTTTTAAAAATTGTTTAATTTAGACAGTCTTATTTTACATATCAATCCCAGTTCCCTCTCCCTCCCACCCCCCCATCCACTCCCCAAGGAGAGTGAGGCCTTCCATGGGGGATCATCAAAGTCTGTCCCGTCATTTCAGAAGCAGACATCCTTCACCTTCTTTCCAACATCCGGCATCACTCTGTTTGGATAGGCTAGCTGAAGCCATCTGTGGCAACAACCAGCCCTTAATGCATATGGCTAATGCAACTAACATGAAGTTTTTGTTCATGCTACAAGACCAGTGAAACTCAGCAGGGAAGCTCTGATTGTCATAGTCCCTCAGAACTTGGGGCTGATGGCATTTCAATTTGGCACTCACCTCCATGATCCCCAGGAAGGGGGATTCATGCCACTTCTTGGACAAATCAAATTGCAGGTTCACACCTACCTAGTAGAGGGCTCAAAGAGACTTAGTCCCATCAGATCAGGAGAGGAGAAAACTCCAAGTGGTAGAATTACACTCTAGGTGGCTGGGAACGTAGCTCAGCCAGTAGACTCCTCTCCTGTGCAATGCCCTGACATCTGGTCCCAGGCTCACATAAATCAGGCACGGTGGCATACCCCAGAGGTGTTGGCTGGAGGACCATAAGTTCAGTGCCATCCTTTGCTGTGTAGCGAGTCTGAGGCAAGCTGGGTATAAGAAACCCTATTTAAAAAAATCAGACAAAGCAAAACAAACAAAAGCAGCAGCAGCAGCAGCAAAAAAATTCCCAGTTATACCCTGGGAACACATTAAACTGCTACAGTATAGTCAGTCATACTTTGTTCCACTCTTTGCACTTTCCATAAATAAGTAAGAGACTGATGCTTTTCCAGTGATAAGAGAATGACTTCATTTAAAAAGGCCAAGTAAGTTATTTTATAACACGCCCACTTACTGTTTCTGTGTAGTTAAAACATACTCCTTGAGTTTATGACCAGCTAATTTATTTATGTCATGCCCAGAAAACATTGAATTGAATTATTGTAATTTCCAGTTTGAATTATTCTTTGTGAATTAGGTTTCTTTTAGAATCTTTTTGGTTTCAATGCTGACTCTTTCCCAGAAATACCAGCACCAGCACCGGCACCATATAACTGCAGTTACATTTTAAATGAAGAAGGTCATTATAGTCAGACTTTCTTTGCACTGCCTGCTCCTGAACAGTGACACCAAGACTTATTATTATGAAAGCTTGGCCTTAGCTTAGGCTTGTTCCCAACTATCTCTTATAACTTAGATTAACCCATCCATATTAATCTGTTTTCTGTCCCATGGCTCATTGTCTCTCCTTCATAGTGACATCTGGCTTCCTCCACATCTGGCTGGCAAATCTCCCACCTTTCAGATTCTTCCCCTGAGTTCCTCTCTCTTCCCTGAAGTCCTGCCTATCCTCGCCTGCCTAGCTATTGGCCATTCTGTGCCTTATTAAACCAATCAGAAGGTGCCTTAGGCAGATAAGGTAAAGCAGAGACATCTTCACAGTGAACAAAAAGATTCAGGCCTTTGCTTATTGGACGTTTACTATGTGAGAAGCACATTGCTACGTACTTCATCTAAGTCATCTCATGCAATCTCCACAGTAATTCCACAAAATAGCTCTCATGAGTCTTATTTGACTGTTGTGGAAATGCAGCCTCATAATAGTTAATCAGTTTAACAGAGCAACATGCAATTTAGGGACCTGGGGTTTGGTGCAAGCCAGTTTGACTTTCTGTTCCAGTCCAGCCTCCGTTTGCTGTACATTGCAGCGTGCATGTGCCCATACACCTTCCTCTATATGGGACTATGCTCATGTTTTCTTAATGATTTACACACAGAAAGACCGTAGAGAATGCCTCAACTCTGATTAGAGCCCCTGGGCTTCAAGAGAAGGCAGCAGTCTCATAGTTCAGAGCACAGACTTTGTTGTTGTTTTTTTTTTGGTGCATAAATATAAACATTTTTTTATTAATATTTTTTTTATTTTCCATTTTAAATTTAGATAAGAAACAAGGTTGCTTCACAAGTCAGTACGAGGTCCCTCTCCCTTTCCCTCCCCTCCTCCCGTGCCCTCCCCCCATCCCCTCCCCCGTTATCCCCTCATTCCCCCAGGGAGGGTGAGGCCCTCCATGGGGGTGTCCATAGTCTGTCATTTCATATAGGGCAGGGCCTAGACCCTTCCCCAAGAGTTCAGGGTGAGACAGAGCACAGACTTTGACTCCAGCCTAGTCAATAGTGTTTAGTTTCTCTCAGCCTCAATTTTCTTTTCTGGGAGGTAAATCATAAAAACCATTTATCTATCTCATCTCCTATGGGGGTTTCAGACACTGTTCAGAATATTTTGAACATATTCACTCCCTCATCCCCCAAACCTCCCATAATCATTCTCTTTCCTTTGTCATCCAACTTTGAGAATTTTTCTTTCCCCATTGAGTTTAGTTTGTATTACCCAGCTAGTCTTGGTAATGGGGCCTGCCCTGGCATGTGGCCAATGTAGTAGGGGTCACACCATTAAAGAAAGCTAACCCTCCCTCTCCTACTAGCTATCAATTGTCAATATCTCCTCAGTTAGAGATGGGCTATCATGTCTACCTTCTCTATTCCATGCTAGGATTTTAATTGACTAGAGCTTGTGCACATGCTGTCATAATTTCTGTAAGTTCATATGTGCAACTCTCCTATTGTGTCTGGAAAAGACTGTTTCCTTGATGTCAGTAACAATCTCTGGTCTTTGCAAGTTTTCTGCCTCTTGTTCCTAGAAGATCCCTGAGCCTTTCCAGGAGGGGTGTAATATGCATATGCCATTTAGGGCTGAACACCCCACAATTTTTTATTTTCTGCAGGTCGACCAGTTTAGGGGTTCTGTGCTAATCACCATCTGCTGCAGGGAGAAGCTTCTCTGATGAGAGTTGAGAAGTGCTCTGATCTATGGGTGCAGCAACAAGTCTGAGTTTTGCCCTAGGGCCGATGACTTCCCTAGCCACAGATTCTTGGCCTTTTGAACAAAGCCAGATATTGGTTCCATTTCATTGAGTGGCCCCAATCAGAAAGTGGTTGGTTATTCCCATAACATTTATGTCGCTATTGCCACTATTGCACCAATAGGCATGTGTTGTCAGACCAGTCACTGTTGTAGCTTGTAAGGCTCAGAACTGGGTGACATAGAGGACTGCATTTTCTCCTCTGGCAATATGCATAGCAGTAAAGAATTAGAAGAGTGAATATGCTCTGATCTTAAAAAAAATGAAACTCAGCAACAAAGAATTCTCCAAAGAATATGGGCGGAAAACCAGGAGTAGACTTTTGGGCAGCTGAAATCAATGCAGACTTTGATAAGAAGGAATAAAACCTCTGTCTTTGCACCTCACTTTTTGGAAGGAGGTATAGAGGTGAGCCGCAGAAGGCTCTGTCTATTTTTAGTTGGTTGGTAACCTTTGTCTTACTCCTTTTCTTGAGCTGATATTTCAGAAAGATGTCACCGAATTGTCTAATTAAAACAGATCAGTGCTTAATTTAGTCATCTAATGAGGATGCTTCATGGCTGGGAATGAGCTCCCTGACAGTGGGGACTCTTCTCCCCCAGCTTAGTGCAGTACCCAGTGTTCTGTAAATACATTCTTGGTAAATATATGGAACTGAAAAGACCCCCGGGCAATCTTTCATGGTTGATTTGAGCATTCCTCTTGATAAAATGGGATAGATTCTTATGTCTAAAGTTGCAAGTTATTTCTCATTTAAGAAAGTCATGCATATTAGATAAAATTCATAGCTAAGCATAAGCAGCAATGCATCTTACAGAAATTTTATTGTGTACTAGGAATACACTGACTTATCTTGTGTATAGCAAAGCTGGGATGGATGTCCATTCAAGTCATATTTGGACCTTTTCTTTGTTTGGTAGCCACTACCCAGATTTCTGCTATTTTATTGCATCGGCTTAAGTAAGGCATGACAGCTATTGTAAAGATGCACCAGAAAATTGGCAGCATGAACGATGAAGGCAGCAAGGAGCTCTCCATTCGTGTGCACTTGCACTCAGGCATGTGGATGTGTGTTTTAAGATAGGATCTTACTCTGCAGCTCATGTCTGGCCTCTGATTCATAGTCTTCCTTTTTCAGCCTCTGGAATGCTGGGATCACACATGCGGACCACTATGCCTCGCCGGTTTTATTTGTACACAGACAGAAACATATTTATTAATTTTACTTTTTTTAAAAGCCAGGAATAACATTCAAGATAATCAGTGTAATTTATAATTTCATTTATAGTACCCACTGAATAATTGTCATTTTATGTACTACATTTTTGTTTTTCATTTCTAAATTTAAAGTTTGTGTTTTTTGAGTATAGATATTTCCCCATCCTTTCTCTGTGTGTATGTGTTGCTAGAGATTGAACCCAGGGTCTTATGTACGCTAGACAAGCACTCTACCCCTGAGTTACATCCCTAGCCATTTTTATTTTACATGTATTTATTTTTCTTTTTTCCCTGATTTTTTATACTAAATTTTTATTTTAGAAATAATCTAATTTTACATATCAATTCCCCCATTCCCTTGCCCTCCCATCCTCCCATGCAGCCCACCAACCCCCTCAACTCACCCCCCACCCAATCTCCAAGGATAGTGAGGCCTTCCATGGGGGATCATCAAAGTCTGTCACATCATTTGGGGGAGGGCCTAGGCCCTCTTTCATGTATTTGGGCTGCAATAGTATCCCTCCATAGTGAATGGGCTCCCAAAGTTCATTTGTGTACTGGGGATAAACACTGGCTCCACTGTTAGAGGTTCCATAGACTGTCCTGGCACCCACATTCAGGGGGTTTGATTTGGCCCAATGCTGGTTCCCCAGCTTTACTACTAAGGTCTCTGTGCTCTCACTAGGTCAGGTCAACTGTTTCCTGTGGGTTTCTCCAGCATGGTCTTGTCTCCTTTGCTCATCACACCTCCTTCTCTACAACTGATTCCAGGAGTATGGCTCAGTGTTTAGCTGTGGGTGTCTGCTTCTGCTCCCATCAGCTACAGGATGAAGGCTCTAGGATGGCAACTAAGGTAGTCATCGATCTCATTATAGGAGAAGGGCATCAAGGACAGTCTCTCACTACTGCCTAGATTCTTGGTTGGGGTTATCCCTATGGGTCCCTGAACATTTCCTTAGTGCCAGACCTCTCTATAAACCTATACTAGCTCCCTCTACTAAGGTATCTATCTCCTTTCTTGCTCTCCTCTATTCCTCCAGTCTCAGTCTTCCTGATCCCTCTGTTCTCCTTCCCCTCCTCTTCTCCCCTTCTTTTTCCTAACTCCCTCCTCCCCACGAGCCTCCCTCTGCTCCCAATTTGCTCAGGGGTTCTTGTCCCTTTCCCCTTCTTTGGGGGACCATGCATTTTTCTCTTGGGGTCCTCCTTGTTTCCTAGTTTCTGTGGTGGTGTGGATTGTAGGTTGGTAGTCCTTTGCTGTATGTCTAAAATCCATATGTGAGTGAGTACATACCATGCTTATCTCTCTCTGATTGGGTTACCTCACTCAGAATGTTTTCTTCCAGTTCCATCCATTTGCCTGCCAATTCAAAAATTTCATTGTTTTTTTTTCCACTGAGTAATACTCCAGTGTATAAAGGTACCACATTTTCTCCATTCATTCTTCTGTTGAGGGGCATCTAGGTTGCTTCCAGGTTCTGGCTATTACAAACAATGCTGCTATGATTATAGTTGAACATATGTCCTTTTATGAATGTGCATTCTTTGGGTATGTGCCCAAGAGTGGTATTTCTGGAATTGAGGTAGACTGATTCCCATTTTCTTGAGAAACTGCAATACTGATGTCCAAAGTGGTCATATAAGTTTGCACTCCCACCAGCAATAGAGGAGTGTTCCTCTTTCTCCACATCCTCTCCAGCATAAACTGTCATTGGTGTTTTTGATTTTAGCCATTCTGACAGGAATAAGATGGTATCTCAGAGTTGTTTTGATTTGCATTTCCCTGATAGCTAAGGATGTTGAGCACTTTCTCAAGTGTCCTTCAGCCATTTTAGATTCCTCTGTTGAGACTTCTCTATTTAGTTCTGTACCCCACTGTTTAATTGGATCCTTTGGTGTTTTGGAGACTTGCTTCTTGAGTTCATTGTATGTTTTGGAAATCAGCCCTCTGTCAGATGTGGAACTGGTGAAGATCTTTTCCCATTCTGTGGGCTGCCTTTTTGTCTTGTTGACTGTGTCCTTTGCCTTACAGCATCTTCTCAGTTTTAGGAGGTCCCATTTATTAATTGTCATTCTCAGTGTCTGTGCTACAGGTATTATGTTCAGGAAGTGATCTCCTGTACCAGTTCATTCAATGGTACCTCCCACTTTCTCTTCAAGAGGTTCAGTGTGGCTGGGCTTATGTTGAGGTCTTTGATTCATTTGTATTTAAGTTTTGTGCATGGTGATATATATGGATCTATCTGCAATCTTCTACATGTCTGCATCAAGTTATGCCAGCACCATTTGTTGACGATGCTTATATAATTTTAGTTTCTTTGTCAAAAATCAGGTGTTTGTAGGTGTGTGGGTTAATATCAGGGTTTTCAATTCGATTCCATTGGTCTACCTGTGTATTTTTATGCCAATACTAAGGTGTTTTCAGGACTATAGCTCTATAATAGAGCTTGAAGGCAGGGATGGTGATGCCTCCAGAAGGTCCTTTATTGTACAGGGTTCACCCCCTTCTCCCCCCCTCCCCCGCTATCCTGGGTTTTTTGTTTCCATATAATTTGAGTGTTTTCTTTCAAGGTCTGTGAAGAATTGTGCTGGGTTTTTTTTGATGGGGATTATTTATTTTTCTTATTAAATTAAAAATATGATTACATAACTTCCCCCTTCCCTGTCCTCCTTCCAATCCTGCCCATGTTTCCCCTCATTCCCTCTCAAAATTGATGGCTTCTTTTTGATTGTTATTGTCACACACATATATTGTCACACATACATTGTATTATGGAAACACATTTTTATTTGCATGTGATATACTTATAATAATTTATAATAATTATTAATAGCATGCCAATAAATAAAATGTTTCTGTAGAACTTTTAACCTAGTCTCTGATTACTAGCCAATGTAATTTTAATAGAAAATACTCTTTAACCATTAAGTTCTTATAAATTCAACATAATATATCCAAGTACTCCTTAGGGCTGGAGGAATTAAAAACTAAAATTAGAAAAAGTTTGGAAGGTAAAGACAAATAAATGAATTTTTATGGTTATAATTTGGATAAAGTTATTGGAGAATCCAGATTAAAATTTCTTCTTTTTCCCCATTTACCTTCTGATATTTTATTTTTTTATTATAATATTTTATATACCATATATTTTGATCACATTTTTTCCATCCCAGACAATGAAATCCATGTTCTTTCTCCACCATCTCCAAATAGTATCAAACAAAAAGAACAAAGATCAAAACAAACAAAACTAAGACAAAGAAATACCAAAACATAACAAGAAGTCCCCCTCCCCCGACACAAATGTTTCTTTTCTTCACATACTTCATTTTTAAATTTAAATTAGAAACAAGCTTGTTTTACCTGTCAATCCCAGTTCCCTCTCCCTTTCCTCCTCCCCTGCCCCCAACAGATTCCCTATCCCATCACCCTTTCTGTTCCCCAGGGAGGGTGAGGCCTTCCATGGGGGATCTTCAAAGTCTGTCATATCATTTGGAGCAGGGCCTAGGCCCTCTCCTATGTGTCCAGGCTCAGCCAGTGACCCTCTATGTTGAGTGGGCTCCTAAAGCCCATTTGTATACTAGGGATAAATACTGATCCACTACCAGAGGCTCCATAGATTGCCCAGGCCTCCTAACTGACACCCAGGTTCAGGGGGTCTGGAACAGTCCTATGCTGGTTTCCCAGCTATCTGTCTGGGGTCCATGAGCTCCCCTTGTTCAGGTCATCTGTTTGTTTCTGTGGGTTTCTCCAGCCTGTTTTTGACCCCTTTGCTCATCACTTCTCCCTCTCTGCAACTGGAATCCAGGAGTTCAGCTCAGTGTTTAGTTACACATAATGTTTTGTGTTGACCAATTTCTTCTAGGGTCAGCCCTGGAGTCATTGAAACTCTATTAGAGAAACCTGATTTTCCTTTTCCCAGCAGATGTCATGAATAGTTTCTTGGTTATGTGTAGGATTCTGTGTTTACTTTCTCTTCTCAATGCTAGTATTTGGTCTGGTATGAACTTGGGCAGGTCCTATGCATGCTGCCCCAGTCTCTGTGACTTCATATGTGAATCAACTCTGTTGTGTCTGGAAGATGCTGCTTCCTTGGAGTCATCTGTCATCTCTGGCCCTTACAACCTTCCTGTCTCTTCTGCATAGATTCCTGTGCCTTGAGGGGTGAGGCTTTGTAAAGACATCCCACTTAGGGTCAGTGCTCCAAAGTCTCTCATTCTGTGCACTTTGTTCTGTTGTGGGTCTCTGTTTGCCTCAAGAAGATGCCGCCCTGATGAAGTTGATCAATGCACTAATATAAAGCATATCTATTGATTTTTATCACTGTTCAGGTCTTGTTAGGCTGCCATATTGTTAGGCTTCCTCTACTTGTTTTTTTGAGACAGAGTTTTTCAGTGGCTTACAGCTCACCAGGTAGTCTAGCTAGGCTGGCAGACCAGTGAGTTCCAGTGTGCCACTGGTTCTGACATTTATTACCTGGCTTCTGGGGATCAAATTTAGGTCTCCACATAATTGCAGGAGGACTTTGCTACCCAAGGTATTTCCCTAGCCCTGCTTTGTTCTAATATTTACATATTAGAAAGAATGATAGCCAAATAAACCACAGCATGGCCCATCTAGTCTTCAAGTACTTAGGCTGATGAAGCTGTGTCCTGTATTCCTGAAACTGTGAACATTATTCTGCCCTCCTTCATAAAATTCTGTGAGTTACAGATGAGAAGCAAAGATCTAGGGAGTGACACTGACTCCAAACTCGGAAAATGGGGAGATATTCCTGTTGAGCTCGTTCTCTCCGATCAGTTGCCTGGTTTCTTTTGCACTGCTGCTGATTTATGCAATGAAGAATTTGTGAGACACATTTGTTTTCATTTTGCTTGTTAGCACTTTTCAGCATTGATGCCTGGTCTAGTAAAGTAGTCAAAAGTCTATGGCTCACAAGGTTATGGGCCCTATGGGAGAACCTACTATTATGCTTTGCTAAATAGACAAGTATCAAGCTGCCTTTTAAATATTTATGTAATAGGTCAGTGCTAATTTCTGCCTTTATCAAGGAGCTTACATTTGCAGTGCACAACGGTTAATGCAGAGACTATAGTTGGTCAAAGTGCTAAGAATAAGTGCCTCTTGAGCTCTCAGTTCTAAATAAGATGTCTTTATTATCCCATTGAAGATTCAGGAAACACTATGGAAGAGTCCATGACATGGCTGCTGCATCCATGAACTCACAGTGGTTACCTGCGTAAAACCTACACAAGACTGAGCCTGTCAACATTCTGTCATGGTTAGAGGAGAGGTTCATGAGTCTTCACCTTTACACAAGTTAGATATAGGCAGTTAATCGTCACTGGGGGTAGGGTTTGTATTCCTCAGTCGTGTAACCACTTCATACTACAAAAGTAGTGTTTTAGCTTCAAAAATCCCTGTAACTACAAAAGATGAGGTTGCAACCTGTTTATTATTTATATGGCTTGTAGCATCATACTGTATACCTTATACACCCAAATTATTTAAAAAACAAAGAAATCAATTAATTTCCCCAAATCACGCAGAGAAATCAAATAGACTCATTCTGTCTGCTTCTAAACTGGCTGGCCCCTTAGCCAAGTCCTACACTGAGAATAGTTTAATGAGATTGTAGAAAGTAAACAAGTGAGTTGGAATACTTGAACAGCTTTCTGAGGCATTCTTCTCTAGGAGGAAGCTGTCACACACACACACACACATATATGTATATATATATACACACACACACATATACACACACACATACACACACACACACATCATGAGTTAGTGAGTATTTTTTCCTAAGTATTTTGTATATGGTAACTCATTTTATCCTTGTCACAATTACTCACTGGTGTCACCAGTGAACTTAAAACAGAAGTCCAGTGACATGGGAAAGGCCACACAGCCAGTGAAGATAAAGAGCCAGTTTGGAACCGGGTCAGGTGGATCTAGAGCTCACCCTCTTAATTCAGCCTTGTGCTGCCTTCCCTGGGTGATTGTGGGCACACTTGATTATGAAGAAAAAAGTAAAACAACAGACAAAAAACCCACGAGCAGAAACTGGATGAGTAAAGGCCAGAGCATGAAATAGTCCTGCTGATTCTGCATACAAAATTAACAGGACTTCAGGAATTTCAGGGTGGGACTGAAGACAGACTGGAGCCTGCATACAAGAACCTGCTTGCTGCTGTCTCAAGGTTGAACAAGTCCCAGGTTGGGGAAAACACAGAACTTGTCAAACACTGGGTGTGTCCTAATTTAAACAGCTTGTTGGACTGCTCCCCTAGTAACCACTCTCTGACAGACAGGGCCTTGAGATGGGATACCGTGGGTAAGGATTAAACTGAGACTGTGTCCAGCAGGGAGCTTCAGTATAGAAAAGGTCCAGCAGACACAGGGAATAAATGGCAAGAGGTTAGCTGAGACACCCAGGAGAAATGTAACACCCTCCAATGACCTGCGGAGATTAGATTGCCCAGCACAAGTGGGATGGAAAATCAAACCAATTTCTCTCTGTCTCAGTGGATGTTCTCACTGCAGCGGGCTGAGGACTTGGGAACACCCAGACAGTGAAATTTGAACTGGGCTAAAGTTACAAGTTTTTGATGTGCAAAAGTAAACACTCATTCTGTAAGTATGTATTGAACACCTACTTTCTGCCAGGCCTTGTCCAAGGTACTTCAGATACAGCATTGAGCAAAACTGACTTGCCTGGCTGGAGCTTGCAATCCAGTGCAGAAGGCTGACAAGTCCACAGCAGAACACACTTAGTGCAATCAATCAATGGCTGGGTGGGAGAGTCTGGTGTACTCAGGAAGGAGACGGCAAAGAGCCTCTTAAGTATTTCAAAGGAGTTGCAGAAGAGGCGATGCTAGAATTGAATGGAAAGCTGGGGCTCTGTACGGAGGTGTGTTTACAGACAGGCAAGGGAAAAAAGACGTTAGGAGGAAAGTTAGGAGTGGGCCCTACCGCTTTAGGAATGGAGGCGTGTTCTTGTCTGGCACTGGAGTGATAAGGGAGATGGGACTCGGAAGGCCACGGGATTCTGGGAGGCATATTACAGAGTTTGGAATAAGAAGGCTGGGGTGTGATCAAGTGATAGCTACAAATGTAAACCAAAAAAAAGGGGGGGGCATTGAGATTGTCTTTTTTATGTTAGGCTGAAGGCTTATGGTGTTTTTCAACTGATAATGAAGTTTTACTCCTTCAGTGAGCTAGGATATAAACTTACATCAGATCTATCACAACGATCCATTTTTACCATCTAAGGACTGGACATTAGTTATCCATCTTTTATCTATTGTGGTGATTCATATCCCCCCAAACTATTTTACTTAATTAAGATATATTTGTAAGAGCTGACATGTAGCTCAGTGATAGAGTTCATATTTAACATGTGAAAAGCCATGGTTTCAGTAGTTCCCACTGTCCAAAAAAAATCAGTTAGCTGGTTAAATAAAGTATACTTATAGTATTGCAATTATTTTTATTTTTTAATCTCATTTTACATTCCAACCACAGTTTTTCCTCCCACCCCCCTCACCTCCTCTCACCTCCTCTCATCTCCCCCCAGCCCACCTCAAGTTCACTCTTCCTCAGGGGTAAGTGCTCCCATGAGGAGTCAACATAGGCTGGTACGATAGGTTGGGGCAAGGCCAGGCTCTTCTCCCATGCATTAAAACTGAGCATGGCATTCCTCCATAGGGAATAGGCTCCAATAAGCCAGCTCATGTACCAGGTTTGTGTTGTGTTCCTACTGCCAGAGGCCCCTCTGATAGTCCAAGCTTCACAACTGTCTACCACATACAGAGGGCCTAGTTCAGTCCCAAGGAATCTCCACAGTTGTAGGTCTAGAGTTTATGAGCTTCCATGAGCTCGTTCAGCTGTCTCTGCAGATTTCTCCTAATATTACTATTATTATTATTGTTATTATTATTATTATTTTTGGTTTTTTGAGACAGGGTTTCTCTGTGGCTTTGGAGGCTGTCCTGGAACTAACTCTTATAGACCAGGCTTGACTCCAGCTCACAGAGATCCACTTGCCTCTGCCTCCTGAGTGCTGGGATTAAAGGCATGCACCACCAACGCCCAGCTAGTATTCAATTATTAATGCAGTCCTCATTAAACTCTTTGAGGTAAGTAAAATTATCACCCTCACTTCACTAATGAGAGGTAGAGCAATCACACAGCTTGTGAGTAGCAGCCACGTAGCTCTAGTCATCTTTGGGGCAGAGTGTACTCAACCTGTACCACACGCAGCCTCTGTGATCCATAATCTAGATAATGCCGACCCAAGCAAGCACAGTGAACACTATTTGAATAGACACCTAATGGAGACGGAACCAGTCTGGGGCTGTAACCATGACTGTGGTCCAGCACCCCTCTCCCAGTCCAGGAGCCAGACAGATAACTCCAAATCACAATCCATGGAGAAGAGCAATGAGCAACAACCACAGCACATGGGCATGTCATGTCCTCAGGGACACAAAGCCACCATGGAAGATTCCCGCAGAGAACTACACTTAGAGTTCAGAGGGAAGAAGACATGGGATTGGAGTGCCTGGACAAAGGAGGATGAGACACTGGTCTAGAGAATAGTTTTGTTCAAGGAATAGCAACTTGGAGATGGGAGAGACCTAGGGAGAATGCTGGACAGGGAGTGAGGCAGTGGGCTGTGGCAGGCTTGTCCAAGCAGGACTGTTGCAGACAAACACCCAGCAACTGCCATGCTTTCAACTTGCACCAAGAGCTGAGTAACAAGAACCCATATCACACAGTACCCCAAATGCCTGTGGGTAAGGTGTATCCCTAGGCAGGGAGCTTTGCTAAAATCTTTCTTTTCTGGGCCTTTGCTGTGTGTGTGTGTGTGTGTGTGTGTGTGTGTGTGTGTGTGTGTGTGTGTGTGTTTATATTGACATTGGGAATTATATTTTTTTAGCTTTTTAATTATTTAATTATTTTACTAACGAATTTTTTTCATTTATTTTTACATACTGACCACAGTTCTCCTACCCTCTGTCCTCCTGTTCCCTTCTACTGTGGAATATTATTTTAAGATGTGTTACATTTGTTTATTCTGTGGAATATTTGTTTAACCATGCAAAGATGTGTTGCATTTTTTTACGTTGCACTTGTTTAACTCTGTGAAGCTGTGTTAATCCCTGATTGGTTTAATAAAGAGCTGAATGGCCAATAGTGAGGCAGGAGAGAGAAACAGGTGGGGCTGGTAGGTAGAGAGAATAAATAGAAGGAGAAGACCATTAGAGGAAGGAAGAAGCAAGAAGAGAAGGAGAGGAGGATGTCAGGTGCCAGCCACCCAGCTGCACAGCAAGCCATGGAGTAAGAGGGAAAGTAAGATATACAGAAGTAAGAAAAGAAAAAAAAACCAGAGGCAAAAGGTAGATGAAGTAACTTATTTAAAAACTGGCTAGAAACAATCCAAGGTAAGCCCAGTCATTCAAAAGAAAGGATTAAGTCTCATGTGTGATTATTTGGGAGATAGGTGGTAGGCCCCCAAAAGAGCTAACAGTAAAAGTCAAACAACAACACCTTCCCCCCCCCCCATCTACCCCCACACTGTCCACATCCACTCCTCCTCTATCAAGCACCAGGGACAGGCCCTGATCCCACGGCTAGGAGCCCTACAAACAGACTAAGCTACACAACTCTTGATTTCTTTTTTAAACAGTGCCACACATATATAAAGTATGTATATGAGTATTGTAACCTGTATCTTCTCTAATTTTTCTTTTACTTCTATTATCAAATTCCCTATAAGTTCCTTTTAAAAGCAACTTTATTGAGGAATACTTTAACATATAAAATTTGCAGGTTGTGTTAATAAGGGTTTATACTGCTCTAATAAAACACCATGTCCAAAAGCAACTTGGAGAAGAAAGGTTTTAGAATCCCAGGTTATAACATTGAGGCAGGAGCTGATGCAGAAGCATGAAGGGATGCTGCTTACTGATTTGCTCCTTGTGGCTTGCTCAGCCTGCTTTCTTACAGTACCCAGGACCACCAGCCCAGGGATGGCACCACCTACATCAATCATCAATCAAGACAGTGTGCCACAGGCTTGTCTATAGGCCAATCTGATTGGGGGGCATTCTCTCAATTGATGTTCCTTCTTCCAGCATGACTCTAGCTGATGTCAACTTTACTTGAAACTAGGCAGCACATCTACTTCCAACATAAAATTCAGTATTTTTAATAACTATAAGATAAATGATGTAACCATTAGCAAAATCTGTCTTAACTTTTTTCAGTCACACACTGAAATAAGGGGCGCTCAAACCCATTTACAGCCCCCACCTCCAGCCTCAGGAAGTAATTTTGTACAAACTATGGTCTTCTAACTGTGGCTTCTTGCACTTGGCATGTTTTTTGAGGTCCATCCCTCATGGAAAGTAACAAGAGTTACTTTCTAACTTCTGTTTAGAAATATATAATATATATAAAATATAGGCAGAGAAAGTACTAAAAGTTCCATGATTTTATTGCTAAATACCATGGCATTGCATCCATTAGCTTTTAAAATTAGAAACAAAGACATGACATCATGATAAGTATTACAGATAAAGAGGTTTCTACTCACTTCTCAGACATGAACTAGAGCTGAGTGCCCAGTTTTGGACAGCATCATCCTATTGCATTGTCCAGAAAATTATTTCCCCATGGAAATTCCAGTCTTGTGAGACCATGTTATAGCTAATCCCATTGAAGTTGGAAGAGGGACTTATAAAAAGAGTAAGCACTCTGCTTCAGGATTCCCCCCTCTAAAAACAAGTGAACTATATGCAAAAAAGAAAAACAAATCCCTAAATCCCAACACACACACACACACACACACACACACACACACACACACACACACACACTCAGATTTTCTGAATAAGTCAAGCAAAAAAGATCCCAATTGTGATTTTTCATCATGAATTAAAATACTCATACCAGCGATGAGTTGAAATACTGCCCTGCATTTCATCTCAACACAGACAATACATTTTAGAAAATGTCCCAACTTTGCATAATCACTTCCATGTTGATTGTATAAACACACACATCAAAGAAAGCAGACACCCCAAGATGCAAAGGAGGAAAGGAGTGCTTATGAATCAGATGATCCTGGATTTAATTTGTCTCTTTAGATAACCGTGCACGGTTCGTGTTTGTGTGTGCATGCATGCGTGCATTCGTGCGTGCGGGCATGTGTGTGTGTGTGTGTGTAATTTGTTCGTGTTTGTGTGTTCGCGCATGCGTGTATGTGTGTGTGTGTGTGTGTGTAAAATGCCATAGCCACTAGCACCAGTACCACCCCCAAAACAGTTGCTGTCTCATTCAGATAGCACTTAAGTTTTATGCCAAGTGTCAGAAGAACAGTGTGTTGACCACAAGAAGTGAGGGCCCAGCATGTTTTTCAATGACACTGATTCTGAGCCAGGAGAAAGAAGCCTGAGATGTCAAATGAGGGCTCTTGCCAAGAGTTTTAAGGTACAGCTTTTACTAGCTAATAAAAACCCATGGAACTATACCATACAGGGCACATGGCAGACACTATAGTTCAAGTATACTGTAGAATTTATTTTGTCAACCAGTCTTGCTAATAGTTTTAATTGAACTGGCTTTGACTTCTAGCAGTTTCTTCCTATTTTAGAAACTACTTCAGGCAGTTTGGACTGGACAGTTGTCACTGTAAAATAAATCACACATTTGATGAGGGTATAGGTAACTGTTTCTTGTGGAAGGTACTTACAAGAGAAACTGGCAACCCAGGTGAGTCTGCTTTCCGAGTCTGGACCAGAAGCCCGAAAGAGAGCGTGCATCTCTCCTGCACAGCCTTTTATTCCCATACTGTATGCATCTCTAGCCACACCAAAGCACGAATGGTCAGCAGCACAGGTATCTAAAATCTCTCCGTACAGATAGGAATTAGAAGGAGCCACATCCTTTATCTTTTTTCCCCCTTTTTAAAAATTTAAATTAGAAACAAGCTTCTTTTACATGTCAATTCCAGTTCCCTCCCCTGCTCCCCACCGGCCCCCTACCCCATCTCCTTTCTCTCCCTGGGGAGGGTGAAACCTTCATAGGGGATCTTCAAAGTCTGTCATATCATTTGGAGCAGGGCCTAGGCCCTCCCCCGTGTGACTAGGCTAAGAGAGTATCCCTCTATGTGGAGTGGGCTCCCAAAGTCCATGCATGTACTAGGGATAAATACTGGTCTACTCCAGAGGCCCCATAGACTAACCAAACCTCCAAACTGACATTCTTGTTCAGGGGGTCTGAAACAGACCTATGCTGGTTTCCCAGCTATCAGTCTGGGGTCCATAAGCAACCCCTTGTTCAGGTTAGCTATTTCTGTGGGGTTCTCCAGTCTGGTCTTGACCCCTTTGCACGTCCCTCTCTGCAACTGGATTCCAGAGTTCAGCTCAGTGTTTACCTGTGGGTGTTTGCTTCTGCTTCCATCAGCTACTGGATGAAGACTCTAGGATGACGTATAAGGTAGTCATCAATCTCATTATCAGAGAAGGGCATTTAAGGTAGCCTCTCCACTATTGCTTAGATTGTTAGTTGGGGTCATCCTTGTAGACTTCTGGACATTTCCCTAGTGCCAGATTTCTCTTTAAACCTCTAATGGCTCCCTCTATTATGGTATCTCTTTTCTTGCTCTTCTCTATTCTTTCCCTGACTCGGTCTTCCTACTCTCTCCTGTCCTTCTCTCCCCTCCTCTTCTCCCCTTCTCTTTCTTCTAACTCCCTCTCCCCTCCCCCCATGCTCCCAATTAGCTCAGGAGATCTTGTCCCTTTTCCCTTCTCTGGGGGACCATGTTTGTCTCTCTTAGGGTCCTTTTTGTTTCCTAGCTTCTCTGGTGGTATGGATTGTAGGCTGGTACTCCTTTGCTCTATGTCTAAAATCCATATATGAGTGAGTACATACCATGCTTGTCTTTTTGTGACTGGGTTACCTCACTCAGGATGGTTTCTTCTAGTTCTACCCATTTGCCTGCAAATTTCAAGATTCCATTGTTTTCTGCTGAGTAGTATTCCACTGTGTAAATGTACCACATTTTCTTTATTCAGTCTTCAGTTGAGGGGCATCTAGGTTGCTTCCAGGTTCTGGCTATTACATATAATGCTGCTATGAACATAGTTGAACAGATTTCCTTGTTGTATGAATGTGCATCTTTTGGGTATATACCTCCTAAGAGTGGACTTGCTGGATCTTGTGGTAGACTGATTCCCATTTTCCTGAGGAATCTCCATACTGATTTCCAAAGTGACTGTAGAGTTTGCACTCCCACCAGCAGTGGAGTAGTGTTCCTCTTACTCCACATTCTCTCCAGCATAGACTGTCATTGGTTTTAGCCATTCTGACAGAAGTGACATGGTATTTCAGAGTTGTTTTGATTTGCATTTCCCTGATGGCTAAGGATGTTGAGCACTTTCTTAAGTGTCTCTCAGCCATTTTAGACTCCTCTGTTGAGAATTCTCTATTTAGTTCTGTACCCCACTTTTTAATTGGACTATTTGGTGTTTTGGTGACTAGTTTCTTGAGTTCTTTGTATATTTTGGAGATCAGCCCTCTGTCAGATGTGGAGTTGGTGAATCTCTTTTCCCATTCTGTGGGCTGCTGTTTTGTTTTGTTGACTGTGTCCTTTGCCTTACAAAAGCTTCTCAGTTTCAGGAGGTCCTATTTATTAATTATTGATTTTAGTGTCTGTGCTACTGGTGTAATGTTCAGGAAGTGGTCTCCAAACAAGTGAAAGACCTGTATCGCAAGAAATTAAAGATACTAGAAAATGGAAAGATCTCCCATGCTCTTGGATAGGTAGGTTCAACATAGTAAAAATGGCAATCTTGCAAAAGCAATCTACAGATTCAATGCAATCCCTATCTAAATCCCAGCACAATTCTTCACAGACCTTGAAAGAGGAGACAGCTTCCTGAACATAACACCAGTAGCACAGACAGTGAGGTCAACAATTAATACATGGGACCTCCTGAAACTGAAAAGCTTCTGTAAGGCAAAGGACACAGTCAGCAAGACAAAAAGGCAGCCCACAGAATGGGAAAAGATATTCACTAACCCCACATTTGACAGAGGGCTGATCTCCAAAGTTTACAAAGAACTCAAGAAGCAAGTCTCTAAAACACTAAAGGATCCAATTAAAAAGTGGGCTACAGAACTAAATAGAGAATTTTTCAATAGAGGAGTCTAAAATGGCTGAGAGGCACTTGAGAAAGTGCTCAACATCCTTAGCCTTCCAGGAAATGCAAATCAAAACAACTCTGAGATACCATTTTACTCCTGTCAGAATGGCTAAAATCAAAAACACCAACGACAATTTATGCTGAAGAGGATGTGGTAAAAGGGGAACATTCCTTCACTGCTAGTGGGAGTGCCAACTCATACAGCCACTTTGAAAATCAGTATGGAGATTCCTTAGAAAAATGGGAATAAACCTACCACAAGACCCAGCAACTCCACTCTTAGGCAAATATCCAAAAGATGCCCATTCATACAACGAAGATGTCTGTTCCACTATGTTCATAGCAGCATTATTTGTAATAGCCAGAACTTGGAAGCAACCTAGATGTCCCTCAACTGAAGAGTGGATAGAGAAAATGGAGTACTATTCAGCGGAAAAAAAACAATGGAATCTTGAAATTTGCAGGCAAATGAATGGCACTAGAAGAAACCATCCTGAGTGAGGTATTCCAGTCACAAAAAGAGAAACATGGCATGTAGTCTCTCATATATGGATTTTAGACATAGATCTGGGGAGTGCCAGCCTACAATCCCATGGCCAGAGAGTCTGGGAAACAGAACCTTCATTCAGTGGCTGATGGAAGCAGAGGCAGACTCCCACGGCTAAACACTGAGCTGAACTCAAGAAATCCAGTGAAAGAGAAGGAGGACTGATGAGCAAAGGGGTTAAGACTGGGCTGGTTTAACCCCCAGAAACAGCTGACCTGACAAGGGTTAGCTCTCGAATCCCAGACTAATGGCTGGGAATCTAGCATGGGACTGATCAAGACCCCCTGATTGTGGGTGTCAGCGAGGAGGCCTAGGTAATCTATTAAGCTTTGGGTAGTAGATCAGTATTTACCCCGGGTATACAAATGGACTTTGGGCACCCATCCAACAATGAGAGATGCAACTCTCACACTGGACTCTTAGGGGAGGGTCTAGGCCCTGCCTGGATGAATTGACAGACTATGGACACCCCCAAGGAGGGCCTCACCCTCCAAGGGGAAAGGAGGGGATACTGGAGGGGTTGGTGGAAGGGCGTGGGAGGAGGGGAGGGAAAGGGAGAGGGACCTGGAATCGACATGTGAAGCAACCTTGTTTCTAATTTAAATTTAAAAATAAAAAATAAAATATAAAAAAGAATAATATTCAACTGTATATGGAAAAACAAAAGATCCAGGATAGCCAAAACAACCCTGTATAATAAAGGAACATCTGGAGCTATCACCATCCCTGGCTTCAAGTTCTATTATAGAGCTATAGTCCTGAAAACAGCTTGGTATTGGCACAAAATAGAAAGGTAGAACAATAAAATGGAATTAAACACCCTGATATTAACCCACACACCTACAAACACCTGATTTTTGACAAAGAAACTAAAATTATACAATGGAAAAAAGAAAGCATCTTCAACAAATGGTGCTGGCATAACTGGATGCTGGTATGTAGAAGACTGCAGATAGATCCATGTCTATCACCATGTACAAAACTTAAATCCAAATGTATCAAAGACCTCAACATCAATCCAGCCACACTGAACCTCTTCGGAGAGTAGGTAGGTGGTACCCGGGAATGAATTGAGACATCCTTTATTCTTTTTTCAGATGCTCTCCACCCCTTTCTCTGAGCTAGAAGAAATCATATTTTGTCTTGATGGGCCCCTGGTCAATTCAGGACCATTTCTAGGCATAGAACCAGTGTTCCCCTAATATTTTCTATGGTCTGCAATTTAGTGTTTAGCAGGAGATGGTGGCTTTATATTCTCTGAATCCTAATTTGTAAATGGAAAACGCCATCAAGAACATGATCTTGCTCCACTACTTCATCTGATAGGTTAGACACTCAAGATCCAGAGAATTAAAATGAGTTGCTCATGTGACCTACTCAAGTTACGATGTTTTACCAGACTATGACTTCATCTTCTCTACCTTATGGAGGGGCAAATTCTTTTTTTCATTATATATATATATTTACTTTAATTAGAAACATATTTGCTTCACATGTCAATCCTAACTCCCTCTCCCTCCCCTCCTCCCTTGTCCCTCCACCAGCCCTCCAGCCCCCCACCCAATCCCCACTCCATTCCCTAGGGAGGGTGAGGCCTTCCATGGGGGATCTCCAGAATCTGTCATTTCATCTGGGGCAGGGCCTAGATCCTCCCCCATGTGTCCAGGCCGAGAGAACATCCCTCCATGTGGAATGGGCTCCCAAAGTTCATTTGTACGCCGTAGTAAATACTGATCTACTACCCAAGGCCCCAGAGATTGCCGAGGCCTCCTCACTGACACTACATTCAGGGGGGTCTGCATCAGTCCCCTGCTGATCTCTCATCCATCAGTCTAGGGTTCAAGAGCTCCTCCTTGTCAGGTCAGCTGTCTTTGTGGGTTTTACCAGCACAGTCTTAACCCCTTTGCTCATTGCTCCTCCCTCTCTGTCACTGGGTTGCAGGAGTTCAGTTCAGTGTTTAGCTGTGGGTATCTGCCTCTGCTTCCTTCAGTCACTAGATGAAGGTTCTAGGATGGCATATAAGGTAGTCCTCAATCTCATTATCAGGGAGGGCCCTTAAGGTAGTCTTCCACTATTGCTTAGTTTGCCAGTTGATGTCATCCTTGTAGATCTCTGGAAATCTCACTAGTGTCAGCTCTCTCCTCACATCTATAATGACTCCCTCTATTATGGTATCTCTCATCCTGCTGTCCTCTATTTTTCCCCTGACTCAACCTTCTGCTCTCCCATGTCTTCCTCTCCCCTCCTCTTCTCCCCCTCTCTTTTTCCCAGTTCCCTCTCCCCTCCTCCCATGCTCCCAATCTGCTCAGGAGATCTTGCCTCATTCCCCTTCTCTGGGATATCATGCATATCTCTCTTGGGAACCTCTCTGTTTCCCAGACTCACAGCCAATGGAGATTGTAAGCTGGCACTCCCCTGATCCGTGTCTAAATTCTATACATGAGTGAGTACATACCATGTCTATCTTTTTGTGACTGGGTTACCTAACTCAGGATGGTTTCTTCTAGTGCTGTCCATTTGCCTGCAAATTTCAAGATTCCATTGTTTTTTTTTTCTGCTGAGTAGTACTCCATTGTATAAATGTACCACATTTTCTCTATCCACTCTTCAGTTGATGGGCATCTAGGTTGCTTCCAGGATCTGGCTATTACAAATAATGCTGCTATGAACATAGTGGAACAGACGTCCTTGTTTATTCATTAGTATTTATGCACCTGAATGGCATTACCAGTGCCATCTTGATCGCTATTTGGACTATAGTTTTAACAATCCAGTCTTGAGAGAGAGGTCTTGTGAGTGAAAAGCATGAAGGGAATGAGATTCTCAAGCCTTTGTGGGTGAATGAAGGCTGATGCCCAATCTATCTCTCCTGAGAGTTGTAATTCCAGCAGGGCAAGGCTAGGTGATGACTGTAACTTGAATGTTTTCAGTTACTCATCTACTGAGAGTGATATTCTTTTGAATATTCTTCAGATCTTAGCACCTCCTGTTAATCACAGCTCTAAGATGCCTGGGACTTGCAGCATTAGAGGAAGATGTTTTATTGTTTCAATTATCATCTTTTTACTTCCTTTGCTAACCTGTTAGATTTGGAGGATGAGTGTGCCACATGTTTGCAAGACTCTATTGAGTGTATTGTTTCTGTATTTGTCCTAATTGACGCTTCGATTGGGCTCAAATAGTGGGCATGCCTGCAGGTGTTTCAGACTTCCTTTAGAAGCACCCTCTTTTGTCTTCATTTTTCCTCTTATCCTTCTGAGGATCCTTCATGTCTGGTGATGATACTGAGGCTTTTCTTTTAGCTACATTGCCTCCTCTTTTTTAATACAAGCTGTGTTTCACATGAATTCTGCTTTATCTTTATAGACTGGATAACTCAAACAGGGCATTTAACTTCATAACAGTGCTACAAGACAGGTCCCACTGTGGTCTCCATTTTATTGATAAGGAAAGTGAGATTTCAGATATTAAATAGTTGTTGGAAAGTGGAGGACGGAGAGATTTAGATGATAGGCTTTCAGCTAGCATCTTATCCTGGGCTCATCCACTTTAATATAGTACTTCCAGAGCCTTGAATCTTGCTGTGGGAGTTAAGCATAGGTCCCAGGGACTATTAGTACCGAAGCCAAGTGAGGGCACTGCGATTATTCCTTCACTTAAGCTCTCAGATAAAGAATCTCATATCATTTTTATTCGGCATTAGATGTTCTGTCCCCCAGTCTCAAGAATCTGTGGTATTGAACCAGGGTCATTATTATTCTTTTTGTTCCATTATTCTGATTGTCTGTTGGGTATAGATGTCACCACAGAAAGATCCCAAAAGTCTGAAGCTAATAGTCCATTTTATTTGTAGATACCTTTAAAATGACATGGAGGGAAAACTACAGTCAAGTTCGATGACTGGGAAGTCAACTTTCTGTAATGGAATAGTCAAGAATGGATGCTATGGTTTGAATATGTTCCCCTCAAGTTTGTGTATCATAAAAATAATGCTATATTAATAGTATTTTGGGGCAGCAGAGCCTTTGGGATAATTAGGATTAGATGAAGGACATGATGAGGATGACAGACTCAAGCTGCCTTGCTTGCTCTGTTATAACTTCTAAGATGCAGCAAGAAGGTTCCCATGAGATGTCAAGTAGCTTTTGCCATCATGTTCTTGGAGATCTCAGTCTCTAGAACCATGAACCAAATAAATGTTTATTCTTTATAACTTATCTGGTCTTAGGTGTTTTGATATGACAGTAAAAACACAGATAAAGACACTGGGTAACATAAAGCATAGAATTTTATACTCATAGATTTCTGGAACTTTGCAAGTCCAAGACCAAGGCAATGGCTTCCTCCTCCTCCTCCTCCTCCTTTTTTAAAAGAAAAATTCTGTTTATTTTATTTTATGTGTATATGTGCCCAGGCATGTGTATGTGCACCATGTGTGAACAAGACCTTCCAGAGGGCAGAAGAAGGTTTTAGATCTGCTAGAGCTGGAGTTGCAGGTGGTTGCAAATTGCCATATGGGTGCTGATAAGTGAACCTGGGTCCTCGGTAGGCCAGCAATTGGTCTTAACACTGAGCAGTCTTTCCAGACCCTGCTGAATCCTTCTTTTTGTGTCCACACAAGATGGGAGGTAGAAGCACAAAAGATGGGTAAGCCTCATGCCACAGTATAGCCAACCCACACAGCCCTTTTTGTAGAATCATCAGTGAGTCCATTCATGAGGGCATGGTCTCCCCAGAGACCTTGCCTTCCCAAAACCTCACCGCCGCACTGTTACACTGCGGATTAAGTTTTCAACACAGGGATTTTGAAGGGACACATTCAAAGAGGGCAATATTTTTCTTTAAAGCATTAAAAACTTCAATAATAGAGTTTGTGTGATTTGAGGATAGTGTTTTCCAGCAGACACGTAGAGAAAATTCCATTTGTATCTCTTTGTCTTGATTTTTAGCTAATCTAATTTGGTGTTGTAGGTAATGTCACATGGCTCACGTTTTAAGTTGCAAGTCTGTTTTGAAGAGGTCCCACAAGCTGAAGGACAAGTTGATGTGGACTATGATGATGCTATTTTTGTCACTGAAAATTTCAGCGCTGGTAGCAAGACTCTGTGTTGCTTTAGGTGTGTGAAGCTTGCCACTAGGTGTTTTCACCCACTGTTTAGGAGGGCATTTTATTGGCATTGAGGATAATAGTAAAACAGAAAGTTTGGAATTTGGAGTGGTTCCAAAGTGTTAGTGACAGTCATAGAATTTTCTTTCAGTTCAGTTTTGTAGGCAGGTTGAGTAGAAACTTGCCCTGATGCTTGTGTTTTAATAAAAATTCTACTTACTGGAAGAATACAAGCACCACCAAGCTACTGCTTTATCCTCAATAGATGGAGTAAGTGTGCAGTCACATAACATTGACTCAAGTCTCCAGATGTGCATATGGCTTGATTCCTCTGGTGCATGCTCTGATTATATTTAGACAAAACTTCCCAGAAGGTGCCTTTCTGTTTTGCCCCAGATTAATGAGAATGCTTGGCTCTACTCACCGGAAGAAGGGCTAAGTGAGATTAGCTATGTATTAATTTACTTGGAATGGTAATTAGAGGGAATCTCTCACTACAATCACCCTGGGCTCTGTCATCTGTCCATTTGCCAAATATGAAAAATAAAATGTGACCACTGCACAGTTCCCTGAAGGAAAAAAATTGAACTCTCCTCAAGTTTGTAACATTTTTATCTGCATCATGAAACCCGAAGGGAGGCTGCTGCATACAATTCTGTGCGCTCAGTTGGTTTTTGAAAAGAACAAATACAACCAAGAAATTTCACATTACAGGGCCAATTATGCAGAAACTTCACTAAATCTAAACTCCAATGGTGTCAGCTTTTGCCTCTAATGTATAAGCATACAGTTTTGGAGATTCACAGTATGCACTAATAGTTTGATTAAGAACTTCTGGAAAGGAAGATCTGTCACACACAAGTGTTAAGGGGATAAACCACAAGCCTATATTAATTGTGCAAGCCCAGCTTGAGTTTACATGATTTTGAAGAAATAAATAGACTCAGCCTCCAGGTATTTTTGTTCAATTAATAGTGACTGACTACCATGTGAAGCTGAAATTCATATTCCTGGCTTCATAATCTTTTCCATCTCACCTCGACCTATATTTCTTTCCCTCTCAACAGGGAGAGGCCTGGAATTAACAAGTCACACATGATTGTTCATGATATTTTCACCATAATGCTAGCTCAACCATTTGTCCTTCTGTGTAGCTTAGACTGGCTTCTAACTTGTGATATCTTCCCAAGTGCTGGGATTATAGGTGTTCACTAACACACCTGGTTCAACCAACCAAAGGTAGACAAGTCTCCTTACAGTAGACCAAGATCTTGTGTAACCATTTGGCATCACTAGAAAAACACTATCAGCCCATTTACTACCTTCCTATTTACGCTCATAGTTTCTCTAAGTAAAGGAACAATGATTCCTTTGTAGGGAATTGTAGTAGAGTGTTATTTCTTCCTTTCCTTTTGTTTTTTGAGACAGAGTCTCATGTAGCACAGGCTGGTTTTGCATCCTTGTTTCTTCTGCATTAACTTAGTGCTGGAATTACTGGCATGTACTGCCATGCCCAACAATATTTCTTAATGATCATAATAATTTACAAAATGTATAATCCATAAAGCAGTATATTGCCATATCACAGCTCCAACCTTTTTTTGTGTATCTATTTGGAATTTCCAACCATTAGAAGGTCCTTAGCCCACAACTGAAGAACAAAATTAAGAACAACTGTATTGACAACCCAATCTACTCCTAAAGGTCACCTTCTAACTTGCAGTAACAGCTTCACATTCAAGGAGGCTCTCAAATTAAAGTTAGTTCAGTCAGTGGGTTTGTTTTCTATTACTGCTGGAACAAAGTATCACAAACTTGGTAGGCTGATGTCAGTGCACAGAAGTACAACACATGTCTGAATAGAACATGTGTTCAGGGAGCAGACAAGATTGCATCCTTCGTGGGGGATTCCAGGTAGAGGAGCTGTTTCTGTGCCTTTTTCCCAGCATCCAGAGGCTGCAGCACTCCATATTTCCTGTTCCTTCCTCCACCTTCAAAGCCAACTATAGCAGTCACATTCCTCATTTTGCCTTTTTCTGATACTGCTTACCTCTTAATCACAGCTGGAAAAGATCTCCCCCTCTTTTAGTGTTTAAAAGAGATTTATTTTTTTTATGTGTATAAGCGTTTTGTCTGTGTGCATGTATGAATGAGTACCATGTGTGTGCCTGGTGCTCATGGAGGTCAGAAGAGGGTGTTGGAGTCCCTGGAACTGGAGTTACAGATAGTTGGGAGCCACCATGTAGGTGCTCGGAATTGAACCTGGATCCTCAAGGAGAACAGCCAGTGTTCTCATCCTCAAGGCATCTCTCCAGCCCCAAGAGTGCCCACTTTTCAAGATTCAAATGATTATACTGTGAGCCTTCACCAAGAAAAATCTCCTCATCTCAAGGTCCATAGCCCTAGAAACATTTCCCCTCTCCATGTTTAGTGACATATGGATAGGTTCTGGGGGATAGGATGTAGAGAAACTTGGACAATTAATTATTGTGCTTACCACATCAGGGTGAGAAGAGGTCAATCGACCCATATGCACTTGTTGAAACTCTTTGCTATGAAAACACCTTCATTATTTAATAAACAAATGATAAAATCATATTCTTTGCTAATTTACTGAAGGGCATGTTACTAGATCTTTTTGATGTGCTTTTTTTTTTTTTTGGCTCTTCGAGAGCAAAATGCTTTTCCATTGCTACAGCAGAGACATACTGGGAGGCAGAACTATTAACCATAGATTCCACAAGGGGAAACCAAAACAAGGTCCAAAGGCATGTTAAATTCCAGGAAAACCGAAACTATGGTGATATTCTGTATTGCATTTTGCTTCTTTAAAAGAAAAGACAAACACAAAAGTCTTAACTGAGTGCAGAGAATTTATATAAACAAAGGCAAGTGCCCATTTAAAATTATACCTACATATATTTGATCATTTAATTTACTT
Organism: Mesocricetus auratus; assembly: GCF_017639785.1. Taxonomy (NCBI): domain Eukaryota; kingdom Metazoa; phylum Chordata; class Mammalia; order Rodentia; family Cricetidae; genus Mesocricetus; species Mesocricetus auratus. The sequence continues at coordinate 47,511,078 of NW_024429186.1, forward strand.
TCTGGGGAAATCTTGGTCAAAATAGAAGGTACTAGAATGCTTCCTTATGAGGACCCTAAGAGAGACATACATATACCCGGAGAAGGGGAAAGGGACAAGATCTCCTGAGAAAATTGGGAGCACAGGGGAGGGAGGTAGGAGAAAAAGGATGGTAAAAGGGGATGGGAGAGGAGAACACGAGGGATCAGGAAGGTCAGGCTGGGGGAAGAATAGAGGAGCGCAAGAAAAGAGATACCTTAATAGAGTGAACCATTGTAGGTTTAAAGGGAAATCTGGCACTAGGGAAATCTCCAAGGACCCACAAGGATGACTCCAAGATTCTAAGCACTAGTGTACAGGCTACCTTAAATGCCCATCCCCTACAATGAAATTGATGACTACCTTATATGCCATTATGAAGCCTTCATTCAGTTGCTGATAAAAGCAGAATCAGAGATTCACAGCTAAGCACTAAGCCAAACTCCTGGAATCCATTTGTAGAGAGGGTGGAATGATGAGCAAAGGAGTCAAGTCCATGCTGGGCAAACACACAGAAACAGCTGACCTGAGCAAGTGGGAGCTCATGGACTTATGGGGAACCAGCATAGACTGAACCAGGCCCCCTGAATGTGGGTGTCTATACGTTGGGAGGCCTGGGAAGTCTATGGGGCCTCTGGCAGTAGAACCAGTATTTATCCCTAAGTGCACAAATGGGCTTTGGGAGCTCATTCCCTATGGAGGGATACTCTCTCAGCCTAGATACAAAGGGGAGGGACTAGGTCCTGCCCTAAATGATGTGACAGACTTTGATTATCCACCATCGGAGGCCTCCTCACTATCCCTGGGGAGTGGATGGAGGGTGGTATGAGGGGTTAGTGGAGGGAATGGGAGGACAGGAGGGAGAGGGAACTGGGATTGGTATGTAAAATGAGATTGTTTTTAATTTAAATAAAAATTAATAATAAAAATAATAAAGGGAACGGAAGACTGTATCTCAATAAAGATCTAAAACTGGAAAAAAAGAGAATGCTTCCTCATCCTGGGGCATACTATGTGCTGACTATTCTTTTTGTTGCTGTAACAAGCAAACTGAAATGAGGAAGGGTGTATTTTCATCTCACAGGGTGGGGAAATACAGTGCATCCCGTCAGGGAAGGCGTGGGCAGTGGGAGCACGAGGTGGCTGGCTGCATAAGTCTACAGGCAGGGAGCAGAGAGAGATGAACGCTGGTGCTCAGTGAGCTTCCTTTTTTCATTCAGCATGAGACCCCAGCCATGGATGCTGCTGCCCACAATTCAGGCTGGGCCTGCCTCTCTCAGTTCGGCCTCTCTAGAAACAACCTCTCAGACACACCCGTAGGTATGTCTCCTGGGTAACTTCAAAGCCACTCAGTTTGACAGAGAATGCTAGCAGTGAGATGTTGGATGAGAAGGTTTCTCTAGAGCCTCCTAGCTGAGGGGCATGTCTAGGAGAGCATTCTGCATACTGAGAAGTACAGGAGTTTATAAGGCAGAGACAACAGCGATGGGATTGGTATTGAGACTCTGCAAACCGGACAGGGGATGGCTGCAGGAGGTGTATGCTGAGTGTGTGTGGGGTGTTGCACGGCGGGGGGGGGGAGAGGGGAGAGAGGGGAGTTATCACCTCCTCATTATTCAAATGTGATTTCAGAAGCAGCCCTTGTGCTTTCCTGGTTGTAGGAAAGGATGGAAATGGAAGGAAAGAGAGAAGCAGGAGAAATCTGGAAGCTGAAGATGGATGAGGAGGAAGAGGAGGGAGTCTTGCCAGAAAAAAAAGAATTGGGCTGATGGCAAGAGTCATAGGCATGGAGCGATTGTGTGGTGTCAGGTGTATTGTTTGGCTCATTAAGTTATTCGTACTCAGAGGCTATGATCCCACTTTATCAATGAGACAATCAAGAGAGAAATTTCAAAGCTACTGTTTTATTTATTGCTCTATACTCCCCATAGAATAACTTGGATCTGATGTGGAGGCAATATGTCAGGGCTAAATATCTGCCATCTAGCTAGCCACCCAGGTATATCCTGAGGGATGGTGCTATAATGGAAATTGCCCCATATGGTCACTTTTTGGAATTGCTGCTCCCATAGAGGACTTTGGTATATGTCAGTGTTTGGGCGTGGATACCCATGGCAGTCAGGCACAATGCAGGGGATAGAGATAGAGGAGGCCTCTTTCCTACATGGTTCAGCGTATTGAACCATCGTCATACTACTTCATCTGTGTGGCTTCCTGACTGTCATGTGAGAGATGGGACCTGTAGGAGCTGACTGGGAATGAAAGGCTTCTTTCATGCCAGGTCTGTAAGCTGCCCCTTCATCTAGTCAACCATAGTGACATCATCAAAAGGTGACACAGAGCCTGAGACTCCCTATTCCCCTGCAGGGGCATAACTTACTTGGTGGTCGACTATTGTCTCCTTATGGCTGGGATCATCAGGCTCAGTGCTTCAAGTGATCCCTTGCCTACTTCTGCAAAGGTAGGACTCTGTATGTTAAAAACACAGAGTGGGTGTGTGCATTTACAAGCCCCCTCCCCAACACTAAAGAACTACGGAATCAAAACAAGCCTGTTCTACTCCTAGCTCATTAAGTCAGTCAGCATTTGTCCATGTATTCAGTCGATGCTGTACGGCAAGCACAATTATTTGAGCAACAGCGAGAGTGTACACGGCGGGCATCAGGTGACAGCGAGATGAAACCCCACTAAAGGAGCAAAAGATGTTTTCCACAAATTCAACTATTGCGCAAAACAATTTATATTTGAAGGCAAAGGGTTCAATTTATTTTCAAATGGGGCAAATTCCAGAACAGGTAGAGCACGGCAGGTTATAGATTCTCAGCAAAGATTTGGTAGACAAGGGTGAATTATGTAGTGCAACTTAAAAAAAAAAGTGTAGGAATAAATTGGGAGAGGATTGTAGGGTGTGTACTCCAGGCAGCACTTGCTGGTACTGTGTGGAGCAGGAGAGTGTGCCCTTTGACACGAAGGACAGTAGGGACACCACGGAGGAAATTGGGAGAGAAGGAGGCTCAACCCAGCTCAACTGGAGTAGGTGAGGGTTTGGCTTAGATGACTTCAGTGGCTGCTGAATGAAGTGGCTTGTTCTTGGTTACCAATGGCAAGACACAGACGCTTTAAGACACCCCGTCCACACGTGCTAAACCGAACTGAAGACAGATCTGGAAGCGGGAGATAAAACGGATCAAAAGGGATTTACCTCTGTAGTCCATTTTTGAACTCAGGTGTTTCTGAAAGTCAGAAGGGTCCTTTAAAAATAATTTGTATTTGATAATACAGTTGAACAGTTTTCCAGTGTCTTTAGCTTTAAAGGCACCCTTATCACTCTAGCAATTAATCACATAGATACTGACTTCGCTGTCACGCTCCTGTATATTGCCGTTGAGTGGATACAAGCTATTAACCAGATAGTGGCATTTCCGAGGGAGATTTTTGACGCGGATGAAGTTGTAGGGAGAGATTCAGCAAAATAGATGTTGAGGAACTGGCGCCACTCTCTTGTTTTGGCACAGAGGCACAGTGGTCGTAGAAGAGAAATCTACTGTGGATCTTGGGAGTTCCCTGAGCCCGGAAGGGCCTGGGCTCTCCTGGAAGCCTTGCTTGTGGCTTTTATGATGCCTTTTGCAAGACTCTTCCTTAGAGAGGTGAACAGCCCAGGACTGGGCCGAAGTTTGCACATCTCTGGCTCAGAGCAGAGCGCTTTTGTTCTCCTGGGAGCTCAGCCCTGTTTACTTCCCCTGGTTCCCCCTCAGCCCAGATATTACTGATGCCCCGCGAGGAAGCCACTCTAAAGACCCGTGTGGGGCCCATTAACACCTCAGCAGCAGCTCCCCACGAGCGCTGCAGCAGCAAGACATCATTTTAGGACTCCAGGCTGTACCCGCAGCTTGAGAGCCGTTTTAATCTAGACTCTGCCTCCTCATGCTTCATTGTATTTAGAACCGGGTGTTTTTCTGCCATTATTTGGTGATTTTCTTGCAAAATAAGCCATTTTATGAAAAATGCCTGATTATTGCTGCCACAAAATTCATATCCAACAATTTTCTGTAAATGACAGCCCTAAAAAGTTAGTGTTGTTTAGACAAATACAAATATTTTCATCAATTATTCTGCATTTAATCACCACACAGTCCTGCCCTCCTCATGTCCCTTTCCTTACCTAAGTGCAATAACAGAGTGTTTCAGTGACAAGAACACCCACTAGAGTCTTAGCTGGATGGACTTTACCCTTTTCAGCCATCTTGTAGGAGTTCTGATCCATTTCAACAGAAACCAGTTGACCCTGAGTAAATACTTAGGCTGCTAGGTTAGGGCAACTGATTAATGGACAACACTTTGACAGTCAAAGCTCAGAATGCTGTGAGCTTGGAGCAAGAGACACCAGCAGAGGGAAGGCTGCCTCATGAGTCCTTGAGAGTTTCAGCCTCAGTTTGCAAAGATGGAAGGTTCACCCCCACCCCTTTTTAAAAAGATGGTATTTCACCAGTGTTGCCCAGGCTGGCTTAGAACTCCAGTCTAGGACTCACATGACCCCACAGCCTGGGATAGTAGGAGTTCAGGCACACCACCGTGAGGGTATGAAAGTGTTCTGGTGGACTTCCAGTCATGGGGTAGACTATGCTTTGCTCACTCAGAGGTTTGTTGGAGCCTATGAGAGTTCAAGTGGCTGGAGCTCAAAGTTCTCCATAACTCTCTGGAAGGGTTAAGCGTGAAAGGATCTGATTTCCTGTAGCTGAGTAAAGAGTAAATGTAAGCCTTCCCAGGGGCTCAGCCCAGGCTCTTGCTAATGCTGGGTCACTGCAGCAGCGAAGTATTAAGGTATAGGCAGTGTCTCTCATGCTAGTCAGCATCTGTTAGATGCCCAGGGAGATTTTTATCCACAGGATCTTCCCTGTATAAAGCAAAGATGGAGTCTGTTAGAGGGGGCTCATTGTTCTCCTGTCTGTCCCCAGAAGAAATGGTGACCCGCCATAGCAAAACTAAAAACAAGTATGATTGCTGGGGATCAGTTATAGTCCATGCTAATGCTGGATTGCCGAAGTGAGGGTGTCAGGTCATCTCTGCTTTTCAGAGAGGAGCGTCTGCCAGCATTGTCTACTGGGCATTATGACTGACACTTTCTGTGGGCCAGGGGCGGGTCTTGTGTGTGCTTGTCTTGGCTGGTGAGGACTGTTTCTGATTTCTGCCTTCCTCTCAATGCAGGACTATCTTTGGGTAGACGTGTGACACCCAGGAACTTCCATGGGTGTGTTCAAATGGGTCTTGGATTCCTGTGTGCACATTCTCTTCTGTGTGGTGGGTAGAAACCTTGTCTGTCAGTAAGAGAATTAGTTAGCGCTCTTTCCTATAACTTCTCTTCCCATGGATGGACTATGTACCACTTGTGTTTATATCACCAGGTTGGCAAATATAGGTCAGTTGGCTTAGTGGTTCTGAGTGGGACCTGGAGAGCTGTAATTTTGACAAGTACTGAAGTGAGTTTTGTGCTCTCTGAAGTTTGAGGACCAAGGGCATAAAGGATGGCATTCAAATTCTTTGGCCTGAAGTAGGGATCTTTCTGACCCTTACACATTTTTCTTTCTCTGTTTGTTTCCTCTTACCCTCCAACACCACCTGACCAAATACTGGTGTCTTCTGAAACTGTCCCCAAGCCTGGTAGGATGAATTCTTTTATCCAACTTGCCTTCCGCCATGGTGTTTTCAGGCTGTGAGCTCCTTGGGAGATGGGCAGAATTTTGGCACACTGAATTTGGCATCTCAGATTCCATCATGGTAGAGTCTACTAACTCCATTAGCATGAATACATTATAAATATTGGCAAACTATCAGAATTAACTGTTACTTCTTAGCAAAAACATTGGAATTGTTCTGTTATCTGAGAACCTATTCCTCTGATTTCCAAACAAAATGAAGTGATGCAACTTGCACTTTGTAGAGGGTCCAGGGGAATGGAAGATCTCCAGAATAAGGATTCAGGCACAGAGCCAACTTTCTGTCTCCCGTTTGTCTTTAGCAGTTGCTATAACTGACTGCTCTTGGGTAGCCAGAGGAAGCATTAAATGAGAACTAACTTCACGAATTAGAGCTGTAAGAACAAAATGCAGTTATAAGTTCACAATCTTAGTGTAAGTCAGAACAAAAAATCTCTTGTAAGAGGTGAGCTGGTAGGCATGTCCTGTGTCACACCACACCACAAGCAGGGTGGCTTGTTATTTCTCACATCCATGAATTTCTAGAATCAATCTCAAGTGTCAGTTTTATCTCCTGTTTCATCTAGAACAGGGATCCAAGGATGCACCTCAAGGAATCCTTTGTGCCTCTGACATTATTTGCCAACTTTGACACAAGTTTAGTTAAGTTTTCATAAGGAGAGACGCCCATTGTTTTCATTTGCCTTTAAAGAGTTGAGCCTGGAGATTTAGAAATCCCCAATGGTGGAGTCCCATCTTTTTTTTTTTTTTTTTTTTTTGGTTTTACGAGACAGGGTTTCTCTGTATTGTTTTGGAGGCTGTCGGTCCAGCCCGGCCTCGAACTCACAGAGATCTGCCTGCCTCTGCCTCCCGAGTGCTGGGATTAAAGGCGTGCGCCACCACCGCCCGGCTTGGAGTCCCACCTTTTAAAAAAATTTCATATTTATTGTTGTATGCATGCATTGTGTGTGTGTGTGTGTGTGTGTGTGTGTGTGTGTGTACATGTGGATGTCAGAGGACAACTTTGTGGATCTCCTTCCATCTTTGTGTGGCAGGGATTGAACTCAGGTCATTGGACTTGCAAGGCAAACACTTTTACTCACTGAGCCATCTCACCAGCCTGAGTCCCATTCTTTAGCAGCTGAAAGGAAGGGACTTCAGAGACCACCTTCAAGGTTCAAATTTCTATTATAGTTAATATTATTGTTATTATTATGTTAGCTCATTTATTCACTGTGTGACCACAGGCAAAGAACTCTTCTTTGAGCTTTAGTATCATTGACAGTAAAATGAGATGATGATGTTGGCCACTTCGCAGAATGGTCCTGAGAATTCAGTGAGTAAGTGTATGCAAGGTTGTGCTTATTAATTTTTTTGTGGATGTAGACTAGAGTCATCTGGAAGAGGAATGACAAGTGAGGAATTGCCTCCAGACTGGCCCTTGGTCATGTCTGTGGGACATTTTCCTGATTAATGATTGATATGGGAAGGCTGATCCTACTGTGGGTAGTGCTATCCCTGATGACCCTGGGTTGTAAAAGAAGCAGGCTGAACAAGCTGAGGAGAACAAGCCAGCAAGCAGTATTCCTCCATGCTCTCTGCTTCAGTTCCTGCTTCCAGTTTCTGCTTGAGTTTCTGTGCCTTCCAGGTTTCTACCCTGACTTCCCTCAATGATTGTTATCTGGAAGTATAAGCCAAATAAAGCCTTTCCTCCCAAGTGGGCTCTGGTCGGTGTTTTTTTTTTTATCACAGAAATAGAAAGCAAACTAGAGGTACTCAGAACAATGCCTGTAACACGGAGTACAATTCAGTAAATGTTAGCTGTGTTCATGTTATTGTTGTTGGTTTTATGACTTTATTATTGCCCTGTAGTGAGTCTTGAGCCACACAGATCTTTGTATCCCTACTATTTTTGCAAATTTCTATTTCTTGTATCCTCCAGTGCCTTGTCCTTCCATTTGGTCTGGTAGACTCAGGACAGACAGTCCTGTCTTTTGCATTGAAATACCTATGGTGCCCTTGTATGAACAAGCTTCTTTAGTAGGCAGTAATATTCAGATATATTCCTCCTTTCTTTCCTAGCCTTAATCAAAGGCGCCTTCTATTCCTCAGGGATGTGCTCTGCATAGATATTTTGCATAATTTTGCATTTTTTGCATAATTCTGTTTTGCTGCATAACAACGTGTCAGTTCATCTCCTTCTTTCTGTGCCTTGAAAAGAAAGTCGTCTGGAATGGCTGGCACTCTCACAGTGTTTACTTGCTAACATTACATCGTGGAAAGAGTCCCTAGAGGCATGTTAATAGGCAACAGGCAAAATAACAATAAAGAAAATCAATGGAGGAAAAAAAAAACCCATACGCTCCTGTAAAACGGATTTGTAGCTGCCAGGGCATCCAGGCACTCAGCCTCCGAGCTGTTAATTGTATGTAATTATGAAGTGCTGAACTATGAATGGTCCTGACAAAAAGCTAGGAACACAGAACCAGCCTGTATTCAGATGAAGTATTGATCTGTAAAGAGTGATACACTTTTTATAATCTCAGTGTTAAGATTCTTTGAATAATATTTTTCACTGTTAAGAAACATCAAGAAAAATAGCCCTGACTAGAGCACCTTCCACACCAGGAGTTTAGGGAATTGAATAGAATAATATCTGTTTTCATTAGCTTATGCCTCAGGACAGAGGAGTTTCATTTTGATCATTTAGATCTTAATCTTACTGTGAATATTATAGGAAGCACTTTCAATGCAGCAGACAAATCCTGGAAGGTGTAAGGAGTGCAGGAAGAATGGAAGCTCTGTAAATGATAAGCTATGAGCTTCAGAAGAGAAACACTGAAAAAAATTGTGTGTGTGTGTGTGTGTGTGTGTGTGCACACGCGTGCACGCTCCTGTGTGCCACAACATGTATGTGGAGTTCAGAGGATCATTTTGTGGGTCTGTTGTCTCCTTAAACCTTCATGCGGACTGAATTTAGGCCCTTAGGCTTGTGTGATGAGTGCTTTACCTGCTGAGCCATCTCACCAGCCTAGGACAGGATATTTTCAGTGTCATGAAGGCCCAGCAAGATGGTACAGAGATAAAGGCTCTTGCCACCAAGCCTGACCACCCACGTTTGATCCCTAGGGTGCACATGGAAGAAGACTAATCGCTCAAGTTGTCTTCTGACTTCCCCCGTGTGCACTGACGTGTGCACCCACACTCCATTCACTAAATAAAGGTAATGAAAAACAACAAAGTGTCACTTGTAGCATAGAGGTTTTAAAAACTGCCTGATGGGTTCTTTTGCACCGTAGATAACCTTGAAAGTAAGCTGGGATGTTTGGAGTTGGTGCCTGTTTTAGTTAGGGTTTCTAGTGCTGTGTCAAAACACCATGACCAAAAGGCAAATTGGGGAGGAAATGGTTTATTAAGTTTACACTTCAGCATTGCTGTTGTTCCTGGAGGAAGTCAGGACAGGGACTCAAACAGGGCAGGATCCTGGAGGCAGGAGCTGATACAGAGGCCGTGGAGGGGAGCTGCTTACTGGCTTGCTTCCCCTGACTTGCTCAGCCCACTTCTTATAGAACCCAGGACCATCTGCCCAGGGATAGAACCACCTCCCATGGGCTGTGCCCTCCCCCACTGATCACTGAATGAGGAAATGCCTTACATTTCCTCAGCTGAGGCTCCTTCCTTTGATGACTGTAGCTTGTATTAAGTTGACACAAAAATCACCCAGTAAAACTGACCCCTTGTCAGCTTGACACATAAACACAACCCTTCCTTTTTTACTCATCCTCAAGAATCCCACAGTCTTTACAAACTCAAACACATTTAAATTTCAGTTTCTTTAAAACAGTCAATCTCCTTAAAAATCCAAGGCCTTCTAAAATTAAAGTCTTTCAACTGTGAGAACTTTCTTACTTCAAGAGGGAAACATCAGGACACAGTCACAATCGAATCAAAATTCCAACAGTCCTATGTCTGGAATCTTCTAGATTCAGGTCACTTCTCTGACTCTGCTCTCTGCAGCACACACAGCTTGACTTCTAGCCTCCAGCTGACTCCACTCCACTGCTGCCACTGTTCTTGGTGGTCATCCCATGGTATTGGCACCTCCAAAATGTTGGGGTCTTCTGCTGTAACTGGGCTACACCAGTCTATGAGAGTAGCCTCTCATAGATCTCCTTATGGTGCCAAGCCTCAACTTCTCTGCATGACCCCTTCAGTCCTAGGCCTTCAGCTGTCACTGAGGCTACACCTTTACCAGTGGCCTTTCATGGCCTCTCACAGTGCCAAGCCTCAGCTGGTCTCCATTACCCCTTAATGTCTTCAAAACCAGTATCATTTGGGTGACTCTTACACATTACCACGTTCAGATGCCACTACAAGGTACAACCTTGGCCGTCTCCGTGCTCTCAGGAAACACTTCCCAGAAGATTTCACCTCAATGATGCTGGTCTCTTCTTAATCACCTCTAATTTCTTAGCTCCAGCTGACCAGCATCAAGTACCACATCAAAGCAAAGGTTTTCTTTCATAGTTCTGGTAACTTGTTAATCACAGTTGATTCTTCAGCCCCAGCTAATCAGAATCACAGGCTCTGATAAGAGTCTTATACTTTCCTCTGAAATTTCATAATTCAGGCTTCCATCTTCTGCATTGCTCTCAATAGTCTCATATTCCAAGTTCCCATAGAACATCCCATTGAAGTCTCAACACTCAATGACTTTTCTAAAGTCCTTCCACAATCCTCCCCAAAACAAGATCAAGTCTGTCACAGAAATATCCCGCTATGGGGGTACCATAGAAGAGTGACTCGGAAAGCTGCTAGCTTTGTTTGGGGTCTGAAACAGGGGAAGTGTCTGCAACAGGTCCAGGCTGCCATGCAGGCTGCTCTATCACTTGGTCTGTATGATCCGGCAGGCCGTATGGTACTTGAGGTGTCAGTGGCAGATAGGGATGCGGTTTAGAGCCTTTGGCAGTTCCCTATATGTGAATCATGGAAGAGAGCTTTGGGATTTTGGAGCAAGGTTCTACCATCATCTGCAGACAACTGTTCTCCCTTTGAAAGAAAGACATCTCTTGACCTGCTGTTGGGCCTTAGTGGAAACTGAATGTTGACAATGGGCCACCAAGTTACCGTGTAACCTTACCTGTACATCATGAGTTGAGTGTTAATGGACCCACCAAGTCAAAAAGGATGATGTGCACAGCACCAATCTATTACCAAATGGAAATGGTATATATGAGATTGAGCCCCAACAGGACCTGAAGGCACTAGCAAGCTACATGAAGGAGTTGCTCAAATGCCTATGGTTTCAACTCCTTACAATGCTGTCTGCTGCTAAGTGTGCACCTATAGCCTCAAGGGGTGTTCCTTATGATTGGTTTGACTGGGGAAGAGAAGACTTATGGTTCTGAATGTTATGCAGGCACCATCCAGCAGGGGACAGCTGCAATATTACAACCCCTTTCTGGGACAACCCTAAAAGGGAAAGGGCAATTGGCAAAGGAAATCTTCACAGGGAGCAGAACTTTGGGCAGTATACATGGTATTACAGTTTGTTTGGAAGGAGAGGTGTCCAGGTGTATGATGTTTTACTGATTAATGGACTGTAGCCAATGGATTGGCTGTAGTCAAGGGATTTAAAAGAGCATTACTGGAAAATTGGTGAAAAAGATGTCTGGGGAAAAAGTATGTGGCTAGATCTCTCCAAATGGGTGAAGGATGTGAAGATCCTTGTGTCCCATGTAAATGCTCATCAAAAGGTGACCTCAGCCAAGGAGTAATTCAATAATCAAGTAGATAGGATGACCCATTCTGTGGACAGTCAACCTCTTTCCCCAGCCATTTCTGTCATTGCCCATTGGGCCCATGAGCAAAGGGGCCATGGTGGCAGTGATGGGTCTTATGCATGGGCTCAACAATATGGACTTCCACTCACCAAGGCTGACCTGGTTATAGTTGTTGTTGAGTTCCAGATCTGCCATCAGCAGAGATCAACACTGATATGACATCATTTCCTGGGGTGACCAGCCAGCAACTTGGTGGCAGTTTAACTACATTGAACCACTTCCTCTGTGGAAAGGACAATGCTTTGTCCTTACTGGAGTAGATAATTATTCTGGTTATGGATTTGCCTTTCCTGCACATAATGCTTCTATTAAAACCACCCTAAACAGACTTACAGAATGCTGTATCCACTGTCATGGTATTTCACACAGTATTGCTGCTGACCAAGGAACTCACTTCACAGCCAGAGAAGTGAGATACTGAGCTCATGATCATGGAATTCACTGGTCTTACCATGTTCCTCACTATCCTGAAGTAGCTGGCCTGATTGAAAGATGGAATGGCATTTTTGAAGACACAGTTACAGCACCAATTAGGTGGCAGCAACCTGGAGGGCTGGGGCAGGGTTCTCCAGAAGACATTATATGCTTTGAAGCAGTGTTCAACATGTGGTACAGTTTCTCTCACAGTCAGGATCCATGGGTCCAGAAATCAAGGGGTGGAAAGGGGAATAGTTGCACTCACTATCATCCCTAGTGATCCACCAGGAAACTTTTTACTTCTTATTCCCACAACCTTAAATTCTGCTGACCTAGAAGTTTTGGTTCCAGAGGTGGGAGTGCTCATGCCAGGAGCCACAACAAACATTCCATTGAAGTGGAAACTTAGACTTCCTCTTGGTCACTTTGGACTTCTGATGCCCTTTATCCAGCAGGCTAAGAAAGGAATAACAGTGTCAGGAGAGGTGATTGGTCCAGATTATCATGGGGAAATTGGATTATTTCTTACAATTGAGGTAAGAAAGATTATGTCTGGAGGGTAGGAGATCCTTTAAGGTGTCTCTTGGTGCTACTGCACTCTGTGATTAAAGTTAATGGGAAGCTACAACAGCCTAATCCAGGCAGGATGACAAAGAGCACAGACCCATCAGGAATGAAGATATGGGTCACTCCTTCAGGAAAAGAGCTGAGTCCTACTGAAGTGCTTGCAGAGGGTGGAGGAAATACAGAATGGGTAGTAGGGGAAGGTAGTTATACTTACCAGCTAAGGTCATGTGACCAGTTATAGAAATGAGGATTATAACTGATATGAGTGCTTCTGTTGTATTTTGTTAAGAATGTGTTTGTACAGATTTTGTGTTTTCTTTCAATTTCCTTGTCATATGATGTAGCATCAATTAAGAGAATATTGATGATTATCATGTTAGAGATACATGTCCCCTAAGGAACATTGCCACTATTCTAAATTTATAATGTGTTTTTGGTTATTCAATGGATAGTTATATCATGTTAGGTATAATTAGGAACTGGTTAAACATATATAATGCATTTACAATTGTACATGGGATAATTATGCTTAGTCTTTATTACGACCTGGTTATTTTTTTTCATTTGGAAATTAATCATGACACAAGGAAATGTGATTGTGTGTCAAGTTGACAAGGGGTAGATTGTGATGGCCATTCTTGCTTGTCAACTTGACTGTATCTGGACCAAAGTATAATCCAGAAGTGGAGGGCACACTTGTGACCTGGATCTTGAGGCAAGAAGACAACATGCCTTTGATCCGGATCTTGAGCCTGGATGACACACACCTTTAATCTGGCCCACACCTGCTCGAAGCTTATGTAAGGACAAATGGAAGAAGAAAGGGTGTGTTCATTCTTTGCCTGCTTGTCCTTGCTTTGCCGATACATCCATTACAGCTGAGATATCTAGTCTTATGGGTCTAAGCAGCTACCAGATTCTTGGACTTTCCATTCACAATAGCCATTGTTGGATTACACACACACACACACACACACACACACACACACACACACACACACACACATTTATTCTGTAAGTTCTGTGACTCTAGAGAATCCTGACTAATACAGTGCCATAAGTAAAGATTTTGGAAGAATAATAACTATTGTCAGTTTTGTTTACTGGTTGCTTACTGTTCTTTCAAAGCCTAGGAAAAAAGTTTTTTTAGACTGACTCATCATATTATGAGGGAATTATTAGAATCTCTCTAGTAGACTTTGGACTCTTTTGTCTAGAACCAGAATTTCAAGCTCTACCTCTTACTGGCTATGTAGGCTTGTAGTTTTTCTTAAGTTTCAGTTGACTCAATCTGTACATGAGATATGAGACCAACAGCTTTTGTTGCTGCTTCCTTTCCATGTTCAGAGCTAGGCAGGCAAGATAGTCATGGTGGTATTGAGCAGACTGCTTGGGCTAGAGACTGATGTAACTGTAGAGCTATATTACAGGAGGACAACATGTGGTCACTCAAATGGTGAGACAATACCACCCAAGCCCAGCTGGGACCAGCATGGCCAAGGAAGACAACCACTAACTGTTCTTTGCTTTGTTTTAATGACATCTCCATATGAATGTCTTTGTAGAATTGACCATCTTATCTTCCTTCTTATGGCATGGTAGATCTAAAATCCCCACATAAATGGGAAATAAAATCTTATTCTAGAAAAGAATTTCAACATATTTCTAGAATTTCTTACCTTTTGCCTGCTTTAATTTCTCTTTCCTTAAATTTCTTTTTTTACTTTTATAATATTTTATGTGTATGGGTATTTTACCTGAATGTATGCATGTATGCCATGTGTTGGATCCCCTGGTACTGAAGTGATAGACCGTGTAACTAACATGTGAGTGTTGGGAATAGAACCCGGGTCCTCTGGGAGAGCATAGAGTGCTTTTATCTGCTGAGTCATCTTCTTTCCAGGCCCACTCTTCTCTTACTTTAAAGTTTGCTTATGAGATGGGCAAAATCCAAAGTCCTGTGCCCCCTACTCCCTTGAAAAGTTCACACTCTCATGAGTGTACTTTCATTCTAAAACACACTTCTGCAAATTCCTTACTTTGTTTCATCTCTGATAGGGACAAGAACTTAGAAAAAAAATGGCATGGTATCTCAGTTTTCCTATCCATCGATCTTTCTTCCCAGGCTATCATTACCAGCAAAAAGATCAAATAAGATGCTTCTTTTGAAATTAGTTTGAAGTGGTACTAGGTAATTATAAGCTGTTACCATAGATACATGTTTTCTCCCTCCCAGTTGTGTAAATTCTTATCTTATTGATGTAACAACTCATTTCTTCTATGGCTAGAAACTGTGTTATATACATCCTAACATAAATATATATGCTAATATTATGTATATATTCTAAGTTGATTCTTGGTGTGGTTCTTTGAGGCAGATATCATACAGAGGATCAGCAATGTTGGATTTTGGGGAGAGGGAGAAGATGAAAGGTGTTTGAGAGAAAGACCCTTAGTTGATGCATCGAATAAGAGATTTACTATTGCTACATCAGACAATACAGTGAGTGTTGGGGTCTGAAGTAAGAGGGTTCAGTCCTGCCAGGAGAACTCTTAGAGGTTTGTGAAGGTGGAAGAAACAGGAAGTAGAGTCGGTTAATATGTGACCTGTGCCCCTTACCTGGCATTCAGCCTGCCTCAGATTTCCAGACAGCAAGGAGGTGATATGGAGGAGGATTTGGTTCTTTGTGTGGGGGCTCCTTGTAGGGAAAGCCTGCGTGGGGGGCAGTTATATGTTAACTGCCAATTCTCAGTAGCAGCATCTGGAGGGTCTGGGTTCTAACATCTAAGGTACCTTTTAAAGTCACAACTTGACAAGGAGGGAATGAAAACATATCCATGTGGATGAGAGAATGAATTGCTGGGACACCAGTGCCTGATAGAAACCATATTGCTTCAAGATTAATAGTTAACAGTACCAGCTTCCATAAGGATCTCTGCCTCCAGTTTAATTATTCTATGCAAAACAGACTGCAAGTCACATGCTTTGGTGGTGACCTTTTTCCAACAAGGCCACACCTCCTAATCCTTCTCAAACAGTTCCACTAACTGGGAACCAAGCATTCAGACATATGAGCCTACGGGGGCCATTCTCATCCAAACTACACATCTGAGACTCCATGTTGAAGCGTGTCTTGCTTACCAAAACTATAAACAACCCCCAAGTAAATGCTTCCTTTTGTAAGGGTTGCCTTGGTCACGGTGTCTCTTCACACACTAGAACAGTAACTAAGACATTGGAGAGGTGTGTGAAATAGGCCCTCTAGGGTCCAGTAGTTGCAATCCTAAATTAGGAGGTCTGAGGAGGATATCAGAATCTACCTTTTGAAAAATCCGTCCCAGGAATTCTCAGAGGGAATTAAGTGAGGGAACATCAAGAGTCTAATTGGGTGCAGAGCCTCACCTTTTCTAGTTTGAGCCAGAGTATGCAGGCAGAGTCAGGTGTGACTAATACTGTGAAGCATTGCATAGATTAAACTGATGCCAGTGTCCGTCTTGCAGGAAAGTGAGTGATAATTGTTAAATATTGTAAGGTTAGGGTGTGCTAGAATTTGTGAACCTCAAAGATATGTCTGAAAGTTTGCAGCTGTTTTAAAATCTTTAACCCAATGCATCGAAAAAGATATTATGGGAGATTTTTGGGAGTTCTCCATTTATGAGCAAAGGACATCAATAGAGACTTCAGAAAAGAAGAAATGCTCATGGAATTATTCAACCCGTAACAAACAGATATACAAATTAAAGTGATGAAAATTAAAGCAGTAATACATTAATTTTATATAACAAAAATACATACATACATATATATATATATATAATTTTTTTGACACAGGATTTCTCTATGTAACCCTGGCTATCCTGGAGCTTGCTGTACAGACCAGGTTCACTCACCAAGATCTGTCTACTTCTGCCCTCTGAGTGCGGGGATTAAAGGTGTGCATAACCATGCCCAACACACAAAACAGCATTCTTTTACTATAACAAATTAGCAAACATTTTGAAATTTATCATTAATGTTTTAGGTACTAAGAACATAGGCACAGTTTAGAACACTTTAATTTGAATCAATCAATTTTCACAATGTTCTTTTTAGACACACACTATTATCCCATTTTTCACATAATGAAACTGGGTCACATAGGTGACAGAATAACTCTAGATATTTATGATGGGACAAAATATTGGTATCATTTTTTCACTGAGATTTGATGATATGTTTAAGAGCTTTGAAAACATTTCTCCACGGCTGGAGAGATGGCTCAGTGGTTAAGAGCACTGGCTGTTCTTACAGTGGATCCAGGGTTCAACTCCCAGAACCCACATGGAAGCCACAACTGTTTGTCATTCCAGTTCCAGGGTACCTGAAATTTCATGCAGACAAAACACCAATGCACATAAATTAAAAACAAACAAACAAACAACACCCCCCACAAAACAACCCCAACCCACTTTCCCAACGAGGTTTTGTATTTCAGCTTCTAGGAGTTTATTTTATGAAAAAAATTAGAAAGTCACACAAAAATGATTTATAAGATGGCCTGATGACTAGTAGCATTCTATATAATATGAAAATGGGGAACATTTTAACATTTCATCAAGAGAGAAATTACTAAATAATGATAGCTTGCCCTTATGAGAGGACATAAACATCCATTAAAATCATAGTTTTAAAATTAATATAAAGCAAAGGGAATGTATTCACAATAGAGTAAGTTTACAGAATCTTAACTCCTAACTGTTATACAATGCTCACATAAAACATGACTGGCTGTCACTCTAAGACATTTGTAGGACATAAGCACTGTTTTGCCTCCCATCAAACATACATGCAATCATCATTGTTATTTTCTAAGGACATTAGTTTTTACTCAATGTTTTCAAGTTAAGAAAACAGCACTAAGTTAGGAACTGACTAGGTCTTTTCTTGCCCATCCCTGCTCCTGGAGGAGGCTAGCACAAGGGCACATTGTTCCCTTTAGATGGTCTGGCTTGTCCTCATCCTAAGATGAAGTCACAGGGACAGGGGCTTACATTTTCATAGCAGAGGAGCAAGGTATGTGCTTGCTTGTCTTGAGTTCAGGTTGTTAGTGAAGAAGGGTGCGTAAGATGCTGACTCTTGTGGTCCTGGGATTATGCCTGCAGTTACTGCCACCTCTAAGGATGGCTTGGCTCTAAGAACCACGGAAACTGAGGACCAGGGTAGAGAGTGTTTTGTATTTTGGCTTCTAGGAGTTTATTTTATGAAAAAAATTAGAAAGTCACACAAAAATGATTTATAAGATGGCCTGATGACTAGTAGCATTCTATATAATGTGAAAATGGGAAACATTTTAACTTTTCATCAAGAGAGAAATTACTAAATAATGATAGCTTGCCCTTATGAGGGGACATAAACATCACAGTCTGACACACCTAGATATGATATCAGGTTTTGATTATGATTTTGAGACAAGACCCAAGATGAGAGGAAGGAATTCTGTGATCTTTTTTGGGCAAAACACTACTGCTTGTCTAGGGAGACTGGCCAAGACACTCGTGGCATTTGAAGGATGAGATACATGTCCTTTGGAGAATATTTTGTCCATGGCTGGCATTCATGTAAGTGCTGGTTTGGGCAGGGTTGTCATCTGTGAGCATTAAGATACAATGAAGCCATCACAGACAGGAAGTTCTTCTGATGTCTTGAAGCTCTGGCTTTCAGTTCTGGTTTCTGCTTTTACCAATGGGTGGACTTGGGCCAGTCATCTCCTCTCTCTCCAAAGTTAATGTTTTCTCTTAGTTAAGATGCAATTTCTAAATCTTAGCTTAATTTTTTTCTGAGATTGTTAATAAAACATCAACCCCTTGTAGAGTGAATGATTCCTATACACAAATAACTATTTTAAACACTTTATATTAACTGATTAAATTGTCACAGTGATCTTTGTAGGATAATCACTACTACTATTATCCCCATTCATAGATGAGGAAACTGAGCCACAGTTATGTTAATTGTTCATGATCAAAACTGTAGGAAATAGTAATTCTTGGAATTGAATTCAACCCAGGGAGTCTGGTTCAGAATGATATTTAAATCATGACATTGTTGCTTGAATCAAGTTAAATACATAATGTCGATGATCTGGTATTTTCCATGAGGGTGATATTGCTCTGAAGGATGGGCAAATTGGATACTATGAGGCAAAAAAATATTTTAGATTTATGGACAAAGTTCAGATGTTCACATGGTGCAAAAGCAGACAGACAGTCAATCTCTTGGTCTTAAACTTGATGAGGGAGTGGAGTAACTGGAAAAAATGTCTAGAATGACTCCTTGTGAGAGCAATAATGAAAAAGCAATGAACAGGTTGAGTACTATTAACATAGAGCAAAACAAGGCACACGGCTGTTGTCTTATGAATTCTTCCCCCTGCCCATGTGATTTGGTGTGAGAGGTGAGAAGTGACCCGAATGATGGACTCAAGCCCTCCCTTGCCCCCTGAAGAATTTTGTTCTGAGTTTGACACATGTAGGCTGAGTGACAGAGGGCTGATCTAGCTCTGCGATCTGGACTGGAGCAGGAGGCCAGGTTGGGAGCATGGAGTTCCTGCCACTCAGGTGCTGCTCTGAGTGCACAAGTTGGCTAAGTTACTTGAAAAAAATTATGCAAGATTTCAATGCCACAATCAGTCTGCTATTCAAGAACAGATGAATATTCAAGCCTAACAGATACATGGAATAAATAATTCCTGCTCTAAGTGTTACACATCTCTTGGGTCCCAGGAATAAATGAGAAAAAAGTACAGTCTTACTAGGTATGGAAAAATATAGTCCTGATGAAATTCCTATGGATGCGTGAAGAAGAAATTACTCTATTTATACACAATGCCTGGCTCTCTGTTTACCTACATACAAAACCTTATCTCTAAAAGAAAAAAAGCTGTAATGTTGAAGTAGCACAATAATGTATGTCTAACTTTCTCCTCTGTTCTAATACTGTTTATTTACTTTTTGTAAGTGTATGTTGGTGTGGGTCTGTGTACATGTGTATGGGGTTATATGTAGAGGTGCATGTATGTGAGAGCAGATGCCAGAAATTGATGTCAGCTGTCTTCCTCAATCATGCTTCACCATGAGTATCTTTGAGGCATGGTGTCTCACTGAATCCAGAGCTTATCCATTTTGGCCAGTCTGGTTGACCAATGAGCTCCAGGGATCCTTCTGCTTCTGTCCATACCTCCAGCACTGGGGTTACAGAAGAGCTCCTCCACATTTCGATTTTACTTAGGTGGTGAGGATTGATTTCAAGTCACCATGTGTGCATGGAAGACATTGTATTGGCTGAGCCATTGATGACTCCAGTCCTCTTCCAGTACTGATTAATTTTATTTTGCATGTCCAAACATACAGACTCTCAGACTGTTCTGTACCATCCTGCTATAATTTGGAAACATTGTAACCCACAGTGACAAACTTCTTCAGGGTGTTTTAAGTGAAATAAGACTGAAGAGATGTTCTTTGTAGGCAGTAGGTCAACTTATTTTACCACCCCTTTTTAATTCTCTTAAGGAACCTCTTGAACCATAAGTAGTTCTTCCTAGGAGCCAATGGAATCTAGTGACAAATCTCAGCTAGGGAGATGAAAATAATTATTGTCCAGTAAATAGCTTTCTTACAAGGCTGTCAGAGAGACCTTGAGTCCCCCCACTTTTTTTGTAGAGAACAAGCCTTTATTTAGTGTCAGGGGGCACAGACCCTCTTTCCTTGTCCCCTGAAGGGCTGAGGACCAGAAGAAACTCAAGGAGAGTCAGTTGTTTTCAGAAGATGCCATCCAGGTGAAGGACACTATGATAGGTCTAGTCATCTCCTCCCCCAGATCTAGACAGACACCTGGAAAAATTGCAAACAGAAAAAATAAAAGAAAAAGTATTTCAGCTTTCCTGGCTTATCTCCCTCACCCATCTTCGGTAGCCTGATCTAGTCTTAATATCTCTGACACAATACCTTCCAGAATCATGTCCTCTATCTCCGTTTGTTGTTTCTAAAGGGGAGGGGAGAAAAGAGGGACAGGGACTCTTCTCATGAAACCTTTCCTGTTTGAGATTGCACATTACTTTGTGTGGGAAGCCAAGACAAGAGCCAGAAACCATTACAAGGACTGAAGGAGTCTTCTTGGCCTGGTGTGTCCTTCTGGGTTTGGTGGGTATCATAAGCAAGTTCTGATGGCTGTCTGTTAGTCTGTTAGTCGAGTAGGGGAGCTAAAAAGCTCAACATGATGCTCTAAGATTGATTCTGGTGCAACAGGAGACAGACTTTTTTTTTTAGACCCAACTCCCAGCCTCTAGGATTCACTTACAAATGTCCCTGACTCTGGCTATAGGAAACGTATACTTGGCAAAAGTTCTCAGCTGCTGAGCCTTGCAACCCAACACACTTCTGTCAAGGCTGGGCATCCGAGAGGCTGGTCCCAAGGATGACTAAGAGAGGAGGGACACTAAGGCAGGATTCTTTCTGAGAGACACAGGACTTTATTGATACATGGCTTTGGTTCAGAGACTCCCTGGAGGTCTGTTGAGCGCAGAGCTGGCCTAGAGTTGAAGTGCCTCTGGCCAGGCTTCTGCCTGTCTTTCACTTGGAATCAGATCTTCATCAGGAGCTATACCCACAGTTCTCTATCTGTGGCCTGCCTGATTAGACCCCCATGGGTTCCAGGAAAAATGAACCCTTTCTCTAAATGACTATATAAGATGCCACAAGCATGAAAACATGGAGAATATGAGATGGTTTTGGTTTCCAGATGCTAACCAAGAAACAGCTTTTTGTTGTTCATGTATAGTCATGCAATCATGGTAAGTCAATAGCTCCTAATGTCTCTCAAGCACAGGCAATAGGCCAGGCATCGCTTACTGCTTTACACAGGCTGCCTCATCTAACACCCCTATAACCTAGGGAGATAGGGATCCGGGAACCTGGTTTAAAGAGATTAAGCAGCTTCAGGTTCCCAGGAATATATTATTCGATTCTATAAGTGTCACAAACCCAAGAGATGGCTAAGCCAGGATTTAAATCCAGGCTATCCAATGGCCCAAACTCCCTGCTTCTGCTTCTTGACCAAAGTGCTGGGTGCTGATGAGTACCACTCCCTTGAAACACAAGAGCAGCAGGGCTCAAAGCTGAGGGATTTCTTATCTCATCCATTTGTTGTCTCTTCCTTCCTGTCTACCAACCTCCCTCCTTTCCTCCCTACCTTTTCCTGGATTGTTTTCTTTTTTATCTTTAGTGTCAGAATGGGCAATTGTCCAGACACAGAGATCCGTGCCTCAAGCCCATTCACTTTTCAGGTGTGGCACTCAAGTTGGAACCAAAGCTCCCTTATTTTTGCCAATTGGACTGCAGGGACTGGTGACCTAGAGAGAGGTTCTGGTTGGGTCCTACACTCGTTGGCAGAGGAAAGAAGGGCATCAGCTTTGGAGACTTTAGAGAAAAGTGTAGGAGAGCAGAGAGGCAGACCACTCTCAGGTGACACTCTCAGGCGATGCTCTCAGGCCGCCTTTGAAAGGAAACATCCGAAGAGTAAAGCAAACTAAAGAGCTGTCAGCTCAGTGCCTGAGAGTTAGGAGCCAGGGTGAGATTGTCTAAACAGCTGTGGGGTGGTCTGTGCCTCTTCCAGGCACAGGCATTTCACTGGAATTTGTATTTCCTTCTCCTCACAATCTTGGGTATTGATCTGTATCGTTAATGATGAGCCAGGGAGACATAACATTTGGAATAAGCAGGTGTCAAGAACATTTATGTGTGTCCTGTTAGTGAAAAATTTAGTCTTGTGCGGCCAGTAAAATTAGGTGATAGCTTTCTTCCAAGCATTTGTTTCTTTGCCTGTTTGAAAATGTGGTTTAGTCTCACTTAGCAGGCAACAAGCAGGACAAAGCCTGAATGTGACACGGTGTCAAATTCCAATGGCACGCTTTGCTGTGGAGTGACAAAGGTTTTGCAAAATGATGAAAAGAGTGAGGCAGAGAAAACCTGTTTTTCTAAATGAGCTTGGTTGTAAGTCTGAAGGAAAGCTCTATTTTCCAAACTTTCCTGTGGGTCCATGAATGCCATTGAAGAAAAAGAATGAACAAGCGTTATGTGTATATACATGCGGTCATGTGCACATATCTTGCACAGGACAGATGAAGAATAAGTGTGTGTGTGTGTGTGTGTGTGTGTGTGTGTGTGGTTTTTTTTTGTTTTTTTTGTTTTTACCAGACAGGGTTTCTCTGTATTGTTTTGGAGGCTGTCGGTCCAGCCTGGCCTCGAACTCACAGAGATCCGCCTGCCTCTGCCTTCCAAGTGCTGGGATTAAAGGCATGCACCACCACCGCCCGGCGTGTGTGTGTTTTGTAATGGAGAATTTGTGAGCTATCTATTGTTGTGTAACAAATTGCCTCCAAGCTATGTGGCTCAAGAACAGCATTTATTATCTTACGGAGTTTCTGTGTGCTGGAAATTGAAGTGAGATTTAGTGGCTGGTTCTATCTCAGGGATGGTCCTAAGGTCCCACTGGCCAGGACTGTTACTTTCTGAAGGCCCAAATGGAGCAGGAAGATCTACCCATAGGGCATCCCACCCATGCCCAGAAAATCTACGAAGTTGGAAGACCATGTTATTTATTTGTCACAGGGACACTTTTTTAAACAGGTGGGTATTCTTAGAAATGGGTGGCTGCTTCCCAAAGAGAGTGATGCAAGCCACAGTGTGTGTTCTGATAGCATTTGTAGGTCATGTTTCATCGATTCTGCCGCAGTGTATTTGTTTACAAAACAGCACTGTGATGCTAACCTTCCCTGTCACCTAGATGGGGTTTGGAATCACCAAGGGAGTTAGCTCTGGGCACACCTGTGAGGTGTTTCCAGAGAGGTTTGACTGGAAAGAGAAGACCTACATGGAATGTGGGCTTCACCCTTCCATGAGCTGGGCTTGCAGACTAAGTAAAAGTGGAGTCCAGCTGTATGCTGACGTTCATCTCTCAGACTAAGTAAAAGTGGAGCCCAGCTGTATGCTGACGTTCATCTCTCAGACTAAGTAAAAGTGGAGTCCAGCTGTATGCTGACGTTCATCTCTCAGACTAAGTAAAAGTGGAGCCCAGCTGTATGCTGACGTTCATCTCTCTTTGCTTCCTGATTGTGAGCACAGTGTGACCAGCTGCCTGATGCTCCTGTTGTCACAGCTAGAGTTACACTCTCCGACTTTGTCACAGCTATGAGAAAAGTGACTGCCTCAACTCGTCTGACTTTGCAATTGCCCTGACTGCAGTGACAGAGGAATGAAGAAAGGACAGACACACAGATACTCGGATAGAAAAATCTGAGATCATGTGGGTCATGTGCTCTGAGGGAGGCCACCAGCACCTCCAAAACTTAGTACATCTGATTCAAGGAGATGGATTTGCTATTTATTGCTGAACGAGGAGGCAGGTATAGCTAGTCTCTGTTGGGGGCTTCTCTGTATAGGGGAGCAGTCTCAAGCTGTGGATATCAGGGAGAAGGAAGCCATGGTTGATACAGTCTGCACACACTGTCAACATCTGTACGCTGGCTAAGGGAAGGGAAAGCTTTGCCATTCCCTTGGGTCTGAGGCTTTGGGATTCTTGACATGTCACTCAGGACTTCATTGGCTACCCACAAGTCATTAAATACAGTTACATAATCAGGGGAGAGAAATTGGGCTGCAACAGAGATAAGCATATCAAATAATTGTGGACATATTTGAAAACAACCACAGTAAACTTTAATTGTGTGAAAGAAATAACTCAAAGTAAGTTTACAAGAGCAACTACTTTCTTGGGGGTGAAGGTAATTCTGAGACTGATCTAGAAAGAATGTTATGGCCATAGAATAAATCAATAGGAGAGTGAGGGAAATGATCTTTTCATGGAAATAGATCAAGAAGCACAGTTTCCTTCTAAAGAATTTGTAAACTTAAACTGACAGAGCAATTATCTATTATTTATAAACTACAATGTATAGCTTAAATGTGTGCATATAACACAGCCATCAGATCAGGATGATTCACCTATCAACTAAACACTATTTATATTAGTTGTTTTGAAGTAGTCAATTAAAATATTGTCCATCATATAAGACATCTCTAATGTTAGGATGTTAGCCCTATGGAATCTCTTTTCTATGGGCATTAATACCAATGATAAGGGCTCTGTACTTTTGACAAGATTGCCCAAAGACCTCATCTTCTAAAACCATCATATTAGGAGTTATGACTTTAACATATGAATTTTGTGGACACACAAATGTTCAGACACTGGAATATAATTCTTGGATTCCAGCTCCCACCCATAAGTATTTCTCTCATGCAAAGTATAGTCTTTTGTATCCACGGCCTCCATATCCATAGGTTTAATTAACTATAGCTTGAAAATGCAGTTAGGTCTATCATTGCTACAGAACACATTGTAGACTTTGCCTCTTGTCATTATTTTCTGAATAATACAACATAGCAACAATTTACATACCATTTAAATCACATTAGGTATTATAAGTAATCTAGATATGACTTAAAGTATATAAGAGGATATGATGCAAATACTATGATATAACTTTACATAAAGGACCTAGGGATTTGCAGACTTTTCTGCAAAAGTGGAGGTTCAGGAACTGGTCTCTCATGTATACTGACAGGCATTCAGCCAGTCCCAACATTCCCCAAAGTCTTCGTTGACTCCAGCGTCAACTTCAAAGTCTAAAGTGTCAAACCCCATTTAAATATCACCTAAGTCACATAGGAGTGAGACCAGAGGCGCTATCACATGGTGTATTTTATTTTGAGTTGAGTTGGTGGATACAGCTTTGAGATGCTTCATTTGCATAGATGTTTGGGATGGAATTTTAGTCTGCTTGCTGCCCACTTTACTGTCAGAACCCCAATTTGAATAATTTACTTTTCTTGGCTTATTTCAAACTTTGGTTTTAAAAAGGTCTGTGCTTGGGCAGGCAAGATGGCTCAGTGGATTAAGGTGCTTGCTGCCAAGCCTGACAAGCTGAGTTGAATCGCTGGGACCCAGCCCATGGATGTGCACCCTGGGATGCTCTCCCACGTGCACACAAAATAAGTAAACAAATAACATGGTTTTACCGAGTCTCTGCTTTCACTATGAAAGATGACCTCATCTCTACTACTGGTATTGGGATACAAATGTTACTGAAGATGAGATGTGGGGAGACGGGTGACAGATGGCTGGCACACTCTACCCTAGTCCTTAGAGATATGGGTCATCTTCCAGTTTTTGAAAAAAAATATTTCTAAAATGCCAAACCTGGTTTAGATCAAAGACTAATTCTGAACTTTGGGAACATGTTCTTTCAGCTACTTAGGGCACCATTTTCATCTTGAAAAGAGAGTTCCGCAGTGCTTAGGTTTAGGATGTTTGCCATCCTGGGCAAAAATAGCTAGCACATTTTATGGCTAAGCAGCAGGTATCAACTGTTACATGTTTACTTATTTGTGCATGTAAGTGTATGGATGTAAGTGCTACAGTATAGGTGTGAGGAAGTCTGTAAGAGTCAGTTCTTGCTGGGCAGTGGTGGTGTACTCCTTTAATCCCAGCACTTGGGAGGCAGAGGCAGGTGGATCCCTGGGAGTTCAAGGCCAGCCTGGTCTACAGAGTGAGTTCCAGGGCATCCAGGGCTACACAGAGAAACCCTGTCTTGAAAAACAAACAAAACAAAACCAAAACCAAAATCAAAACAAAAAGGAGTCAGTTCTCTCCTTCTACAGTTTAGGTCCCAGGGATTGACCTTGGGTTACTTATGCACAGAGCCATCTTAGGCGCCCCCCCCGCCAGTCTTATTTTATTTATTCACTCACCATGGCAATGGATTTTTGGCTGGGGGATGTTCTCCTGGAAGACAGAGAGTAAACAAATCAGTGTATATGAAAGCATGTGTACATGAAGGGCTGTTACCGCTGCAAAACCCCTCACAGGTGGCAGTCTTCAGTAAAGCAGATCCCATTGGTAGAATCAGAAAGAAGAGATTTCCCCTCAGATAGAAGGATGGCGGTCATCCTACACCTATCTTAGTTTTCTTTTCTTGCTTTAGGGAAAACCAGGTTCAGTTGTATGATCTTGCTTTGCATCTTCTGGCTGTTTGATGTGTCTCTGATGGAGCTCTATGACAGAGAATTAGTAACTGGCCCTACAAGTTCTCCAGATGGCCATGCTTTTCCTATGGGCATTTCCAGTGGTTTCTGGAACCATCTTGCCCTGCCTTACAATTTCCTTATTGATGTTGGCTACGGTGCTTCACGTTGTCTCCATGCGTTGATGGATCACTTGCAGTGGTCCTGAACCTGTACGTGCCTATTGAAAAGTCAGTTTTCACGTCTCAAAAAACAACCGAGGAATAGCAAGCAGGGACACCATGGTGGAAAACCTCACACTGGCAGGAGTCTCCTTATGAGGTTTCCTCTGCTGCATGCCACCAGGACACAGAGCAATTATTCCAATGTCATTATGCCCTTAGATTTGCATGCTCCCAGGCTTGCCCAAGATGCGACCCATAGAACAACATAATGATGTGTGTGGGGACAGAATGCAGAGCTAAATGCAAGGTTGGTCTTAGATTTTAAGTAGATTCCCCCATTGCATAATTAGACTAATCAAGAGAGAGATTTAGGAGGCTTATCCAGAACTTGAAAGAACAGCTGTTCAACGATAAAACAGAATCTAGGCAGTTTTAATGTACAGGAATCTGAGGTTCGCTTTTTATTTTTCATTTTTTTCTAAAGCGAAGCACCTGTGAACCTGAATGGATGGGGGATTTGAGGGTTTTTATGTTTATGATAATGCTTGCCACTCTGATCCGCAGGCAGAGCTGAAGTCTTTTTCTTCCAGCCGGTCTTCTGCCCCCTTCTCGCTCTAATCTCTGTTCGCTGCTCCGTTCTTGTTGATTTGCATGTATGAATAGTAACACCTACTGACGGGCAGGACTCAGGAGACGCAATTTGGTTGACGGCTTTTCCAGCCGCCGCGCCCTGTCAGCATCTTGCATTGATTTGGAGTGTAATCAATGCTCCTCGTTGCTGCGGTGCCTGCTCCTCCTGGGCGCTGATTCGCCTCCTCCAGCTCTGTTCTCTGGCATTGGCGTTGCTGTGGATGGCGTGGAAAAGCTCGATTTCACCCTGCCTAGACACTGGAGGGATCAGTTGGGGGGCTGTTAATATGTTCCAGAGGGAAATGGCTCCCACTGTCTTTTT
Source organism: Mesocricetus auratus (assembly GCF_017639785.1). Classification (NCBI taxonomy): domain Eukaryota; kingdom Metazoa; phylum Chordata; class Mammalia; order Rodentia; family Cricetidae; genus Mesocricetus; species Mesocricetus auratus. The sequence continues at coordinate 47,538,850 of NW_024429186.1, forward strand.
TTAATCGAATAATTTCTTGCCTGCTTTATCATTTCTCCTATCCTTTGTTTGAAATATTTTAGTTCTCCAGCCAGGAATTACAGTACCCTTTGAAAACACCAGGTTGGTATTAAGAGAGCCGTGATACGAGTTTCCAATCAAAATTCATTCCATGGGCTCTGCCTTTTCAATAGGGGATATTTAAAAACCTGGGAGAGTGAGTCCAGCGGTACACATCCCCGGAACTGGCAAATCTCAGATAATATGCAGAGTCCACGGGAGGAATATTTTTTCCCTGAGAAAAAGCAGTCCCTTTCCCAATGCAAGACACCCCTCACCCCAGACCCCTGTAGCCTTTAATGAAAGGAGATCCTGTATTAGCTTTCTGTGGGGAATTCTTTTAAGCAATGGCTCACTATCTCTCTGAGAAGTCTTGGGCAGCTGTGTCCCAGATGCTTACTTCTTCTTCGTCCCTTCCAAATACATAAAAGAATGCTTTGCCAGAAGGTTCTCCACAGTCCCAGGCAAGCTTCCTGTGAACTTTTAGTGCTTTTCCACCTCTGGACACTGGGGATGGTGGTTGGATCATAATAGTTCTGTGTGAGGCTGGGAAAATGGTGGAGTAACACTTTTCCCCATTATCACAGCTTTTCATCTTTTACTCGCTTCTTACTTTGTTTCTCACACAGTGTTTTCAAGATAGCTAGAGGAGCATTGTTTGAAGTTGCAACAGCCGCAGGATAATTCACACAAAGTACCTCTCCGGGTCTCAGATGTTCAAGGTTGTGTTTATGTAGTTTTAAACCTGTCCATAGTTATTTCACATGAATGGCTGTGTCTATTAGCTCCCCTCCCCACACCTTTGGTTGGTTCTGTGTATATGAGAACCCTTTTAAAGACATAAAAGGCTTCTGCGAGGGCTTTCAGCTGTGAAATCTTTTGTGCAGGCTTGGGGTCCCTTTGTTGTAGGAACACCAAAAGCTTAATATTCCCATAAAATAGGCCTTGGACTTAAAAAAGGCTAGTTTGTCAATCTATTGATTGCCCCAGGCTAAGAAAGCTAATTCCTCAGCACTACCACTGCATGTATTGAACAGGTTGATCCTTCTAGGTCAAATTACCGACACCGCTAAAATAATATTAAGGTTTGTCTCTGCACAAGCCAAATAGCCGTGAAAATCCATCATTGCTACCTGATGCCTCTACCCTCTAATTTCTATTATTATAGAAAGATGGAGGAAGGAGCAATGGAAAGTACAGGGAAATGTATTCAAAGTGATCTACGGTGTTCCTAATAAAAATGCCCTTCCTTTACGATCACCTGAATAGGCGTATAAATATAACCGGCAATGGGAGTTTCAATCAGACCTTTACAGCTTTTCCTTTTCCTTAGACTTCCTAAGTTCAGTTCTAGTTTAGAGTTTTTGGCTTCTCTCTTCAGCTTAAGAAGATTCTTCCTCCATTTTTTTGTTGGCCACTTATCAGTCTCCTTTTGTACAGCACCTAATGTGATTTTGCTTATAAACATGGGTGAGTATTACTTAAAGTTTTTGACAAGTACCAAAGTTAAAATGGAATCAGTAGGCCGAACACATCTTGCTCCCGTGATCTGCCGGGTGTTGGTGAGCCAGGGGCTGCAGTGTAGCGTGGTTTCCCAGCTTGCTTGCTGGGCTGGGCCATCTTCAGGCACACTGCCTTTCTGCTTAGAGTGTAAAATCCAGCATTCAACCAGCAGAGTCTGCGATTCCTGTAACTTCTGTCCATAAGGAAGAACTGAAAATGAGGCGCCATATTGATGTGTAAAATGTGATATTTTCCCCTCTAAGCACCAGGTGCTTATGGGTAGATGGAGAAGGGAACAAGAACCCTCCAAAGGGAAGAAAACTCCTCTAGGGAGACTTGAAGATGTTGTTAATGTCCGTGCCTGGCACTAGTGACTTTGTCAAATGTCTAGGAAAGGGCCGTGACAAGAGCAGAAGATACATGGAGAAAGGGAGGAAAATAACCAAAGAAAAGTAAGAACTAGACATGGCTGTGAGTGATGGGGGTGAGCAGTTCAGGCTGGTTTCTGATGAGTCTTTCTTTCCTAATGTAACGGAGACCTCAGTTTGAGAAACTGAGCTGGGTTTATCCCTGGATTTATTGGTTCTGTCTGGACAGGTAATTGGGTGACACTGTCACTCCTTAAGGACTGAAGCTAATCTCTGATTTCAGAGTTTATCCTGTTGTAAGATGTCACAACAACAAAGACATTTTTCAGTATGTTGCAAAGGTGTCTATCTTTTACCAGAAAATATCATGCATCAGAAAAGAATGGCATAAATCCTGCCAGCTACCTACCCCAAACATTCTCATTGGCAGAGTGAGATGTGCCAGCATCTGCATCTACATAGACTTTCCTATATATTATTTATTTTGTTTATAAGTTAAAATTTATTAGTTAGTGTATGTGCCGTAGCACATGTGTAACGGTCAGAAGGCAATTTTATGGGATCATTTTTCTTCTTCCTCCTTCAGATGAGTTCCAGGGATTGAACTCATGTTGCCAGGCTTGCCCATCAAATACATTGGACCATCTTGCCAGCACTAGTTAGTGTTTAATTTATGCAACTCAGGCTCCATAAAATGTGACAGGAATAAGTGACATAGGGGGAACTATACCTGTTCTTTCCCAAAGTTAGTCAACAGGTCTCATGCCAGAGACCAGCAGACTTTGTTTATGTCAGTTCTGGCAACTAATCATTTTGAGTTGGGTAAAGTTGTTATTCATTGAATCTAAGCCTCAGCTTCCTGCATGGAAAGTAGGTCCTAAGTCTATCTGCCTTGTAAGGTGATGGTTAGGATTAGTAATAATGTACCTGAGGTGCTTGCCTCATCTGGTGGTTGTCATTATTATTATTATTATATCTCTTGTTTAGGGCCCATCTTGGAGGAGACGGGGCGGGGGGGGCTGTAATTTTGAAGTGTTCATCCATCCTTTCATAATTTATTGAGTGCACACCATGAGTTGAGCACCAGGCCAGGCTCTGGGGATTTAAGAAGGAAGTGAGCTGGAAATTAGGCAAGGCAGAGGGAAAGCTATTTCATGGAAGATGTGGTACCAGAATACTAGAACTGGATTGGGTTGTGACTGTGATTTGGGATAAAAAATTGCCACTATAAAATTGGACCTTAGTGTTCAAGTGAATATTACAGTTGAGCAGGATTCAGCTACATTAAACCTCCTGTCATAAAGACAGAGGTAATGGCTTTCTGTGGGCAGAGCAGTAGAGATGCTTCACTTGTTAAGTATTTATATAACCCTTATATTTGCAATGTATGCACCTTATCATTTCCCAGAAGCTTATGCTGAGAAATATTTATGCTGAGGATGCTCCTTACGGGTTCTGGGCTATGTCTAGCACTCCTGGCAAATGTTAAAGTGCACACAAGAAAACCATTCTACAGGAGGGGGCGAGTCAGGGGAAAGGTAACGAGAGGACAGCTGACACACCCTCCTTGGTTTCTTGGGCTGTGTCTCTTCAGGTTCCTCTCTGGAGTGTTCTGGAGGGTCCAATAGTGCAGTGAAAATGAGGTTCTGTCTCTTGACTGAGCAAGCCTGTTCCTGGGGTGTGTCTGGCTGTATTTTATTCCTTGTTTTCCCTCTATGTTCACTCTCCCAGGGCTGTCTCCATTAGAGGGCCATGGTGTGGCCAGTAGGGCACATAATGAATCATGAATAGAATGAAGGCCCTGCTGTTTGTGCTGCAATGCAAGAATGCAGAAATTAAGTTGCATATTGAGACTGGTTATTTTTCCTAGGTGAAACTTCTGCTTACTGGAAATAACTGCTATCTTTTCAGCTAAGTAAAAGGCTGATTACACCTTCTTAGTCACACATTTGAAACAGGAGTTCTCCCCTGTCTAGAAGCTGCTTCTTTATACTTGATTACATACACATAATAATTATTACTGACACATCCCTGCTTCCCACTGTGGTCTTAACTGTGGTCAGTTTAACCCTCTCAACCAAGTGAAGATATAGGAGTTCTGAGAGATTTCAGGGCTGTCAGATAAAAGAACAAAAAATTTCATCTAAAAAAGAATGCAGAACCTTGTGAGATGTGATTAATAATAGAGATAGAAATGCAAATTATCGCCAGGCGGTGGTGGCATACGCCTTTAATCCCAGCACTCGGGAGGCAGAGGCAGGCGGATCTCTGTGAGTTCGAGGCCAGGCTGGACCGACAGCCTCCAAAACAATACAGAGAAACCCTGTCTCACAAAACCAAAAAAAAAAAAAAAAAAAAAGAAAAGAAAAGAAATGCAATTTATTTATTTTGCATGTATGTTATGCATGTGCGAGTATGTGCATGTGTGCATGCAGGTGTGCTCAGCGACTCAATGAGTATGTGGAGGTCAGAGGTCAACTTCAGGTGTCTTCCTTTATCATTTTCCATCTTTTTCTTTTTTTGACATGGGGTTCTAAGTATGTGCTGTCTGGTCTTTCTTATACGTGAGCAATGGGATCTGGACTCAAGTCCTCATGTTTGCGCATCTCCCCAGCTCACAACTTTATTTTTATTATTCAGTATTCATTGAGTAGTTCTCACACTGTACCTATTTTATGTGTGTTTTATACTTTTTAACCTCAAAACAACACAAGCTGAGGCATCAAAATTTGCTTATATAGGAAGGTCACATGTCTTGGAAATGTTGGAGTCTTTCCTTCCTTCCTTCCTTCCTTCCTTCCTTCCTTCCTTCCTTCCTTCCTTCCTTCCTGTCTCCCTCCCTCCCTCCCAACAAGGTCTTACTATATAGTCAATGGCACTCTTACAATTATGGTCCTCTTGGTTTGGCTTCCCAAGCACTGGGGATTATAAGTGTGCAACACTACACTATACCTGACTTTGGAGAAAGGTTTTGAACTCCTGAATAGCTCCCATATATCCTTTTTTGGCCACTATGTAACATGATGGTCTACAGTATATTTAGGTTTCAAGACAAATCTTCCAGAGTGCACGTGCGCGTGCGCACGTGCACACACACACACACACACACACACACACACACACACAGAACTGTGTTCTTCCAAATAACTTTGAAGGGTTCCATATTTTAGCTACTCAAGATAATTTTTGCATTTTCTTCCTCTCTTCCCTAATCCCATTCATCCTGACTGTAGTTAGACTGGCCACAGAGACATACACTCCGTCACTTCAGCCTCCTGCACGCTAGGGTCACAGGCAAGCACTATCATGTCCAGTCTGGGAATCTGAAGTTAGAGTCAGTCTTTTGGAATGTCTAAAGTCATTTGGAGTCATGTCTAGTGAGCAAGGTACGTCATCAAGTTGGGGAGTTCTACTTTGTATGGCATGATTATGAAGGAATGTGTGAACTATATTTTTCTGTGGGATTGACATGCTCTGATGGCAGCTCAGAGACATTTTGCGCAATGGGAGAATGGCTGATCATGTGCACCCTTTTGATGTGATTATACAGAAGAGGAAGTTCACAGAAGGTCTAATTCCTGGTACTCAACCTGTTTCACACATGCAGACTGTGCTGATGAGCACATTAAACTATCTTTCATAATTTCTCAATATTGTTTTTAAAAATCATGTTACCTGGCCATGGTGTTGCAGGTCTGCTCTCTGAGAACTCAGGAGGTAGAGGTAGGAGGATCAGGAGTTCAAGGCCATGATCAGCTACATACAAATGTAAGGCCCACCTGGGCCACGTGAAACATTGTCATCTTCTAAAGAGTAATCTGCTCTTCCAACAGCTATTCAAGCAGCCTCTGTGCAAGATGCCCATCTATCAAGACAATCTGAATTGCTATGTATTGAATTCCTTTTTGACTTTCACTTCACTTACAATTTTTTCATTATGTAAATATAGAAAAATGGTCTTGTGCATGCCTCCTACTCTCCTTACATTTCATATTTACGAGATAGAGAAAATGACAGAAAGGAAGTGCTGAATGAGTGAACATTAATAGACTCACATATCAACCTATGTAGGAAACAGATTTTTTGTGAAAATTGAGGTTACATGCTTTGGAGCACAATACATTGGGGATAATGAAGCTTAAAGCAAAGTTTGAGTTCAGAAATATGTGAAATAAGAACACAATAATACACAGTAGTGCAGAAGTGAAAGGCATAGTATATCAAAGTCTAGCAGAGTTTTACATTTTCCTTAAGGCAAAGCCTTCCTGGCATAGCACCGTAGGGAAGGCTATGATTGCCATGCAGAGGTGTTTAGGCATCTGGTCACACGGAAACTTTGCAAGCAAGTTGCTATCAGGTATGTTGTGAGATCAGCCTAATTGTAGGAGAATTAATGTCAAGGAAACCAGCAAATGCATGGGAAGATTAGCAAATTTCTTCAGAGCAGGTAGTTAAACATCATAGGAACACTAGTAGCAGTCTGTCTGCTTAGGCTCACTTCCCTTCCCCCTCTGCTTGGAGCAGTTTTAGTTGACTGCCATTGTGCTATGTAGATTTCAGAATGATGCTCCATCATTCTCCTAAAACCTTGGAACATTTACTGGGAGCTAAGGGTTTGCTGAGGTCAGTGAAGGGTCAAACTCAAGCTTTTCGAGTTGTCCCAGGTGTCGCTGTGTTCTGTGCAGTTGTGTTCAACGTTCTAAGAGCCTGTAGAATTTTTGTGTTCAGTCGAGAGGAAATACAATTGCATTCTCCCAAAGGAATTTTCTAAGGATTCACAGGATGAAAGAGAAAAGTCTGGCTTGCATCACCTCGTATCAAGAAGCCCTGCTATCTTTGTACCTCAGATAATGTGAAACTATGAAATTATGTTGCAATAAGAATTATTTAATTAGGGCAGGAGAGATGACTTAGAGAGTAAGAGCATTTTCTACTCTTCTATTTTTTAAAAGGTCCTGAGTTTAGTTTCCAGGACCTATGTCTGGTGGCTCACAGTCACTTGTAATGCCAGTTCTAGAAGACCTTCCTCTGTCTTCCGTGAGCACCCCCACACAGGTGGCATCCATACACACAGACACATATGCAAATGAAAGCAATTTTTTAATAAGCAGATTAGATGTATTTATTTATTTTGAGATATGTCTCACAATGTAGCCTTGGCTGACCTAAAACTTGCTGTGTAGTCCACGTTGGTCTCAAGCTTATAAGTCACTTATGTTTGCCTCCCCAGTGCTGGGACTGAAGCTGTGTACCACCACACCCAGCCAATTAGAAATGTTTAAAAAGTGGATTCTACATCGGGAGGAAGCTGCTAACGATCTCACAGTGACTGAAGGTGTTCTTCAGTAGTATCCTTGCTATACAGGCAGTGCACTTATTTGAATGATGTTCCTGTTGCTGAAACGTTGTTTGAACCACCCCTTTGGAGCTGACTTCAGAATCATTTAAAAACCAAGCAAGAAAACTCTAATTGCTTTAGAGTCACAGCTCATCTGGAACTCATCTTGAACATGGTGTTACCTAGCGACACCATTACTTTTATTCATCATACTTAGCTTTGGTGATTTTTTTTCCAGAAGTTAAAACTAACCTTAAAAGGCAGAAATTTGCTGTCACCCAAGATGGTTTTAAAAAATGACTTTGGGGTTGGGTTGGAGAGAGAGTTGAGTTTGTGAGTTTTCACATTATAAACATGAGGACCTGCGTTTGATCACCAGAATCCATGTTAAAACTGGCCAGTGATGCTGGTGCATACTTGCAATTTTAGCACTGGATGTGGGGACAGGGGGATCCCCAAGGCTCTTTGGCCAGCTAGCCTAGCCTATTTGGTGAACTCCTGATCAGCGAGAGCCCCTGTCTATAGGAAAAAAAAAAGAGGTGGACGGGTCCTGAGAAATAACACCCAAGTTTTTCTTCTGGCTTTCACATGTACCCACACCAGTGCATGCATCCACACGAACAAGTGCACATATGTACATATCTACACAAAATACGGAGGTTGAGAGGAAGGGACAGATTAGATATTCTCAGGCATCTGACTGCTCTGTGTGAAGTCTCTTTGGAGATAATTTAGAAATGTTTATACTCCTTAGGGAAGTGCCTGGACCCTACCTTGAATGAAATGATAGACTCTAGATATCCCCTATGCGGAAGGAATTGGCAATAGGGTGGGAGGATGGGGGGGATGGCGGGGGGGGTGGTGGGAGGAGGGGAGGGAGAGGGAACTGGGATTGACATGTAAAACAATCTATTTAAAATTAAAATAAAAAAGAAATATTTATACTCGGTAAGCGAATTTACCCTTTGACTCACAAACTATACTTCTTGGAATTTACCACTATATTTCTTGGAATTCACCACACAGACACATTATGAAAATACAGGAAAAAATCCTGCTCAGGCCATTTACTACAACAAGGAAAGAGAGAAGATACACAATCAAAAACAGAAGGCAGGTGAAAGAATTTTGGGGAATCCATAAATTAGAAGGCAATTCCATAGTTAGAGAGAATAAGGCAGAGCTGCACACAGCAGAGTGGACTGTCACTCTTGTTTTATTTTATTTTATTTTATTTATTTTGGTTTTTACGAGACAGGGGTGGGCTTCTAAAAGTTTCCGTGCTATGCCCTGGATCTTATGGAAAGAGGCAAATACATACAACTTCACCACAGCCAAATGTTTTCTACTGCAGGTGATAAATACGTAGAGTCCAGAGCCTTGTGTTTTGCACATTTCCTCCCTGTTCTTTTCAGTTTCCTGGGATGGATCCTGGTTTATTGCAGACAGGGAATAGCTGGTTGGTCATCACCAGCATGGGCACTTAAGTACATCATGGCAGCAAGCTTTCTTGTCAGACTATCTTTGGATCACCACCCCCCCAAATAGCAACTTGGAGACATCTTATTAATTATGAACATCTTTTAAAGGATGATCCCAACTACTTTGATTATTAACCTGCTTCTATTAATCTACATTTTGCCCCAACACGTTATTTTAAAAAAGCATGTAGATATGTATCAATCTATACACACACACCTCCATACACACCTGTACTGTCTCTAGATGGACTTAAAGCAATGAGCAACACATTGATTTTAAGGAGGGAAAGCAAGAAACCAAAAGAAAATATTGAGAAGGAAAAAATTTTGCCATTTAATATTTGATTTTTATCTTTTTAAAAATAAATTTTTATTTAAATTAAAAAACAATCTTATTTTACATACCAATTGCAGTTCCCTCTCCCTTCTGTCCTCCCAAACCTCCCACCAACCCCCATCCACTCCCCAGGGAGGGTGAGGTCTCCCATGGGGGATCATCAAAGTCTGACACATCATTTGGGACAGGACCTAACTGCCCTCCTTTGCTGCCCGTGTATCTAGGCTGAGAGAGTATCCCTCCGTGGGGAATGGGCCCCCAAAGCCCATTTGTGCACTAGATATAAATGCTGGTTCCACTGCCAGAGGCCCCAGAGACTGCCCAGGTCTCCTAACTGACACCCACATTTAGGGGGCCTGGTTCGATCCTATGCTGGTTCCCCAGCTGTCAGACTGGGGTCTGTGAGGTTCCACATACTCAGGTCAGCAGTTTCCGAGGGTTTCCCCAGCATGGTCTTGACCACTTAAGCACATACTTTCATAAAATAAAAACAAATAAGTTACGGGTACAAGAAAGTTGTTTTTATTTTTTTCTCTCTCTGTATGTATGATTGTGATCTGTGTATATGCACATGCATCATAAAATGTGTGTGGAGATCAGAGGACAACTCGCCACAATTGGTTTTCTCTCTACACCGTGTAAGTTGCAGGGATTGAACTCAGGTCACCTGACTTGGTAGCATGTGCCCTTTCCTGCTGAGCCATCTCTTCAGCCCTGCAAGCAATTTCTAAAGAGTTTTAAAGGATAGTGATGGTGCTGTGGTAATGATTTGATCCAAGGTTTGTTGAAGAGAACCTTGGAGGTATAAACTGCCTAGATATGTATACTCTGTATGTATATTCTGGCACACTTGTTAAGAAAGACTCCATTGCTTCAAGCTCATCTAAGTAGAGAAACACCACACTTGGAGGCAGTTGCTAAGGGACAAAACTGTGATCTTTATTTTTTTATGACACCTATAAGAGTGGGAACCAAGTGACTCTATCACGCAGGCAGCCTGGAATGCTATCTGATTTAAGGAGGGATGGAGCTTATAAAAAGAAGGCCGGAGATGTCACAGAATCCTAGGGCAGAAGAAGAACCAGGCTCAGCCCTCTGGAGCCATACATAGATAGTGCCCTGTCACTCTAGAGCAGTAGTTCTCAACCTTGCTAATGCTGTGCTCTTCAATACAGTTCCTAAAGCTGTGCTGACCCCCAACCACAAAATGATTTTGTTGATTCTTCTTAACTGTAATTTTGCTACTGTTGTGAATTATAATGTAAATATCCATATGCAAGATATCTGATATGAGGACACCATGAAGGTTGAGAACTCAGATTGAAAGTGCTACACAGGCTACTACCACATTTAAGATGCCACTTGGGAGCACACTCCCCTGGAGTCTACATGAAATTGCTGGTGTACACTCTGCTTCTATCTTATTGGCCAGAAATCACCCATGTGACTAGCAGGGAAATACCTTACTTATGTGGTGTTGCCATATACCCAGCCAAAACTTTGATGCTCTGTAGCTCTGAAAGTGGAGGGGAGGACAAATCCTTTTTCTGTAACTATCATTCAGTCCTGAAGGTCAGGGCTCCAGGTTGAATGCGAATAAAAGTTGGAAGAAGGGAGGTGGTGTCGTCTTCATTTGGGTCTCAATGGGAAATGATTGGATTTGAGTAAACTTGAACCTATGTTGTAGACAGAGTTTCTGTTCTGTCTGGTTCTGCAGCTGTTTAGTTCCAAATAAGCACACAGAGGCTTATATTAATTATAAACTGTTTGGCCAATGACTCAGACTTCTTATTGGCTAGCTTTCTCTTAATTATTAACCAATTTCTATTAATCTAAGTATCTCCATGTAGTCTTGGCTTACCAGAGAATGCCTGACATCCTATCTTCCTGCTAGCTATGTGGTGTCTTCTTCGAGGCTCCTCTCTGTTTTCCTCTTCCCAGCATTCTCCTAGTCTGGTAGCCCCACCTATACTTCCTGCCTGGATACTGGCCAAACAGCATTTTGTTAAACCAATAAGAGAAATATATATTCACAGCATAAGAAGGACCTCTCCCATCACTATGCTGCTGTTTTTAAAATCTGTGTTTCTAAGATTTTGGAGGGAAGCTGCTTTTGCTGAAATATGCAAAGCTATTGGAAAAAATAAGAAAAAATTCTTGTCATTATTGTTAAATCATTGAGCATGAATCCCCATACACATTTCATGACAGGTGGAATGAGAGCGATTCTATAGCACTGTTGAAATGAATATTCAAGTTTGGGAGCTAGCTATATTTTATATGATTCAAGCAATTCAGTTTTCTTTGGAGATCAGTGGAACCCATCAGAGCCTTCCTCATTGTAAGGGAAAGGCTACTTGTGATAAAAACCCAAAGAAACAACCTAAAAAGAGGAGAAGCTGATTTTGGTTCATGGATACAGAAGTTTTAGTCAGTGGTGGCTTTGCTAGCTTCTCTCCACTGGATCCTACCTTAGAAATCTCACTGCCTCTCAACAATGTCATCTACTGGGAATCATGCCTTCAACACATGGGCATTTAGGGGACATTAATGATCTAAAACATTACAAACTCCAGTGGTCAAGCTCCTTGACCTTAAAAGATTGTCTTTCTTAATTATCATCTCCTAGGACGTGACAAATAACCAGGTGGTGCTCTGTGCCATGGAAAAGTCAAAGTTGCTTTGTGAATGTTCTGTGTCTTGTGGGTTTCATTTCTTCTTTCTCTGTTTCCGTAAAGAAACAAATGCCCAATGACCTGGTGTGGAAGCACATGCCTGTAACCCGAGCATGTACATGTGAAGGTGGGAGGATTGTGAGCCTAGGTTACAGGGTGAAAACTTGTCTCATGAAAAAAAGTGGTTGCTAGATAGTCTCAGGTTATCCAGTAATTCTTTAATAGTCTAATCATATGTGTGTGAGACTTTTCCCATGTGAAAGCTTATATGAGCTGAGAAACAGAGAGGGTGAGACTGAATTTTCTGATGCTGAAGTTTGATTATAGTAGCTGTGTTGAGACAGGTGTGGATATATCAAAGATAGCCTTAGAAGATGTCTTCATACTAGGGAGTCTGCCTCAATCCATCAGAAAGATTGAGAGTAAATGCTTAATTTCTCTCAATTTTAGTGGCATTCTATTGTTTTTGATTGGCTTTGAATGTTTATGTGAATCTAATAAAGGACCTCAAATGTTCCTGAGAAAATAATTAAGAAATGAAGCTAATGCATCCAGTATTTTAATGTGCTATCCCTTTAAGGGGAGCCTTTGAAGATTATTATAAGAGTGAGACTGTACCTCATCATCTTCATCTTGTAGAAACACACGACATAGGTTTAACAAAACGATACACACATCCGAGGATCTTTTATTATTTCTATTGAAGCCTGAGGTTTAAAAATGTTCACATGCCATCTCATATCCCAAAGGAGCTTACCTGACTCATGTTTGCTTTATGTCTTAATTCTTCACAAAGACTCAGGAAAATGCTGGCATTCAATAGTTATTGCTAAGGACAACTCAAGCCTCCGTGTCCCCTCCCCCCATTACTGGTCTGTCTTCCTCCTGTTACATCCCCTCTGTGACTGCGGATGATGTCTTTTGGATCTTCTGAAAAGATCCCTTTCTTCTCACTGTACTTACCATTTCCCGAGCCAGAGTGCTTAGGCAATTTGCTTGCATCTCCTGTCATCTGGCTTCTCCTTCCAGGGGCCTCACTGCGATAATTGGGTCACCTAGTTGGGATAAATGAATTGTTCTTTTGGGGTGAAAGCATTGCAGCTGTTACTCTTTGAGTCTCTGTCTGTCTTTGTATAATACAGGGCTGGGAGTAAAGAACCAGAGTACGGATCATAATTGAACTCTCTAGGCAAGACTGACCTCGCACAGTACCTACAGTTAGTTCCAGAGAGGGTACAGATGGGCTGTAAATGACCAGGATGATGGTTAATTTAAATACAAGAGCAGCTAAAAATGGGACAGTTTGTCTTTTAGCCAAGATGAGACATTTTATGATCCATAAATGATTCTAAAACTAGGGATGTGCAAAAGAGAGATACCTTCTGCAAAAACAGCCTTTACTCTGTGTCACCAGGAGCCTGGCATCACTCAGGACAGGTTTGTCTATGTCCATATGCACATATTCCTACACCCAATTTTTCATTTCTGTAAACAATCTCCAAGCATACCCATTGAGAAGACTTGACCACTCATTTTTTCTCTTCCAAGGTAGTTGAGTTTGGCTTGCTGTCTGCCTCCCAGTCTGAATAAGCCACCCTCTGGACAATTAGACTCGGATCCCATGCATTCTCAGTCTACTCTTGAATTCATGGTATCAAAAGCCATTTAACATATTGGAAATATGTTGTGTTTTGGCTTCTTGTCTGTGGAGAATATATTTTTAAATATATTTTGCTACAGAAAAGTCTTGTCTTATTTTTCCTATTGAGTCAGGAGGCAAATCCACTCATAATCATCCTGTATTCAGGGCACAACCATGGGTACATGGAATCATCAATGAGACTTAAAACTATATCTAAAACACATCTAACTAACTTACTAGAGTGATAACACTCATCTATGTGGTATTAGAGCATCTTAAGATCGCTAAAGTTCTGATTTGTTAAAAAACAAAGTTGTGGACTATTTTTACCTGTAGCAGGTGAAGGGGCCAGGATTTGACTTACTCAGATTATTTCAAGAATCTATTTCCAAAGGGAAACCAGTGGAGGTTTCACACCCTAAGCACCCAGAGACATGTACTTTTCCATCTATCCTGGAGATGCCCCTTAAACATGACTCCCTCTTTGTCCGCACTGTCTTCCCCCTTAGGAGCTCCTTTACCCAAGTGGCCATGAAATTTCTCTGGTTGTCTTACTGCCACCAACCATTCTGTCACAGTCATTTCTTTTACACCTCATTCATCACATCAACGATGATGACTTCCTGCAGAAGACCAGGTGTGTTTGTCTGGAAGAACAGGGAGAGGGAGCGTTGGCATCTCTCTCCAGCCTCGGAGTCATGTGGCTGTGATTGTGCTGAGCATAGTTTCTTGTAGCCTGGAGCTGGGAAATCCAGGAATGGGGAAGAAACTTGAATAAAGCAAGAGGCCTTGAGTTGTTGAGTTAATAATCTTTTCTTAACATCTATTAGCCGCTTCTCTATGCATACATGCTGTGGTGGTGGTGGTGTGGTGGTGTGGTGTGGTGTGGTGTGCACACGTGAATGCAAGTGTGTGTGTAATGACATGCACAATGACATGCAGAGAACAACTTTTGATAGTCAGTTCTCTCCTTTCACCTTGTTTTTGGAAGCAGGGTCTCTCTTCTTTCTGCCACCGCATTGAGTGTTCAAGACTAGCTGGCCTGATGGCTTATGGTTCTTTCTTCCATTTTCACCTCCCATACCTCTGTGCATGAGTGCCGGGGTTATAAATGTGTATTTCTGCATCTAGCTTTTTACATGTGTTTCAGGCTTTGAGCTTGGTTGTCAGGTTTGCAAGGACACCCACATGCTGAGCCACCTCCCGGTCTTCACGCCTGTTAGACTTCTGTGCGTTACCTCTATAGCAGAGTGTAGGTATTGAGGTTTGGCTTGACCATGTTGACTTGTTTTGACCAATGAAATGTAAACCAATGTGACATATACTCTGTGCTTTAAGAAACTGTGAGCTTCTGTTGGCTCATTCTCTCATCGTTTTTGTGACAAGAATTTTTTTGTTGCAAATAGGGGCTGCTGCTATTGCTTGAGTTGTAGGCAAGGAAATACACATTGCTGCAATGGTTGGCTTGTGACATGAGTCCAAAGCAGATTTCTTTGTTGTGAACCCATCAGAGATTGTGAAATCATTTCCTCTGAGGTTTGACTAGTAAAGTCCTTTAGGGTTTTTCCATTTTACCCTCTTTATTATTATTGTTAGTATGTATATGTGTGATGTGTACATGAGCTTCAGGCATATGAGTGTCACAGTGTTCTTGTGGAGGTCAGAGGGCAAACTTCAGGAGTTTGTTCTCTCCTTCCACCATGGGTTCTGGGGATTGACCTCAGATCAATAAGCTTGTATGGAACGATCTTTCCCATAATGAACCATCTTGACAGCCCAGTTTCCTTTAGTATGTAGATTCCAGTGTTTAAGAAGGCTTCTATGCTGAAGGTATGGGTGTCGATGTTGGGTTTTGAGGAACTGGATCACAAGGGCTATATAGCTTTATGAGTAGATCAATCCATTGATGGAGTCATAATCTGATGACATTATTAGGAGGTGGTGAAACTAGAAGGTGGAGCCTTGTTGGAGAAAATAGGTCACTGTGTGTGTTGGCTAGTTTTATGTCAGCTTGACACAGGCTAGAGTTATCTGAAGGGAGGGAACTCGATTGAGAAAAATGCCTCCACAATATCTGACTGTGGGCATTTTCTTAATTAGTGATTGATAACAGAAGGGCCAACCCATTATGGGTGATGCTATCCATGGGCAGATGGTCCTGGGTTCTATAAGAAAGCAGGATGAGCCAGCCATGGGGAGCGAGTCAGTAAGCCACACCCTTTCAGGGCCTCTGCATCCTCTCTCCTGCTTCCAGGTTCCTGCCCTGTTTGAGCTCCTGCCCCAACTTCTTTCAGTGATGGGCTATGATGTGAAAATGTAAGTCAAACAAACCCTTTCCTCCTCTACTTGCTTTTGGTGTTGGTGTTTTGTCATAGCAATGGTAACTCTAAGACACTGGGGAAGGATGCGTCATCAAAGGGTATATATATATAATTTGTACTCCCCGCCGTGCTGACTGATGGCTTTCTTCTCTCGAGGCCCTCTGAGTGTGTCTGTTCTACCTCACCACTAACCCAAAAGCAGTGAAGTCTGCTGGACACAAACTGAGACCTTTGTCACAATGGAACAAATGATCCTTTCCTTAAGTTGATTTGCTCAGATGTTTGTCACAGTGATGAAAAGTGACTGGCAGCCTTCTCCTCAGTTGCTGCCGGAAGACTGTGCTGCGGCTATCAAGGCAGCTCCAGGCGCTGAGGTAGTGGGGAGTACTCATGGCTATCATCTCTTTGGGCATGCCCTTTCCAGGTTTGGATCTCTGTGGTCATGCTATCAGCAGGGCTGCCATGATCCAGATAAAGTCACAGTCACTTCCATGTTCTCTTGGGGAATGTGATCAGGAAGCAAACTCAGGTCCTTCTGTGTATGAGACATATAGGCTCCTCTTGCCAATGTCCCTAACTTGGGAGTACCTTTTGTCTTGGGGAATCCTTTCCATTTCAATTTTCTACAAGAAATTCAATCTTTGATCTCAAATTCTCTTCCTAAAAAATATACAAAGACTCCGTAACTTTCTGTTTTTCTGTTTTACACTTGGTTTACTCTGGGGCAAGAAACAGAGCTGATTGCATTTACTTAATTGCAGTGGACAGGAGAGGGAAAATCAGAGAAGAGAAAAATATGTTAGTATTTTGGATTGCCACTTAATCACATTTCTATTTTAAGACAGTATTTCTCAACCTCAGCAGTATTGACTTTGGAGCTAGATAAGTCTTTGTTGTGGGCAGCTGTCCTGGGTTATACAGGCTGCTTGGCAGCAACCCTGTCTTCTACTTGCCTAGTGCCAGCAGCACTCTTTGTGACAATAGAAATGTCCCCAGATGTTGCTGATAGTCTGTGGGACAAGGGGTGGAGTCACTCTCAGTTGAGAGTGACTGATTAAAAGAATACCCTTAGCTATAATCTTTTTTTTTTGTTTTTTTCGAGACAGGGTTTCTCTGTATTGTTTTGGAGGTTGTCCTGGAACTTGCTCTGTAGACTAGGCTGGTCTGGAACTCACAGAGATCCACCTGCCTCTGCCTCCCGAGTGCTGGGATTAAAGGCGTGTGGCACCAACACCCGACCCTTAGCTATAATCTTTGTTTTCTCTAAGGTGTAGTAGAGCATCTAACACATGGCGGATACTTAGTAAATATTTTCTGATTGAAGGAGTTCAGTTAGTGGGTTCTGTTTATATTTCATCGGGGCTGCAGCTCATCTTGAAAGGGGAAGTGAAAGAAAACATGTGCTTTTCTTAAGCACATTTTCTGCCTTTCTGTAGGTACTCGATGCATAAGGACGAGTGTCCAAACTAAGTACCGCTGCAGAGGAATTCTCAAGAAATTCTGAGCCTAGTCACTCAACCTGGGTGGGGCTTAACACAAAGTGAGCCGACGTAGATCATGTATGAAAAGAAACACCACAATAAGTGATTTATATGCCAGAGACTAAATCCTGGGAGGTCATGAGTCAACTATAGCACTCTTCCATAGTCACTCTCCCTGGGTTCAGTGCTTGAGTTATTAGCAAGAGTGGAAAAGGATGAAGAGGCAGTTGAAATGCCACGATGATAATAACGTCACATATGGGGTCACGCACCTGGTGCCTTGGGAGACCTTTCTGCACTGAAAGGAGCTTTTCGTGTGAAAGATGAGGGCTTCTACACAACCTCCTTTAGCAGGGGTGAAGATTCCACTTAGGCAAGGGAATAGATTATACATTTTCTTTTGAGTTCTCTATGTGAGCACGTTAGAATTAGAGGAGGAATTTATAGCCATATTTCTATTTATGTCTTGTAGGAAGCTAATCCTACCTCTTAGACACAATGGCAACCCAATTATGAAGGCAGACAGGCTAGAAGGGGATTAGCATTGCTCGTGTTCCATGCTGCTCATTGTCTGGTTAAAGTGAAGGGAGGTGCTTTTATCTTTAGACACACAACAGATAGCCTGTCATCTCAGGCTTTTAGAAATTTAAATATGCAAGCACTTGGCAGAACAGGTATCTCTGCAACCTTTCTTAATAACAACAGGCTGCTGTTCCGTGCCTGGGGTACAATTTAGCAGGTACATCTCATTTTGGCGTATGTGTGAAAAGGAAAACCCTATGTAGTAGGATTACTTTACCAATATGATGTTTCAGAAATAGCTGAGATTTAAATTGCCATGGGGCTGTATTATTAAAGTGAGAGATTTATGCAGTGTACACTACAAATCCCTGGAGAGATAAATGTGCTTATATTATAGGTAAAACTTAGAAAGGTAAATAGCCAGTCTGGATACCTTTTTCTTTTAAGTGGTATTTTAGTTGTGTGAGGATTTCTTAAGGGCAAAAACAGACAGAGCAATGTTTAATCAGGATGTGAAAAATTAGACTCAGAGGGAACCAAGAATTTTAAAAGAAGCTTATTTTTATTTCAGACAATAAGTTATGACTGCTGACCCTTGAATAGATAACTTTTTTTTTTACCTAAGAAGGATTATTTTTTCTTTTAGAGCTCTGCCTAGGAGTGTTGTGCTGATACTTCGATGACCTTTCCTTGTGGTCATTATCACTCTCAGTGACAGTCACACCCCAGGGATCCCTAATTCCCAAAGGTCCTAGTGGATACATCATGTCCTCTATCCTTCTCAGTTCTCACTGCCAACATGGAGACACTCCAGAACTCCCAAGTCTCTCTGCACTGACATCACTTCCTGCTTCCTGTCTTCTGTACTGCTTCCAGGAGATCAAGCTCCAGGTTCCCTTTGATCACAAATTCTTCTGCCATTTAGCCCGATCACTATTTCTGCCAGAGTTTGTTTCTCAGGGATATTAGCTGACATCACAAAGAAGCCCTGTTCAAGTGTTTAGAAATCCTGTGTAGAAGGAAAACATGGTTGTACCTTCCTATAATCCTAGCACTTGGCAAACTGGGACTTGAGGACAGAGAGTTTGAGACTAGTCTGGACTTCAGAGTGAGTTTATGGCCAGCCCAAGGTACATCATAGGATCCTATCCCTATTGAGCCTCTACCAAAAGACAAAACAAATCTCAATCTTGGCCTCATCTTTGACCTGACTCTGCCCGTCCCCATCTCCCCTAGACCTTCTCAGTAACGTGGAGGATCTCAAAGATGGGAAGGTAATAGGGCATATCCCTGTGTTGTTTTGTGATGTCTATTGTCATCTTACCAATTTGGAGAATGCCAAGTTGGACTTTATATGTGAAGATGCCAGCTATGCAAAGTCTAGAAATGAAGAGGATATCCTGTTTAGAGGAGGAGAAACTAAGCACTACTGAGAAGTTAGTCAGGTATTATTTCCATGAAGGCACCGTTCACAGACTGTAACAGGCAATAGGACTGACTAAGTGCCAAGGAGGAGCTGAGTCTCCTGCTCATACATAGGGCAAGGGTTGGAGAGTATATGGTTTGGAAAGTGCTGTGTGGAATTTTTATAAAACCAAGAAAAGAGATATAGAAATAGGTAAACTTATTCATAACTTTCACAAATATGTATTGTGCTTTTACTATAAAGATAGAGGTTACAGAGTGAGGTCACCCAGCAGTATCAAGTCAGTGAGCTCAGGGCATTTGTGAAGATCTGAGAAGGGTCCACCAGGGTGAACTGCCAAGGTGGCATTGCTTAGGAGCAGTCTGGGTTTTCTTCTCTAAGACCAAGAACATCCTCTACAGCTTGCAGACCCAATTGCTTAGCAGAGTATGAGCTGGTGATGTAATGCCTGGCATCCTGGTGAGAGCACAAACAGCAAGATGTGGCCTAGGGCTGCTATTGCTGACCGTGCCATGATGGGAAGCAGCAAACACCTTCTGCTTGATGACCTCTTAGGCTGCAAGAGCAGAGAACCCCCTGTAGGCAACACACTTCCCATTTCATTCTGCTCCTAGCTCATTCCTACAGCCATTTTCCCCCCTTTATCACATAGAACAACTCTCAGTCACATTCTTTTACTTCTAATCACTCTTCAAAGACAGGCATATTGAAGTACTTTAGAAAAAAAAGGCAATTTGAGCTCTCTGGAACAGTTTCTTATTCTTCCTGCCAACTATGTCCTAAGTCCACAGCAGGAAGTTCAATTAGCAAATCCATGAATCAGGGTTTTAATTATACATTAATCTGAAAGGAAAGTGCTGGCTTCACTTCTCTCCTGTACCTTGTTTGCAGGAACCTCAGCATGACTTTGACTGAGCCTGGGTCCCTGTGGCGGAATGTGAGATGGTAAAATGCAAACATGTTAGTGGAAAGTCATTCGCGTCTGTCCAGGGGCATTTCTGTATTTAGGAAGCAGCAAGAATTCTTGGTTGTATGAAAAAAAAATCAGAATTGACTCTAGCAGGTTAAGGAAGTACCTTAATTAAGAGGTTAGCTAATTGTCATTCCCTGCTGTGTCTATAGATTGTATTTGATTTTTAAGTCATGACTAAGCATTTGAACAGTAAGCTTTTTTTTTCTTTTGAACACGCTCTTTACTGTTCTGTCACTTCCCTTGTTAGATGCTATTCTCTTTGAGGTTGGGAGGTTTTTGTTACCCTTTCCTCTTCTTCCATTCCCTTCCGTCCTTTCCTTGCCTTCTTTCTCCACTGGAAGTTTTGAGCCAAGAGGTCACCATCAGTCAGTGTCTCTCCTCCATGTCTTAAGGGAGAACTTGGCTTCCAACTGCTCTCTGACATGATACATCGAGGGTAGAGTAGAAGGACTGGAAGTGGGTGCTTAGGCCCATACTGTCCTGGGTGAGTTCAGGGAGACAGCATTTGCCAGGCAAAACAACAGGGAATTTTGTTGAACACGAAAGCTCAACCATCTCTCAGAGGCTGGGGGCCGGTTCAGAGGGTTACAGGATTCCTGACATGTAGATTTTTCCCAAGACCTTTCTAACTACCTATAAGCTATTCTTTGAAAATGGTCAGTACTGTTGTGATAACATAGATGCATAGTAACCTTGACTTGTAAGGTTTAATCTTGTGAACAGTCCCAAACCATGACTAGACTTCTTCAATCCCCATTTAATAGAAAAGTAAAATTGCCTATGTAGCAGGAGGGGTGGGGAATGAATATTACTTTCCAGTTGCCCTTCTTCCTTATTTACAGAGGAACATAACTGGTCTGAACGTTTCTGGTTGTCTCAGCCATTCTTCTTTGTGTGTTTCAGCACTCCATGTGGGAGAGAAGCAGAGAGAGTTGGGGGCTCTGGGTTTATGATTAATTTTATATTACTATGACATATAATGATATACCTCCATGTTGGCTAAACATATCTAAGGTAGAAAGGGATTTGTGGGCCACTGAGGAATTAGAATTACTGCTTAAAAATGTGAGTGTGAGATGTTTAAAAGTATGAATAAAAAAGACACAGGAATCCTAAAGTAATTCTAGATGCAGCGTGAGGATAAGATTTAATCAAGATGTTGTAAACTTTTAGGAAATTTCTATTAAAGACATTCAATATAGGATCAAGGAATTATACAGAAAAGGAAAAAATGCTTTGGAATTGGTTCTGAAATGCCTTCAAGTATTTTCCTCTTTCATTTTAAAAATATTAAAAGTATTCCTTCTCATATTTAAAGTTGTGAAGAAATTTTCACGTGTGTGGTGTTTGTATATGTTTGTGGGGGTATGCACATGTGTGTGTTCATGTAGAGGTCAGAGACTGATAAGTGGTATCTTCCTCAAGTACTCTCCACCTTTCTTCTTGAGACAGATCTGTCACTGAAATCAAGGTTCACTAATTTGTCTAAGCTGGCTGACTGATGAGCTCCAGGGATCTACTGGTCTCCATCCTCCACAGCTTGGTACTGGGGTTACAGATGTGTGACAGAGCATCCCACACTTTACATGGGCGATGAGTATCTGTACTCAGGCACTCATGTTTGCACAGCAGGTCCTTTAATGATGGAGCTGTTGTGTTCCTATCCCTAATGTCCAAAGATTATACCATAGATTTAAATACCTTAAATAATGTTGGTCAGTTTGGGCTGCTATAACGAAATACCATACATAGGCTGGCTGGCTTAAACAAGAGACTTCTGGTTTGGAGTTTTTCAAGTTCAAGGTCAAGGTACTGAAAATTTGTAAAACTAATTACTATCCAAAGGGCCATCTTCACAAGAGCCAAGGACACAAACTTTCAGTCTAGAGCACTGTAACTTACAGCTATACATAAATATGAAAATTCTGAAATTAAACTATTACATTCCTGTTTTTAATTTTTTTATTACAACCCTTTAAGCATACCTCGTATATTTAAGAGTCTAAATATCACTGTAAGCTCAGTTTTCTTAACATATTAGAAGTCTATGCAGATTATCATTAAAGGTTGGCCAATTTATTAGGTATTAAAATAAACTTGGATGGAAAAGCTTTGTCTTGTCTCTCTGGGTGAATATCTATTCTTACCGATTCATATCATTACTATACACATTTTTTTCACAGTGCTGTAGATTGAAGCCAGGGTTTCACACATATGTCACAAACACGGTGTCATTAAGTCTCATGCCTGCTCTAGAATCACAGTGCCATCATCTTGTCCTTTTAGTTTTTATATTTGCAAGCACCCTGTCCACAACTTAGTCAGTGTTGTTACTTGTGACAGTCAAGTCTTTTGTTTCCTTTCCAGTCAGATACCCGAGAAGGAACAAAGAGTCTCTGTCTGTCTGTCCACCTGCCCATCCACCTCCCTCCCTCCCTCCCTCCCTCCCTCCCTCCCTCCCTCCCTCCCTCCCTCCCTCCCTCCCTCTCTCCCTCCCTCCATTCCTCCCTCTCTCCCTCTTTTCCTCTCCCCTCCCTTCCCCTCCCTCCTTTCCTTCTTTCTTTCATTTGCTTTTTTAAACAGTGTGTTGACTCTGTTTTTATTTAACTGGAATAACGCAATGAACTGGAAACCATCTGGCTTAGAAATGGTGTGTGACTAGTCAGACGCTTTCTCAGCAGCAATGTTTGAAGCATCCCTTGTTGCCCGGGGGTTTCTGCATAGCACAGTAGTGTAGGATGTGAGATACAGCACGGGTGAGAGCTGCCTTTCTTTCTGTCAGAGAAGGGCTGTTGTGAAAGGGGAGGAGGGAACAGAGACCCAGATCACTGGCCTGAGTGCATTTGTTCTCAGGGGGATCATTTCAAGAAAGAGAATATATGTCATTTGAGGATCTGGATATTGAGTCCCTAGGACTGTTGGGGAGCTGAGGGTGAAGTTCTTATACACATTCTGCTTAAGATCACTCATTTAGAACATGTTGAGTAAATATGATTACACTATAGCTAACGGGCTCTTTGAAATCTTCAAGTTTTCCAGTTATTTGTGAGAAAAGAGAACGAACAGCATAAATAAGAATAGGGTAGGGAGCAATCACTCTCCATTTTATTGAAAAGATAGTAAGAACCAGTGTAATGAATTTAGGGCAGACTCCTAATGGTCCATTGGGATGTACCATCCACCTCCTTTTGGGGAAGAGTGACTCGGAAAAATTGCTAACTGGCTTTAAACTTGGAGAGAAAAGTAATAGCATACTTCCTTTGATCAAGGTTAGGCTGGGAAAAAAGACAAATACGGTGAAACTTATTTTCAATATATAGTTCTCTTGATATGGCTATATGGAGAAAGACTTCTTTGCTTCTGGTAGTCACACAATGGGCTCTGTTTTCAGATAATTCTTTCTATGTTCAGCTACTGGGTAAGCAGCCCTAGGAGGTTAATGGTTCTTTATACATGTGAAATGATAGCACATATTCATTCCTCCATAGGTGAGCATTAGTAGTCAAAGACTGAACAGAAGTTTAGTACAAGAGCCTCCATCACTAGAATTTATATGAAAGTAATGTTGGCCTTTGACAGCTTCTAAACTTTCACATTTTAGTCAACTATCAATTACCTGGTGATCTTTCCACATACAGAAGTGGATGTCATGGATACAGGTTGAAATGCACAGTAATAATCCAGTGACAGTCAAAACCTCCTGAATAGGGCTAAGAATCCTTCTCAGGAGAGAGAATGAAGTCTTGTGCCTACTCTGTCATTGGGAATGTGGTTCTATCTTTTGATACTGCCACGGACGAGAAATGGGTCATACACAGACCATTGGCCTCATTGAACTTCAGTGATACTTGCTAAGAAATGAAGCTTTTGGTCAAACCCATTTGAGTACAAGAGGCATAAAGTTAGTGTAGAGGGGTAAGGTTGCAGGATCTGGTGGTTGATGCCAGGATGTAGCACTGACATTTATGCAAACCAAATAGCTGAATATGTAAAATAAATACATTGAAAAGAACATGACTCCAGAGATGTCCTCTCTCATGTAAACAACTGAACAGTGTGAAAAAGAAAAGAACATGAATATAAAAATAATGAGGTGTCTCAGTGTGGTGGTTTGAATAGAAATGGCCATATAGACTCATAGATTTGAATACTTGATAACCAAGGAGTGACACTATCAGGAGGTGTGGCTTTGTTGGAAGTATGTCACTTGGAGGTTTCAGAACCTCAATCCAGGCTCATTGTCCCTCTCTTTTTGCTATCTGCAGATCCAGATGTAGAACTCTCAGCTCCTACTCCAGCAAAATGTCTGCCTGCATGCCACCAAACTTCCTGCCATGACAATAATGGACTATACTTCTGAAACTGTAAACCAACCCCAATTTAATGTTTTTCTTTATAAGAATTGCTATGGTCATGGTGTCTCTTCACAGAAATAGAAATCCCAACTAAGACAGGAAAGGAATTAAAATTATGTCGACTGCATTCTTTTTTCATTTAGCTGAGGTGAATCTTTCTAAAAGACAAAAATGGTGACATGAAATCAGCATTCAGAAAAACTGAGCTAGGCAAAAGGTGTTTGCTGTGATGCCAGCAGCTGGGGAGGAGCTCAGGGGTAGAGGGTATGTCCCAGGAGAACAGATGTGAAACCCTCAGTCTATAAATTTGTGTTTGTCAAAGAAGCACTCCCACAAGGATTCCAGAGCACTCTGGTCCTACTGTCTCTGTTGTCTTTTTATAGCTTGCACACCTGAGCCAAAGCAGGAACTGCTAATTAGCACGGACACAGGTCTTCACTGTGTAACACTCTGGTTAAATCTTTGGAAGAATAAGCTCAAGCCTGGGAAGTCTACAGAATAATGTAACTGTCTGTTTTTCTTCAATAAAGGAAATACAAAGTGACTTAGGCTATCTTTCTGTTTCCTGGGAAATCCAAAGTCACGGATTCAGGCAGCCACCTTCCTTTTGAACTGAGCGCTGGGTAAGACTGGAAGGTCAGTTGCTTCCGGCATGTGCTGTTTTATAACTAGAACACTGTAAAACCATCACGGCTTATCTAATACCACATTAGAAATCTACAGTTTCCCTGGTGAGGGCAAAAGAGGCAGTCATGTGCCCATTATTCGCTACACATGGCTTCTGACAATTAGTCACATTCCAGAGGTAGGATAAACCTTTCCATGGGAAAATTGGGGGTTTCCACATGCCTGATTAGCCAGGATTAAATGATTTGCCATTAAATAAGAATCCAGTCAGGACTTCCAATTATAATTCAAACATGTTTTTGTTTGACATGGCAATAAAAACAACACACTGTGGTGAACGAATCAGATAAAGCAGAGTTTCAAGAAATGCAGAGGGGAACAATTACCAAGAAGCAAGAAGAAAGTTTTAAGTGGATGGGTGAAACCTGACTGGAATAAGCATCACCCTACTTTCCATAAATTGCTAGGGAAATGGTAGGAAGGCAGTGACCCCTTTGGCCTTGTAAGTTGTGAACATTCCAGGAATGGCCCGTTTTTTCTTTGAGATTCCTTTGATTGTGAATATGGTAAGAGGGGACACTAACTCCTCACTTAATTTACATCATTAAAGGAAGTAGACTCTTAACTGATGTTAACGTAATGAAAATATTTCTTTAGGGTTTAACTTTATATGATAGAAACGGATGCCTTGGGATTTAGCAAGAGGAATACAAATTTACACATGCTTCAGACTCTGTGTTACTTAAAAGTAGCCAGGAACATGGGAGGACTTTTGATTACTGAGTCATAAAAGCACAGTAGCAGAGAAGGTAAAGTCGATGTAGCCAATGTATATGAAATGTCTCCTGTGTGTCTGCACGTGGGCTAACTGCTCTAGGTATATATAGAATCATGCAGTCAGTGGCTAGGAGTTCGACCTTTAGGAACTGACTACTTGGGCCTAGAGCTGACTAAATGAGGCTTTGTGAAATTATGTGGTCTCCCTGTGAAGTCTACTTAGTGTTAGTGAAAGCTGTTTCACAAAAATGCAGCATAAATTACATATATAATTATATACATATTCATATGTATAATTTGGCAAATTCACATAGCCACATTAAAATATAAGAAGAAACTAGTATGAGCTGTTGGCACAGTCTGTTTGTAGCACTCACTCAGTTGTTTCCTGAAGTATGGTGAGCAATTAGGGTTTGCTTACCCCGTGAGAGGCTTGCAGATTTTCCAGGAATTCAAGTTTCCAGCAAACAAACTCACCCTCTTTTGGAAGATTTGTGTTATGAAATGAATCAGGTTTTTGAATTTTAAAACCAGCTTGTGTACGGTGGTTGGCTGTCTTCGTGCTTTGGGCATCTTATAAGGTATTACATGGTTGTCACGATTATCTCAGCCTCAGTCTGTAGTGTAAAGATGACTGTGTCTGTTCCCTGGCCCACATCACATCTCTGACACTTCTTCTAGGACTCATAATTTCCTCTTTAGGAACGCATTGTGCTTTTAAAGTGACATGAAGAGGGTTTAGGAGGTTCTTGGATTTGATGACCTCCATACACTCTTACCAAGTTAGGCGCAATTCCTGCACTTAAGGAGCTCACAGCCTGGAGTGGTACCCAAAGAGAAAATGAATAATCAATAAATAATAATCAAACCTTGAGTAGGCATGTGGGAGACCAGCTGAGGAACAGAGAGAATGGCAAGGAGGGAGAGCATTGCTGTACAGGGAGACCCTCAGAGAGTGACTATCCAGAGAGACCCAGGCAATACAGACTGGAAAAGGGTGTGTCCTGGCAAAGCAACTTGTGGTTCAGTGGATGGCAGAGAAGAATTCATTAAACTTCGTAGATTTCAGTCAAAGTCTACTAATGATTGTGGTTCATAATGAAGTGTGCCCCTACCTAATTAGTGAAAGCATTAATGACTTTCTTTGCTTTGGCTCAGGTTATCTGTTTACTTATTGGTTTGTCAAGACAAAGTACACAGCTCAGTCTGGCCTGGCACTGACTGTGTAGCTCAGGTTTGCTTCGAGGTCACATTAATCTCCCTTCCTGATGAGAGATGTCCTTCTGTATGCTGTGAATATATGTTTCTGTTATTGGTTGATAAGATTGGTTATTTCGGACAATGGACAGGCAGGATGTAGCTGGGCAAGAAGTGTAGGCCAGGCTAGCAGATTAGAAGCTGGGAGGAAGCTAGGGGAGATACCATGTAGCTACCTGGAAGATAGGACATCTGGGCATTCTTGGATAAGCCACCACCACACAGAGATACACAGATTAATAGAAATGGGTTAATAATTAAAAGAGAGCTAGCCAATAAGAAGCCTAAGCCATTGGCCAAAGAATTTATAATTAATATGAGCCTCTGTGTGTTTATTTGGAACTAAATTGTAGTAGGGACTGGATGAGACAGAAACTTCTGACTACACTTATGTGGCTTCTTGGGTCCTGGGATTATAGGTATGAATCATCACACCCAGGTGCTCCATTTGTTAATGGTGGAGATGCTCAGCCTGGAATATAAAAATCTTTCCTTTCTGGGAGATGGTAGGGAAGCTCATGACAATTCTATTTCACAGGTGACATCTGCAGTCATTGAACTCTGATTTTCAGCTAATTCAGTTGTTTCCTAACCAGTGGATGTGCTCTGGCAGAATGACAATGGGACTTGGCAAATGAGTGGAAATATTGTTTAGATCTTAAGTGGTATATACACATAATTGCATTTCAGTATACTTACTGTAATTTATGAAATTGGATATTGAAGTATTGCTACTTGAGAGGACCATGTAGGCAAGGGCATGACCAGTTATATATTTTCAATCCAGGGATTGCAGATGCTATTTAGATAGATGAGACTATGATATGCTTAGAGTATTACTGTATATTCCTACACATTAGCTCATTTAATTCTCACATTATCCCTAAAGGGTGTTAGTGCTCTATTGCTGCCACAATAAGTAATCATGAATGTGTGTTAAACAAACATGTACCATCTGACTGTGGAGGTTAGAAGTCCTCCAAGAGGGTCTTTCTAAAAATCGAAGATTTTTTTTAGTGATTATACCCAGCCCATGAAGGTGATGCAAGATAATCTTCTATTTTAAGGTCATCCAGTTAGAAACATTATTTCCACTTGCACCCTTAATTTACCTTCACCATGTGAGATACTATAGTTATAGGTTGTAGCATACATTCTTCCCATCAACCTGGTCCCAAATGAACATGCAGAATGCTATATTAATTATAAAGCTGTTGGACGTTTGCTATGGTTTCTTAATGGGTAGCTCTGACTTAATTATTAGCCCATAATTACTAATATATATTTTTATAAGGTCTTATCTTACCAAGAATGCCAGACTTGCATTCTTTCTTCCTAGGATCACATGGTGACTCTCCACCCTTGACTACATTTTCCAGAATCCTCCTCGACTCCTAGTCCCACCTGTCTTACTTCCCTATTGGCCAACAGTGCTTTACTTACCAACATATACACAGAAGGACTTCTCCCATCAACAGGTCTAAGAAATTTGGATGTGGAGACATATTTGGGGTGTTAGCCTACCACAATAATAAACAGTATGATTTCTACATGGTATAGGCCACAGAAACTCAGAAATGCTAAGTAATTTGCATGAAGTCACATAGCTGAGAAAGACCAGGTTAGCATTTGAACCTGGAATTAGAGTCCATTCTTTTGTTATGGTGTTTGTGATCCCTGGGAAAAGACCATAGACTCATTCCAATTATAATTAAAAGATTTTATTGATTACTGCTAGCAGGACAACAATCTCTTAGCCAAACGAGATTGTAGTATGAAGTGGGATGAAGGAAGGATGTTTAAAGATGAAAACCACAAGGAGAATTGAGGATCTGCACAAGCAAGCCGAGGCTCTTCTATCTGCCAAGATTAGGTAGCCAAGGGGACCTCAGATTAGTCCTTGAACTTCTGCATGAGCAGGTTACAGAAGCCGAGAAGCAGCTAGTCATATCATAACAAGTAGAAGGTCATGGCTGTACATTTTTGGGTGGGGGTCATTGAGTCAGGGTTATGGGAACTTATATTCCACAGACTGGAGTCAGAGACAAACTGCTTGTGGATACCAAGATGGATACCTAAAATAACATGGAATTGTTTTCTTAATCACAATTTTAATCTCTAGACGATCCTATCGATTTTCTCGTATCGCACTGGACTACACAGGGTATGCACAGACTTCTTCATGCAATATGTAATGTACTTTGCCGTATTTCTCTCCATATTCTGCTGCCCCCTTTCACCCCCATTTCTTCTAGTATTGTTCTTTATCCCCCTTCCCCTAGACATTCTGCTTTCATGTTATCTGTGCATATATGATCTTATGTATCTGTATCTGTAATGCTGTGTTTCTGAGACTGACTTAATTCGCTTACTCCGGTTATCTTCAAGTCTGTCCATTTACCTGTATATGACATAACTTTATTCGTCTTTACGGCTGATGAAAATCTGATTGTATGTATCCCACTTCTTCTGTTGTTGCAGAAGGCCAAAAAGCGATTTTACCAGCTCTTCTGAGCTCAGTGGTGTTGACATTCTCTTTTGCACACACTCCACATTCTGGTCTGGGTTCTCCACACTAGAGAGGTGACTGGGGTGACTCCAGCTCCTTCAGGACAGCACCTACCTGCCTTGTGTAGAGCCTACATCCTTCAGAATACTCTGCATTTTTCTTACCTCATCAAACACTTACTGGGAACTTAATAGACTCCATCTCGACTTTGAGGAATCCCAGACTAGTGAACCATCACAGCTGCATTCAGATGGGTCACAGTCGCAGCAGAAAGAGGCAAAGGACCAGAATTGGCAACTGCTGTTACAGAATTCCACGCCCGGATGCCGTCTCTTAATTCTGTCCCCACGGCGCATCTCGGTGGTTCATCACCACAGCTGTCCTGTAGCCCAGGCTGCCATTTCCTCTGTTGCACAGACACCAGTTTAAGTTGTTTTCCCAGCTTCTTACTTGGATCCATACAACAGTCTCCAAGGGTGCGATAGAATACATTTTAAAAAGAGTGCAGACCAGTTTTTACTACCTACTGACCCACAGAAGGAATAAGTCAGCTTTTAGGGACCCCTCAAGGGATAGGGGAGCAGGGTGGAAGAGGGGTGACAAGAAGGCTTCCTCCAAGCTGTTGTCTGACTGTATTTTGTGGGCATTCTCTTGAGGACATTTTCTGTGGACTATAAAATTTTCTTCTAAGATGCATTCAAGCCTATACTTAGCTCAGGCATCTCTGGGCCTTTGTTTATCTATGCAAACTGACCTGTGTTCCATGACTTCTTTCCCATCAGTTTTCTCCTTTGTTGAGTGTACTGTGCATATGATGTGTGTGCAGGGGGTGCAGGTACATGGTGCAGTCGTGGAGACCAGAAGACAGCTTTGTAGAGTTGATTCTCCCCTTCCATCTTTTTGTTTGTTTGTTTGTTTGTTTTTTGAGACAGGGTTTCTTTGTATTGTTTTGGAGGCTGTCCTGGATTTATTATTATTATTTTTTTATGAGACAGGGTTTCTCTGTATTGTTTTGGAGGCTGTCGGTCCAGCCAGGCCTCGAACTCACAGAGATCCACCTGCCTCTGCCTCCCGAGTGCTGGGATTAAAGGCATGCGCCACCACCGCCCGGCCTCCCCTTCCATCTTTATGTGCATCCTGGGAATGGAGCTCAGGTCACCAGGATGAGTGGCAAGTGCATTCATTACCTGCTGGGTCATCTCACCAGTAATTGATCTTAAACTGCAAATCCACCAAGTTTTCAGCCTCAGGCCCTTGCATGTGCTGTGCTGTGTACTCAGTGGGCTCTTTTCTCTTTTTACATGGCGCTCGTTCTCATCCTTTACGGTTCTTCTTCGGTGGAGCACAGCCAGGTAAGGAGGCTTCTCTCCCCCTCCCTATTTTCTACCTCAGCCTTCTGTTTTGCTTGATTTGCATAATTGTTATTCTTAGTCAGTTTCTGGAAGGTGGTGGTCACAAGCACACATATATTTTAAAGATATTAAAAACATTAGGAGTACACGATCAATGGTGAGAGAGCCCTAGTCCTTCCTTCCACAGTTGTACAGACTAAAGGAGAGGTTTCACAGTATTGTGTGTGTGTGTGTGTGTGTGTGTGTGTGTGTGTGTGTGTGTGTGTGTGTGTAGCACCAGCTATGACTATTTTAGATCCCATGGTGTTTAAATGTAAACTTGTACAGTCTTTCAAATGCATTTCATTTTTTAAAGCAGGGGGAGAAATTGGTGAAGCTGTGCTCGGGTCTGCTCCCACATTGCTCTCCTCCCCCTTCCTTTGAGGGCTCACTTCACCCTGGCTCACTTTTCCCAGAAGGTCATCTGCCTTAATTGGACACAGACCACTGCTTCCTTGGCTTTTTACAACACTTCTGCTTGTTAATAAGCAGAATTAATCTTGATTTACCCAGTTTATTGAAATATTATCCTATTTCCTTTGGGTGGGTCTGTTTCTCTAGGCCTATACAACTGTTTTAAATGCACTCCCCCCCATTCTCTTAGAGGGCTTCTGATTCTTGCCACACTCCCACAGCGAGTGTCTTAAGCACTTAGAGAGGTGATGGATGGAAATGACAGAGGCAGAACCTTCTGGATTTCTTCTCTAGCTGGCTCCTTTCCCCTCCTGTTTTGATTAAGATACAGTAACCTCAAAGCCTTATTTCCTCGACTGGAAGGTGGCCTGTGGCTCTCAAAAGACTTGGTTGTTTTGTCTTTACTGCTGCATGACCTTGGCTAGGCAGCCTATAGTCAAAGCCTCCATGCAGGAGACAGTGGGGATCAAGTTTCCAGGTCTAGCTTCATCGCCTACAAAATCACTGAAGGTACTTTTTAGAAAAAAGAACAAAACCAAAAGGCAAAGCTCTCTGGCACGGTTCTATCAGCTTCTTCCATAATTTATCACCTGCCTTCAGCTAGAAGACTCTCTTGTTGATCCATTGAGTAGCCCTGGCTCCTTTCTGTCTGCCGAATGTTCTCTGGAGATGGTTTCTCTGGCTTCTCACCACGGGGGAAAGGAAGGATTAATCTGTCTGTACTCTGTCCCCTTGTGTCCCCTTGTCCCTACTCAAAAAAAACATGAGTGGCTTTAGCTCGTTTTTTTTTTTTTCCTCTTGTTGCTGTGGTAAAATATTCTGACAAAAGAAACTTAAGGGAGAAGAAGTTTATTTTCTCCGTAATTGCAGGTTTTAGTTCACCGTGGCTGAGAAGTCACAGGGGCAGGGACTTGAGAGAACTGGTCACTTTATGTCCATAGGAGTGGAGAGCAAAGGATTAACACATAGATGGTAGTGAGCAGCTCGAACTCTCCATTTCTTCACAGTTCAGAATCCTCCGCTTAGGGGATGGCGCCACCCGCAGTGATGGGTCTTCTCACCCCTTTTAATGCAATCCAGTAACTCTGCAGAAGTACCTGCAGCTCAGTGAGATCTAGACACTGCCTCACTGAGGACCCTTTGCCCAGTGGTTCTGGACTGTATCACAACAGGCATATGGCAAGCCCCATCCTCCCCCCAAAGGATTAGATGAGTGAGTGCTTTTGAAGACATTTCATGAAGTGTGAAGCCCCTTACTGTTATGTTTCAGGCCATTTTAGCTCTCGGGATAGGACAGTGGGTTCAGACGGATCTCTGTAAACACACCTCCAAGTCCAGACTGACACACCCAGGCCAGGCGGTCGGGAAAGTTGGAACTGAAGGAGAGTTAGAGGGACACAGTAGATAAGTGAAGCAAAAGCAGGCTTCCTGAGACGGGTGGCTTCTTGTTCCCAGAAGATGCTGTGGAGAGAAATGGCTGGAAGGCACAAACAGGCATCTGAACGGGACCAGTAAGAGAAGGGAGCACCCAGTGGCCTACAAAACACTCACGCCAGAGTCCATTAGCGGCCTCCCAACCTTGGAGCCCCACCCGTCTTGGAGGGAAAAGCTGTTACTTTTGTTTTTTCCCTGTAGTGTAGTGACCATTAGCTGCTAACATGTGCTTGCATGACCTTGCCACTCCTGTCCTGGTCACTAAGGTCAGATGCCCTCCTCGTGGCAAGGAACCAATCAGAAGTTAGCTGGCAGGGCTGTGTTTTATGGCTCTGCATGTGCTTTAAGGACAGTGCACAACAGTGACAGAGCATAGTAACCGCCCTGGGAGGGCCTATGGGCCATAACAACCAGTTGACCAATCAACACAGGGCGGGTCACTCAAACCTGGAAGCGCACCAATCCTGAGACTGTTTCATACCCCTAGACACTCCCCTTATGCTGCCCTTTAAGGTCCCTGCCTTGAGGTTGCTTGGGGTCTTTCTCCAGCCATTTGTAATGGTGGTGGGGTGAAGGGCCTGAGCTAATGGGGTTAGCTCGTTAAACATCTACAATAAAAGACTCTTTGCTTTTGCATCGAAATGGGCCTCTTGACAAGGTTGAGCCCTATCAAATATAGGTAGCTGGAGAGTCACTTGCCCAAGGTGACATAAGCAGTGATTGACATAGTTACGGATTGACCCTAAGGTGGATATTCTCTTGCCGTGTTACTGGCTTATCTACAGTAGATACTGATAAGCCAGTTATCAGTAGAATGACCTTGACAATTTGGGTGACAAGGCTAACCAACCAAAATTTAATTGAATATCATTTAAATGTATTTAGGAGTTACAAGGTCCTATCTGATATGAAGACTATGAAAAAATGTGAGTCTGTCGTTTTTAGTGATACTAAAAGGTTGACAAAAGGACATCTTGCATCTCTCTCTCTCTCTCTCTCTCTCTCTCTCCCTCCCTCCCTCTCTCTCTCTCTCTCTCTCTCTCTCTCTCTCTCTCTCTCTCTCTCTCTCTCTCTCTCTCTGTGTGTGTGTGTGTGCATGTGTGCGCATATGCATGTCAAGGCCAGAGGTCAACCTCAGGTCTTATTCCTCAGGAGCTGTCCTTCTTGTTTTTTGAAGGTAGGGGTTCTGACTTGTACCTGAGGCTCACCAATTAGGACAGGCTGGCTAGCCAGTATACCCCAGGGATCTACCTGTGTCTGCTTCCCTAGTTGTGGGATTAAAAGAATGTGCACTGGGGACTGAACACTGAGCCATCTCTTCTGCCTCCAAACGGGCATTTACAATCTCAAACGCCAAGACATTGAAACCCCCAGAGGCAGTCTAGCAGCCCAAGGAGGCGATGAGGAACTGAAGAGCCACTGCTTGTTCATGGCAGAGGTGAAGTGCAGGTGCCCGATGATGGGAACTTCAAAAACACAAGCACAGGTGACACAGAGAGAGGCACCCATAGCATCCACACCTCCACAGTTTGGTTTCAGGAGAATACAGCAGGGGTCCATCCCCACAAAATATCATGCTGAACAGCTAAGTAATGAGTGTTTTATGCAAGAGGGAAGACCGCTTGGACTATTATCAGGACCCTGTGTAGTTATTTTGAAACCAGCTTGGGCAGCTTTGCCTTTTGTGTCTGAGTTATTGGTGGGGAGGGAGGGAATTTTTTTTTCTGTGTTGCCCCTTTACCTCTTCTATTCAAATTAAAGCAACAATAATGACAGTAACCTGATCATTCAGTCTTCAACCTCTGGCCTCTTCATGGATGTGTTGTAATCTAGTTCCCTTCCCTTCCCCTTTCTTTCCTTTTCCTTCCTTTCCCTCTCTCATCTCCTTCTTTTCTTTCATCTGGCAGTGGAGAGCAGACACCAGATGAAGAGCAGACTCCCATAGGAATGGACGCTTTTATCCAGACGCTCACAGATTTGACACCCAACACGTTGCTACAAAAGTCTCCTTAGAGAAAGCCAGATTTTGCACTGAATCATATTTTCAAAGAAAAGAAATTCCAAAGGCAGACTTGACTGTTACAACTTGATAAGTTGTTTGCAATTATAGCTTCTGTGGAATGTTAGTTGCAAGGTTTAATTTAGCTCATTAGTTTTTCCTTTGCACATGGAGGGGGTGTGTGCTCATGGGGCTGTGAGCATGGGAAGGTCAGAGGTCAGCCTTGGTGTCATTCCTTAGGAGCTGTCACCCTTTGGTTGTTGGTGTTTTTTTTTTTTTTTTTTTTTTTTTTGACAGTCTCTCTCATTCTCTGGCCTAGAGCTCACCAAGTAGACTAGATTGACTGGAATTGAACTCTAGGGTTCACCGTTCCCAGCTCCCTTCCCAGCTGTGGGGTTACAGAAATATGTCACCATGACCACTTTTTATGTTGGTCCTGGGGGTTGGAACTCCGGATTTCATGCTTGAGCAGCAAGAACTTTACTGACAAAGCAACCTCCAGCCTCCCATTTTACTTTTTCTTATTTGCTTCCCTCCCAAGATGTTTTTACACAATATGCACATAACACAAGATTTATCATCCCCACATTTAGTTAATGTTGTTCAGCCATTGTCACCACATAGCTTAGTAGCTTCTTATTTCATAAATCTGAACCTCGGTACCTACGGAACAATACCTCTCTAGTCTGCTAGCAGCTACTGTTTTGCTTGTTTTCTGTATGGTGCAATTCTGGAGATCAAACCCCGGATCTCATGCACAGCAGACAAGCGCTCTCTTACTGGGCGACACCCCCAGGCATGCCGTTATCTTTCTGCTACATCATCAACGTGGCAAATACAGTTCATGCTTTTTTTGTGGTTGGTTTATTTCACCTCCCACGATGCCCTCAAGTTTCATCTGTGTTGTGGCATATGCCACAATTTCTTTCTCAAAGTGGAACAATACCCTCTTGCATGTTTATGCCATGTTTTGCTTGCATAAGGATTTTGCTTTATTTCATTGTGGTACTGAGGGTCAAATGCAGTATCTTGCATAGATGCTAGGCAACTGTTTACCACTGAGCTACATCTCTAGCCTCTAATGATTTTATTTTTAAGCTGTGCTCTCTATACTGTTAACAATGATGATCAGTACTGTGGGTGTTTGAAACTTCTAAATTGAAGAGAGAGTGGACACGTTGGTGATATGGTCTCTAAGCTAGTGAATAGCCTGGTAGGCTGGCTTCTCTGAAAGTTAGGACCCAAAGGAACATTTAAATTATTAAAGATAAGAAATGGAGTTTGTTATCTGTTGTCTAAGGCTATGACAAGATTGCTGTATATGGAATTTTTGTTAGGCATAAGGAAGAAGCTTCAGGTAGTGTTAAAACACTGGATTAAAAGATTTAAGAATAGATTAGATATGGTTCACCTGCAATGCCAGGGAAATAAAAGTAGTGTCTCTCAGTGTCAAAGGCCTCAATTTTATTTTAGGAAGATTAAAATTTCCCTCTGAGGCCTTCAGGGACAGATGAACCTGTTTGGCTGAATACTTATTTTATGGGTAGAGTGACAGGGCTTTGGTCTGCAATCTTCCCACGATGGAGCTGTTGGCAGGGCCTGCCTCCTGTGATCAGGCTTGCTGTACGAGCTTGGCAGGTTTCCTAGTGAGGCTATTTTAGCTGTGAGTTTTAGTGTTCATGTTACATTGGTCATTTAATTACCGAAAAAGCAGACCACACTAATGTCTTTGAAGGTCATGCACTGAATAAGTCGCTCTAAAAAATAAATTATGTATGCACCTCCTCCCTTACTTACTATAGAAAGTGTGTTGTTTCTATTAAATATTTGATGTCTTCTATTTTTATTACTTAGGAATAAACACAATATAAACTGTGAAACAGTAGCAAGCAAATGCTGTCTTTTGCAGAATCAATTCAGTATGTTGGTGTTTAGATTGGGTTTCCCAAAAGTAGAGCTCTGGATTGGCCCTGGGTAAATCGAATGATTTATTGGGAGGGAGGGGCGATCTCATTGGAAAGGGGCCAGAGAAAGGAAAAAGGCAGGGAAACCTTGTAAGTAAGAATGTGGTCTCAGTACATACCAGCTCATTCAGAACCCACAAGAAAGCCCTGAAGTGAAAATTGTGCCTCCAGTTGGTTCCATCTTGAAGCCCATTATACTTACTAATTGGTGAAGATACTGGTGGTAATGCATGTGGCTTCCTAGAGACAGCAGCTCCCAAGTAGATCAAGGCTATTTCTCTTCAAAGGAGGCCACTCTAAGTTGTCTTCAGTCAATGCTGCTAGGAAGGGGATGGTGACATTGAAGCGGGGAACACTGGAAGTCAGCAAGTTACTGGCGTCCTTGTTGGGTGTTTTTTGCTTCCCAAATTGAAATCACTCCATTTAGACATCCATTCAGAATTCCTAGGTCACAGTGTCTGAGAAAACTTATAAAAGGAAGGTTAGAATGATAAACTGCAATTCCTTTCTGTTGTGATTTGTCGCAATGTAATCGATAGTTGTCTCATCCCTTCCCTCCTACCCCACCTTGTAGCCCTCCATCTGCTGGTGGTCTAAAGGGTGATTTAACCTAGATGAACCTTCTCCATGGTTCTGAGCCTCGGATGCTTCCTAGCAGTGGTATGTGCTTACTTTCTGTTGTGATTTGTCACAATGTAATCTATAGTTGTCTCATCCCTTTCCTCCTACCCCACCTTGCAGCCCTCCCTCTGCTGGAGACATTTCTGGTGATCTAGAGGGCGATTTAACCTAGATGAACCTTCTCCGTGGTTCTGAGCCTCGGATGCTTCCTAGCAGTGGTATGTGCTTACTTTGACCTGTGCATTCAGCAGTGACCCTCAGCTAGGTCAGGTGGGGCATTTCATGCCATGCACCTTTTTTCGTGCCCTAACATGTTACTGCAGCAACCTTGTGTGTTCATGAGATTTTGATGATAATTTCCCTTCAGATATGTTAGCTATTTGCCTTGCTATTGGCCTGTTTTCGTAAGGGTCCTAAAGTGACCAGGCAATGGCTGTGGCTTTAGTGGAGCTTTGATATTTTCTCTGCTGGAAATCAAGACCATTGTTCACAAGCTTAAGGTTGTGCGGTAGAGGAGCAAATTTTGAAGTTGCTTAAGGAGGGGCATCAACAGATAGGGGCTATTTATCATGTCACTTTGTTCCTAACCTACGTGTTCTTATTACTGAAACACAATACTGTCTGCTGCCATTGTTTTAAGGTATCTGTATCTTGAAGAATAATGTTCTAATTTCTTTCGGGTTTCACCTCTATGTGAGCCCATCACCTACCTGTATGTTAAAAACTCTTACATCATCTTATGAGGTTTAAATTTTCCTAGTGCTGTTAAATGTTGAGCAGAAATAAGTTTTATGCTGGAAATATCAATGCATGTGTTGAAAATTCAGGAGGGGAAGGGAAGGGTTTACTGGCCAAGGCTAGCTGGAGTCTACAGGTGTGGTCAGGGGCACACGTGGTCTTGTGTGGTGTGACACACAATAGGCCAGTGAATACTATGATTATTTGACTATCCCCTCCAGCCACTGTAGTCCTGTCCCTCAGTCTGAGACGATGGTGTGTGTGGTCAGCGCGCGAGACCTCTGAGAGTGGTGCTGAGACACTGTGAGTATGAAAAGCAAACTCACATCTGGAATATGTATCTGTGATGTAACAAAAAATACATATTTGTTTTCTGCTTCTGGTTCCCGCACACAGTTCACCTAACTCCCACGATCTTCAGAGTGCTAATTTTTTTTTGTATGCTGTTGCCATGACAGCTAGCTGATGGTGGTTAGATAGCTGCAGGATGGGCGAAGGTCACCAGAAAACCAAGGGAGGATTAGAGGGCTGAGGTCAGGTTGATCACAGTAGCCAAGGATCCGGTTAAGCATGCCCGTGTGATGAAATCACCATAGAAGCCCAGCTGGACTGTTGGGGTAGCTTCCAGGGGGATAAGCACTGGGCGCATGTGAAGGGCAAGGAGGCTAACCCCAGCCTCAGCCCATGCCTTCCCCTTGCACCTGTCCCCACTCGTGCTTGCTCTGCACAGTCAGTAACCTTTTTTTACAATAAGTAGGTCACTACAGTGACGTGTTTCCTGGGGTTTCAAGAGTTGCTTAATCAAATCAACTGGCCTTGAGGGGGTGTTTATGAGAAGTTCTGAAGTATAGTCAGTTGAAATATAAATAACAACCTACTGTTTGCAGTTCAGGTCAGATGGGGAGATGGTGTCGTGGGATGGAGCTCTTTACTTGTGAGAGCTCATGCTAGTTTCAGGTAGGTGATATCGGAATTAAGTTAAATCATGGGATCTTCCTCTGACAGGGAACTGCCTCAGTGCACACACACATCTGGTATCAGAAATGTGTCAAGTGACTGTATAGGAGAGCAGAGAAAAAACAGAATGATTCCCAATTGGCATGGAATGCCCTTCCCAGGAAGGAAGGGATCTAATGTAATAAATTTACCATCAAGTAGCCATTTGATGAGAGGAATTTACAACCTTAAGGGCTTAATGTTGGTTTCCCTGGCTGGTAGGTCATGAATTTTGTAGGATTTAGGTGAGTCTTGGTGAGAGATTATCCTATGGACTCCCAAACATCTTCCAACTCTGCTAAACTCACTATTCTGTTCACAAGAACACTTTGTATATTAAGGCAACTAAAGAAAGATGTTGGTTGATGTCTACTGGTGGAGTCTCACATCAACTTGGTTGCTCTGTGCCCTTCCTGAAGCGTGCTCCACTCAGCATACATTCAAAGATCTTCCTCAGGCTTTACATCCTTATCCATGAACTCATCGACTTACCTCTGACCTCTTCTTTAGCCTACACTCCTTACCAGGTTGCTACATGTCTGTGTTCATGCTTGTATTAGGCTTCTTCTAACTCCAAACAAAGTAGGTGACTGGGTGTTCTGCCTACTAGAACCTCCCTTTCTATCTTTCTGGTCAACGGCTGTGATGCT
Source organism: Mesocricetus auratus (assembly GCF_017639785.1). Classification (NCBI taxonomy): domain Eukaryota; kingdom Metazoa; phylum Chordata; class Mammalia; order Rodentia; family Cricetidae; genus Mesocricetus; species Mesocricetus auratus. The sequence continues at coordinate 47,578,688 of NW_024429186.1, forward strand.
GCTGCAGTCCACATCTGTTCGCATCCTCATATTGATCTGACCCCCCTGGGGCGTGGGGTTGGATGCCTTCATTGTCTTTTAGGTGAGAGGTGAGAAGAAGGCATCAGAGCAGCAGTAGCAGGTGACATGGGGCTTTGGGGCACTGGTTGGTAACTGGAATCTTATTAATTTGAGGGTACTGCCTCCTTTCATTATGATTACTTCTAGGTCCACTGAGCCTAATGACTAGAGTGATGGTGCAGAAAGCAGGACTACCTAGGATAAAATAACTGCAGCGACATAAGAAAAGGAATGAAGATAGTGTAATAATCTGTAAAATGTTAAGTTAGAGAAAAGAATGCCAGTAAATAGGAACTGTATTCTTCAGGGTTCTCTAGAATCACTGAAGTTTTAGAATGAATCTCCCTCCCTCCCTCCCTCCCTCCCTCCCTCCCTCCCTCCCTCCCTCCCTCCCTCCCTCCCTCCCTCCCTCCTTCCCTCCCTCCCTCCCTCCCTGCTTCCCTGCCTCCCTGCCTCCCTCCCTCCCTCAGAATGACTTACAGGCTGTAGTCCAACAATAGCTATCTGTGAATGGAAAAATTCAAGAGTCTAGTAGTTTCTCAGTTCCACTGGATGTGGCTGGGTGTCTCAGGTGGTCTTTTGCATATGCTGGAATCTCAGAGATGTAGGTTTCAATGTCAGTGAAGGAATGGAGGGGCTGACAAGGCATGGGCAAGCAGGCAAAGAAAGAACACACCCTTCCTTCTTCCATTGCCCTTACACAAGCTTCCAGAAGAAGGTGTGGCCCAGGTAAAGGTGTTTCTTCCCAGAGAAACAGTCAAAGAAATACAAATCAAAACGACTCCAAGATTCCATCTTATATCTGTCAAAGTGGCTAAGATCAAAACTACTAATGACAGCGTGTGCTGGAGAGGATGTGTGGCAAGGGAAACATTCCTCCTTTGCTGGTGGGAGTGCAAATGTGTACAGTCACTTTGGAAATCAATACGGCAGTTTCTCAGAAAATTGGGAATAAATCTGTTAGGATCAGCCTACTTGTTGAACAGTAACTGAAATGGGGTGTGAAAATTAAAGGAAAAACAAAGAGACAAGACAAAGAGTTGCACAAGGGAAGGCTGTCAGTGAATATTGCCACAGTTTCAAATTTATGTCTCATAGCCCTTTTATACCCAAAGCAAAAGGGGAGGACAAAAGATTTCCTTTCCATGGTTCAAGGAACAAACAAGACTGATCACCTCCTTATTTCTCAAAACATCTAGTAACCATGCCTTTGGCTAAGTATCCTGTTATTTGATCTTTTTTTGTGAATGAATATGTTTTATTAGAGTGATTTTGTATGATTTGAGTCATGACTATTCTTTAGCAGTTCCCACAATAAGCTATAGGAAGCATCAGTACTTTCATAGACACTGTTGTGATCCTATCTCATGTAATCCTGGTGGTTCCCAAACTCACTATGTGGCATCGGACAATAAATAAATCTCTCTTCTTTAGATAGCATCCATTTTCTGATGTTGCCCTTCTTTGAGCCCCAGTTTCTCCTTGTAAGCTTGTTCTAAATATCCAGTATTCACTGTGGTTAAGAAACTTCAGAGATCTTCAAGTCAACAGGCAAATAGGCAAGAAGCTACTGGTGCCACAGTAGAGAGAACAAAATCCAGAAGACGAGGGTTGCCAAGAGCAGCTTATAATTCATTGGTATTGGTTCAATGTCACCAGAATATAACAAGAAAAATAGAACTCACCTGTGTTATACCCATCCTTCAGGCTTGCACTTTCAAGTCCCTACAAACATTGGCATGCAAGTTCACTACAGAGAGTCAAATATCTCTTCCAAATACATTCATTTGTTCACCTGTAACTTTTATAGTTTTCTGATGCTATTACCACTACTGTTTTTATAGGTTTTTTTGTTTTATTGAAGCAATGAAAAATTCCTTGATGATGATGTGTTATCCCATAAAATACAAGTGGTTCTTGTAGATTTGCATTGTTCATGGAAATTCAGATGTCATACTGGATCATATAATATAATCTGTTTATTACAAAATTAGTATCTTGTGAGCATATCTTTAAGACAGCTAAAATAGAACATCTCATAATCTAAAATAGGAAACATTTTTATCAATAATATATGTGAAGTGTAACAATTCAACATGTTAATAAAAATACTGCATGGAATTCCCTTCAGATATGGTGTAAATGGAGTTCTTAATTGGTCTAGATAATAAAAAGTCAGAGTCAGACAAAGAAGGAAATGCTGAGAAACCAGAGAGAAGGAGCAAGTCACGGCACACCTTACCTCCTTAGGAGCAAGAACAAGCTTGAATTCTCTGGACTCCCACATAAATCTACCTCAAGACCCAGCTACATCAATCTTGGGCATATACCCAAAGACTTCTCAATCATATCATGAGGACTCTTGCTCAACTATGTTCCTAGCAGATTTATTTGTAATAGCCAGAACCTGTAAACAATCTAGATGTTTCTCCCAACAGAAGAAGAATGGATAAAGAAAATGTGGTACATTTGCACAGTGGAGTATTACTCAGCTGTTAAAAACAATAATATCAGGAAATTTTAAGGCAAATGGGTGGAACTAGGAAAAAATCATCCTGAGTTGAGGCCACCCAGATCTAGAAAGACAAATAAGGTTTGCACTCACTCATAAGTGGATATTAATTGTAAAGTAAAGGATAACCATGCAACAATCCTCAGACCTAGAGAAGCTAGGAAACAAGGAGGACCCAAGGTAGGATACATGGATCTCCCTTGGAAGGTCAAATACAAGAGATCTCTTGGGTGGACTGGGGGCTGGTGGGGATGGGAACTTGAGGGATCAGATAGTGAGGTAGGTAGAGGGAGAGAGTACTGAAAGAGGCTGGAAAGAGGGGGGCACTTTTTGGGGTCAGGTAGAAACCTGATGCAAGGGAAACTCACAGAGACCTACAAGGATGACCCCAGCTACGACTCCTAGCAATAGTTGATAATAGTCTGAACTGGCCATTGCCTGTGGTCAGATTGGTGACTACCCCAACTGTCATCGGGAAACCTCCATTCAGTAACTGATGGAAATAGATACAGAGACCCACAGCCAAACATTAGGCTGAGCTGGGGGAATCATACTGAAGAGAGGGAGGAATGACTGTAGGAGCCAGAGATGTCAAGGACGTCATAAGAAAATTCACAAAAACAACTAACCTGGCTCATAGAAACTCACAGAGTCTGAACCAAAAACCAGGGAATCTGCATGGGATGGGCCTAAGCTCTCTCTATATGTGTGACAGTTGTGTAGATTTGTCTATTTTTGGTTCTCCTAACAAAGGGAGCAGGAGTTGTCCCTAATGCTTTGGCTGACTCCTGGGAATCTATTCCTCATACTAGATCACCTTGCCCAGCCCTAATACAAGGGGAGGTGTTTAGTCTTACCACATTTGACACGCTATGTTTTTTGTTGATACCCATGGGAGGACTGCCCTTTTCTGAACAGAAACAGAGGAGGAGTGGATTGAGGCAGAGTGTGGAGGGGAGATGACAGGATGGAGTGAGAGGAGGGGAGGGAGGGGAAACTGCAGTTGGGATGTAAAATAAATACAGAAGTTTAAAAAAGTGTGTCATCCTGCCTCTAGATCTGGATCATAAGTGTGCCCTCCATTTCTGGATTGTAGTTCATTTTAGACACAGCCAAGTTGACAGCCAAGAATAGCCATCATACTGCTCAAGCTGATAACTGAAGAAATTAACTATCTCTATATTTTAATATGTAAATGTAGGCATGATTTGCCATTGAGCTCTACGGGGGCAGTCACGAGTATCACTAAAAGTGGAGTTTATTTGAGAATAGAGATTGTTGGGTCAGAAAAGGCAATGCTACTTTTTATTTAGCAGCACTGCATCTTTCATTTTTATTTATTGTTCTCTTTCTTGTGTTTTCTGTAAATACAGAGTAAGGTAAGATGAGTGTGCAACAGAGTCCAAGGGAGACATGACCATGTGCCTCCTCAATTAGTTCTTCCTCAAAGATCCTGCCGTGGCATCGAGCGATGATGCCTCTTGATGCTTCTCCTTAGCCTTCCTCACAGGGCAGCCCGAGTATTCACAGACTCAGCACAGATACTTCCATTGATTTGTTCTGTTGGGAGAACAAGCAGCCATGCATTACCCAATCCTTATGGTGCTGAGGGAGGTGCAGAAGCTTCATCCAGCACAGTGTGTTGGCAGAATGTGGACTCACTCTTTCAGTTACTCAAAGATAAAGCACTGTCCTCAAGAGAGTATTTGAATTCTATGTCTGGTATCCCTGTATCTGCAGTTTTTGCTGAACTGAATCTGTCATTCTAAAAGCCTCAGCCTTCTGTAAGCACTACTCTAAAGCAGGATTGCATTTCCTCTCCATCTACTAACTGTACTGACTGGTTTCCAGTTCATTCTCATATATCTTTCTTTCCTTCATTTACTTATTGTCTGTATCAATTAGAATCTAAGCTTCAGTTAGGAACACAAATCTGTACATCTTTCGTTCCTTTCATCATCAATGAAGTAAGACACTTCAAAATAGTATTGGTGACATTTCTATTAAATGATTAAATGCTGGGTCATATTGTATTTCTTGTGCATATATTTGATATGTTTCGTTAATGTAGTTAATACTTCAAACATATCCTAAAAACATAGATTTGAAATAGTGAATGTGGAACAATTTGAAGTTGTGTGGTTGAAAGTGTAGACACGCAAGCTTTAGGTTAGGGTTGTCTGAAACTAACAGTAAGCAACAAGTTACAATGACTCACATAGGAACAAATTTTATTTCTTGTTCATGTTAGTGTCTAAAGAAAAGTGTCTGAGGGCTGGGACACCTTTGTTTAAGACACCCAGAGTTCCATCTTGTTTCTCTGTTATGTATTGGGCCTCCCTTCATAAGACCATCTCATGAGCTAACAGAGATTCTACCCAAGTCCTTCCATTTGCTCTCCCTCAGCAAAAAAAAAGAGGGAAGCTGGAAGCTGTCCTCCCTTCCATTAAGCATATCTCCAGGAGGCTTCATATAATGTCTCTCTTCACATGCCATCATTTAGAATTTAAGTAATGTTGGTACACTTCCCTTCAGTGATGGCTGGGGTGCAGCGTCTCTATCCTGAGTACCATGAACCAATTAAAACAGGGCTTTCTGTGACTGTAAGAGAAGTGGAAAAGGCAGGCATGGCCATGCACAAGCACAGTCGCAGTCCTCTGGAACTTTTGAAAAAGGATTTTGAATTTGGCATCACCCTGGGGTCCACGACGAGAGCCTCAGGAAATGAAACAGGCGGACAGACAGGATGGAGAGGGGCTGCTTTTTCAAGTGTAACCAGCAGCGCTTGTCATAGCGTGTTTGCTCATCATTGCAGCAGTCGCTTGTACTTCTTATGCAAAGACTTTTGAGTACTTTGGAAATTCTTTATGATTACTCTGTGACTTAAAAAACAGTCTGAAAAGAACATCGAATTTTCCTATGTATTCCCTATAGTGCTTCTTTCCTACATTTCCTGGATTGTGATTTTATTTTATAGCCTTCTTTTTTTTTAACCTTACATTTGGTAATATACATGGTAGATGTAATATCTGTCAAGATATAGTTGAAGCATTTTAATCTTGGAAATTAACATTGCATGATGTTCTTCCCTGTGTTTTCAAGGTTAGGCATGCTAATCAGTATAGCCTGCACTGCCCCATGCCAAATTTTTAATTATAAAAATCACATTACTACCTCTATTTTATAAACCACAGGGTTGCTATGTTACCTCCACCTCATTCTTCTCTTGTTATTAAAATAAGAATGAAAATAACTTCCTTTAATTGTATTTCTCTACAATTTGTCTTTATTGTAGCAAACTAACTATGGTTTCTAACTGCATTTCATAATCATTGAGAAAATTTAAGCAGTCTGAAGTAATTATAGCATGCCCATGCAAGGAGTAATAAATAATGTCTCAGTTGCTGAGAGCAGCTTCCACTCTTCATAATGGCAATTTAAAGCAGACAGTAATTCCCAACTCATGAGATGTGACTCCCCCAGGAATGGAGACTGGGGTTTGTGAAAGCACACTTGCCAGGATGTGGCTCCAATGTGTTTGTAGATAACCCTATTTACTAAACAGAACTGTGCTGCTTCCAGAAAGCGTGGGTTGTTGAATGAAAATCTCAGTGCAGCATGGAACACCTCTCTGTGAGTTGTCAGGGAATCCGCAAAAGGCTCCCCAAACAGCACAGCCATTGCCCTTGCTCTAGGCTGCTCATCGTAGTCAGATGGAAAGAGCCTACTTCTGGAGATACCACTCACTTTGGGAGCAGGCCATGCAGAAATCAACCCCAACTGACCAGGCACTCTCTCCTTGGTGGCTATCTTACATAGTGCTGGAAAGAGAAGGCTGCAGGGAAAAAGAAGACACCAGTGGTCTCATCTAGCACTAGACCTTACTTGCTATAATACTGACTTGCTTGGCAAGGTGTGCTACTGCTTTAGTAGAGGTGTGACAGTTATGAGAGCAACCACACGTTTTCTCATTTATGACACCTGCTCCAAGGAGGGATTTCATACCTGATACCATGAACCCGATCCAAAGCTATGACTGAGGATGTCATAGGTGCTAGGGGGGAGGCTACTGTTGTTACTTTGCTAAGTGGGCATTGTTCTGGTTAGTTGTCATTTGACACAAGCTATAGAAGATAACTAGATTGATAAACATAATGAACAGCTAACCCATCATGCTGTCATTAAAATACAAAGAAAAACAATATAATCTTGCTCATTTACAAAATGCATATGTGAAAATAAGTTCTCTGAGGAGAGGAATTAAAATAAAACATTTAATTTTTTTATTACTTTAATTTTAAATAGCTTGCTTCACATGTCATTCCCAGTTCCCTCTCTCTCCCCTCCTCCCGCACCCCCCCCACCATCCCCCTTAGCCTACCACCCTGTCCTCACTTCCTTCCACATAGGGGATATCCAGAGTCTGTCATTTCGCTCAGGGCAGGGTCCAGGCACTCCCCTAAGAGTCCAGGCTGAGAGAGCATCCCTCTTTGTGTTATGGACACATGATGTCTGTTTGTATGCCAGGGATAAACACTGATCTACTGCCCAGGGCCCCATAGGCCTCTTCATTGACTCTCACACTTAGGGCGTCTGGATCAGTCCCATGCTGGCCTCCCAGCTGCTGTTCTGGGGTCCAAGATTTCCCCATTGTTCAGATCAGCTGTCTTTGCTGGTTTTGCCAGCCCATTCTTTGCCAATTTGCTCATCGCTCCTCTCTCTCTGTCACTGGGTTCCATGGATTTAGTTAGTGTTTAACTGTGGGTGTTTGCCTCTGCTTCCATCAGTCACTGGATGAAGGTTCTAGGATGGCATATAGGGTAGATGTCAAGTTCATTATCAGGATTGGGCATTTAAAGTGGTCTCTCCACTATTGCTTAGCTTGCCAGTTGGCGTCATCCCTTTAGATCACTAGAGGTCTCATTGGTGCCAGATCTCTCTTCTAACCTATGACTCGCTCTATTATGGTATTTCTCATCCTTTTCTCTGCCTATTCTACCCCCCACTCAACCTTCCTGTTCCCACATGACCTACTCTCTCTTCCTCTTCTCCCCCTCTCTTCTTCCCAGCTCCCACTCCCCACCTCCCCCTCCCGCCACCTCTCACCGTGTTCCCAATCTGTTCAGGAGATCTTGCCTTATTCCTCTTCTCTTGGGTACCATGCATATCTCTCTGTTTCCCAGACTCTATGTCAGTAGAACTGCAGACTGGCATTATCCTGATCCATGTCTAAAATCCATATATGAGTGAGTACATACCATGTTTGTCTTTTTGTGACTGGGATACCTCACTCAGGATGGTTTCTTCTAGTGCCATCCATTTACCTGCAAATTTCAAGATTCCATTGTTTTTTTTCTGCTGAGTAATACTCCATTGTGTAAAAGTGCCACATTTTCTCTATCCACTCTTCAGTTGAGGGGCATCTAGGTTGCTTCCAGGTTCTGGCTATTACAAATAATGCGTCTATGAACATAGTGGAACAGATGTTCTTGTTGTGTGAATTTGCATCTTTTGGATATATGCCTAAGAGTGGAATTGCTGGGTCTTGTGGTAGATTGATTCCCATTTTCCTGAGGAAAATGGCACCAGAAGTGGAGGAGTGTTCCCCTCTCTCCACATCCTCTCCAGCATAAATTGTCATTGGTGTTTTTGATTTTAGTCATTCTGACAGGCGTGAGATGGTATGTCAGAGTTGTTTTGATTTGCATTTCCCTGATGGCTAAGGATGTTGAGCACTTTCTCAAGTGCCTCTCAACCATTTTAGATTCCCCTACTGAGAATTCTCTATTTAGTTCTGTAACCCACTTTTTAATTGGATCCTTTGGTGTTTTGGAGACTTGCTTCTTGAGTTCTTTGTAAATTTTGGAGATCAGCTCTCTGTCTGATGTGGGATTAGTGATTATCTTTTCCCATTCTGTGGACTGCCTTTTTGTCTTGTTGATTGTGTTCTTTGCCTTACAGAAGCTTTTTAGTTTCAGGAGGTCCCATTTGTTAATTGTCTATCTCAGTGTCTGTGCTACTGGTGTTATGTTCAGGAAGTGGTCTCCAGTACCAATTCGTTGAAGAGTATCTCCCACTTTCTCTTCTAAGAGGTTCAGTGTGGTTGGATTTATGTTGAGGTCTTTGATCCATTTGGACTTAGCTTTGTGCAAGGTGATAGACATAGATCTATCTGCAGTCTTCTGCATGCCAATATCCAGTTATGCAAGCACCATTTGTTGAAGATGCTTTCTTTTTTCCATTGTATAATTTTAGCTTCTTTGTCTAATTTTTTTGTTGTTGTTTTTGGTAAATTTTTGTGCTTCTCAGAACCAATGGTCTCAATCACATGTGCACTTGGTCAGAAGGGCTAAGGATGGGCAATTGCTTTATTTGATAGAATGAATGCTACACACCTGAAGGACTGATCAGTAATGTAGCATATGACATGTGAAGATTCACACTAGAAATATAGACCATCATTATCAGTACTGCTTCCAAACGGTGAAGAAGTTCAGTTATTAAAGGTTTGAAAGATTCATGCCTGTGTCAGGGTGTAATTTCTCATTGAATGTGAGCTCAAAGGCTAACCACAGTCACAAGTATTGTCTCATTCTAAGCCACAGTATCCTTGTGAACATTAAACTACTCACATCTTTTTCTAAGATAGAGTAAAACAAGCATGTCGTTTTCTAAAAATATTTGGTGGTGTAATTCATAAATCATGGGATTTAATCCTATCAATACTGCCCATGGAAGAAGGCATCCAGACACATTTAGCCTTCTGTGTTGTGGGGACACCAGACCTTGAGCAGAGACCCACTTCCCCTTTGGCCTGGGAGTAGGCAGCTGTAAGACAATGTTTACTAAAAACATGTTTTTCTCCCTCCCAGAGTAGGTCTTTCTTTCCCCACTTGGGGCCGAATAGCAGCAGCTAACACTTGGCCCTGGATGAAGTTCCCATCAATGTCCCTACAGATCCGGATATAGTCATTTAGACTTTTATTGCGATAGGGGCGAAGGGCTTCCTTACAATATTTATTTGCATTTTCAAATGCCATCTGCTTGATGACTGGCATCGCAGGCCCAATGCCCCCAAATATTCTTTCTGCTACCTGACTGAGACGGTCTACGAAGTCTTGAAAAGGTTCGGAAGGTCCTTGAAGGACTTTGGACAGATGATCCCCTCCTTCCTTGGAAGGCAATGCTTTCCAAGCTCCTTGGGCCGCTGCTGCCACTTGGGCATAGACTGCGATGTCATATTGCATTTGTTGCTGAATGGTGGCGTATTGACCACTCCCGGTAAGCATCTCCACATTTCTCTGGGGCTGTCCGGCCTGTGCATTTCTTTGGGCTGTCTGGCTGTATCTTTCCTGAAACTCACCTCTCCAAATCAAATAATCTCCCCGACAGAGCTGCTCTGCAAAGCTGCTGCCAATCGCCAGGTGTCAAATTAAGAGGCAAAAAAGATTCCATTAAGGAAAGTGTAAAGGGAGCCTGTGCTCCATAATTTAGAGTTGCCTCTTTCAGTTGTTTCATATCTTTGAAACTTAAAGGGTCATGGCGCCGAATGACATGTCCAGAATTGTTCGGGTCTGGAACTTCCATTACTGGGGCCACCACCGGGAAGCATTGGACCCCTCCTCTAGGCTGGGTCTTCCCTCCAGGTCCGAGAAGGACTGGGTTATATCATAGGAGGAGTCCCTTTTTTCAGAGTATGGAGAAGGGTTTCTCTCCCTGTCCTGTCTCTTCTTAATTCAAGTCTTTTTTAGTTTTTTTTAAGGGCCGCGATCTCAGCAAGTAACCGTTCCTTCTCAGACTCTGACAAGTCTGAGTCTGAGCTACTTCCATTTTCTAGGTCTGATGGAGAAGGATATAACCGATTCTGACCGGAGTCCTTCTTTTTGGGTTGCGCCCGGAGATCTCTACCCGTTTTTTTGTTGTTCCTAAGAGACTCATCCTCATCCTCACTAACAATGGAGCCTCTAGTTTCAGTCATGGTCTCTTCCTCACTCTCTGCCCCTGAACTCAAGGAGGCTTGAGTCTCAGTTTCTTGTAACTCTAAAAAAGCCTCTTTTGTGTCCTCAACTATCAGGCGGTGACGAACCTTATCTGTCAGAAGTGCTCCCCTCACTAATCTCCATAAGGAGAATGTCGTAGGGGGCAAGGACTCAGATCCCTCTTTTCGTAAAAGTCTATGAAGATCACGGCGAACCTCCTCCCAATCTGGAATATTTAAGCTTCCCCCAGTAATGAACCATGGACTGGCTCGTTCGATGGATTTTAGAAAGCCTTCTAGGGTTTTAGACTTGACTGTAGTCCCATGTCCTTTAAGTAACTTTTTTAATTGATACTGTAATGATTCTAGCTTCCTGGAACTATTCCCTATAGTTTCTTAACCCCGTCCACTTACCTCGCTTTCACCATCTCGGTGGGACCTACAATTGTCGTGTCTGCTGCGCGGCCTGTGTCTGAGAACGTGCGGAGGGTGTCGGGGATTGACAACACAGAGACTCGTTCAACGATGTAAAGAAAACTTTAAGCAGGCCCCAAAAAGTTTCAAGAAAACTTCTTAAGAAAGGCTCCCACCAGAGAAGCTTCTGCTCTCTCCTCTACCCTGGCTGGTTCTGCCCTGACACCAAAAACTGATCTGGGCATGTCAGAAGAGGCGGTTAGTCTTAGGACAAGGTTGAGGTCAGGGTGGTTTCCGTGGGCAGGCCTTTTCCAGGAACTTATTGCCCCGGGCATTGTATTGTTTTTAGTAAACATGTTTTAGTAAACATTGTCTTACAGCTGCCTACTCCCAGGCCGAAGGGGAAGTGGGTCTCTGCTCAAGGTCTGGTGTCCCCACACTGTGTAAGATGTGAGAAACAATTAACCAATTTCATCAGTAACAGTCAAAAAATGTACTTTTTGCCTGTGATAAACTTTGATAAGCAGCATGTATTTCAGGAAAAATAAAATTCTAGACTACATTCCAAAGCTGCATTTATCCTAGATGCAAAAGCCGATGTTGCACTTGTATGACCCCGAATTTATAGAAATAAAATATAAGCTTAAACAGGGAGGGCACCCCACTAGAGAACTTGGGAAGTGAACAAAGGACCCCATCCCAGGAACTGGCCAAATCACAGAATGTAATGTATGGTTTAGCAACCTTAATTGCAGAAGGGCTGTAAATCCACAAAAGGCCAATTACGGGCTGCTGACCATCTGTGAGAAACTGACCAGGGCGTCAGAGATGGGCAAACAAGACTAGTGGGAAACAAGGAGATAACACTATTTACTTAGGGAGAGATAATTAACTCATGCCAAGGTTTGAGGAATTTACAACATTGTAGGTCAGGAAGACATCTACTTCCCTGGGTCAGGAGTTACGTACCCCCTTCCCCCGTCACGAGATAGGGACCCCTCCCAAAAGCTTGTGGTTTTTGTCTTTAAAAGCTGATTGTAACTGAACCTCGGGGCCAATCGGTCTAAAAGCTGACCGAGAGGCCCATCTGCAGATGCCTAATTAAAGCCTCTTGCGTGTTGCATCAATTGGCGTGTGGACTCTTGATTCTTGGGGTGACAAATCCAGCTTGGGGACCCCTCCTCAATTCGGGGTACCCCAACAGCACTGATATTTGACAAACCTTGATATGTCTGAAATAGTCTGTCATTGGACATCATTTCTGTCTAAATAGACCACTGTGAACCCATAATTAGGGATCTAGCAGTTTCCTGGACTGATAACAGCCCTTCCAGGCCATGAAAAGCCCTCAAAACTCTCCTGTCTGCTGTTCCCTTTTCTCTAGGCAGGGAGCAGGGACTTTGGAGCCACTGTGAATGGTAGAGACGAGGCGAGACAGGAGAAGATGAGAAGCCTGCTTTGAATTCTCCTGAGATCCTGTAAGAAACCACTCACTGGCCTTTGTCATTTTTATCAATAAATGATTTTTCCTGTCTGCATGGTTTAAACACAGAATCAAAATGTAAAAGCTAGAAGGCATTGGCTCAATAGATTCCCTGTTTGGAAATATTTTAGTTTAAAAAGAATTTTAAATGTTTTTTTTTTAAACCCATAAACGTGGATTGGACCCAGCCTGCAAAGTTTCCTTTAGTTTGATAGCTCTTGTTCCATTAGGATTTGGAGATCCAAGCTGTTTCCCTTGCCATTTTTCCCCAGCGGATGAGGGGCCAGAAATGATTAAAGATGCTTATCTTTAATTTACTGGTTTGGGATATATAACTGTGTTCCCAAATAAATTCATCGGCCACTCACTGAGGCTATATATACTGGTATCACTTGGCCTTTGCCCCAGGCCTGTTCACTGTCCAGTGTGCGAGGTGGTCACTTCGCTTATACAAATCAATTTGTGATAAGTAATCTTCAAAGTGACAGGATACAAGAAAGGAGAAAGGTGGTTTCTTTTTCATGGGGGGCAATGTTACAGAAGCAGCACTTGACACACATTTGCTAAAGCATGCCATTTTCCTGATGGAGAATAAGGAGGCATTTTAGGTACAAGCAAGGTGCCATTGTCAGAGATACATTTACCCTTTGGGTTCAGAGATAGATGAAGTTAGAAGTAATGAAGGAATTCATAGGTTTTCTTTGGGTCCACTTGGGAAGGTGCTTGGAGTCTATACTGGAAAGTTTGGATACTATTCTACGGAAGGTGATGAGCTATGGAATAGTGGGATGGTAGCTTTTAGGTTTTTTTTTTTAATTAAAGATACCTGGGGTAAGGGAACTGGAGAGATGGCTCAGAAGTTAAAAGCACTGGCTACTCTTGCAGAGAACATGGGATTGCTTCCTAGCATCGAGATGGCAGCTTACAGCCATCCATAACTCAGGTTCCAAAAGATTCAGAGCCCACTTCTGGCCTCTGGGGACACCAGACTTGCATTCAGCATACTTCCATATATATATAGGTAAAACATTCATGCATATAAAAATTAAATCTTATAAAAGATATTTTGGAACAATTTGGAAGGGTCAGGAAAACTAACAGTTTTTGCAGTCATGAGGGTGAGACATCTGATGAATTGGAGTGTCGGTGGAGGAGGGGAGACACACTAGAGAGACAGATTAACTACAGAATTGTTAATTGAGGGCATGCAAGCAAATAGTCGTAATCTGGTGTTAGTTCTGGGGTAAGGGCACATACAGGGAAAGGTTAGTGAAGGCATCTAGATAAGAGATATTTAAGGAAAGGAGCTATTAACATTTTGAAAGCAGAAGAAACCATGTGACCTGGCAACCATCTTTCAGTGGTTCTTGTGTCAACTTCTAGTTAGACTCACCTGGAAAATTCAGCACCCAGCTTCTACTGAGAATCATGCTTACTTAGTTAGGTGTTGAGCCTTACAATAACTGCTGTTATAAAGCTTTACAGATGGTTTTAATGTATAGCCAGGGTTGAAGTTCACTGTCAAACCAGTTTGTTGTGGTTCAAGTACAGTATGTGGAGAAGGGTGATTTGGAGGAGGCTGGAGTCTAGCCTGGAGATGCTACAGTGAGAGAATCATTATTTTCTGGACTAGGTATGTAGTAAATTAGCCTTCTGAATCCTGGCCAGTGTAACCCTGCCTTGCAGCAAGGCTCATTTAGCTGGTCTATGTACCAGACTACAACAAAAGCAATCCATCTTCTCCAAGGCCGGGTGGTGCTTGTCATGACCTAAAAAAAATCCCAGATATAAAGGACAGAGCACACATTAACATGCCCAGAATCTGTTTTTATTTATGCCTTGTTTTCTGAGCCTGTAGTTGTCCCTAGTGCTATGGTACTACATAGTTCCCTGAACCCAGTTTCTTGCTGCTCACTTGGAGCCTTATCAGATAGGAGCTTGGTAGCAGGGGTGTGGTGGGATGGACTAGAGGTGGGAGAGCAGAGACTCAAGCAAATGCAATTGTCTGTTGTCTACAACACCATAAATAACTGGTAATAAATTCATTTGTGCTTATCAAGATGAACTTGTATGAATCATACTTTGAGATGCTGGTGCTGTTCTAGATTGGAGGCAAATGTTAAGTTTACATCTCCTTAGTAAAGCCATACAGCACTTTTTTTTAGTGAAAGGAAGCTATTAAAAACAATGTGACACCAGATGTAAACCAAGATTGTCTCTGGGAAACAGATGCATGGTCACAGAAAGGAAGAATATGATTTTTCTTTGTAAGAGAAGCAAGTGCTCTAACTACTAAGCAATCTCAAGATGGGAGGGTTGTTAACAGCAGCGGTCAGAGGGAAAATGGAAATAATTTGTATTCACCAGTTGGCTTTACTCAAAAGAAAAGCAAATTTCTCTAATCTTTGTGTCAATTCTTGGTTTTCTAATGTAGCAAGACAGTAGCTAAAGTTAAGGCCGTACTTTCTCACACAGCTTGGCAGATTAGGTACACTATCTTCTTTGTATTTGCATTTCAAAAAGAGGGTTCCCAGATCTTGGAGAAGAACATTCCTGGGTTGAGAAATAAAGATTTACATACATCTCAGAGGGATGAACAAATCTTTTTTTTTACACTTTTTAATTATATATTTAAATTAGAAACAAGCTTGCGACACAGGAAAGACATCAGCTCTTCCAAGCCCCAAACCCCAGCGAGCCCAGCTTCAGGTGAGATTGGGTCTCCGGCTGGGATCCCCCCTCCCATCCCTTGATCTTCCGGGCTGCTCCTGGCATCCAGAAGACCTGCCCACACAGGAAAGACATCAGCTCTTCCAAGCCCCAAACCTCAGCGAGTCCAGCTTCAGGAAAGACATCAGCTCTTCCAAGCCCCAAACCTCAGCGAGTCCAGCTTCAGGAAAGACATCAGCTCTTCCAAACCCCAGCGAGCCCAGCTTCAGAAGACCCGCCCACACAGGAAAGACATCAGCTCTTCCAAGCCCCAAACCCCAGCGAGTCCAGCTTCAACGAGTCCAGCTTCAGGAAAGACATCAGCTCTTCCAAGCCCCAAGCGCCAAACCCCAGCGAATCCAGCTTCAGGAGACCTGCCCACACAGGAAATACATCAGCTCTTCCAAGCCCCAAACCCCAGCGAGTCCAGCTTCAGGAAAGACATCAGCTCTTCCAAGCCCCAAACCCCAGCTAGTCCAGCTTCAGCCTCAGGAAGGAAGGAGACCAGTGGAGACAGAAAGACCCCACCAGCATCCACTGGAAGAAGAGATGGGAAGAAGACAGAATAAGAACTCACTCAGCAATAGAAAGACCAACATGACTCCACCAGAATCTAGGGATCCAACACCAGCAAGACCCGAAAAGGACTACATAGATGAAGGAGAGGAGACAGACCTTAAAAATTATTTCATGAAGATGATGGAGACCCTCAAAGAAGAAACGAGGAAATCCCTTAAAGAAATTGAAGAAAAAACAAGCAAAAAAATCCATGAAATGGGGGAAAAATTCAAGAAATAAACAAATCTCTCAAAGAATCTAAAGAGCACCAAGAAAAAACAACCAAAAAAATGAAGGAAACAACTCAAACAGTTGAAGGATTGAAAACTGAAATAGAAACGATAAAGAAAACACAGAATGAAGGGATGCTGGAAATAGAAAAGCGGGTAAACGATCAGGAACTACAGATGCAAGTATCACCAATAGAATACAAGAGATAGAAGAGAGAATCTCAGGTGTTGAAGACTCATTAGAGGATATAGAGTCGTCAACCAAAGAAAATCTCAAAACCAACAAATCCTTAACACAAAATATCCAGGAAATATGGGACACCGTGAAGAAGCCAAACCTGAGAATAATAGGTATAGAAGAAGGCGAAGAAATACAACTCAAAGGTACAGAAAACATATTCAACAAAATCATAGAAGAAAACTTCCCTAACCTAAAGAAAGATATGCCTATGAAAATACAAGAATCTTACAGAACACCAAATAGGCTGGACCAGAAAAAGAAGTCACCTCGTCATATAATAATCAAAACATCAAACCTATTGAGTAAAGAAAAAATATTAAGAGCAGCTAAAGAAAAAGGCCAAGTAACATACAAAGGCAGACCTATCCGAATTACACCTGACTTCTCAATCGAAACGATGAAAGCCAGAAGATCCTGCACAGATGTCCTACAAACGCTAAGGGAACAAGGATGCCAGCCCAGACTACTATATCCAGCAAAGCTCTCAATTACCATAGATGGAGAAAACAAAATATTCCATGACAAAGCCAGATTTAAACAATATGTATCCATGAATCCAGCTCTACAGAAAGTGCTAGAAGGAAAACTTAGATCCAAGGAAGATAACTACATTCACAAAGACACAGGCAAGATATAATCCCACTCTACAAAACACCAAAAGAAAAAGGGAGGAGAAACTACACAAAATAACTTCACTAACAATAAATCAAGCACAAACAAGAATCATCAATCAATGGTCATTAATATCCCTCAATGTCAACGGCCTCAACTTGCCTATAAAAAGACACAGACTAGCAGAATGGATACGAAGACAGAACCCTTCCTTCTGCTGCATACAAGAAACACATCTCAACATCAAAGACAGACGTTACCTCAGAGTAAAGGGTTGGGAAAAGATCTTCCAATCAAATGGTCCCAAGAAACAAGCGGGTGTAGCAATCCTAATATCTAACAAACTAGACTTCAAATTAAAATCAATCAAAAGAGATGAAGAAGGACACTTCATATTCATCAAAGGAAAAGTACATCAAGATGAAGTCTCAATTTTAAACATCTATGCCCCAAATACAAAGGCACCTACATTCGTGAAAGAAACACTACTAAAGCTCAAAATGCACATAAAATCTCACACACTAATAGTAGGAGACTTCAACACTCCGCTCTCACCGCTAGACAGGACCTCCAGACAGAAACTTAACAAAGAAACAAAAGAACTAATAGAAGTTATGACCCAACTGGGTTTAACAGATATCTATAGAACATTCCACCCAAATACAAAGGGATATACCTTCTTCTCGGCACCACATGGAACCTTCTCTAAAATTGACCACATAATAGGAAACATTGCTAATCTCCACAGATACAAAAAATTGGAATAACCCCCTGTATCTTATCAGACCACCATGCATTAAAATTAGAATTCAGCAATAACACAAATCGCAGAAACCCTACAAACTCATGGAGATTGAACAATGCACAATTGCACCATCCCTGGGTAAAGGAAGAAATAAAAAAGAAATTAAAGACTTCCTCGATTTCAATGAGAATGAAGACACAACATACACAAACTTATGGGACACTTTGAAAGCAGTGCTGAGAGGAAAGTTTATAGCACTAAGTGCCCACATGAAAAAACTGGAGAACAGTCATACTAGAGAATTAATAGCACAGCTGAATGTCCTAGAACAAAAAGAAGCAAACTCACCCAGGAGGAGCAGACGCCAGGAAATAATCAAATTGAGGGAGGAAATCAATCAAGTAGAAACCAGGAAAACACTGAGAAGAATCAATGAAACAAAGAGTTGGTTCTTTGAGAAAATCAACAAAATAGAGAAACATCTGTCTAAACTAACCAAAAGACAGAGAGCATGCTGATTAACAAAATCAGGAATGAAAAAGGGGACATAACAACGGACTCTGAGGAAATCCAGAGAATCATCAGGGCATACTTTGAAAATCTGTACTCCACAAAATTTGAAAATATAAAGGAAATGGACAATTTCCTGGATAGATATCACTTGCCAAAACTAAATCAAGAGCAGATAAACAATCTAAACAGACCTATAACCCCTAATGAAATAGAAGCATTAATCAAAAGTCTCCCAAACAAAAAAAAGCCCAGGCCCAGATGGCTTCAGTGCAGAATCCTACCAGAAATTCAAAGAAGAGCTAATTCCAGTACTCTTCAAAATATTCCACACAAAAGAAGCAGGAGGCTCACTGCCAAACTCTTTTTACGAGGCTACAATTACCTTGATACCCAAGCCACACAAAGACACAACCAAGAAAGAGAACTATAGACCAATTTCCCTCATGAACATTGATGCAAAAATATTCAATAAAATACTCGATTCAAGTAAAATACAGGATTCAAGAATGCATCAGAAAAATCATCCACCATGATCAAGTAGGCTTCATCCCAGGAATGCAGGGATGGTTCAACATTAGAAAATCTATCAATGTAATCCACCATATAAACAAACTGCGAAAGAAAAACCACATGATCATCTCACTAGATGCTGAAAAAGCCTTTGACAAAATCCAGCACCCCTTCATGATAAAGGTCCTAGAGAGATCAGGGATAACAGGAACATACCTGAATATAATAAAAGCAATATACAGTAAACCAACAGCTAACATCAAACTAAATGGAGAGAAACCCAAAGCAATTCCTCTAAAATCAGGAACAAGACAAGACTGTCCACTCTCTCCATATCTCTTCAATATTGTACTTGAAGTTCTAGCTACAGCAATAAGACAACAAAAGGAGATAAAGGGGATACAAATAGGAAAAGAAGAAGTCAAACTTTCACTATTTGCAGATGATATGATTGTTTACATAAGTGACCCAAAAAACTCCGCAAGGGAACTCCTAGAGCTGATAAACACCTTCAGCAATGTGGCAGGATACAAGAAACTCAAAAAAATCAGTGCCCTATTATATACAGATGATGAAGTGACTGAGAAAGAAATCAGAGAAACATCACCCTTTACAATAGCCAAAAACAGCATCAAATATCTGGGGATAATGTTAACCAAGGAAATGAAAGACCTGTATATCAAGAACTTTGTGTCTTTAAAGAAAGAAATCAAAGAGAATACCAGAAAATGGAAAGATCTCCCATGCTCTTGGATTGGTAGGATCAACATAATAAAAATGGCAATCTTGCCAAAAGCAGTCTACAGATTCAATGCAATCCCTATCGAAATTCCATCACAATTCTTCAAGGACATGGAAAAAACATTAATCAACTTTATATGGAAAAACAAAAGGCCCAGGATAGCCAAAACAACCCTATACAATAAAGGAACTTCAGGAGGCATCACCATACCTGACTTCAAGCTCTATTATAGAGCTATAGTCCTGAAAACAGCTTGGTATTGGCACAAAAATAGGCAGGTAGACCAATTGAACCGAATTGAAAACCCTAATTTTAACCCACACTCCTATGAACACTTGATTTTTGACAAAGAAGCTTAAACTGTACAATGGAAAAAAGAAAGCATCTTCAACAAATGGTGCTGGCATAACTGGGTACTGGTATGCAGAAGACTGCAGATAGATCCATGTTTATCGCCTTGTACAAAACTTAAGTCCAAATGGATCAAAGATCTCAACATAAATCCAGCCACACTGAAACTTTTAGAAGAGAAAGTGGGAGATACTCTTCAACGAGTTGGTACAGGAGACCACTTCCTAAACATAACACCAGTGGCGCAATCACTGAGATCAACAATTAACAAATGGGACCTCCTGAAACTAAAAAGCTTCTGTAAGGCAAAGGACGCAGTCAACAAGACAAGAAGGCAGTCCACAGAATGGGAAAAGATATTCACTAACCCCACATCTGACAGAGGGCTAATCTCCAAAATTTACAAAGAACTCAAGAAACAAGTCTCCAAAACACCAAAGGATCCAATTAAAAGGTGGGGTACAGATCTAAATAGAGAATTCTCAGTAGGGGAATCTGCTGGTGGGAGTGCCAACTCGTACAGCCTCTTTGGAAATCAGTGTGGAGATTCCTCAGGAAAATGGGAATTAATCTACCGCAAGACCCAGCAATTGCACTCTTGGGCATATATCCAAATGAGGCAAATTCATACAACAAGGGCATCTGCTCCACTATGTTCATAGCAGCATTGTTTGTAATAGCCAGAACCTGGAAGCAACCTAGATGCCCCCTCAACTGAAGAGTGGGTGGAGAAAATGTGGTACATTTACACAATGGAGTATTACTCAGCAGAAAAAAACAATGGAATCTTAAAATTCGCAGGTAAATGGATGGCACTGGAGGAAGCCGTCCTGAGTGAGGCAACCTAGTCGCAAAAAGACAAACATGGTATGTACTCACTCATATATGGTTTCTAGAGAGTCTGGAAAACAGGAAAGAACCTAAAAGATATGCATATATGCATAGTACCCAAGAGAAGAGGATTGAGACAAGATCCTCTGAATGGATGGGGAACACGGTGAGGGGTAAGGGGGAGTGGGAGCTGGGAAGAAGAGAGGGGGAGAAGAAAAAGACAGAGTAGGTCATGGGGGAACAGGAAGTTGAGTGGGTGGGGGTAGAATAGGGGGGAAGAGGGAATCATAGGTTAGAAGACGGATCAGGCACCAGAGTGACCTCCAGTGATCTAAAGGGATAACACCAATTGGCAAGCTAAGTAATAGTGGAGAGACCACCTCGAATGCCCATTCCTGATAGTGAACTAAATGTCTATAACCATCTGGGAGCCTTCATTCAGTGGCTGATGGAAGCAGAGGCAAACACCCACAGTTAAACACTGAACTGAACCCAAGGAACCCAGTGGCCGAGAGAGAGGAGTGATGAGCAAATTGGCAAAGAATGGGCTGGCAAAACCAGCAGAGACAGCTGATCTGAACAGGGGAGAGCTCTTGGACCCCAGACTGACAGCGGGGAGGTTAACATGGGACTGATCTGGACCCCCCCCCAAATGTGAGTGTCAGTGAGAAGGCCTGGGCAACCTAAGGGGCCTTGAGCAGTGGATCAGTGTCTATCCCTGGAATACAAACAGTCATTGTGTGCCCATAGCACAAAGCGGGATGCTCTCTCAGCCTGGACTCTTAGGGGAATGCCTAGACCCTACCCGGAGTGAAATGACAGACTCTAGATATCCCCTATTTGGAAGGAATTGGCAATAGGGTGGGAGGCTGGGGGGGGGGGAAGGGGAGTGCGGGAGGAGGGAAGGGAGAGGGAACTGGGATTGACATGTAAAACAAGCTATTTAAAATTAAAATAAAAAATGATATAAAAAAAGAAACAAGCTTGCTTCCTATGTCAGTCCCAGTTCCCCCTCTCTCCCCTCCACACCCACTTCCCCCCCCCCCTTCCCCAGCCCTCACCCAATCCCCACTCCATTCCCCAGGGAAGGTAAGGCCCTCCATTGGGGATCTCTAGAGTCTGTCATTTAGATGAACAAAGAATTTACATTGTCTTTAAAGCAAATATTTTTTGAAAAGAGAAGCCTGTCTGCTGTTGAATTGGTTGTGGATAACATTGATGTGGTTTGGATCTGTGGACCTGGACGTGTATACTGAAGGGAAGGGATGGGAATAACTTAGGATGAGTCTTTGGTTTCTGGTTTTGGCTCCGGAGGATGTTTATACCATTTCTTATCACCAGAGAGAATACAGAAGGAATTGAATGTTGGTAGAAAAGACAATTTACTAAGTATTTGAGAAACAGTTTGTTGTGTTTGAAGGGTGTAGAGATGGAGTTGGATATGTGGGTGTGTGTCACGGTATGTGTGATTGAGAGCAGGATCAAAAGTGGTCACCTACAGAGTGAACGAAGCTTCCATCTTAGCTCATAGCACAACCTAAGTATAGGTGTGGTTATCGTTGGGCACTAGGGGCAGATTAAGTGGAATTCTGTCTAAACAAAGTGCATTTTATGAGGCAGTAAGATGCATGTAGTCAGTGCTCAGCACCTGGCTGTTCAGGTGTTATAGTTGGCAAGAAACTAACTTAACACAGAGAAGCAGAACCAAATGTCAGCTGAAGTTACTGTAGAACTTAGATGTGAATGGTACTGTACTTTTTGTTGGCGCCCAGGGGCAGGTATTGTATATCAGAAATTTGTTTTCCTTGGAATTAGTAAAGAAACAAAACAACACTCATAACAAGAAAGGCAAAGAGGCAGAGGACATTAGAGTCATTGTCTGAAGGACCAGGTTGTAATCAGTTGAGAACAAGGAGTGTCCCTAAAAAAATGGTTGTTTGGTTTTGATTTCAGACCTTTGTCAAATGGAGGGAAAACAGACTGTTTCACTTATGAGTTGGTTTCCTTTGATATAGTAGCTTATTACCTTTTCTAGCATCTAAGGTTATTTTCTGGGAAATTTTTTAAAAAAGTTTTTTATATTAAAAATACATTTTCATTCATGTATTATATTCTGATTATGGTTTTTCCTCCCCCAAATCCTCCCAGACCCTCTTCACCATCCAAATCCACACCCTTTCTTTTTCTCTCTCATTAGAATACAAACAGGCGTGGCTGGGATGTAAGTTGAGGTCTTTGATCCATTTAGACTTAAGTTTTGTGCTGTAGTGACCAGTCCCCCATTTTAGCAGCCATGACAGGCTAACATGTGCTTGCATGACCTTGCAGCTCCTGTCCTGGTCACTAAGGTCAGATGCCCCGTGGCAAGGAACCAATCAGAAGTTAGATGGCAGGGCTGTGCTTTACGGCTCTGGGTGTGCTTTACGGACAGTGCACAACAGTGACGTGCAGAGCATAGCAACTGCCCTGGCCTCGAGGGCCTATGGGCCTGACAGTATCTTTTGCCCAACAGTAGCTGGTTTTGATTTGTAAGTGGCAAGGAGTGAAGTGTACCCGCCCTCAAGCCTGCTCCCCGCCCCCGGGACAGACAGACATGCATTCTTCTTACATGAATTTGGCACGGGAGTTTGTTTACAGAGAATGAAAGTTTCCTGTCATTAAGATGGGCTTTGGATGGTTCTTCCCAAGTCCCTGAAGGCTGTTCACACACATTTTGAAGAGTCTTTTCAACATCAAATGGCTTTCAGAAGACTTTTTATCAACTGAGTGTGAAGGGCGATGCAACTGAAAGCAAAAGGATCCTACCACAGGCGTTTTCTGAGGGAGACCACCAAACAGTTCTGGGACGGAAAACCCCCAGTATGTCTCTTTTAGCTGTTTTCTCTTGTTTCTTTTTTTTAAGTAATCAATGCAGTTTTTATTGTCGGCTCCCTTACAGTTGACTCATTGGGGTCTTGAACTCATCCTGTGTTTATTCCTCCAGGAGCTCCTGTTTTATGTTTCATACAATAATAGCTTTGATTTTAGTTAAGCTTATTACCAGGCAAAGACTAAAGGGTTCTTATCTTCTCCCCTGTATGTGTCGGGACCCTTGAAAAAGCGGTTTCTTTTACATTCCCCTCGCTGGCCCCCAGACCATTTTTCACTGACTTTTGTGTTTTCAGGGTATTGCAGTGACTGTGCTTTTCTGGAACAAGTTGTCATCGATGCAAAGTTCTTTTTCTTTAGAGTTAGTGGACAGACAGAAGCAAAGAGGTTGAGTTCTCCAGAATTGTTTTCTGAATTTGCCCAATCAGCTGGGAAATGGTGTGCTCTTGGAAAAGGCAGAGACAAGTCCCCACCCCCCTCCCCCAACAAAGCAAAACAAAACAAAGCAGGAACCCAACAACCTGCTTGAATCCTTTGCTTTTCTGTTGCTGCGAGGAACACCATTTCCAAGGCGGCTTAGAAAAGGAAGGGTTTATTTGGGTTCACATTTCCAAAGGGCTAAGAGCTCATAAGGCCCGGAAGCATGACCATGAGCGGCAGGTATGCCGACTGGAGCAGGAACCTGAGAGCACACATCTTGCATTGTAAGAGCAAAGCAGAGAAAGCAGCCTGAGCACGGGAGAGACTATAAACAACACTCAAAGCTCATGCCAGTGGCATAAAGTCTCCTGAAACAGTGCCACCAACTGGCGACCAAGTGTGCAACTACCTGAGCTGCTGGTGGATATTCTCATTTAAACTACTGCACTGCTCTATGGAGATGCCACCGTTTCAGGGTGTCTAGATGACAGCCAAGTAGACTGGGCTATGTTTATACTCCTTGGCCTCAGCTGGAAAGGATCTCTCAGCTAACAACACGATATTATCCTTTGTAGACAAAACTGCAATAAAAATCAAGGCAGTCAATGTTAAGATCTCATGCTGCAAGCTGACAGATTAGGCACAATCCTCACAGTAACATTAGCTTGTCACGGTTCTACCTATATGGCAAGGATGGGGAGGATTAAAAAGTGGAGTATGAAGAGATGTTACCATCTAGCTACACTAATGTAGGCGATAAAGCCAGTCAGATATCTGGTGTATTTGGAGGGCAGAATCTATTTTATTTTATTTTGTGACAGGGTCTCATCTATGACTTGTGCTGACCTGGTGCTCACTAGGCAGTCCAGGCTGGCCTTGAACTTGTGGCAGTTCTGCCTCAGTCTTCTCAAGATTACAGTAGGAGCAAAAAAATCATCTTATATGTATTGGTGCTTTGCGTGCATATATGACTGTACACTGCTTGTGTGCCTGGTGTCTGAGGAGGCCAGAATAGGGTGTCAGATTCCCTGGAAGTGGACGAGAACTACCTAGTGTGTCCTCTGGAAGAGCAGCCCGTGCTCTTAAGTCCCGAGTCATCTCTCCAGCCCACTAGCATCTATTTTAAAACACTGGGCTCTGGGGCTCTTATCTGAAGTTGAACTGCAGAGCTGACACTGACATCCAGCTTCAATAATTGTTTTCCTTTAAAATAAAATGATGTGGTTGGTTTTTATGGTGACAGTGAGTAGCAGTCCTGTAAACTGAGGTCCAGATAAAATTGTTAAGGATAGAAAGCTATTTTCTGTCAGAATTTCATTTTGCCCTATGGCTGACCCCTGCTGATTTTTAGTTCAATATAGTTTTGTTATTAGACTCAGAAACCCGACCTCCAGGGAACCCTTAATGTGTGGATTTTCAAGACATACCTTATCATGAATGGCTGGGTTAAGCTCCTAAATTGTAGGGCCAGCTCTTTGCTCCTTGAGTTCCTAAAACCCAGACATTTGCTTTCCTGTTTCAGAACTGCAATTCGTAAACCCACAACAGGTCATCAATTATACAGGGTAGATATCATTTCCTTTTCACTTCACGTTATCACTTGCATTTATCGGAGGCAGCGATGTTAGAGTCCAGTATGTGCTTTCCAGAAGAGATTATAGGAGATTGAAATGAAGTTAGAAAGTCTGATATAAATGAAACATTGCATCTACCGGTAAGGACCACAGCCCATGAAAAAGTGAGCTGGTCTGGAACGGTGACTTTACAGGGCAAGGTTGAGCTTATCCTTACCTGTAATAAACTCATCTTCACCGTGTCTCTGACACGGTCTCCATGGTGATGCCAGCCAGCGTCAACGCCCTGTCAGAGGCTTTCAAACACTTTGGAGGGCAGGAGGAAGAGTTGTCACGTAGTCACTCACAGGCATAAAATGTTCTCTAAGACAAGACACAGTCAATCCACATTTGTTCTCAGCCCAGCCCACCCTTCTTCTGCCTGCCATGGTCTGCTTGGCAGTGTTCCAGCCCTGGCACAACCTGGACTCACAGGGCATGAAGACCTGAGAGCTGCGGTTTGAAACCCATGAGTTGTTGTATGTTGCTTTGACTTGACACCCACACTAGCTTGTGTGCTCTGGAAGAGGCTCAGCACTACTTATGGAACTTTCTAGTCGTAAAAGCCTGCCTGAGCCCTACTTCTTTAAAACCATCTTTGGGAGCACTGAGGTTTGTTTTGGTTTGAACACGAAACATCCCCCATGGTCTGATGCGTTTGGATGTTTGGTCCCTAGTGGGTGGTGCTGTTTTTGGAGGTTGTAGAACCTTTGCCACGCGGGACCTGTGGGTGGATGTAAGTCTGCAGAGGTAAAGGAGGAGGTGTACATCTTTGACTCAGTTCTGCCCAAACCCTCTGCTTTCTGCTACCCCCAGACATGAGCAAGCCACCTGGTGCCATCACCACAGATGGGAGCTGGTCTTACTGCCATGTTTCTCCCACAGTGGCTGACTATTTTCCTTGAATTGTGAGCCCAAATTATGCCTCTCTCAAGTCGTTTCTGTCATGTATTTGGTCACAACAACAAGGTAAAGTAACTAATACAAGGTTGCTTTATCATACTGTCCTGTCACTATGCCACTAGAGGCCAGAGAAAACATAAATGTGGTAATAAAA
Organism: Mesocricetus auratus; assembly: GCF_017639785.1. NCBI lineage: Eukaryota > Metazoa > Chordata > Mammalia > Rodentia > Cricetidae > Mesocricetus > Mesocricetus auratus. The sequence continues at coordinate 47,605,135 of NW_024429186.1, forward strand.
AAAGACGCCCTGGAAACCCTGAACCTCACACAAATAACAAATCCATTCCCAAAGTCTGCTCATGTTTCCAACTGGTACATATTGACTGTGTCCTGATGTACACTGGGAGATGGAACTCCGCCTTCTTCAGGCCCAGCTGTTTCTGTCTGGGTTATGTTTTGACTTGATTGCTGGCATTAATTAGAAGAAAGGTGTGCAGTGACTCCTGAAAGTGATAACATTATCTTGTATGATAGACACCCCTAGTTACCTGAGAAGGAGGAGTCTTAGCTTTCAACACAGAGGAGTGGAATACTTGGGCTTCAAAGCTGTAAAATGCAACAGCTTGGGTGTCAGCTTTCATTCTGAGTTAGGACTCTGCCAAGCCAGAAGTCTGGTCTTTGCTCAGCAGACTTGGCGGGGTGGAGAATCCAACCCCCTTCTGTAGCCTTTCTATCTTTGGAATTAAGACCCAAACAGACTCTTAGCCCTGTCTGTCTTTGGCCACAGGATGACAATGTGTTTCCATGTTATCAACCAGGCCTTTTTGTTTTCATAATTCATTTTGAACTAGTGATTAATCACCCTCAGTTTTTCTCCATCTTTCTTGTTGATTCATTGGTAGTGCTCTGGAGAAAGTTACCGGATTCCATTGTCCTTATGCTGACTGTTTCTGGAATGCCTGAGATAAGACACCTGTGAGCGCAGGTGGTCAGACTTTATTGACTGCCAACATCCCATCACGGTCCATTACTGTGAAAGATTTAACTGCTGCACAGCTATTAAATGCCATGGAATTCAGTCCTCTACCTACCATCGGCGAATTAGACCTTTATTTCCAGTCAGCGACTGGGATGACTTTACATTCTGTTTTCTCCATCGCTCCACATGTTTTGGATCAGGTGTTTACAAAGGCCACTGGGGGGCGATCTTGAGAACAGTATTGTTGAGAAGTGAAAGATACAAGCTTGGGAAAACAAGGGAGGAGACAAATGACAGTTCAGTCACAGCAAAGGCTTCACCAAGCCTATGTAGATTTCTGTTACTGGATGTCCCTTTTAAGTCATTCCAAAGCGAGGCTAGCGATCTAGGCCATTTTGCCCCTGCATGGACAATTAGATGTGGTCGCTTTCACGCAGGAGGGATAACTTTGGACAGGGCAGTTTCCCTGGACCAATGGCAACGCCTAGGAACTTAGCTAGGAGGTCCTAGTAGCCGTCTTGGCAGCTGAGATGATTAGTACCTTGATCTTTTTGTCTCCTTTCATGATGAAAGGGTGATGTTTTGATTATTGGTCCCTCCATCCTTCCTGCTGTGGTTGTAGTCATCTATTTGAAATCACTGTAGCTATCTCAAGACCATGAAGACAAAATCCAGAGGATCACTGACACAACTATAACGTCATTGAACCTCTGAAGCAATCTTTTATTTCTGTCTCTCAGACACTGGATTCCTTCCTCCTTTCAGGCCAGGCATCTGAATTTGCTTTCCACTGCCCGAAACTCTTCCCTTGTTTCTTTGAATGGCTGGCTCTTTATCTGGGTTTCAGTTCATTTCCCCTGTCAGACTACTCAGTCTCAAGTAGAAACTCCCCAGCTTCTGTCTTCATGCAGCATGCATGCACACACATACACACACACACACACATATACACATATACACACATACGTATATACATGTGCATACACACATGCATACACATATATCATACAAACATGTATACACATGCATAAACACATCACACACATACGTACATACATACACCGAACACACATGCATACACACAGCAATACACGCATACCTATACACATGCGAACACACACACACACACACTGGTAACCATGTTCCCCATTTAAAATGCAGACTGATGCATTTAGATGCATAGTACATAGCTGCGAACAATAGAGGAGGTGAGAACACAGAACTCTCTGGACAGTGAAAGCTCTGATTGCTACATGCTAGCTACCCTTTCTTATTTCTGAGTTTCTGTGCTGTAGGCATTGTAAATTTCCCTCGTTTATTAGACTCTTGTATATGCAGAAGCGAGTTATAAGCTTAGGAAGCTGGGAAAGTAAAATCAAATGACTTGATTGCAGTGTTTATTGTAGCAGGCACCTGGGAACACTCTGCCGCTCTGTTTGAATGTGGCATTACTTGGTCTGGGGACTGCAGAGTGAATGAGTTTGAATTTAGTGTGCCAAGGGTAAAGTCGATGTCTATGTGGTTCCTAGCAGAGTGGAATGATAAAAAAGCAAGATTATCTGAGGGAAATGATTGGGGATTTAAAAATCAGACTAAACATGATAATAAAGAAAAGAAAAGATTGGGCTTTATCAGAAGAAGAGGGAAGAAATTTTCAAAAGAAGGCACCAGGGAAAGATACTATTTAGATGGTAGAAACAACTGTAGGAAGATATTTTTGGCTGCTGTTTATAAAGGTAAAAATTATATTAAGAGAATTAGAGAGTTTTTCTTAAAATAAAAAAGTAGATTGAATAACATTCTCCTCTTTATTGTTCCCAGCAACATAAAATAGCATGGTTAGGAAAACAGAAATGTAGTGATTAGCCAGCTGCGAATGGATGGTGGCTCTAAGATAGGAGGTGTGAGTGTAGATCTGTACTGGAGCAGATTCTATTCCACAGTAGTCTTCACCTACTGGAGAGATGATGTTGTACAGTGGGGAGGAGCACTGGGCCTGCAACAAGGGGGGATGTGTGGCTATTGTAATGACTTTATCCATGAGCATATTCACAGTTGTATCTGGTGTCTAGATACTGTTAGGTACTGACACTGTGGTATGGTCTTCCCAAGCTGGAGAGTGACTTTAACGGAGTATGACACCACTGTCCTAAAGAGACAAGAGATGCTGTGAGAACAGAGTACAGCCTTGGTGTGTGTGTGTGTGTGTGTGTGTGTGTGTGTGTGTGTGTGTGCGCACACTCAAAAGCATGGCTTAGGAATGTGTGCTGGAGGAAGTGATGTCTGAATTGAGACTTAAAATGCTTTATTGTGATTTGTGTCTTAAAATTCCCTCACGCCCAGCCAGTAATGCTGTTCTTATCTACTAGTGGATAGGTGTCTTAGTCACTGTCCTATTGCTTTGAAGATACACCATGACCAAGGCAATTCATAGAAGAAAGCATTTAACTGGGGGCTTGCTTACATTTTCAGAGGTTTAGTTCATGATCATCCTCCCAGGCAACAGAGTGGCAGGGAGCACAGTTTTGGAACAGTAGCTCTTAAAAGTTACATCCTGATCCATAAGCAGGAGAGAGAGAGAGAGAGAGAGAGAGAGAGAGAGAGAGAGAGAGAGAGAGAGAGAGAGAGAGAGAGAGAGAGAGAGAGAGAGAATAAGAGCCTTGGGCTTGGCAAGGACTTTTGAAGCCTCAAAGTCTAACCCCAGTGATACACTTCCTCCAACAAGGCCACACCTACTAATCCTTCTAATCCATTCAAATAGTGACTAAGCGTTCAAATACATGAGCCGATGGGAATCATTCTTATTCAAACCACCACAATAGGTGATGCCTTGCTATTCAATTTAGAGATGACATCTTTTTTCTCCTAGTGAACTTTTTTTTTCTACCAGCTAATTCAAAGAAGTCCTATAGTTACCTCTCCTAAGTCTCTTTTTACTATTACTTTTAGGGCATTTACAATTATCTGGTATATTCTGATGATTTTTATTTCCTTTCTCTCTGTCAGTCCATTTGCTCTTTGATTGCTTATAGTGTGTGTGTTATTGCATCCATTCCTGGCACTTACAAGAGTTTCTGGAGCAAAAGAAGTGCTCAGTCTGCAGTTTCTGAATAAACAAATAATTGACAATAGTATTTGGGGGAGAGGAAGGGAGGCCAAAGTAATTATCCATCAGAAGACCCAATGGCTGTTGTGGGCCCTACTATGCTTTAGTCAGGGCTTGGTGGAGAAACGTGTTCGCTTGCCTTGAGAGGACTCTGCAGTACTGTGTGAGCAGTTGCTCCTTGTTAATGGACTTTCATCTCAAGGGGCTTCTGCTCTGCTGCGTATGTCACATTCTGACCCAACTCCATGTTGATGTCCTTCCTTGAGTTCCAGTTCTTCAGGGGTCTTCTTTTTAGGTGTTGAAGGACCTTTCAGTGAGATCTAGGCAGTGTGAATTCAGTCTGGGAACTCAAGACATGGATCAAATCTTGAATCTGAAAGTCTGAAGGAAGGTTTTGCTCCCACGTAGGTGCTATGGTTTGAGTGTGAAATGTGTTTGGGAAGTAGTGGGGTCTTTAAGAGGCGGGGCCTGGCTGGTGTACTTGGGTCATTTGCATCAGGGTTACAAGTCTACTGGTAACTCTGTATGTTTTGGACAGTTTCTGCCATGTGACCAGCAGTAAGCTCTAGCACCCAGGCCCTAGGCACCATGACACTGTGAACTAAAATGAGTCCCTTCCCCTTCTTTCTAAGGAATTTCAGCTTCAACCTCCAAATTTAATAGACAAAGCATAAGGACAGAGTTGCCAAAAACTGTAAGAGAAATGAGAAGTCATGGCTGTAAATGAATGTTTCTCTTCTGCCTGCCTGCTCCCAAATACATAGCAGCTGCTTCCAAAGTAATTGATTTGGAGGCTTAATATAAATGATAAATTCTTTGCCAATAACTCAGGCTTATTACTCTCTAGCTCTTACATTTTAAGTTAACCCGTATTCCTTATTTATGCTCTGCCATGTGATGGTACCTTTATTATCTGGCACATTCATCTCCTGCTCCCTCTGCATCTGGCTGGTGACTCCTGACTCTGCCCTTCTCCTTCCCATCATCCTTAGTTTGGTCAGCTCCCCTCTCCCCCATACTTCCTGTCTGGCTACTGGCCAATCAGTGTTTTATTAAACCAATTCAAGTGACAAATCTTTACAGTGTACAAGCGGATTGTTCCACAGCACATGGCTTTAACTTTTCCTACCTGACATCTCCATTCTCAGCTCTGCCTTGTTCCAGCTCTTCTGTTATCACCTAGGACCTAGCATCTTTCATTGTCCCAAGTGCTCCAACCCCACACTCTTTTTATTTTTAATTCTATGCGTCTTGTACATCATTCATTTTTCCATCCTTTCACATTTGCCTTCTGCCCCTGCACCTCTTCAAATAAAACATTTAAGAGAAAAAAGAAAATAATACAAAAAGGAGGAGAATTAAAAATCTTATCATGGAAGCTGCAGTGTGACACAGTGAGTCAGGCCGTAAATCTCTTTGTTCATATATCTTTACTTGCAAGTGTTCATTGCAAAGAACCATTGTTCTGGTTCAAGGGCCCTTGTTTCTACTACACTACCGATGCTGGACCCTCACTAGGACTCTTCTTGGGTAACCTGTTGTTACTCTGTGCTGTGAGATCCTGTAGCTTTGGGTCTGTGAGTCAGGTTCCTTCATGGGGTGAAGGTTGGGGTAGTCCAAGTCATAACTCTGGCGCTGGGCCTGCAGCTTGGTGGATGAAGGGAATTGCTCAGGGTTGGCAGTTTACTTTGGCCTCTGCTTAGGACTCTCTCTATGCCATGCTACCCATTCAGCTTCAAGGAGGCTCAGCTGCCTCTTGCTGGATATGCAGCCCTCAGCTCCTGACCAGCCCTTCTCAGGAGGCAGAGCCACAGCAGTTAAAAAGAGCTGTGTCGGTCCCTTCCTGGGTTTGGAGGTATGACTCCTATTTTGGGATGTTATTTCCCTCTGTGCATTCCTTACAGGCTATTTCTGGTATTCATTATCTTCAGTAGTATCTCCCCCATCACATCTGAGGATGGTGAGCTTATTGTCTGAAATTTCAGTGTAAGAATAGACCAAGAGAAATCTCTTTTCTGGTTTCATGAATGCTTAAGATTTCATTTTGTATTTGTTTGTTAGAGATGGAAGACACTCTCCCTTTTGTGTGCTTAAGAAAGAAAATAAAGTTTCTGAAGAGAATTGAAAAGACACCTTTCTTTGGAACGTAGAGGAATAAGTAAGACTAAGTGTTTGAGTTTTTTTTTTGTATTTGTTTTGAAGCAAAGTCTTGCTATGGAGCTATCTTTGCACTGGTATCAGTCCACCTGCCTCAGCCTCCTGAGTGTGGAGACTAGAGGTCTGTGTCACCACACCTGACTCAGGGATGTCCATTTAGTGTGAAGTTCCTTATCCTATTGTTTCACTTTGTAACTCAGAATGCAATCTTTCCAGTCTGAAACTCACTTAGGTTAATAAACACTTGTTATAAACATAGCATTGTTTATGAATAGTATTAATGTTCTTGATGGGAAAGTTGATCTCTTCTTCCTCAATGTTTCTGGGTTAGTTTTTTTACTTCTTGGTACATGGGGAATTACTCAACCTTTAGTGGAGTAAAGGAAATCATTTTATTTGCTCATGGTTCAGTGTTTTAGTAATATGGCACTCTGCTGGTGAATTTGCTTGGGGCTGTAGTGACCAATTCCCCCATTTTAGCAGCCATTACAGGCTAACATGTGCTTGCATGACCTTGCCACTCCTGTCCTGGTCACTAAGGTCAGATGCCCTCCTCGTGGCAAGGAACCAATCAGAAGTTAGCTGGCAGGGCTGTGTTTGATTTACGGACAGTGTACAACAGTGACACGCAGAACATAGCAACCGCCCTGGGAGGGCCTAAGGGCCATAACAACCAGTTGACCAATCAACACAGGGCAGGTCACCCAAACCTGGAAGCGCACCAATCCTGAGACTGTTTCATACCCCTAGACACTCCCTTTACGCCCTTTAAGATCCCTGCCTCGAGGTTGCTTGGGGTCTTTCTCTTGCCATTTGCCATGGTGGCAGGGTGAAGGGCCCAAGCTAATGGAGTTAGTTCATTAAACATCTACAATAAAAGACTCTTTGCTTTTGCATCGAAATGGGCCTCTTGGTGATTTTGGTGTTAAGAATTAGGGCACAACAGTGCATGGCGATAGATGTGGATCTATATACAACTTCTACATGTCTGCATCCAGTTATGGCAATACCATTTGTTGAAGCTGCTTTCTTTTTTCCATTGTATAACTTTAGTTTCTTTGTCAAAAATCAGGTGTTCATAGGTATGTGGGTTTTCAATTTGATTCCATTGGTCTATCTATTTACTTTTGTGCTAATACTAAGCTGTTTTCAGGACAATGGCTCTATAATAGGGCTTGAAGTCAGGGATGGTGATGCCTCCAGATGTTCCTTTGTTGGACAGGGTTCTTTAGGCTATCCTGGGTCATTTGTTTTTCCATATAAAGCTGAGAATTGTTCTTTCAAGGTCTGTGAAGAATTGTGCTGGGATTTTAATGGGGATTGCATTGAATCTGTAGATTGCTTTTGGCAAGATTGCCATTTTTACTATGTTGAACCTACCTATCCAAGAACATGGGAGATCTTTCCATTTTCTGGTATCCTCTTTAATTTCTTTCTTTAAAGACTCAAGGTTCTTATGATACAGGTCTTTCACTTGTATGGTTAGTGTTACCCCAAGGTATTTTATGTTGTTTGTAGCTATTGTAAAGGGTGATGTTTCTCTGATTTCTTTCTCAGTCCATTTATCATCTGTATATAGTAGGGCTACTGATTTTTTTTGAGTTAATTTTGCATCCTGCCACTTTGCTAAAGGTGTTTATCAGTTGTAGGAGTTCCCTGGTAGATTAATCTTGAACTTCCTCACAGTCCTACCACCTTCACAAAGGGCAAGAACAGAATCCATAAGGCCTTCTGACACTGAGATTCAGATTCATACAATGCCATTGCCAAGATTCTGCCTCCTGAGTTACACAGTATCACAAAGGATGCAGGCCTGTTGCGGTGGGAGGAACTGTGGTGACCATCTTTTCACACAATCCACCCCCAGCCGTCATAACACATGCATGGCTGAGTTCCCAAGCTGCCAGAGAAAGAGATTCATCCTACACCAGCAGGGACTAGGACTTCTTACAAAGCAAAAGTGTGATAACCACCAGTCAGATAAACATAGGAGGAAGGTGTGGAATGACCATGGGACCCACAGGGGCATTCCTTTGGGGTCTTGACTGAGTTTGATTGCGTGAGAAACAGTGCTTTGTCTATTGTTCTTCATAGCTCTTAGCTCTACTTTCTGGCCTTGATTTCCATTAAGAAATGTCTGGTGTTAGTGACCTGGTTTCTGTCTCACAGAAAGTTGAAAGCTAGAGGTCTCTCTGCAGTTTTCGGTGTCAGTTCATCTTAGTCTAGGCTGGCATTACCTCATCAGCACAGCTTTGTCAAAACCTCTGTGGAATTCTCCAGGAGTCTGATTCCAATCTTTCTCCTACATTGAATAAAAGCTCCAGGTAGAATTCTGAGACAAGGGCCTTGTTTTCTGTGAGAGCCATGCCAGGCTAGAGTGGGAAAGCACCCCAGTGAAAATACTCCCAACAGCCTAGAGCCTTTAGTCGCTGCCTGAGGTCTTTCAGGGTGCTAACAAATGGACTGACTGGCAGGGTACCTTGATCTCATCTTTATCCTGAGGCCATTTCCTGCCTTGAGAATCTTTTACTGGCTTGAGAAACTGGAAATGAGAGACGATTTTATTATCCAATCCAGCAAGCCCTGGCTTCTCTAAGTACCCCCTAAATTCTGTTTGCAAGCTGAGCAGTTGCAGCCGCTCGCCCCCCCTTTCTGCTGCGTTATCATACATAATCAGTTGAAAGGAGCCCAGGGACACTTTCAGAGCTCTACATGGAAACGATCTTGCCAAGCCCACAGAGCCATTCGATTAGATTCTGCCTTCCAACTTAAACCAGGCGATGGTTTTGCCAGTTGTGCCCTTACTCTGTAATACAGAGTGCCATTTTTCCCCAGCTTGCTAGAGCAGGCTCTCTATTGCCCTTCCAGTCTCTGCTAGCTGGGTGCCTCATCATTTTTCAGAATTAGCTAAAATCCCCTGTGCTGTTTTCCTAGTTGGTCTCAGAGCTATTGCTTCCTATCTGAGACTTTGTTATTGCTGAACTCCAGTTCCCGAGCAGGTTTCTCTTTTGGTGAGATCTAATTTGCATACATAATGTTCTAATTCTTTGGAATTTCAGAGGAGAACCTCCTAGTTGGATAAAAAAGAGAAACAGTAGAGCGGGGTGGTTGGTTCAACAGGAACCGGAAGCGATCAGCGCATGAAGCTGCAATGTAGAAATACAGTCTGAGGAGAAAGATGCCAATCAAAAGGGCTATTTATAAAGCCAGCCTTAGGCTAGAAGGTTAACTGGAAAGGAAAAGAAAGGGAATTGAAAAGAAATTTCATTTATGGATGACGATGTATTTTAATGGAAGGAATGCATTAGTATCTACCTCCCCCACAAGTCTCTTCTAGGCTGGAATTGTTGAGCGGAAAGAGGAGGATTGCAATGGTTTGAATGTCACTAGGAAGGGAAGGAAGCTTTTGGGAGCCATTATGTCATGGACAGAGCCCTCATGACTGGGATTAGTGTCCATCCGAACTAGTTCCCATGGAGTGGCCGTGTTTCTAGATGACAGTCCATGAGCCAGAAAGTAGGCACTAAATAATTGGCACTGGTCTAGGACCTCCCAGGCTCCACAAGTTCTTGGCTTATAATCTACCCGCTCTACCGTATCTTACTGACAGTAACCTCAGCAGACTTAGATCCGATTGAAGGGGCACCAGTCTCCACTTGATTGAGCATGTTCTATGTCATTAACTGAGAAGGTGGGAAAGGTAGAAGAAGGCAAACGATGGACACACACTTAGCACCGCCTGGAAAGCAATGGGGAAAGGGATGGCTAGTGCAGTGTGGGAGGTGTGGAGACAGCCGGACACGTTCTACCCAGAAGTAGCCTCTGGTTAAGTGAGAGTTTGCATAATTAAAAAAACAACTTCTAAATATTTCAAACAAAACATTAACTACCCCGGGAGCCAGACTAACTCTTGTGCTTGGAGAAATTAGGAGATAAAAGGAGAGCAGAGTGAAGTTTCCTTTAAAGGTGTGTGGTGGTGGTAGTGGGCTGTGGATGCTGTCTCCAAAATAGTAGCTTAAGTGTTTCAGTGTCACTAATGTACAAATTAGAAAGTGCCTTGAAAAAGAGGAAATAATTATAGAGCCCATTAGGATTTTACAGTGGCTATGGGAGAAACAGCAGAAATAACCTCTCTAGATTTAATGAGAGAGTGCATTTAGAGGCGAGGTTTGATCCAGTGAGCGCGCATTTACGACAGATATTTTCTTTAATTATCCTGTTCATGGAGAATATTTGTGCCTTGGTATGCAGGGTGAATAAAGGGAGTCTTTGTGGATTATTTCCCTTTATAGAACACTGAAATAAAGACCATTGAAGGGTAATGATGACTTTCAAAGGATTGCAGAGTAGAGTTTTGCATTTCGATAATTAAAAAAATTATATAAGAAATATTTTCATATACAAAAACAGAAATTAGAGGGGAAAATTGCCGACAGTTCAAGACTCAACCACAGACACTGGTATTAGTTTGTTATGCCTTCTTGTGGTAGAGTGCATCTCCAAATAGGTGGGCTTGCAGTCAATGCATGTTTTCAACTGGCGATTGTCATTCAGCAGTCTTTTATGTTTATTGTTTATTTAAAGAATCTTTCATAAATATATTTTGATCATATACCTTCCCCTCCCCCAGCTCCTCCAGCTCCTCCCCACCTCTCTACCTACCCAACCTCATATTCTTTCTCTCTCTTAAAAAACAGCCAAACCCAGACCAAAGAAAGAACACAAAACCAAATCCAAAATAAACATGGAGTTCATTTTCTGGTGGCCAAATACTCCTGAGCATGAAGCCTGGGCTGGAGTGCAGCTGGTATACCCAGTTTCACTCTACCGTAGAAACCTGATTTGTCCTATCCTAGCATATATGAACTTCAATAGTTTCTTAGGATGGACTTTTGAGCCCATTTCCCCTTCTCTGTGCTGAGGTTTTCCTGACTTAAACCTATGCAGGTCTGTCACGGTCTCCGTGGGTTCTTATATGTATCCTTCCTGTTGTGTCTGGGAAACACTGTTTCCTTGGAGTCATCCACCACTCCTGACCCTTACAATCCTTCTGTCTTCTCCTTCACCTAGATCACATATATCACATAGAACCCCAAGGGGAGGACTTTGGTGAAGACATCCCATTTAGAGCTGATTGTTCCGAAGTCTCTTGCTCTCTGTGCATTATCCAGTTGTGGGTCTCTGTGCTAATTACCACCCACTGCCTATAAGAAACTTCTCTGTTGAGGGCTGAGTGAGGCACTGGTTATGAGTATAGCAATATGTCATTAGGAGTCACTTTATTACTATGTTCATCTAGCAGAACCAAAGTAATAGGCGTTCCCCTCAGGCCCATGACTTGTCTAGTCTCAGGGTTTTGGTCTTATTAACAGTGTCAAGTACAGGTTCTATTTCATGGATTGGGCCTTATATCTAACCAAAAAGTGCTTGGTTACTACTTTGACGTTTGTGCTTTTATTTCCTAATGGGTATGTATTACAGGCAAGTATTGTGGGTCACGGAGTTCTCAGCTGTGTGAGATTGACAATTAATTTTTCAGTAGCATATATACTACCTTCCAGCATTATGAATGCTGGTTAGTAGGGGAGAAGCCTTGAATTGAACAGCAGCTAGATTTCCCTGTGTTTGATGACATAGTATGTGGTGTCTTCAGCAATAAGATCTTATTGTCAAACTGTGGAGGGCCTGTGATGGTAATAGCCTGTGATGTGTTTTGGTGGGAGTGTCTATGGGGTTCCTTTGGCCAATAACTTAAAAAGATGCAACCAATTTCTGGTACTGGGGCTTTTATTCGGTAGCATATGATGTCTAGTAGGGACATTCTCTCCCCCATTACCTGTTAACATCATTTAAATTCTTTTTATTCGTGTTTATAGTTCCTACTAATGTGGCTTTTCAAAAGGCCATATGTTAGTTATCCCTCCCTATATTACCTCCCCCAGCCAGTCCTTCTCATATAATTTCCTCTTTGTCTCTTTATAACACTATATTCTATTTCCCCTCATTGTTTACTTGGTATCTATATTTTATAGATATTCTGAATGTAAGAGAAACCATGCAGTGTTTTTCTTTCAGGGTCTTGGTTACTCCATCAGGATGATGGTTTCTAGTTCCATCCACTTACCTGAAAACATCGTAATTTTATTTTTCCTGTCTTTTCTTGCTTATTTTCCTTTTACTTTTTTTTTGACACAGGGTTATCTGTGTAACCCCAGCTTTCCTGGAACTTACCCTGTAGACCAGGCTTGCCTTGAACTCATAGAGGTCCACCTACCTCTGCCTCCCCATTGCTGGGATCAGAGGTGTGCATTACAACTTCCTAGTTCATTTTTCTTTTTTTTTCATTTTTCTTAACAATCAAATAATGTTCCATTGTGTAAATACATCACATTTTTGTTATCCCTCATAAGTTGATAGACATCTAGGCCCTTTCTAGTTTCTAACTATTGTACATAGAGCATCAGTGGATTAGTAAATATCTCTGTAGTAAGATGTGGAGTACTTTGGATATATACCCAAGACTGGTGTGTTGGTTTGAATAATAATGGCCCCCATAAGCTCATATATTTAAATGCTTAGTCATTAGGGCGTGGCACTGTTTGAAAGCATTAGGAGGTGTGGACTTGTGGGAGTAGATGTGGTCCTGTTGGAGGAATCTGTCACTGGCAGTGGCTTTGAGGTTTCAAAAGCCCATTCTAGGCCTAGCTCTTGCTCTCTCTAATTTTGGATACGGAAGTAGCTCTCAGCTGCTTTTGCAGTCCTATGCCTGCCTGCTGCCATGCTGCCTGCAATGCCTCCTGCAATGATGTTAATGGACTAACCTCTGAAACTGTAGGCAAGCCCCCAACTAAATGCCTTCTTTTGTAAGAGTTGCCTTGGTCGTGGTGTCTCTTCACATAATAGAACAGCAACTAAGACAAATGATATGGCTGAATCTTACAGCAGATTGATTTTCAGCTTTTTGAGGAACCTCCGCATCAATTCCTTTAGTGGATGCACCACTTTTCATCCCCACAGCAGTGAGTAAATGCTCCCCTTTCCCTGCATCCTTGCTAACATCTACTGTCATTTGTTTTGTTAATCTTGACTGTTCTGACTGGAGTAAGATGAAATCTCAAAGTAGTTTCAATTTCCAGCCATCTTTTATGAACATGCCATAAGGATTATAAATATAAAAAATTGAGATTCCTTTTCTTACTTGGATCTAACATTCGTGTTTAGCTTTTCCAGGCAAACAACAGTGTGAGACTGTGGCAGCAATGCCAAGGCCAAAGCAGAGGCCAGGCACTTATTGTTGCTCACTCGGTATCAGCTACTGGGTCTTTGCAGAGGAAAACCAATTAGGTTCAGGTATTTTCTCCCATGGAGGAAAATTCATGGAAATGTGACTTTAAGGGTCCACCTTTGGTGGGTCAGCATGATGAGAGTGGGTTGCTTTCTTTGTTCTTAAGCAGACACTGGAAGGGATGGTACTTTCCCTTCCTGTCCAGGGTAGTGTTACAGGATGGGAGATGAACCTACATTGTATTGCTGAGCTGCTTGCTTAGCTAACCAAATCCTTGGGCCTTCCTTCAGTTCGAATCTTGTCTGATCTGTTCATGGATAAAGGATCCCGGGTGAAAGAAAAGCCATGTTTGTTTCGAAGTTCAAAACAGGGTTATGTGTAGGTTAATAGTTGCAAGTCAGACCAACTCACTCCCACCCACATACAAACTTAGGGATTTAGTTCATAGAGCAATGGAGCACTCAAGCCAACCGAAGACTAAACTGGCATCTGGAAGAAAGTAGGTATGTTTCAGGGAATAAAAATCTGTGTGAGCATAGAGGATTGTGAGGAAAATGAGGAAGGATGAAAAGGAGAGAGAGAGAGAGAGAGAGAGAGAGAGAGAGAGAGAGAGAGAGAGAGAGAGAGAGAGAGAGAGAGAGAGAGAGAGAGATTTACCAGTGTAGAAGGAAAGGGATTATGATCACCTCCTCTCTCTTGTGGTTTAGCCAGCAAGGAGTCCTTGTGATGAAGCAGATGACAGGGCTCAGATTAGATTGGTTTTGGTTTTGACTACTTCTATACACAGGATACAGAATGGGTTTTACTCACAGTACCGTAGGTCTGCTTAGAGCAGAGGTCGGGATGGATGGTGTGTCTACAGGCTAGGTAGAGACATGGCTGGACTGCAGAGTTCCTCAAGGCAGAGTTGATATACAGGGAGTCTTTCTGCAACCAAAGCAGAGACCAGAGCATATAATGGTTGCAAAGCTCACCATGTGCAAAGTTTACAAGTTTTCTGGCCACAACCTTGTAAGGTTAAAAAAGTAAACAAATATTATGATCTTCCACTGCTGAAAGTCATTCAATAGCAATGCTGTAAAATTCCACGGTTTCAGACTCCTCTTCGGTCATTGCGCCCCCACCCCCAACGTCTCCCAGCAGGTGTGGTCTGCTGCTTTGAACTGCTTCTGCGAATTGGTTCAGGTTCTTCTCATTAGGCCACTCCACGATGTGAATGTGAATGAGCGGCTGGGGCATCTCGCTTGGTGTCACTGCTTTCTTTCAGAAGTCAACTTCAGAGGGCCAGAAAGAGGACTGGGACCCCTCCCAAACTTTGTCACCCTTCCCAACTGTCTCTAAACAGTATGCCCCTGCTTAGCTTAGCAATCCCTAGTTTGTTCTCCCTGAGCACTGGGCAAGTAAACTTGCTGTCAGGGCTCACTGTGTGGGAATCCGGCCTCAACTCCTCAAACTTTCATGAGTTACATATATGATTTTTACTATTTAGTTATTTAAATGGTTCAAATTATTCACATGGTTCAGCGCTGGGGCGATGGCTTCATGGGTAAAGTGCCTCCTTTGAAAGCATGAGGACCTGAGTTAGGACCCCAGGTGGGTCTGTAATCTCAGCACTGAGGTGGGGGTGGCACCAGGGTGGAGACAGGTGTGCCCTTGAAGCTCACTGGATGGCCAGGTTAGTTAAATCAATAAGTTCCGGGTTCAGTGAGGAACCCTGTTTCAAGAAACCAAATAAGACACCCAGTGTTGATTTCTGGCCTTTTCTCACACATGAAAAATCATCTGCAAGCACAGGTTCATATCGCATGCACACATACATGCAACATACACACGCACACACGATAAAAGTCATGTGATTATAAAAATTTAAGATGAACTGACAATGATAAGGAAGAAATGGACAATAGAAGAAAGAGCCTTGTTTCACCAAGCAAATCTATTTTAACAAATGTGTGTCTCAGGGTGATTGGTCTCAGGGTGTGCAGGTGGCCTCGAAGGAAGAGTTCTTTTGTTTTTAGGTTATTCTGTAGAGACAGGTGCAACTTGAACTTGAGGTCTTTACTATGCAAGTGTTCGGTCACTGAATTATGTTGCCAGTTCTTCTGCATTTGTTGTGTTGCTTTTACAAGTAACGCTAGTTACTCAGCAACTGTTTCCATGAGGTCAACTCAACCCCAGAACCAGAAGAGACACTGAAGATAGGAATTTTTTAAAACGTTCCTATTAATGTGTACTAATTATGTATAATGATGGGTTTCATTTTGACATCTCATAATGTGTTTTAATCCTACTGACCCCAAATTATCCTTTTTTTGTTCCCCTCACACTTCTGATGGAATTCTTCCCTTTTCCAGCCAGTTCCCTTAAGCATCACTGCATAAAAGACGAGGTTCTCTAAGTAAAATGAACACAGTATAGTCTCTAGAATATTATCTATTGGGACAGATAGCAATTCCAAATAATAAAAACACAGCCTTTTTTGGGGCTACTGACCTATGTATATAAATAAAGATCTCTAGTTGGGCCATTTTGAGTGTGCTCTATCAGGTCTCACTGTGTGATTAGGCTTAGTTGTTTTCTTATTCGAAGAATTAGGGGATAGGCCTTTTTAAACTCTAATTGCAAATAAAATTATATTTTAGTTTCACCCAGAGTAAGTCATAGTAGCCTTGTATGTGAAATGTTGATAGAATGACACCCAAAAGACTTGTATTGCTTGTTTATGAGAGTGAAAAGAAATAATGTTAATGTTAGAATAGAATCATAGAAACATGTAAAGTGTACAGCTAGCTGTTAGGTAGACAGAAAAAAGGTAAAAAGGAATAGCAGCGAGTTAGAGACATTCTGTGACTTGATAAAACCCCGAGCCATATCTATTTTGGGTTGTAAAATGAAGCAGACAATGCATTCTGGAACAGAAAAACATTATGTGCCTAGAAATAGCTATGAATTGGAGGGAGACCTGGCTGAAAGCGTAAGACTGTGCAGGCACAGAGCTCATTGGCAGTCTTCCTTTCCCTCTGGGGCTCAGTGGGTCACTGGCTGTGACAGGATGATGAGTCAGAATCCACGCAAAGAAGCCACACTCCCCTAGGGGCTACAGGCCCCAGATCCACCGCTCTGTCTTTCGTCCACGGATGTAGAATCCAGAAGCAAAATGCTAACTTTACAAGGAGAGTAGGATCCGTAGTTGAACTTACACTGCAGAATAATGAAATTCCCCCTCTGGGAGCCGGCAGTTATGCCTTCTAGGCGAGAAAAGGGAAATTTCTGGGTGCTGTTGTTTGCTTGCATATCGGGTGCATAAGCACAGCTGATACTGGTTTTGATGTAGCATGGTTTCATAGCTTTTGCTTTACTTGTTGTAAGGGTACCCCAGATTGTCCGGTGCTGCTTGGAAAACGTTGTATCCTGTAGTTGCTGGTTGTCTATTGGTTTATTTTTGTGGGTCTGGAAATTGAATCCAGAACTGCACACATGCTAGGCAATTGTTTTATCCCTGATCCATACTCACAATTCACTTATTGACGGTTTATCAGACCTAAAAAAGCAAACGAATCCAATGCTCACCATAGAGACAGTTGTAGAAGGAAGACAATTTAAACTTCCCTTTGAAGTTCATCTTCCAGCTGTGGCTTTTCTCAAGTCATATTCCACTTTCCACAGAAGAATATTTCTTTGTTGTGGTTTGGAGTTTATTACTGACTTTTGGAAACTGACCTTCACAGGATGTTATATTTATTTATTTATTTGGTTATTTAGTTTTTTTCGAGACAGGGTTTTTCTTTGTAGCCCTGGACATTCTGGAACTTACTCTGTAGACCAGGCTGGCCTTGAACTCAGTGATCCACCTGCTTCTGCCTCTCATGTGCTGGGACTAAAAGCATGGGCCACTACCACCTGGCAGGATATTTTATTATGATTCCCTGTGTCTGGCAAAATTGGAACATCTCTAGGAGCTGCTGCTTGGATCCTTGAGCCCTTTTAGGTCATAAATTATAGAACAATTTGAACTTTGGTCACAATTAAGAGCACTTTTTGGGGGATACTATACTTGGCACAACCTTTGTGTTCACTTCAAATATGAAATAAACTTGATTTTTAATTATAAAAATAATTCTCACCTATGAAATTGTATCATACAAAGATATGATATAGGAGATGAAAATGCTTCACAAGATCATGTTCTCAGTTGGTCCCAATACCCATCTATCCTGTATCTCTATATAACTCATTGCTATGTCCCCAGTCAACAGCATTTTAGCACATATTTCTTTTTTGTGTGTATGCTTATCAAAGTTTTTTCCCCCAGTTTAAAATTTTTTATTTCATTTTACATAACAACCACAGTTCTCCCTCCCACCCCTCCTCCCATTCCCCCTTGCCTCCTCCCACCCTCCCCCACCCCCCAACCCACCCCCAGTTCACTCCTTCTTACAGGTAAGGGCTCCCATGAGGAGTCAACATATAGCACATATGTCTTTTAAGTCAATTCCCCACACCTACATACTTTGTTCTTTCCTTTCATATGTATCCCCTCTCTCTCCATATATGTATGTATGTAT